>NC_091843.1:34485833-35134166 GCF_037783145.1 Equus przewalskii
ATTTGGCCGTAGAAGCAGAGTAGTTTTGGACTATTCTACAATTGTTTCATCATGCTTGTATGGGGCCTACAGAGATATTTTTAGTTTTGTTAGTTTTTGTGAAAGATGTGTGTCAAGCTCTCCAGACATAGAGGTTTCTAGTGATTTCTTGATTCTTACATTTTAAAAAGATGGGAGTTGTCCTTAGTTGGCAGCTCTTTGCATCCGCCAGGGCTTGTTCGTTACTTACTTCTAGGCCCACGAGTGACGTCTGTTTCCTGTGATTGAAACCACAAGAAGAAGTGGTGAGCAGCCACTGTAGGGATATGTATTATCGGGCAAGCAGCAGGCATTGGGCTGCTCTTACAAAGAGCAGTGGTGACTAGGCACAGTCTTTAAGGGCCCCTGCAGAGACCCTGGAAATGGTCTCACCCAGCCTCCTCATCTTAACATGAGGAGGCCATGTTAAGTTGCTCAAGGTCATGTAATTAGGTGAGCTAGCTTTTAGACTCCACTAACTATTTGTTATTCTTTGTCACATTGCATGGTCACCTCTAAATTTTGTAACTGTGCCCTCCCAGAGTGTTTCCTTAAGCAAAGTACTACTGGAGAAGAGTAAACTGGTGGGCATTCTGAATACAGGAATTGGACAATGTTGTGCTTGATTTTTTTGTGTTCTTTTTTTTTAAAGACATATACATACATTTTCAGAATCTGAGAACTCCAAATTTCTATTTTTCATTTTTATTTCACTTAGTATTTTAATATTCTAGTCATTATCTCTATGCACAGATATTTTTACAACATGGCGATTATAGTTTACACGTTTTCTGCTTTTAAAAAAATACCTGAAACATTTTCCAGCTTTCTAATCTTTGAAAGTTGCTACTTTTATTTGAAATGGAAATGTATTTTTTGTTGTGAAAATAATATGCATTTTTCTAAGAAAATATAGATGTGTATAAAAATAGAGTAAAAGTCTCGTACCTTGTTTTCCAGAAATTATAGTTATTTTTAAATAGTTAGAACCAAAGAGAAAAATACATGATACATGGAAGTCTCTTTGGATCCTAAGTACTTTGGTATGAAATTCTGTGTGTGTTTGTGTTAGAACATAGTTATACACAAGTACGGTTGCTAGAAGTATCAGAAGGACCTTATTTTAACTCTTGCTTATATTTTTGGTGATAGAAGAGTAATGAGATTTTCCCTCATGCTGTCCCCCGCCTCAAGATTTTCTCGAAATAAAACCTTATTCTAGATTTGTAAAAGGCCAGAAAGTGTTTACTTTGGATCAAGACCAGCTTTTTGAGTAGTAGTGTAACTTTTGGATCAGTTAAGCTGTTATCAGTAAGTAGGCTGTAATTATTTCTGCGTGTTCAGGAATGATGTGTGAGGATAGAAAAAAAGAGGTGTAACCATCATTTAGGAATGAAGGGTTTGAGAATGGGATTTAAAACAAGGTGGCCTCTTATGCAGAAGCAGTATCAGCTGCAGGAACTTCCTGTCTGCCAGGCCTTGGGTGTGTCGTACACGTGCTCACCCTTGAGGAAGAGTAGATGTCCTGCTACTCACACCACGACATGGGAGGAGAAGACAGTTGCTACGGAGATTGGGAAACAGCATTCCTGAGTCACTGACTGTTTCCAAATGTGTGGACAACACCCCTCTTTTAAAGGAGCAATCACAATCTTCTCTAAACTCAGGCAGTAAAGAGAGAGGCCTAGTAAGAAAGTGAACAGCAAGTACTAGTATTTGGAGCTTGAGAAATATGTTGAAACTTTGGAAAAGTAGGTTAACATCATTTATTGCTTTTTATGTGTATATTCAAAAGTTTTATCAGAACCTTTGGATGTTTGGAAGAGAGGAAGCTTTGTTTACTGTTCTCTCACCAAATGACAGAATATATGTCCAGTTCCTTCCGGACAGCAAAGGAGATGGGCATGTCTGCTGCACCTTGTGATACTTGATAGGGAACTAGGACTTCCAGAATCTGAGCACTTGCTCTATTGGCAGTTTATTTTCCCAACCCTTGAGTGCTTGAGTGGATTGGCAGTTTGGTGCAAGGGGCTGGCAGTTTGCTTGGATGGACTTGTAGGAGGAATGCAGTGTTCCCAGCCTGGTTTCCACCTGTCTGCTGAGCTGGAGTACTGAAACCCAAGTGGACTTTCCTTCTTCCTTCTAGGCTGTCAGCTGTCTAAGATGCAGGATTTGCTAGTCCCGGGGTTTCAAGATCACCTAAGCTGTAGGCAAAAAGTTACCTTCTCCTTTTCCCTGAGAGACTTACCTTCTTGGACTATTAGAGGACTATTAGGACATATTCTGGACCTGTCTGTTAGAGGATTGAATCCTAATGTTAAGATAGTTTTCCCCTCATTTTAATTATAGTTGGGAAATGTGGTTTATTGGAAAGCAGATTCTCACCAGCAGTTTTAGACAGTTGTGAGAGAAATTGAGTTTGTTGTTTTGAATTTATAAGTAAATTATTGAGACAGGGAATGAATTATAGTTACTGATTGCTCTTTATATGACATTTCTAGTTTGTGCTTGACATGTGCCACAGCCTGGGATCTTTCAGGGCTCCATGGGTGGTATCAAGAAAAAGATATTGATTCTGGAAGGCGGGGGTAGATTGAAAGAACTCTTTTAATTAGAAATAAAACATCTTGGACTCTGCTACGTTCCCTTTGCTGCCTCTTGTATGAATTCTAACAAGTTTACCGTTCTAATACTGAGTTTAGCTGTGGGGCTGCTGAGGCAGTGTGGAACTAAATGGATGGGCTGCTAGTCTTCCTTATTCATCTAGCTCTTTTTCTTTAGTGATCATGGAGAACTTGTGTGTGCCATCTCCGTTTCTGGGGACTGCTAGATAATCTTCAGTTTTCTTTTCCTTAAGCACATTTAACTTTATAATGTTAAATTAGCTTGATAGTTCCTATTTTTCAATTCCTGGTTATTTTGTGCTTCTCTTTTAGACTTCTGTTCCTCTGAGGTGCCCTTTTTCTTATATTTTCTTTTTTAAAGTTAGTGCTCCAATTCTTCACAACTCCTGTTTAGGCTTTTGGCACCAATGAGTAGTGATGTCAGAATCTAGTTTGTTTCTCTGTAAATAATAGATGAGATATTAACTCATCCTTGGGCCATTCCTTGAAAATGAAAGGGAAAGTGCTTCTTTACATTTGAAGGTATCCATTATTTCCTTCTCTCTAGTTCTAATTGATTTCTGTATAAGGAGTGGGAATTGAAGGAAACCAGCAAGTTTCATTCGTTCCATCATCATATATTATTTAACTTTTACAAAGCACTTTGCAAAACAAAGTGCTTTACATCCATTTTATTATTTATCCTTCACGTTAGTCCTATGAGACAATGTAGTCCTAAGGATGGGAGGACTAAAACTGTGGTAGATAAAAAGAAAAGCTTATCCTGCCTTTACTTACTTTTACTGGAAATCTGGCGAATTTTGTGGCAAAGCTGCAAGAGGATTCATTGGTAACTGAATTCAAGTCCATGTTATAACCTTCTGTTGCCTAAGGAACTGAATGTGAGTCCTGCGATAGAATGAAGAAATGAATCAGAGCTGGACCTTGCTCTCTCTTCTCTGTGATTCTGAATGACATACACCTTACCTTGTCCTTCCTGGGTAGGTAGATTAGGATTTGAAAGAAAATTGTTATTTGCTGTGGTGACCCTTATTTCCCGTTTTACCTGTAGGTAGCCTGTGTCTTTACTGATGGCTTATTGCTTTTCAAAGGAGGTGGAATATTCCCTAGGTGACATGTGTCTCATAATTGGATATTTTCGCCAAGAGCAACTCACAAATATGTCATGTGGGCTGAAGCACCAATCAGGGTCCCCTGGTCTTACTCACAGGGAAAGACATTACTCTTGAAAGTTTAGTCTGATAGTTTACTGAGCTGTCCTTAAAAATCATACTGTACTTGACGTAGACTTTGACTTGAAATTTTTCCTCAGCTGGCTCAATTTAAGTAAAGTAATGAATGGAATAAATATACTGTGCTTAAGATGATGCTCCTAAACTTACAGTGATGCTAATTTTAAAAACATTTGTTAGATATTGGGCATATCAAATGAACAAGACATGGGTTCCTGTCCCCAAGCAACTTACAATCTGGTCCATAGAAACAGATACAATAAAAGGTCTGAAAAAGGATCTGATATAAAATATTTATAGCCTGACTTTGGTATGTCTTTTAGTTCTTTTTGTGAAATGATTAACTGTGGCTAAGTGTATAATTTATAGATGAGGAGTAGCCTTTTCCTTATGCCATGTTGTTGGAGTGCAGCGTCAACTAGTCCAGTCTTCAAGTGTGTATCTTACAAGAAGTCTTGCTATAGTAATAACAATACCAGCTTTTACAGAATGATCTCTCACCACTCCGTTTTATGATTTCACTGGTCCCAAGAAGTATGTGTCTGGTTTGATTTTGTATTTTAATAAATACGGCAAGTGAAGCATGAAGAATTAAAATCATTTGCTTAAAATCATACTTGCAGTTTTTTAGGATACCACAAATAAAAAAGTCATGACTCATGGTCTTTTTCCTTTAGCCGAAGTTCTAGATAAATTCTAGATTTTGTCAGTTTGCTTAATGTATTAGTTTCCACTGCTAAGAACATGTAACAAACTCAAGATCTTAAAGCAAAGCCTACTTATCAGCTCATAATTGCCTTGGTCAGAAGTCCAGCATGGACAGTGTGACTGGGTTCTCAGAGTATCACAGGGCTGAAATCGGTGTCAGCTGGGCCAGTTCTGATCTGGAGGTGCGGGGTAGTCAGGGGGAGTGGCGGAATCTGTTTCTGAGCTCAGTCAAGTTGTTGGCACAGTTCAGTTCCTTGCATTTGTAGGACTGAGGTCCCTGTTTCTTTGCTGGCTCTCAGATCATAGCAGCTGCCTGCAGTCCTTGCCATTTGGCCCTCTTTATGCTCAAGCCAGAAATGGCATACTGAATCCTTATGTCTCTAACCTCTCACCCCAGATTTAAAGGGCTCATGTGATTGGGTCAGGCCCACGCAGATAACTTCCCTTTCTTAAAAGTCAGTCATGCCAAATAACATAACCTAACGACAGGAGTGATATCCTATCTTATTTATAGTCTTGGTAATTACCTGGCAATTATACAGAATGTGTACATCAGGCTAGGATTCTCAAGGGACATCTTAGAATTCTACCTCCCACACTAAACATTTCCCTTACACTGAATTAGACTGCCCATGAGCAAGGATGGATGTCAGAAGAGGCAGAGGTAGGAACTGAGTATACTGAGGCATTAATGACTTGCATTGTGATTATAGATATTACACAGTTTTTCATGGTTCCCAGGGATCCTGGACCTCCTAGAGTCATCACAGAATGGGGCCAAGTGGCATTCAGCTCTTGTGTTCTGGTGGTAGTCAATTCGCCAAGAGTTCAGATGTAGTTGTAGTTGTCCAGTATAAGTTAGCCTGAACAAAATCTTATAAAGTACTGAGATACAGGCTTGCAGTTGTAGGTTTGTATTACCTGTGTGCTAGCCACGTGGTTCATGGGATTATTGTCCATGCTTAACTGTTCTTGTGAAGCACTATGATAGGAATTAGAAACACTTTTTGCTATGTAATGTACTCTGTGTTCAGAGTAATGTTTAATCATATTCTCTTATTAGATCCCTTTTGACCTCTCTGCTGCTAAGCATACTACCTGATTACCTTTTGTTTGGCTACGTGAGCACCCTGTGCCAAGAGACCATCCTGAATTGTTTGAGAATTCTATGCCCTTTTTCTGACTAGAGGGAAAAGTTAAAGATTCGGGGCATTGGGTAGAGGTGAATCAGGTCCTTGGATGAATTTTCTCATATCCTTGAGTTTATAATAGTTCAGATTCTGTCTGTTACTAGGCAAACAGAGGGAACCGCTGTCTGAAAGACTGCCAAGTTTAGTCCCATTGGCCCACTTTCTAAAACCGAAGTATTAATAGATACAACCACCACTGCCACCACAATTCCAGTTATGGAAAAGAAGTTTTACTGTTTATTTGCGTTTATTATGATTTGATTTATTATGATTAATTATGATGATAATTGATCAGGGTATATTTCAAACCCATTAAGTCATTTACTGTAATTAGTTTGGCTTCGCATGCCATACTTTGGGATCTTCTGACTTTTTTGTTTTTGATTTCTTATAGAAACGAAACTGTAAAGTGTCTAGGAAGTTTCCTATTTCCTTTAGATGGTAACCAAAAGATTTATCTTACCACATATTACATTAGGATGTGGTGACTGAATCAGAGCTTTGAATTACTCTCTGGAAGGGGAGTGAGGGGACAGCTTTTCATTTTTATGTTGATTGATGGTCTTAATGCAGAGCAGTACCCAGCCAAGTATTTATTTTTGATGCTGTTACTTTTGTTGCAGTGCGCCTTTGAGCAATTTATGTTGATTTAAGTAAGATTTGATAATACTGAGAATCTTTTGGAGAAGATGAAGGTCATTTTAATAAGTGCAATTTTGTTAAGCTCTTTTCCCATACCAGCTAATGCCCTTTTAGAGATTTATTTACTCATCTAATTCTATTGAGAACAAAAATTCTATAGAACAAATGTTTTTCTACCCCTTTTGAAAATATTTTATTCTTCTATCAATAATTGTTTGCATATAAATGAAAGATTATTATAAAGATTGAATACCAAGCAAAAATCTAGACTGTGTAAATGACAGTATTGCCACTGTTAGATGGAGGCTCCCAGGAGAAGATAAACTGAATACTCTTTTGGAGTAATAGTCCGACTTTAGATTCTCTGACTGTTTACAAGGGGTCCTTCTGAGGATATCAGTGGGCCAAGCTATGAGTGAGACCCTGGGAACATAGGCCTCACCACAGTTGAGCATCTGGCAAGGCTGCAATGAAGCCCAAGTACTAGACATCCAGCAGGAATATGGTCAAGGGAGTGCACTGCATATATTTTCTGCTTCTAAGCTCACCATTGCCAACCTTCAGCTCTCCTGAATAATTCAAAGAAAGAAACTTCTGTGGAGTGGAATGAGCGTCCTTGACAGTCCAAGCAGTGGAGCAAAGAAAGAAAGGAAGAAACTGTTAATATATGGTTCAGATAAGCCAAGAATCTTGGTCAGGCTCACCAGGTATTCTCAATTTAAAAAGCCAGAACAGGGGCCAGCCCCGTGGCCAAGTGGTTAAGTTCGCGAGCTCCGCTTCGGCGGCCCAGGGTTTTGCTGGTTCATATCCTGGGTGTGGACATGGCACTGCTCATCAAGCCATGCTGAGGCTGTGTCCCACTTGCCACAGCTGGAAGGACCCACAACTAAAAATACAGAACTATGTACCAGGGTGCTTTGGGGAGAAAAAAGGGGGGGGGGAAGCCAGAACAAAAGTGGATAATGGTGATGACAGTCTTTGAAGGTCTGGCTCAAATGTCATTATTCCCTTTTAATTGTGCTCTCTGGCACAGAGCAGTCATCCTGGAATCTTTGTTTTGGAGATTCCTTTACCTCTCTCGTGTTAGGTCTCCTGTTTCCTGTATTTCAAGTCTTTCTCTTTTTTTTTGGTTTGCTCTCCCATTTTGGTGGAGCATATCCCACAATAACTTCCTGAGGTGCATGAGGGTAAAATTTTTGAAAGCCTAAATATCTGAAAATGTCTCCTCTGAACACACATTTCATTGATAGTTTGGTTGGGTATAGAATCCTATGTTGGAAATTGTTTTTCTTAAGATTTTTAAAGACTTTGTTCTCTTGTCATCTAGCTAGTGGTATTATTGTTTAAAAATCCAAGGCTGCTCTGATTCCTTTGTATATGACCAATTTTCCTCCCTTCTGTCGAATCTTATAGAATTTTCTCTGTACTCCCAGTATTTTTTTTTTTTTTAGGAAGATTAGCCCTGAGCTAACATCTGCTGCCAATCCTCTTTGTGCTGAGGAAGGCTGGCCCTGAGCTAACATCCGTGCCCATCTTCCTCTACTTTATACGTGGGACGCCTACCACAGCATGGCTTGCCAAGCAGTGCTATGTCCGCACTGGGGATCCGAACTGGCGAACCCCGAGTCGCCAAAGTAGAATGTGCGCACTTAACTGCTTGCGCCACCGGGCTGGCCCATGTACTCCCAGTGTTTTGAAATTTCACCATAACATAGCCTTTGTGTGACTGATTTTTGTACTTTGTGCTGGAGACTTAACCTTTCAGTACTGGGAAATTTTCTTGAATTATTTCCTTGATAACTTGCTCCACTGTTTTCTCCTGTTATTTGGATATTGGACCTCCCAAACTGATCTATTAATTTTCTTACCTTTTCTCTCTTATTTATCCATCTCTGTCTTTTTGCTCCACTGTTAGGGTGATTTCCTCAATTCTTATCTTCCATTCCTTCTATTGAGCTTTAATTTCTGTTCTCATATTTTCAACTTCTGAGGGTTCTTTTTGTTCTGAGTGTTTCTTTCTTTCTTTTTATTAATTAATTAATTTTTTCAGGAAGATTAGCCCTGAGCTAACATATGCTGCCAATCCTCCTCTTTGTGCTGAGGAAGACAGGCCCTGAGCTAACGTCCTTGCCCATCTTCCTCTACTTTATATGTGGGATGACTACCACAGCATGGCTTGCCAAGCGGTGCTGTGTCCGCACCGGGAATCTGAACTGGCGAACCCTGGGCCACTGAAGCAGAGCATGCAAACTTGACCACTGCACCACCAGGCAGCCCCCTTTCTTTCTTTTTAAAATGGCATTATGTTCTGTCTTGTGGATATTAGTGATTTTTTTTTTGAATCTTTCTCCTCCTTGCATAGTCTCAATATGATGTTGCCTTTTTCCTTTTTTCCCTCTCTCTCATATTAGTAGGTTTCCTTAGATGTCTGATAATCCTGGGTTGTCTGCTCATGTTTAAGAATGAGGGACTGAAAAAGGCTGATGGGAAAGTCTGGATGCATGAGTAGGGTTTGTTAGCTATGCCCTTTACTGTAGGACAGCCCTGTCCAATAGAAATACAATGTGAGTCACATACATAATTTTAGATTTTCTGTTAGCCACATTAAAAAAGGCAAAAAGAAACATGTGAAATTAATTTTAATAATATAATTTATTTAATCAAATATCTCAAATATTTCAATATGTAATAAATATAAAAATTATTAAGATATTTTATATTCTGTTTTTCATGTTAAGTTATTGAACTCCAGTCTATATTTTACGTTTATAGCACATCTCAATTTGGATGATAAATTTTTGTAAAAAATACTTGGTGTGTATTTAGATTCCATAATTTACGAATGAAAAAGTAGATTCAGATACCCAGGGTGTTCCAAATATACTTAAGTTTTGCAATAAGAATAGAATGTTAGTTTTTAAATTTAAATTTTGTTAAAATTAAATAAAAAATTCCTTCCTCAGTCGCAGCAGCCGCGTTAGAAGTGTTGAGTAGTTGCATGTGGCTGTGGCTCCCGCACTGCACTGCACAGCTCTAGTGTGATCACCCTGGACTGTGGCAGTAGCTATGTCAGTAGCTTTAGGCTGTGTCGGTAGTTTTAGGTTGTTTTTCGATTCCCCAGAGAAGACTCTTCCAACCTTTTGCCTTAAGGGTAAGTGCCAGGCTGCTGGGATTCTGAGAAACTAGAAGGGAGAAGGTGCTGAGTATCTCAGTGTATAGCGTGCATAGGTTTACTTTTCTTTTTGGTATAGGATCCCTGTCCACAACTGCCTGGCATTCCACAATCCAGAGACCCTCTGTTTTACCCTCCTCTAAGAGTAAAGTTCCAGACTTCTGCTGGAGGAAGGGAGGGCAGTCTTCCAATCGCATGGTGGTGGAGGTGACATGGAAGGATCTGCAGCTGTAACAGCTTCTTGAACAGCTTTCAACCAATCTCCTCCAACTCCCTTTTCCATGGGTACCTGGTGACGCTGATTCCTGAGCCTTTTGAGGATCCTTAAGTATAATTTGGATCGGCTACTGGCTTTTCCTACTTCTGATAGGACTCAGCTTTCTTAGGTCTGTTGGTTTGCCAATAGTTCTTCTATTTATTCCCCAGCCTCAAAATTTGGTTGGAGTTGCACTTTTCTTGTTTTTCCAACCTTGTAGGCTCCTTCCTTCCATCATTTTTTTCTTTATAAAAATTCCTTTTCCGTAGTTACAAGGGTTTCAAGAGGGGAGAAATTAGATGCTTTGATTCAGTCTACCATCTTTTACCTAGAAGTTCCTATTAATCTCTATTCATGAGCAGACTTTGATATTTTAAAAAAATTCATTTGGTATGTATGCTTTCTTCAGTATCTATATTTGTTGTTGAAGGTTTTAGTGATAGTTTTAGTGGAAGACTCAATAGGAGGGACAGGAGGATGAAGTATTTAGTGCAGCCAGGCTAGGACAGTAAGGGTTTGGTTTGGGGGCAGAAGAGAATTGACAGCAAACAAGGGGAATGGTGAGAATAGAAGCATTAGAGGTGGATAGGATGATTAGAGACTTTATAAAAAAAACTTGGACGTCTGAGGCGTAAAGCATAAATATAGCTCCAGTGGCATTTTATCTTCCTGGACTGCACTATTTTTGGTTCTTATTACTTCTCATGAGCTAGGAACCTCTTGTTCGATATCTCGGAGAATCCACAAAACAACTAATGATACCTTTAAAAAGAACTGAGCAAAGCTTATTGTTTGCAAACACAGTATACATAGGATCTGTAAGGAAAACACACTTAGTATTAAATAAGTAAACAATACACTGTCAATATGCTGCAGCAGGAGGTTCCGTTTCACTAACTGAATTGAGCTTGCTCTTTGGGTGTTCTGTTGGGTTCTGAAACAGTTTTGCCTCTACTGTGCTGAAATTCACTTTGCTGGTAGTTGCTGCCCTCTGTTGGACTAGTTAGGGAAATGCCGCTTTTAGCCTGCATGGATCATTTTTGCTGTCTTTACTCAAATTGAGCACTAAAACGTGGATAATGTTTTCAAAGAATTAAATCTGTTTCTAATGATGCACCAGGGAAAGCAAAAGAAACTGGTATCTTCGTTCTTATGAAAAGATGTTTACTTTTGTATCTAAAGGAAAGAGTTAGTGGGCATTAAATGGGAATAAGGCAGAAGAATTTGGGGAATTCAACGATTTTGGGCTTTGGAATCTGGAGACCTGAGTTCCATACCCTGCTTGCCCCTAGTCATGTGACCACGATGATTTACTCCACCTGTCTGAGCGTCAGTTTCTTCACTGATACAATGAGGAGGTGGAATAGATTTGAGGGCTCTCTAGGGATTCATATTTTAGAAAAGCAGCCCCAGATTATGGTATTTGTTCATAGGAGATATAATGACTAAGTCTCAGGCTCTTCCCTAAAGGAACTTAGTCTGGAAAGGGGTAGAGGAGGCAGACAATCAAAAGATAATTATAATACACTAGTAGGACTATGGGACCGGCAAGTACCTATTACAGTGGAAACACAGGTATCATCCTGCAGGGCTGTTGGAGTTAATCTGGAAAGCACAATGTAGGCTGAGGGAAGCAGCAGCCTGGGGAAAGTCTGGGATAGGGAGACAGCATGATCTGTTTGTGGACCTGCAACTAGTTCAAGATGCTGAGAAGACAGGGTTTGAGGTGGAGGGTTTGTTGAGAGATGAGTCTAGGGAAAGAAGCCAGGAGTGTCATGTGCCGTGCTAAGGAATTTGGATTTTAACCTGAGGGCACTGGGGAGCTCTTGAAGGATTTTAAATGGGGAAATAATGGGGGTAGGTTGGCATTTTAGACAGATTACTCTTGGATGCGGTATGGAGAATGGATTTGGTGTGGGGCAGACAGCACTGAAGGCAGAGAGGTCAGTTAGGAGGCTATTGCAGTAAGTCAAGCAGGAGATAATAATGGCGTGAACTTAGATAGTGGTAGTGGGATGGACAGAGGAGAAATAAATCAAGAATCTGTAAGCAGAAAGAACAGGCTGCTTGTTTCCCCTTTCTTTAACTTAACCTGCAGCTGTGAACAATCCGGCTGGCAGTGATTCGTTAGACCCAGGTTCTGTACCTACCTTACATCCATCCTGGAGTTGTTTGGGTTGCTGCTTGGTTCTGAGGGAACATTTTGAGTTTGGAGGACAGGGTTCTGGAAGCAATGGCTCTAGGAGCAAATAAGTTTAACCTTGGCACTGGCAACCTAGACTGTACACACTCATCCTTTTTGTGGCTTGTTTCACTTCTTTGTGCCAGGTGACTTAGGGTGGTGACAAAAGGAACTGTTGGTCTCTTTGAGTGTTGCTGGCTCTGCCTCACCATCCTTCTGCTTTTGCTGCCCAGTAAGGAGCACATGCAAAGTAGCTTTAAATTCCATTGACGCTGAGCAAGGTTCTTATGGTTTCAGGTGAGTGATTAGCACTCACTCAGCAGAAGCTTGACCTCCTCTGGACCGTGGAGGGCAAAGTTAAGATTCATAGTTTACCCTCGATTTAACTAAACTCTGACGTAGGGATCATGAACATAATGATACAGATTTTTCTTGTCCATAAAAAAGTTAGTAAAATGGCTTTGTGGTAGGGTCAAAACTAGTTTTTCATTAGTTGAGGAAGGTTAGTCAAGTTGCGTACTATACTCTTCTAAAGACATTACCAAAAAGAAAGATAGTTTAAAATTAAGCATTAGGACAAAGAAGAATTCCTGCTTTCCCACACCTGCGCGTTCAGGCTTTTTTTTTTCCCCTGGTAAAGTATAGCATGTGTACAGAAGAGAACATAAAACATACAGAATAATTATGAACTGAACATCCATGCAACCGTCATCTAGATCGAGAAATAGACTATTGTAAGCACCTCAGAAGCCCCCTTGTCCCCTTCTGCAGTCACAACTCTTCCACCCACTCCAAATAACCACTCTTTTGACATTTGTGGTAATCATTCCCTTTATTATTTTATATCCTAAATGATAGTTTAGTTTTGCATGTTTTTAAACTCAATGTAAATGAGATAACACATTCAATTTTATGTTTGTGAGTAGCTGTTAGTTCATTTACTTTCTTTGCATAATAGTTGTCTGCTGTACCAGTATACCAGTTTATCTGTTCTACTCTTGATGGCTATTTGGATTGTTCTCTGTTTTAGATATTATGGTGTTGCTGTGAACATTCTTGTTATATACATCTTGCTACATATGTGCAAGTTTCTTTAGGGTAGATAATTGGAAATTGATGGGTTGAGTTGTAGTGTATGTGTGTATTTAACTTTACTAGATAATACTATACTGTTTTCCAAAGTGGCCTTAGCAGTTTTCATTACCACCCACATGTCTGAGAGGTCCTACTGCTCTGTGACTAGAGAGACATGAAATTTTTTGCCAATTTTGAGAGTGCGAAATGTCTTAGTGTGCTTTTAGGTTGCATTTCCTTGTTTACTAATGAAGTTGAGCACATTTCGTAGGTTTACTGTTCATCAAATATAGAGTCTTTTCGGTTCTCCATCTTTTTTTTCCAGAGTCATTTGTTTGTGACCTTAAAACTCTTCCTGCCTGTCACCTAAGGGAATGTGCTAAGGAATAATTTGGCAAAAGTCTTAGCCTATGGGAAGTAGCTTAGATCCTTTCAACTTATTTTCTCTTCTTTTTTCCCCCAACCCATCTGGTATTTGGGAGGTTTCCTGGCATTTCACTGATCTCTCTTCTCTTTCTTCTCTCTCCTTTTTCCTGTTTCCTAGACTCTGAAGCGGCTCATGGCAGATGAGGTAAGGATATTTTGTTCAGCATGTGCATGTTCTAGCTCCTTTCCTACACTATGACTTTTACCAGTTACCATAACTTTGACTTTCTATAACTTGTAATGGTGACATGAGTTCTATTCTCAGAGCACCCCAAAGCTTGTTCCTAACTCTTTGCTCCGGGTTTGGCCCATTGCATGCATTTCCCTGGCACATTCACTGGCTTCCAAGGTTAGGCACTTTCTGTAAACTCCAAGCTGACTTGCGGTCTCCTTGCCACTCATGTCGCTTGAAGCCCCACAATGCTTCCACATGTTTACTGTTATTTTCAAACAGGTGGAGCTGATAAGCTACAGGTTATTGGTGGCTTTTTTTGATTTGAGCATCTGTACTTGAGGTTTGAAGAATGGTTCATGAGCACTTGGTTGGCAGAGAGATGGCATATATTCCCCTGAAGTACGCTATATTCTTTGCAAAGGGGATTTTGAAGAATATGTATTGAACTTTTTCTGCCTACATAGCACAAGTGCTATGGAGTGTACAGAAGAAAGAAAAAGGAATGGTTCCTGGTTTTAAGGCATTTATTTGTTTATTCTCTATGACTTATATATGTTAAAATCTATGGTCATACTCACCTCTCGAAGGGAGGGATCCTCTGAGAGCCTGACCACATTTATTATTGGAAAGCTAGAGGGAAACAAAGGGCATTTTATGGAGATAGCTCTGTACATGAGATGCTTTCAGTTCTCTGCTGCCAGAGGGCTTAGAAATGGTAAGGGATCTCAAGAACAAAGTTTTCTCTTTTTAGCGAGGTTCCAAATCTTAATACTTCAGTCCTCTTATCTTTGGATGAAATTGAGAGTACAGAGTCAGTATGCTAATAAATTAGCTACAAGGAAGACTGGTTTCTTCTTTTCATGTCAGAAGAGCTTTGAATTGCCCACAAACCAGAGGAACCATGCATGTATAAGAGGCTAGAGGGTTGGCTGTTTGGTGTGTGGTTTGTTGTGTAAATGAAAATGGATCACTGCTAATATTTTTTTCTCTTTCTTAGCTGGAGAGATTTACCAGCATGAGAATTAAGAAGGAGAAGGAAAAGCCCAATTCTGCTCATAGAAATTCTTCTGCATCATATGGGGATGATCCCACTGCACAGTCATTGCAAGATGTTTCAGATGAGCAAGTTCTAGTACTCTTTGAACAGATGCTGGTAAGTTTCCCACCCCAAGATGTTGCTTCTTGCTGAAAATGCATTTATGGGCATGGTGGGCCCTTTTTTGTGCACGGTCCCCCTTAACTAGCCGTTAATTACCAAGAATTCCAGGCTTAACAAGGAACTTCTTAATAGCAGTCCCATTAATCAAGAGACTAAATATCAAGCACCAGTCCATAAAGTTGGAATCTATGAATTAGGCTTGGAAATATCTGATCACTGACCACCTTGTTAATGTCCTCTGCCTAGCAACACTTTAGCCACAAAGACGGGGTGAGTGGACCAACTCGTGGTATTGTGGAGACCACCTTTGGGTTAGCCAGAGAAGATAAAATTTTGAAGCATTCACAATGAACTCTATACAAAGAAGAAACTGAGGAATGGAAAGGCATCATTTGCTCAAGGTCTTCTATTTAGTGGTGAATCTGGAAAGAGAATTCTCATGCTATAATCACTAGAAGACCTTTAAAGATTGTGGCTGAAGTCAGTTGAATAATGAAGTATACATGGATGTGACTTACTTTGCTGCCCTCAGTAAGGGACACTGAATGAGGAGGACACTCAGTAAAGTCCACTAGGGATAAGTCTGGGAAAGTTTTGAGTACATGCTTATAAGGTTTCATAAGACCCTGTATATTGCCTGGATATATGACTCAGATTCAAATAGAGACTAGTGGCAGACCTAACTTAAATAAAAGCAGGGGCTTAAAATCCTTAACAAAGGGCCTGGTATATAGTGAACACTCAATCAGTAATACTATTATTATTTTTCATTGACACTATCGGTCTGTTTCTTAATAATCCAAGTGCATTAAGAGTCTAAGAGTATATGATCTATCAAGACAATCTCTTGGCTGTGGATTGCAAATTTAATGTCTTTAGGACCAGGGAGGTAGTATAAATAAGTTAAACAGGCTAGAGAGAAGATAAAACGGAGAAGAGATTGTGGGAAAATGAAGAAGGATTTTGGAATTTTTCTTAGAAAGGCCAGCCACAATTCAATTCTGGCAGGTTTTATAGCATTCCAGTTGGGGATGCTACCCCAGTAGTGCCAGATATTTCTGTTTTTTGAAAGAAGCCAGAAATCTGTAATTTTTTAAAAACAATAATTCTTTAATAGCATCAAAAATCATAGCCAGTGTTCAAATTTCCCCAATTAGGTCATTTTTTAAAAAACCATTTGTTCAAATCATAATTCCAAATAAGGTCCATTGTACTATTATTCTCTTGTTTCATTTAATCTATGGGTTTTCCTCCCTCTGTTTTATCCTTGCTATCGCTATTAAAAATTTGTTGAAGAAACTGTTTGACCTATAGAGTTTCTCACGATCTGAAATTTGATGATTGCATCCCTTGATGCCAGAAATTCATATTTATATATGAAGTCTCCCAAATTTAAAATGTTGAGCTAGCCAAACAAAACATACTTTGTCTTTGGGTCTGATTCAACCTGAGGGCCACCTTTGCAGCTTCTGCATTCAATTTATCTGTAAAAAGAGGGAAAAATCATCAGGAATTGAATCAGAAAAATGTCAGATTAATATTGCTGTTTGGAGGCAATGATTCCTTCACACACAGACTTGCACACACATGCCCCAAGAGGAAATAGGATATATCCACTTTTTTCCCACCTATATTTTCCCCATTTTAAATAATATTCTGGACTTGTTAGGATTAAGCTTGTGCTCACAGTGGTACTGGGCTCAGACACATGGTTCTACGTGTAATAGGCTCAAGCAGAGCCATTCCCCCAATACCACACTCCAGGTTATGTCTCTTGAGGGGCTTTATCACAGAGTTTTCAGCTCTTTCTTCATGGGAAAGGAGTCTGTACAGGGACTGAGATGACCAGGGGTGGTGGGTGTTTAGGCCGTAGAGTGGTGTTGCTGGTGTCAATTTTGGTGTTCGGATGATGCCAGTGTTGCAGTGCTCCAGTCTGAAAAGATTATTAAGGTCCATCCTAAATGCAAAAAATATTACGTATGCTTTTCTTTCAATAATACAAAATAAATTTTTCATCTATATTGAGTCCATTTTTGTTAGGAAAAAAATTAAGTATGTATGTATAAAAATGTCTATAGGGATTTATACTAAAATGTTAACCACATTTATCCCTGGGGAATTTTCATCATCCGTAATAGCTTAAATCTCTAGAGATCAGGAAAATGTATATATTCAGTAAAAATGTAATGTGTACAACTCTTCACTAAGCATACTAAATATTAAACTCTGAAAACTTGTAAGAAATTTGAGGCAATTTTGTTTTTTCCCTTTTTTTCTCCCTCTACTAGCTGGATATGAACCTGAATGAGGAGAAACAGCAACCTTTGAGGGAGAAGGACATCATCATCAAGAGGGAGATGGTGTCCCAATACTTGCACACCTCCAAGGCTGTGAGTCCTGGGGCAGGTGCCCATGACATGGGAGACTGCCCTTATTTTGGACCTGTTCATTTTGCCACTTTTATAGAACATTTTATGTCTACGTTGGTCCTATTTCATTCCGTTATATAAGCCTACTCATTGTTTACACTCATATGAGTTACCATTCTTACATACTTTTTGCGTGATTTAATCTTCACGAAGTATGTATGTGGAATGGGATGGGAAATTCTGAGTCTCACATAGTTTGGTGGTGTGTGTGATGGGTGTCTGCCCTGATATTCTTTAAACTATATTGACTAACACTAGTCCAATTTATGACTGCGTGGAGTGTTTACTAATCTGTCTATGTGCTCCTGTCTAGGGTATGAGCCAAAAGGAGAGCTCCAGGTCTGCCATGATGTACATTCAGGAGTTGAGGTCAGGCTTGAGGGATATGCCTCTGCTCAGCTGCCTGGAGTCCCTTCGTGTCTCTCTTAACAACAACCCTGTCAGGTGAGGATTCTAAGGAGATAACAGGAGTGGAGCCCACAGTTAGACTTCACTGGTGGGCCTTGAAGATCAAAGGAGTCAGGGAAGTATGAGAATGTTCTGGATTGGGAGTAAAGAGTTGCCAGGTTAAACTTGATTTTGGTGAATAAGTATTTATTGGTTTGATTTGATACTGCATTGTCTCTATCTGTTCCTTACAGTTGGGTGCAGACATTTGGTGCTGAGGGCCTGGCCTCCTTATTAGATATCCTGAAACGACTTCATGATGAGAAAGAAGAGATTGCTGGGTGAGGACATCTAAGTTTTGACATCTTCTGGGTGGAGGGTAGTAGGGGACTTGGCTGTTTGCTCTAAAGGAGAACATAGCAATATAAATGTAACCTTATAGGCTAGGAGAATGTGCTGTTAGCTGAGAATGGGGTTTATTCTAGGGGTGACTAGAGGATGAATGATAATTATAGATATGGGAAAGGGAAGAGGAACTTAAGTTTCATAGTGAATAACACAGGATATATATACTACATTAGACTATGAGTCTCCCTGCACAGGTTTTTATCCAGTCTGGAAATAGGGTCTGATTTAGTCCAGAGTTCCCATGTGATCTGGTCTGCGTCATATCTTACTTGGAAGTCTTATGATACACTTGATCAGTTTGAGACTAGCATTGTGACAGTATTCAGGGTTGGAATAATACTGGGGATACGTTGGAGTGTCTTAGGCTACCTTGAAGCCAGACTGACCCAAAGTGACTTCTCTACTTCCTGGGATCTTTCCAAAACAAACACAGTGCCTATACCTCTTCAATGTACAGACTTGAAGCCTTTGAAGTAGTGAGGCAAATGGTAATAGATGGGATGTTATCCTGATAGAATTTAGCATTTAAGAGTCTAGAGGGAGTTAAGGGAGGATTTTAATGTAATGCTAAATTATTGGACTGAGAGAGGATTAACCAAAGGTCTTTGATGGTGGGGATCCCTCTTCAGCTGCCTGTTTTTGCCAGTGTTTCAGGGCAAAGTACTGTGTGCCAGAATTTACTCAGCTACTAGTTGAGGACATTCCTAAGACACTTGTTTGCAAGACTGAAGACAAATGGGAGAGGGGTATAGAATAAAGTGAGTTCATCGATAATGTTTTCTATATGCAGAAGCTACGATAGCCGTAACAAGCATGAGATCATTCGCTGCTTGAAAGCTTTTATGAACAATAAGGTGAGATTTTTCCCATTTTCCTTCCAATTCCCATCAGGACCCCTATTCTTTCTCTTCTTTTGGCAAACTCCAAAAAGGACCTAAGAATATGAGGTTCAAGACTTGTAGCTTTCCCTTTTAGTATCATAACTTTTTGATTGCCTTATATACATGTTTCTATGGACCTTTTTTCCGAGTTCTCATGTCTGTTTCAGAGGGTAGGCTTGATTTTCTTCCTCTTTTTATACTTTCTTTTGATAATTCTTGAGTTTTCTAGCCTATAGTTATTGTTTTTGCAAGGTTTACTTTATTCCCTGCTTGTGTGTTCTTTTCCCCAGAGCATTCCTACTGTAGAATCTTTTTGCCTTTTTTGTGTGTAGAATATAAACCCAGGGAGCCCACAGTTGTTTTTTCAAAAGTGCAAATCTGTCTTCCTTATTTTTTGATTTTGTTATAACTAACTTATTCCTTTGGGGGGGCATTAAAAAGAACCATAAGAATCAAAGATTTTATTCTTGGAAGACACAGGATTCTGTTGTATCTATTAGAAAATTATTTTGCTATGCTCATGTCTGTTTAGCCATATTGAGAAAAGTATTCTACCACTGTATTAGTTTGCTAGGGCTGCTATCACAAGGCACTACAAACTGTGTGTCTTAAGCAATAGAAATTTATTGTCTCACAGTTCTAGAGGCTGTAAGTCCAAGATTAAGGTGTTGGCGGGGTTGGTTCCTTCTGAAGGCTGTGAGGGAGAGTATGTTCCATGCCTTTCTCCTAGCTTCTGGTGGCTAGCAATCTTTGGCATTCCTTGGCTTGTAGACACATCGTCCCGATCTCTGTCTTTGTGTTCACATGGCATGTGTTTGCATGTCTGTGTCCACATTTCCCCTTTTTATAAGGATAACAGTCATATTGGATTAAGGGACCACCCTACTCTAATATAACCTCATTGTAACTTAACTAATTACATCTGCCAATGACGCTATTTCCAAATAAGGTCACAGTCTAAGATACTGAGGGTTAGGACTTCGACATATGAATTTGTGGGGGGAACACCATTCAACCCGTAACAACTCCTAAACTTGTCCCTGGTTAGGTCCTGTCACCGCTAAGCCTCCCTCCTCTGTTCTTGTCCTTCCAGTTTGGAATCAAGACCATGCTGGAGACAGAAGAAGGGATCCTGCTGCTGGTCAGAGCCATGGATCCTGCTGTTCCCAACATGATGATTGATGCAGCTAAGCTTCTTTCTGCTCTTTGTATCCTGCCACAGCCAGAGGACATGTATGTAACTGGAATTATTTCCCTTCTCCATTCTCTTTTTTACTATCTTTCCTAGTCTAGAGGAAAATTGAGTTGCTTAGGTGTCTACTTGGTCTTGCTTACTAGGTAAGACTGTATTTCTTCCCAGATGTGAACACTGAATCTTAATATTTAGGAAAGATTGTTAAATGAAGGGGGCTGGTCTGAGTGTAGCACTGGTTATTAGAGGTATCGCAGGATATCTCCTAGATCTCCGTTAATGTCTCTATTGTTGAGGACAAGCGTTTCTTTTACTTTTCTTTTTAATTCAGAAGTAACACAATGTTATTATTAAAATTTAAACAATATAGAAGTATATAAAGTAAAATTTACCAGCCTCATCCCTTTGGCAAATCCTCTTCTGCAGAGGTAACCACTGTGAGTCGTTTGGCACAGTCTCATAGATATTTTTCCAGAACAGACAAATATATTGCATTTCGTAGATTCTGATACTTCTGCCACTCCAAAAGATGGTATCTTAAAGCGAAGGAAAGATGGCTTTTGCCTATAAAATCAATCACATAATTGGATAGATTTTTATTTTTGTGGAGGGGTTTGATTTAGCAAAAGCTAAATCATGCCGTTCTTTCTTTTCAACTTGTTTCGTTTTGTTTAGCAATAGATCTTGGACATACTTCTATGGTGATACGTCTAGATCTACCTTATTATCTTTAGTGGCTCTTTAGCATTCCATAATATATATGCCCCATAATTTATTTAAAAATTCCTCCATTGCTAGACTTTTAGGTAGACTTTTTTTTTAAGCGATTCTGTCCCTACTCTAGATGATAAGAATTTTTACTGTTACAAATGATGCAAAGATAATAGAATATCTTTGTACATATGTTCTTTCACATTTATGCATTTATGTTGGATAGATTTCTAGAAGTAGGCCAAATGTTATGTGCATTAAAAATTGATACTATTGGGGGCTGGCCCAGTGGCATAGTGCTTAAGTTCACATGCTCTGCTTTGACCGCCTGGGGTTTGTGGGTTCAGATCCCAGGCGCGGACCTATGCATCGCTTGTCAAGCCACGCTGTGGCAGCATCCGACATAAGTAAAGAAAGATTGGCACAGATGTTATCTCCGCGACAATCTTCCTCACACAAAAAGAAGATTGGCAACAGATGCTAGCTCAGGGCCAATCTTCCTCACCAAATAAATAAATAAAATTACTATTAAATACCCGTTAAAAAGTTGTACCAATTTATACTCCATAGAACAGGGGTCTTAATTTAGTATCCGTGGATAAGAGTTTATGGATGGGTTTTAGGGAGAGCATTGTTCTGAGGAGATGGTCCTTAGGTTTCAGCAGATCTGGCCTCTGCTCTTGGTGATGAGAAGAATAATGTGAGAAATCCAAAACATTGATAGTGTTCTGTTTCCTAACTGGTCTGTGTGCCCCTCTATAATTTATCTACCTGTTGTGCATGTCTGTGTCAGAGCACCTGGGCAGTTCTCTCCTTTTCCTTTGTCTTGGGCAGGAATGAAAGGGTTTTGGAGGCGATGACAGAAAGAGCTGAGATGGATGAAGTGGAACGTTTCCAGCCACTGCTGGATGGATTAAAAAGTGGGACCTCCATTGCGCTCAAGGCATGTATATCCCCTGAGACTGGGCCCAAGAATAGAATTCAAGATGAAAAGACTTGAGTTCATTTGACCTTTTAATAGAACACCTGGAGTGGTTCCCAACTATGTATTTTATATTTCAGAATTCATTCTGAAGGGAAAATGATTATCCTGCTCTCCAAGAAGGCAGAGAAAGAACCATTTTCCTTATTATGAGATGGAAAAAAGGCATAGTATCTGTTTACAAGCTAGAAAAACCTAGGCCTAGAATAAATTATGCCATCAAATCCTTGAAATTGTTTAGACCTCTGAGCTCTCCAAACCTGTGCTCAAACCAGGTCATATTGCTGTAACAGAAAATCATTCTTGTAGTTTTGTACTTCATCTTCTAGGTTATATTTGGGGGCCTCAGAATGCATGTTAACAGAGTGGAATCTTTATCTGTAGGATTTAACATTGACTTAGCTGCTGAATTTTCTTATTTTAGGTGGGGTGCCTACAGCTGATCAATGCTCTCATCACACCAGCTGAAGAACTTGACTTCCGAGTTCATATCCGAAGTGAACTGATGCGCTTGGGGCTACATCAAGTGTTGCAGGTGAGATGCAACACTTCATTAGGAAGACTGGGTTGATTCCTTCCTGCTCCTATAGCCCAGTCATCCTTGGGATAACTTTGGTTTTCAACTTAAAAACCAAGTTTAGGGGCTGGCCTGGTGGCACAGCCATTAAGTTCGCACATTCTGCTTTGGTGGCCTGGGGTTCGCCGGTTCAGATCCTGGGTGTGGACATGGCACCGCTTGGCACGCCATGCTGTGGTAGGCGTCCCACATGTAAAGTAGAGGAAGATGGGCGTGGATGTTAGCTCAGGGCCAGTCTTCCTCAGCAAAAAGAGGAGGATTGGCAGCAGTTAGTTCAGAGCTAATCTTCCTCAAAAAAAAAAATAAAAACCAGGTTGAAAGGTTTGGGTTTCTAGTCAGCATAGGACACTTCTGGGTTTCCTGACCTATACTTTTGCCATTGGCAGGAGCTTCGAGAGATTGAAAATGATGATATGAGAGTACAACTAAATGTGTTTGATGAACAAGGGGAAGAAGATTCCTATGACCTGAAGGGACGACTGGATGACATTCGAATGGAGATGGAATATCCTTTTACTTACTGGGTTCAAGACAGATGAGAGGGGACTGGCCCCATGGCCGAGTGATTAAGTTCACGTGTTCTGCTTTGGCCGCCCAGGGTCTTGCTGGTTCGGATCCTGGTAGCAGACATGGCATCACTTGTCAGGCCATGCTGAGGCTGTGTCCCACATAGCACAACCAGAGGTACTCATAACTAGAATATACAACTATGTGATGGGGGGCTTTGGGGAGAAGAAGAAGAAGAAAAAAAAAAGAAGATTGGCAACAATTGTTAGCTCAGGTGCCAATCTTAAGAAAAAAAAAAAAAAAAAGACAGATGAGATATTCAGTTGTAGATCCCTGTATAGAATGATGTGGGGGTGATGACTCAGAACAGGATGTCAGCCTGCGTGTCTTCTTGGTAGATAGAGCGGGTGTCTGTTGATTGCTGTTGGATTTATTTATTTTCCTGACTTTTCTGTCCAAATCCCCCCAGGACATGGTTGCATATTTTAGTTGTGGGTCCTTCTAGTTGTGGCATGTGGGACACCGCCTCAGCGTGGCCTGATGAGTGCTGCCACGTCCGTGTCCAGGATTCGAATTGGTAAAACCCTGGGTGGCCGAAGTGGAGTGCGCAAACTTAACCACTCAGCCGTGAAGCTGGCCCCTGTTGGATTTATTTACCTCAGCATGGACCAGGGAAGTTAGGGAAGGTGATCTGAGGGTTGCATAGCGTGGAAGCAGCCATCGGAATTGGTATGGACCTCCTAGTACGTGATAGCTTAGCTTACTGTGATGTAGAGCTCGTCTTTGGAGACCATACGCAAGTCAGGGTTGGGGTTGTCATTTGCTTTCCTCTTTGTGTCCCTGAGACTGACAGAGGGAGTAATTTGGTTACCTATTGATAGTTGCCACAAATGACTTTGAGGCAGTTACCTTTTCATTTCTGTCTACTGCTTGATTTTCAAGCCAGGTACGAGGAATTCTCTGTCTCTCTGTATAGTACCACCCAACTCACTGGTCCCTGGGCCAGAGGAAGTTTATAGAGGTTAAAGTTTTGGGCAGTGTTTACAGGAGGAACAGCTGTTACAAGTGGCATCTTGCTACTTTTCCTGATAGTTGGGCAAGCCACCTGTCAAACGTAATTTTTAAATGTGTAGTTTCCTTAGCCTCGTCTCCTTTTCCACTGACTTCAGTGAAGTCTTCCAGATTCTCTTAAACACAGTGAAGGATTCAAAGGCAGAACCACACTTCCTGTCCATTCTGCAGCACCTTCTCTTGGTCCGAAATGACTATGAGGCCAGGTAAGATGGTATACTTGTGGGAAGTTTTGAAGTTTAGCCTAAGTGGAGAGAGCAAAATTTTTCAATTCAAAGGTTGTCTGTAAAGGGAAGTAGAAATTTAAAGTTCTTTCAGGTCACCTGGAGGCAATAATTCCAGGCATGGTAGATTGAGCAATAGTACTATCCATCATAGGAAGGATCAAGCTCAACTTCTTAGATGGGAAAGGATTGGTACTAGGAGGCAGGTGGCAAGAAGTTTCGATTAGGGGCTGGCCGGGTGGCATAGCGGTTAAGTTCGCACGTTCTGCTTCTTGGCGGCCCGGGGTTCGCCAGTTTGAATCTCAGGTGCGGACATGGCACCGCTTGGCACGCCATGCTGTGGTAGGCGTCCCACATATAAAGTAGAGGAAGGTGAGCACGGATGTTAGCTCTGGGCCAGACTTCCTCATCAAAAAGAGGAGGACTGGTAGTAGTTAGCTCAGGGCTAATCTTCCTCAAAAAAAAAAAAAAAGATTCGATTATCTGAAGTAGATAGGGTAGCTGAGGTGGAAGAGCGGGATTTCTTAGCGTGGCAGCGATACTGCTGTTAATTTTATTAAAAGGTCTTTTCCAGAACCTTTATCCTTAGGTCCCTCTATTGGCAAAGCAGTTAACTTTTCTTGATCCTGAATACTTCTGAAAATTATATTTTGGTTTTCCTTTAATAACCTTATTTTGTTTTTTTTGTAGACCGCAGTATTATAAGTTGATTGAAGAATGTATTTCTCAGATAGTTCTGCACAAGAATGGGGCTGATCCTGACTTCAAGTGCCGGCACCTCCAGATTGATATTGAAGGACTGATTGGTAAGCATATTCTTCTATCTGTTTCCTTAAAAACATTGCTTCTGCCTTTCATTTTGCATCTTTCTTTCAGTGAAAATTTCAGAGAGGATATCTTTCTAGTCCCCAAGTATTTCCTTTTTTTTTTAAAGATTTTATTTGTTTTCCTTTTTCTCCCCAAAACCCCCCGGTACATAGTTGTATATTCTTCGTTGTGGGTCCTTCTAGTTGTGGCATGTAGGACGCTGCCTCAGCGTGGTTTGATGAGCAGTGCCATGTCCGCGCCCAGGATTCGAACCAACGAAACACTGGGCCGCCTGCAGCAGAGTGTGAGAACTTAACCACTTGGCCACAGGGCCAGGCCCCCAAGTATTTCCATTTTTGCCCTTTCTTAGGTGATAACCAACATTTATGCTAGGAATAAACAGGACTTTATTTCTACACAATTCTAAAAATGTACCCCTTCTCACACACCGCCCCACCTTTTGAAGAGACTTCAGCTGTTATCTATGACTCCTGCTGGTCTCAGAGATTCATTAAGTATCATTTGTTGGCATTCTCCATGCCATGCAGCATGGTGCCCTTACTCCATAACAGGCATTCAGAGGGTTTATCTCGAATTTAACTGGAAGTTCCACTTCTTTATCTAGTGCAGAACCTTAAGAAGGATAATAAAAATAAACGAAAGGACCAAAGACTACCCTTTGGTTGTATTGAAGGGCTTAGGTTGTGAGAGGGGAAGTCAAGAAGATTGGGAACTTTACTTCCTGACTCTTCTCCTTCTTTTCAGATCAAATGATTGATAAAACAAAGGTGGAGATCTCTGAAGCCAAAGCTACAGAGCTGGAAAAGAAGGTGTGTATGAGAGATCAAAAAAATTGGGATATATCTTTCTTTCTTTGTCTAAAGATTATGATTTTTCTGACATGTGAAACGGTTACCAGTGATATTTTGAAAGCATTCAGCACACAATCGCAGTTCCTAGGGGAAATCTTTCTGGTATAGGTTACTCAGTGGAGAAAGTGGTATGGATGTAATCATGAGGAGCTAGTTAGTGGTGAGTTGCACAGTCCTTGGGCCCCTGGGCCGGACAGGAAAGACAGACGGCACTCATATAATAGTGACAGCACTCAGATTTGCTTGATATCTCAGGCCTCTTCTCCCTAGAACAATAGGAACTGGAATATGTCTGAATTATCTTTTTTCCTTCAATTATTAAGGTCTCCTATTGTAGGTGATAGGTTTTTGATCCTAGAGACTACTGGGATTGTACATGATAGCTGTCCTTGCTAAATGTCTTTAAAATCTTAGGGTTTTTTTTTATTATTATTATAATTCCAAAAATAGGTGGACTATGGAAATGATCCCTGGTTTCCCCCTCCTTTAACCTTGATTTAAGGTCAAAATTTTAAGGTGCTCTTTTTCCCAGGCATTCCCTGGGTTGTGAGCTCCAAAGATCAAGGATTGGCACAAAACAGTAAATTATGGGGAATAACACTTGTGCTTCTTGCTGAGATGGAGAGCTTACTGGGAGCCTGATTCCTTTCTCCTTTAGCTGGACTCAGAGTTAACAGCCCGACATGAGCTACAGGTGGAAATGAAAAAGATGGAAAGTGACTTTGAGCAGAAACTTCAGGATCTTCAGGGAGAAAAGGATGCATTGGATTCTGAAAAGCAACAGATTGCTACAGAGAAACAGGGCCTGGAAGCAGAGGTGTCTCAGCTCACAGGAGAGGTAAGATCTGAGCAGGAAGACAGAGTGACCTGCAATTGCTGTCAGCAGCCTCAGAATGAGCCTGTCTTGGAACAGGAGTCAGTCATCTTACTCCTACGGAGGATTCAGCAAAAATAGGTAATATAGTTAGATAGTGCATATTTTTAAAATCATTTACTGTTTTTGTTTTGTTTTATTTTGGGGCTAAGTAATATATAAGATTGAAAATTTGCAAAATACAGAACAACAGAAAGAATAAAGTCAGTCACAGTACTACCCAAAAATGAAGATAATACTCTTCTAATAAATTTAGGAGTAAAAACTAAATAAATCATTCTCATATCTGCTGTTTTTCTGTTATTTTAATCATCTCTGGACAGATTTATCCCCACACACTCTCTCTGTACTTGTAAATATTTAAATGATTTGTGATATCTGATAACTTGATCACTTATATGATTAAATAGTCACCTATATAGCACATATGTTAATTGTATAACTAGAATATTTGATTTACTTGACCAGTCCATTTTCTTCTCAAAGGGAGAGTTTAACATAAAGGTTGAAATTACCTTTTTAATGCAAAGCATGGTGAACTAAGAACATGAAGACCTGAATTCTAGTTTTGTCTGCCACTAAAGAGCCATGTGACTTTAGACAAATCATTTCATCTGACTCCTTTGAGTCCCTTCATTTGTAAACCGAGAAGTTTGGATTAAGGAATTTCTTACGTCCCTTCCAGCCCCAGTACTCCTTGAAGTGGAGTGAGAAATACTCCCATCGATGTTATTTCTCTAGGTTGCCAAGCTGTCCAAGGAACTGGAAGACGCCAAGAAAGAAATGGCTTCCATTTCCGCTGCAGTTACTGCTGTAGCCCCTCCCAGCAGTGCTTCTGTTGCCTCTGCCCCTCCTTTGCCTGGTGACTCTGGCACTGCTAAAGTGGGGGTTAGCATATCACCCCCACCACCTCTCCCTGGGAGTGATACAGTTCCCTCTCCACCACCTCCTCCACCTCCCCCTCCCTTACCTGGGGGCAGTTACACCTCCTCAAGCGGCTCTCCTTTGCCTGGGGATGTTTGCATCTCCACACCCCCTCCTCTGCCTGAGGGTACTAGCATCCCTCCACCCCCTCCTCTGCCTGTGGGTACTAGCATCCCTCCACCCCCTCCTTTGCCTGGGAGTGCTAGCATCCCCCCACCCCCTCCTTTGCCTGGGAGTGCTAGCATCCCCCCACCCCCTCCTTTGCCTGGGAGTGCTAGCATCCCTCCACCCCCTCCTTTGCCTGGGGGTGCTTGCATCCCCCCACCCCCTCCTCCCTTGCCTGGAGGACCAGGAATGCCACCTCCCCCTCCCCCTCTTCCTGGTGGTGCTGGAATCCCTCCACCCCCTCCATTTCCTGGAGGCCCTGGCATTCCTCCACCTCCACCCGGAATGGGTATGCCTCCACCTCCCCCTTTTGGATTTGGAGTTCCTGCTGCCCCAGTTCTGCCATTTGGATTAACCCCAAAGAAACTTTATAAGCCAGAAGTGCAGCTCCGGAGGCCAAACTGGTCCAAGGTAAGAATTTCTGTCCATTTCATCAGTAGATCTTAAGAAACCACTTCAGTCTCCTACTTTGTATTTTGTGCCAGGGTGGGCTTCCCTTTCTTATGGCTCACATCTGTCTGTCTTCAAGTTCTACTCATGCTTATGTTTGTTTATTCAGCAGGTATTAGGCTTCTCCTATGCCATACATCACCTTGGCAAGTTCTCCTATGCCATACATCACTATACTCTGCTATAAAACTTAAACTTATCTTTAAGTTAGTTTTTTGCCTTTTCTCTGAGGATCTGAGCACCATGGTAACACAGTTTGATAATAGCCATTTCACCAATCTGCAAGCTACTGGTAATTGTGCTGATCCAAAAGTCATGGATTTATGGATACACTTCCCTACCCCACCCCCCCCAGTAAATGAGCTACACAGGATATGTTTCCATAGCACACTATGTGTTAGAGGGAATTACTTCCACTCTCCCACTATATGTTTGAGACCCCTGTGATTCTATGCCAGCCTTTTGCTTCCAGAAACCAAGTTAAACTAGGAATTTGTTCCTAAAATGAACAGATTTGGTACACAGCCAAATTGATGGGAAAAATGTAGGACAAGGGAAGATGCAAAATGAAGCCCTAAACCTTCTAAAAGTAGAGGATTTGGGGTTGGAAGGAGGATAAGTAGCATAACTGAATCTAGTTCTTGAATAATCACCAATAAATAAACTGGAATCATCATCTCGGGATCCTACCACAAAGAACACAGCTGTTCTCAGGTTAGTCTTATTCTAGTATGACATTGCTAATAACCAGCCAGCCACCTCTTTTGCATCATGATCAGTTTTCTAGCATGGAAAGTACAGAGTTCAACTTAGTTAACTCTTGATACCCTGCTTGTATCCACAGTTTGTTGCTGAGGACCTTTCCCAGGACTGCTTCTGGACAAAGGTGAAGGAGGACCGCTTTGAGAACAATGAACTTTTCGCCAAACTTACCCTTACCTTCTCTGCCCAGACCAAGAGTGAGTCCCTTCCTCTTTCATGCAAAGGGTCAGTGTAGGACTTAGAATATCCTTTAAGTGGGTTTCTCATTCCTTTCCCTTCCCTGGGTGAGGAGTGAAGAGAGATGGGTTTTCCTATTCAGAGGAAAATAAGATATTTTTGTATTCTTGAGATGCTTGGGTTGGGAAGGGCAACTGTGTGTTACATGTAGGTATTTTATGTCAATATAACTTGCGGGGATATGAGATAAATGTGACAAGCTCAGTCTGGGCCCATTTTGATGATACTCTTTAAGTGGTACTGCCTTAAGGTTCTGTCCCCAGACCTACACACTTAATTGACAAGGGTTGGGCTAAGTGTTTAATAGGTCATGTGGTTGAGCAACTGTCTCCAACAATAAAGAACCATGTGTGATTCCTTTTCTTTCTTTCATTTCTTTCCAATATCTGATGCTTGCTCCTTCCTGGCCCTTTGCTCCTGCAGCTTCGAAAGGTAAGAACACAGAAGAGCCTTTTAGTTAGGTCTTTCAAATATTAGAGAAAAAAATGAAACAGTAAAGGAATTTCTCTTTAGAAAACTGAGACCAGAGATTGAGGTTGATTTCTCTTTTGCCAGTTTTTTTAGAATCTATAGGACCAGTAGCTGTGATCTGAACTGACAGGGAAGAACATTATTCTAAGTTGAAGCTACCATATACTTGTTCTTTCTTTGGAAGATTAGGGACAACTCAAGTAATCATAACCATTACCTCACATTTGTGTTGTGTTTTATACTTTTCAAAGTGCTTTAACTTCTGTTGCCCTATTGGACCTGCAAAGAAGCCTTATGAGATAGGATGTGTATCGTCTCCATTGTGTAGCATATATAGACTGACTAGTTAGGTAGCTTGCCCAAGGTTATAAGACCAGATCCAGGGATCTTGACTTTTGCTCCATGTTTTTTAATATAAATTCTTTTCTTCTTCATATTCATATCTTCCCCCCCACTTTTTTTTAGAAGAGTTGATCTATTTTGCCCTCTTCTTTCTTCACTTCCTAATTCTTGTGGTTTTGTGCTGCCTTATGATGGGACAGTTGTAGTATTTCCCCTCAGGGATACAGTGTTTGGATGATCTTGTCATGTACTTAATGACAATTATAGCCCAATAGTTTTGTATTTCCATTTCCTTACAGCTTTTTTGTTTATTTAGAGATTTATTATGACCCTAGTGATTAAAATTAACTGTAACTTTGGAGCACTTCCTCTCCCTACCTTCACCCAAGTAAATAAGCATTTTTAAAGACAATTATTATTTTTTTCCTCTAGTGGTCTCATGGAACCAGGCTGCACTTTGTTCTAATAAGGAGCCTAACAGATGGATAGGTGCCTTTAGGGGCCCCTAGTTACGTGAGTGTGTCTAGGAGTGTAAGATCACAGTGCTCAGGCCTGTCCTATTGCCCTAGGATTCAGGGCAAAGTGGCCTTTTCCTCTTAAGAGAACTGTCACTTTCTGGACTGAAGTCCAGCCCAGGGAAATACTTCTACCCTCTTACTTAAAAATGCTGTGATAATGACCACTTATACTACTCTAGTATATCACCAAAGACTAGTTGACAATGAAAATCAAAATCAAATGATTTCCTAATTCGTAAGTTCACAGAATCTATCCCTGTGTTGGCCTCTGGCATAGGTCCCTTTCTTGTGGCTGTGCTCTGAGTGCCACCACAAATGTACAGGGCCTCTTTTCCTCCCCTGTTTTGTCTGATCCTTCTTTTATCCTGTACCTTTGTGTTACTATTGATTGTAGTGGGATCTTCTGCGGTTTAGTGGTCTTCCTTGGCGTTATATTCCCCCTGTGAACTGGTATATAGTGTTTTAAAAATACCCAAGCAAGACCTTGTCTCATCTTTTGTTATTTTCAACAACGTAACTAAACTTTTTAATGCTCCTTCAGCTCTCAATTTCTGCCTTGGAAACTACTTTCTATTCATTGAAGGCTCTAACTTTCTAGCAGCTTTGGCTTCTTTTTTTTCCCTTAAATTATTAGAAATCTCTGTATCTTAATCTAAAAGGAATATGTATAAATTAGTCAGTTTAGTTTAGTGGCAGTATTGATTTTCATGTAGCAGTAATCATCACTAGTAGATTGCTGCTATTTTGATGCAGGAAATTTCTAGCTAGTCTTTAAATATCCTTAGTTTTAGTTAGGACCTTCAAGTGTTAGATTGGCACACTGCCTTAATTTCCCAATCTTTTCACTAGGAAGCACTAGAGAAGGTGTTCTCAAACATTATTAAATCATGAGCAATCTTTTAGACATCGTAAATCAATCATTTTAAGCAATTTCTGGAAGAGATTTTTTTCTTGTCAAATATAGTCATAAGTACTTATTGTTTACCCAACTCTAACATTTATCTGCAACACTCAGTTGCAACCAAACCTTCCTGCTTCTCATCACATGTGCTACATCTGCATGTTTTCAATCATTTCCCCCCAAGGAGCAAACACAAACACATCGCCTTTTAAAAAATTATTTCTTCTTTGGATTTTCAGTGTTTTACTGACTTCAGTGTTGTCTGATTAAATTTTTTCTTCTACATTTTCTTGTCTTCTTTCCCTTTAGTTACTCTGTAAATCTATGCTGAAGCAAGCAGTATTTGAAGTTGGGGCTTGTTTTAATGTGTGTTTCTTGGGGACAAGTAATTGCTTTGATATCGTGTGCAAGGGCGTCAAGTTGCAGATGGAAGTGCTGCATATGGACCCAAGGCCACGTATAATGTCCACTGTGATTGGGGTAACTAACTTGCCCTGTCTTTCCGGATGCAATTTGAGCCTCCCTGTCTTGGTGCTCAGGCTGGCATACTCAATACAGACTGTTCCCAAGTGGTCCCCTTCCTTACCACATGCCCCTAAAAGAACACTTTAATAAAAAAGACTTTGGACTTCTTAGAGTTTAGGTTTTTATCAGATAAGGAATTTCAAGTTCTAGAAACTTCACAGGTGAGGATTCAGAGGACCCAGATCTCATCAGTATGAAAGCAAGGTTTACGTTGCTTCTGGTTTGCTTTAAACATCTCCATTGTAACATTTCAGAATATCTTCTTCCTTAATCCTTTTTTCAAGTAGGCAACCAGTTTTCAGTTACCAAGTCTTTCATTCATAGTCTTAATATTGATGATATAGTTAAATGATAGATAATACTCATTACTGCTCTGTAAATATCAGAAGTGGAGGTATGGGTTAGATAACTTTCTCAAGGCTGTATAGTAAATGCCAGAGCCAAGGTTCAGATTCCAGACTGTGTGACTCTAAAGTCCGTGCTCTAGCCCTCTCTCTCCCAGAAGTGTATGTTCCTGCCCTAAGAGCTTCTGAAAGCTTGGATCCAGACAAAAGCTGGAAGAAGGGGGTATGCTGGCTTCTGCAACCACTTCATTCATTCAGGCACAAATGTCCTTGAGTTGGCAGTGACTCTTAGGAGTACAAAAAAGGAACATAGGATTAGGGAAAGTAAGTGAGATACTGGATATTTAGGGTTGAAGAAGAGCAGGCATGTTCTGATTATAGTACATTCAACTGTCGCAAAACTAATCCAGTTGGAGATACAAGATGTGCTTCTCTAGTACAGTAGAAGTCCTGCTTAGATGATTTCAGCCCAGTAGTTGCCAGTCTTGATAAGGAAGTTATTTGGACACCAGGTTTTCGTAATATTACATTATTTCCTCTCTCATTTGCTAAACACAAGTCTCTGACATTTGTTAAACATGCCTGTATTCCTCTTATATTTTATTGATACCTGAAACCTCTTGTATACCTACCGGCTGCTGCTATCCGCCTTGCTCTTTACATCTGCCTCCTATAGTCTAAGGTCCCCAGCCACTATGTCATTAAGGTTCAGGAAGATGTGTGCCTTTTTACTAAGAGAAGAGCTAAGAGAAAGGAACTGGTCCTTAAATTTACAGTACGGGTTCTCTTACACATTTTTATCTTTTAAGGGTTGGTCTCTTGTTTCTGAACTCTTGATTTCCTGTAAATCAGGAATTTACTTAGTTGATTTATTCCTTGCCAGGGAATATTTTCTATTCAGATTTGATAGGCAATGCCATAAAACTTCTAGTCCTTGTTCACTTTCTCACTTTCCTTATTGTGATCAGCAAGGAGTGTTTTATCATGGTCTCTTTGTTGACTCTGCTTCTTGAATTCCTTGGGAACATGTTTAGTAGTTAAATATTATTTTTTTTTCATCTTCTCCTAGGGAACATTTTCATCACTGTGGTGGCCTCAGGTCATTATTTGTATGTACAGGATAACAACATTTTTCATTCTGCTTTCCTTTAATTCTTACTGTCTTTTGTTGATGACATGATCCCATTAAAAATATGTCTTGAAATGTAGCATGGTAAGTGATCACTGATGTCCAAGTAGAGTGGTGTTTTTCTTTTTGGGTTTATTCCTTCCTTCCAAAACCTTTTGGACTCATAAGATACATAGGCTTAATCCCCCTTAGTAGGTGTGCAGTGGACAATATGTAGCATTAGACCCTCTCCCTGTTAAAGTGTAAGGTGCATTATGGGAACTGTGAGGATCAGAACAGTTCCCCAAGTAGTTAGTGGCAGTAATTTAGAAAGAACTCTGGCTAAAAAGTAAGATTTTTCACCAAGAGCTGAGAATTACCGTAAACATAACTATTCTAGTTAGGATTTGACGGGGTGTGTCCCGATCCCAAGGTTTATGCTGTTGTCTCACAAGTGAGAACTGTTTCTAAACTGTAGGTTTACCTGTCTACTGTTCTCCCAGAACCTTCTTAGTTCAGGCTTCAGCAGGAGACTTTGGTGGGGGAGGAATCCCCTCTTTGCCAAAAGGGATCTAAGTGTCTTTTTCCTTTCCCGGTGATCCTCTTCTGTCTGCTAGGTGGCATCCACCCAGTTGGATCTTTATCAGGAAACATCCTAGTGAATCTTTACAGCTTCTGCAACTCTAACCTCTAGAAACAAGATTTTGTAAGAGTGCAACATGCTCCACCTTATTCAGTGAGTCTCTTGGCAGAAAGATGTCTGTTCTATCAGTTCTTTACTCCTCTCAAGTGTATAAGATTAGATGCTACTCAAGTGAACATTTGTTGGGATTGTTGTCTTTTAATTACTAACTTCTCTTGGGTTTTGAGTAGGGTCAGACTATTAGCACAAAGCAGTTTGGAAGTTCCATAATATCAGATAATATTTCCTTGTTATTTAAAATATGTCTATCCCTATCACCTTGGGTTACCAGGAGTCCTGCACATTTAACAAGTACACGCCTCCTCTGCATTGTCATCTCCCCATCATCAATGGTGTAAAAAAACACCTAAACTACCCCTTCACATACTCCTCTATACTCCCAACCTTGCCATCACTATTTGTCTTGAATCCACTGGATCTAATATTAGCCATTTATCTTGGTTTATGTCACTCACCACAGGAAGCCCCAGACTCCCAGGTCATCCTCATCTTCCTTACTCGAATTTACTCGAATCCCCATAAGGTTTTGTGTATCTCCTGTTCTGTCTCCTTTTCACATCCTACCTGAAACCTCACCACTGTGCCTTCTGGAATTCATGGTCCCTTACCAGCAAAATCTCGTATGTCATCAACCTCACCAGAAACCTGGCTTTCCCGCAACACTGCTTTCCCTCTTGCCCTCTCATGTGGTGGTTTTTTTCCTCCCAAAAACCTCACCCTGATGGACCTGGAGATGGGGTAGGTGTCCTCTTTGTTCTTCATTGCCACTTTCAGGTCATTCCACCTTTCCCTTTCCTAAAAACCCATAATTCTGAATCTCGTGACATCAGATTTTACCACCCAGTTCCTCTCTTTGTGCTATCATCTACCAAAACCCCAAGTTACTCCTCCTATCTCTCCAGCAGTTTAGCCAGCTCCTGGCTCCTGGCCCCTCTCTGCAGTACTCCAGTGCTACTTCTGTCTTATTTCTTAGCAATTTCTGTACAAAAGGGTCATGATCCTACCAATATTCTAGCCTCAGAAATCCTTGTATTCTTTTCCAGTCATCTTCTCCTCTCCCCTACCCCACCTGTTCTTGCCTCTGGTCATCAGCAATAACTGCAGCCCTTCCACAGTCTGAATTTCATACCACCCAAGTTCTATCTTTTTACCTCGCTCTCTTTAGTACCCTGACCCCAATAATTCTCCAGTCCCACTGAGACTTACAGTCCATTTATTTTAACACCTTTTCACTGTCCTTCGCCCTTTTGATGACTTCACTCTCCTCATCAGCTAAGATTCCATGGTTAATCATTGTAATAATGACTCCCTTGTTGTTATTTTTTTCTTCCATTACCTCTGTCTCATTTCATCATATTCGATTGGCAAGACTGCAGTCCTGGTTAATGCCCTCTCTCTAGCCATCCTGCACCTGTTGCTGTGCAAGTGAACATGGCTGGAGAAAAACATGCAGCTGGCCCTCCTTGGTATACTTTCTTCACTTGCTTTCAGGACAGCAGATGGTCTTACTCTTTCTCCTGCCTCAGTGGCTGTCTTTCTCTGGCTCTCTGCTCAGTTTGCAATGTTGCTTGGCCCTTGATGCTGCCAGGCAATCAGATATTAAACATTTCTAGTCCATTCAATTCCTTACTCTCCTGAGTGATTATTTCACACCTTTTCTCTCCTCAAAAGGCCCAACACCTCCCTCATCCTCATTCTCACTTGAGGATGTTCTCTTTCTACTTCACTGAGAAAACTGAAGCAATCAGAAGAGGAGCTTGCGTGGTTATTTTCTTCCACCATTATTTTACCCACTGTCTGTGTCTCTGTTACCATGACCTCTCGGAAGCCAATTGCTGACTAATGTGATATATTCATTTCAACAAATGTATAGAATACTCTGAAAATACAAAATCTCCCTCTCCTGCCTCAGAGTGACCCTGGTTAATCATACCTTTCGTATGCGTATATTATTCTAATAAAGGAATGGGCAAAATCCTTTCTCCTTTAGTTCACTTGAGAAATTGTGGAAAATTTTCTTTTTTTTTTTTTTTAAAGATTGGCACCTGGGCTAACAACTGTTGCCAATCTTTTTTTTTTTCTTTTCCTGCTTTCTGTCCCAACCCCCCCGGGTACATAGTTGTACATCCTAGTTGCAGGTCCTTCTAGCTGTGGGATGTGGGACGCCACCTCAATGTGGCCTGACAAGCAGTGCCATGTCTGCGCCCAGGATCTGAACCCTGGGCCGCCGCAGTGGAGCACGTGAACTTAACCACTCGGCCACGGAGCCGGCCCTGTGGGAAATTTTCAAATAGAACCTTATTGGAAAATTAAGGAGCAGGGGAATTAAAAGGTAAAATTACGGAAATGTGAGGGTATACGCATTTTTTAATGTAATCTATGTGATCCCATATGGTAGACACTGTTCTGTATTTTGCTTAACATGTTTCAGCATCTCTGATGTCATTACATATGGATCTACCTCATTATTTTTAATGGATAGTTGAGTTCTGTCAGATGAATAATACAAATATGTACAACTCATCCCTTACTGAGAATTTGTTACCAATTTTTATATTACAAGCAGTGCTGCAGGAAACATCATTTTATATTTATCTCTGTATACTTGTATTTCTTTACAGTAAATTCTTAACAATAAAATTTCTGTGCCCAAATTGCTAGGTAATAGGATTATACCAATTTACATTTCCACCAAATTATTTATCATAGTGTCTGATAGGGGAAAAGTGATATCTTGTTTTAATCTGACTACGAATGAGATTGCATCAGAGGTTTTCCTTCATACTTTGACTCTTTCCTCATCTGTAAAATGCGATGAATGAACCTAAAGGTACTTTTCAGTTCTAAACTTCTAGTTCTCTTACTATCTTTTTTCCTTCTTTTTTCTTGCATAAGCTGTCTTGTGTGTTATCTGTCATCATCTCAGACTCTTATTTTATTTTGACAGCTTTCTAAGTTTTTATGTTGTTTTGTTTGTTTTGGTCTGAGTTTCATTCTCCTTTTTCCATGCTCTGATGTGAGGCATTAGGAGTTGCTGCTTGCTTACAACCAGTGTTTGGGGGTACAGAGCTAAACCAGTGCAAAGCTTTAAAACTTTGGCATGAAGGCTACTGATGTAGTTTCCATAGAAGGCTTACTGGTGGAGATTTAAGGAGGGTGTCATCAGATAAAGATAATTAAACTTTAATTCCTTCTAAAGTGGAGGAATTTGATATATCATATCTGCAGTGTGCTCTTCTCCTTTTTGCCACCAGATGGCACATGGATCTCTTCTATTTTAGATGTGTCATTGTTACGTCTGCTAATGATGCAGTCACGTTAGAGAGAGGCAACCTCTGTTGTTTTGAGATACAAAGTGCTTGGTATGCTGCCCTCTACTGGCCAAGAAATTCATTTGGAGGACTGATCAGTAAAATTAAGACAGGAAGCTATAGCTTGCCCTTTAACAAAACAATCTTATTCCGTTGCTGCTGGTATTTTTAATAGGAGCAGTATCAGTGTTCTTGGGGGGTGCCCAGAAGCTGGAGAATGTTTTGGTTTTGTTTTCGTATGATAGCTTCATGAAGGCATAGCCTTCCTTTCAGAGGGCTTAAAGAGAGGAGTGTGTTTTACCAGCTTGGTAAAATTATATACATTATATACACATTTGTAACCCCATCATATACACGTTCATAATCCCATCTCTGTCTCGGTTTCTACTAAATAGCTATGTCAGGCACATCATAAAACTACCCACTGATTATATACTGATAACTTCCCAGAGATACTATACTGAATTCATTTCCTTCAGGGAATTCCCCTGGGCTACCTTGGGTAGAATTTGCTGGTACAGAAAGTTTTTTTTACAGTCAACCCTTCTGTGTCATTTGTTAACTCCTAATTCTCCCAGGATAATCCCAGTTTTAGAGCCTCTTTCTAGCTATGCAGACTTTAGTGTGTGCCTGTATTACTATACTGGACATACATAGACTGAGACTGTATCTTTTAAACCCAGGGTACCATCAGCCATTATCTGCAGATTCCAGATTTGGTTTCTGACAAAATGTCTTTTTGTTTGTTTTTGTTTTTGTTTTTGTTTTTTTGGAGGAAGATTAGCCCTCAGCTAACTACTGCCAGTCCTCCTCTTTTTGCTGAGGAAGCCTGGCTCTGAGCTAACATCCGTGCCCATCTTCCTCTAGTTTATACGTGGGACGCCTACCACAGCATGGCTGCCAAGCAGTGCCATGTCCGCACCCGGGATCCGAACCAGCGAACCCCGGGCCGCCGAGAAGTGGAACATGCTAACTTAACTGCTGCGCCACCGGGCCGGCCCCTGACAAAATGTCTTTTTAAATGGCATTGTCTAAGACTTAGACCATCTAGTAGGGGAGTCAGTGTTACAAACTTCTGTCATCTTGGTGCAGTCAGTCCTTGTACTTAATTGTCTGTTTCTGCCAATAATTCCCAAACTTTCTTGTGCATAAGGAGTGCATGAGAAGCTTGTTAAGGTATAAATTCCTGGGCTTTACCTCCAGAGCGTCCAAGTTACAAGGACTATAGAAGAGTACATTTTTAATAAGCACCCCATGTAATTTTGTTATAGATGTACTAATCTGGCTTGATCCACACCTTCAGTGTTTCTTTTTCCGTTTTCTGCTTGCTGTCTTCCCACTCTCTGCCATCGTCTAGAAGCTGTTCTCTCCCTTTTCTCATGATAACATTTTGATGTCTCAGAGTAGGTCATTGTACAGTTTACATAAAAATTATCCATGTTTTTTGTGGAGGTCAAACGAGATCAATTAGGAAATAACTTGACGTTTTCTGTTGATGGTTAACATTTTGGAGGCTCTACTTCAGGGACACTTGTTTTTACAAAATTCTTTTCTTGCCGTCTTCCCAGCCAGGTCTCAGTAGCTGTCTTAGAAGGATGTTTTGAAGAAGTTCTCTGGGGTCAGTGAAGTAATTGGAAACCACTTAGAGAATAACTGGGCTAGAGAGGCTGGATGGATGGCAGATGATTAGAGGTTTCTGAGGCTAGTACGACAGAGATGGAGTTGTGAGAGACTGGAGGAAGTCCAGATCACAACAAAGAGTGTTAGAGCTGTGCAGATGTAATTCTTGTTCACGTCTGGTTATTCTCTAGCCATGGAGACCTGGTGTTGGTAGGGCTCAGAGATGTGTTTAGGAGGAGGACTAGGATCTCCAGGAAATGTCAGAGCAGAGCTGGGCTTTGGGATAAAGCAGAAGAGTCATCCAGTGCTCTTTGGCCACATACTGGAGCCCAAAACTGCTGCCTCAAGGAAAAAGCACTGTTCTGAGGATCCCTTACATTCTTTGGGAAATGTTGGATCTGAACTTACGTTTCTGCTGTTTTGGGACCAATCTCCCTGCAAACATGAGATCATAGATCAGTTTTTAGGGAGTACGAAGGATATCTCCACCACAGAATGTTTCCTCTGGGGCTTTTCTTTCTGCTTCTCGATTATCTGTTTTTCTACGTCGGTATTATATGTAGTTCGGAAGTCAAGATGATATAAAAAAAGTCTCATTCCCACCCTCGTGTTCATCCATCCCATCCTTCCCTCCTGCACTCTCTAGAGGGAACCATTTTTATTAGTTTCTTGATTATCCTTTCAGTATTTTTTAAAAATGCAGTTATAAAGCAAATACTAACATAGATGCTTATCCTCCCTCCCCTTGCCAAAAAGTAACATACTATCTATACTGTTCTATACCTTCCTTCTATATCCTGGAGAGTTTTCATATCAGTACACAGAGATCTTTCTCATTTAAAAAAAAATTCTAAATTTTCAGTAAGCATACATTACTTTTATAATAAGCATTAGGATAAAACAAGAATGTAGTAATGAAGTAATATGTCCTTTTTTTGAAATAGTAGCTGCAATAACCCATTTGATCTGACTGCATCTTGCCATGCATATTTGTCCTTTTGTTCTCCCTGTTTTCCTTGCAACCTCTCTTATGTGATGACTGAACACTTATCCACACCAGCTCTCAATGTACAGCAATTCATTTGAGAGCCTTAAAACTGTTGTGGTATGGGGAAGAGAGACTTGAAAAGTTCTGCTAAGGGGCCTTCCAGACCTCTAGCTACTTCCCAGGAGCGTTATACTCTTGAGCAGGAGCAGAGCTTGTATCACTAGCATAGGGACACTTCTCCATAAAGGGGTATGGTCTTCAAAGGAAAAGGGTGACCTACCCCATTTTTATTTTCTCAGTTTTTGTTTTGGAGATAATTGCTCTAGAACTTAGTACGCTGTTAACTGTCCTATTTTATAACCCTGGGCCCATTGCCTTTGGAGCAACAGGGAAGAATGCTCATGATACAGTGTTAGGTGGGAAAAGCAGGAAATAATTATGTATAACTCTTACTGCAATTGTGTTTTATGGAGAAAATGCAGAAATAAAAGATTGAAAAGGAATATATCAGGATACTATAACAGAAATTTTATTAGGGTGCTAGATTTTTTTTTCCTTCAATTTTTCTATAATGTGGTCATTTTATTTTTATAATGGGAAGGACAAAAGGGTTAAGAAAGAAATTTGCTAGTGTCCAGGATGCTTGGAAAAGGGATTTCTAGAAGTACCTGGCCCTAATAAGTAATCTCTGCAAAGCAGAGTGCTGATATCCAGTTCTACAGAGCAAGTAACAGCATCTTTTACTTCACTCTCCACAATGACCCTAGCCTGCTTCTCTTTGAAAAGTCAGATTCCAATTTAAAAAGCTATTTGTTCTTTTCTCAGCTCCCTTGGGTAAGGAAACCCCAGTTATGCAACAGAAGGGCATTGATAACCCCATGTCTGCAAGGTGGGATGGAATCATTCTTCCCTCCTGATCCTACAGTAATCCCCTCTGTTCTAAGAGTCAGTGATTTTTTTCTTTTGGATCTTTTAGATTAGCAGATAAGATACTCTCCTCGTGTGTGTGTGTGTGTGTGTGTGTGTGTGTGTGTGTTTAAATCTCATCTTGGCGTGAAAAACTGCTAAAATCCTTCAAGAATTTTCCCCTTTTCCTATTCTGCTTGCATTTTTCTTTTCAGCCACGGAGTGAGCGCAGTTGAGCCATTTTGGCTCAGGTTCCAGATTGTGAGGTCAGAGACCAGGGATTGGAGGAGAATATCAGGTGACTTTCAGTAACAGTGATGACGGTCCTTCCCTGGTCCCCACCCCGTCTCCCCCTCCCTCCCCACCATTTCCTGGCTTCCACCTTAGGAACAAAGAAGGGAAAAAAACAGCAGTATGACGAAAACCAGCAGCTGCCTCTGCAGACTCAGTCTGGGGGCTGGGTGTTTATTCCATCTGTTCTTTTTGTTATGCTTTTACCCCATTACTCCCCCTCCCAGTGCCCTGAATAAAATGGAGGGTATTTCTAGGATCTTTTGTTACAGAGAGTGAATTAGAAATCTGCAGTTCACTCAGTGTTTAGGTAACAGTGGGTGAGACAGCAGAAATTAAAACTGCGTTAAGCACCTAGAAAAAAGATGAAGGTATTTTGCCTTCTCGTTCCGTTTTATTCAAGAATACCTATTTAATGTCAGAAACTGTGATGGGGGCTTATCACCTATTATTTCTAATTATTAAAACAATGCTGCTTGATAGATGTTATCTTCATTTTGTAACTGAGAAATATGAAGTACAGAATTAGTATGTCCTTTGCTTATTAAGATCTCATAGCAAGTAAATACCAAGCCAGAATTTGACCCCGGAGCTGCTGAGCTCAGAATCCAGCATTTAGTGAAGGGGAGTGGCAAGAAGGCAGGCATATTCACAGAAACCCAAGCTGTCTGCTTCTAGGGACTGTCATGGCACTGTGTCAGTGCCCTTTGCTTTTCACCAGTGACCAGTATCCTGATTTCAAGAAATAAATCTTAAGGGAAAAAATGAGATGGAGGGGAACATAGGTTAAAAGAGAATTTAAAAGGATGTCAACGAGTTGCAGTGTATGGACCTTATTTAGATTCTTTTTTTTTTCCTCCCCAAAGCCCCAATACGGAGTTGTATATCCTAGTTGTAGGTCCTTCTAGTTCTTCTGTGTGGGACGCCACCTCAGCATGGCTTGACTAGCGGTGCTAGGTCTGTGCCCAGGATCCGAACCAGTGCGCCCCAGGCCGCTGAAGCAGAGCCCACGAACTTAACCACCATGCCCCCTTGCCAGACCCTAGATTCATTTTTTAAGAAAGGAAAAAGCTTTATTCGTAGCACCTGATTTTGTCCTTTTCACCTGCCCTCTAGCCTTACTGTTACCTTGCATAAACCTGCCCTACCCTTTTGCTGACTTGCTTGGGGCAGTGCCTGTCCTTCTAGTCCCTACCCACGCACATCTCTGATTCTGACTCTTCCTCAGCACTCCCTTATTGAGTCACCATCCTGGGTGTGCTGGGAAAGTGTCTGTGAGAAACTCAATGACTATATTGTCTGAATAATCAGATGCTTTGTGAAGTACCAGATTTATAATACTTCTTTTCTGCCACCCTTTCAGTCTCCCATTTGCCCCCTTCTTCCTAATTCTCAGCACTAGGTTTTCATAGCTTTGGAATTCTGTCTGGCTTTGTTCTTGTCCTTCACGTTTATCTGTTTCTGCCAGTTTGCTCCATTCCTCCTTACACTTTGCACAGCCATGACAGTCTAGATTTGTGGGATTTAGCAGATGAGTATTTGTTTTGGCCAAGAGAAAGTGATGGGAATCTGGTCACCTTTGAGCAGGAATAATAGGTGTTCAACTGGCATGCTGTTTATCTGTTTCCCCCCTATAGTGTATACCTATGAATGGCTTTGAGGTGCTTAATTTTTCCCCCATACATATTACAGCAATGAGGAATACAAAGTAGAATTCCTCCACATGGGCAGCTTCTTACATTAGCACATGATAGGACCCTCTTGCTCCGTCCTCTTTCCAGAATCAGGGAGTTTGTGTAGAGCTTAATAGACGCAGTTTATTGTATGCTGGATGGACTTGCTGATTCCATAGCTATGTTATTCTCACAGAAAGTTTGTTTTATTTCCTAGGGATCTTACTAAGTATTCTGAGCTTTCAGATATGCTAGGGAGATCCAGGACTCTTCTCCTGTTTCTTCAGAGAGAACCATAGCGGTACCAGAGTCCACTTTTTTTTTTAACTTCCTTGTATGATTCTATGCTCATATGAGTTGTATGTACCCCCATTATCTCACTTTATGGTCGTTGGATAAACTTGCATCTTTGTGCTGCCTCATTTAAGTAGTGGAAACCATTGGTGTCTTGGATCTACAGAGTTTTCACCGTTTCCACTTTTTTCCACCTTTCTCGTGTGTTCTCTTTTAGTTGTAAAGTGCTTGATTTACTCAAGGGAGGTGTAGCATAGGATTATGGAGGGTGTTCCCTGTAAAACCGGGACAAATGCCGCAGGCTTCAGCTTGGGCTGAGCAAGTGGTGTGTGATCCTGAGTCAGTGAGTGAGATTTAAGGTTAGGTGGAGTTGCATTAGAGCTCAGCCTGAATCTTTCAGCCCTGCAGATGTAACTGGCTTTAGAGCCAGTCTTGTGTTCTCAACAGTATTTTCCCAAAGCCCTTTTTCCTACCCCACTTACTCATTCCCACCTGTATTCTTAAGAACTTAGTTTCCAGGATGTCAGGGAACTCCCCACTCCTCCATTTCCTGTTTGTGGTCTTCATTGAGAGAAGCCTGCAGCAGGAATTCCTGGGGAAGTGATGGCTATAGCTGTGGGACTCCCAGCCATGAGCTCATTACCAAAGTTGGGGAATACTGTGCTAGGGCGGACCTCCCTTCCATTCCGGGGGCCCTTAGAAACTCCTTTACTAATGAGAACCAAGCAATAACAGATGGGGGCTGCTGACTCTGTGCCTTGACTCTTCTCTTTATTTAGAGACTGAAAATTATTTTCCCTTCTTGTGCCTCAATTTCTGTTCTCTGAATTTTAGAATTCAACATATGTATAAAGATTCATGGCAAAATTAGCTTGGACTTTGCAGAATTGATTCTTTTGATGTGTGCAAAAATAGTGAAGAAAGAAAAATTGGGGTCCCTCTGTTGGACAGCAGGGGGTGCCCTTTCCCTTTGCTTTGTTGCCTGACACTCCCTACTGCATTCAGCCATTTTAGACAGATTGTTTTTGCTCCCAGCTAGCTCCATTTTGTGTATGTGACGCAGGGAAAAAAGAGCTCCGCAAAGGAGGAGCCTGGCTGGGGGAGGAGTGAGACAGGCTGAGGCACAGCCACAGACTCCTTTACTCAGCATTTGTTCATCAGGGAGTTACCTTGCTGCCGGCTGCCTGCATCCTCAGCACTAGATGCAGCAAGTCCCTGCCAGCTGAGCAAAGAACACAGTGGTGTCTGGCTACTGGACACCTACTAACAATGACAGGGTGCTGGCTTTGATAGGCAGGCAGGGCATCCCCTCTGCCCAGTGGAGAATCTAAGCCTGAGTTTAGGTGGTTTTTATTACAGACATGTTTAGGGTGGTATTCTCAAGTATACGATCAGCTAAGAAAAAAGATACCCTTTTCACTCAGTTGTCATGAGAAGAATCAGATGCCCTAATGACTCCAGGGAGACAATCTGACTTAGAAAATAAAAACAACTCATAGCCATTCTTGTTTCATCTACCTGCATCAACCTCTTCCTTGCCGCCCAGTTATTTAAAAGTGTATCTTAGTTAGTTGTGTCATTTAATCCTTAAGTAGTTCAGAATGTGTATCAAAAAATAAGGACTTTTAAAAAAACAATTCTATTATCATTATCCCATCTAAAAAAATTCTTTAATATCATCAGATATCCAGTCAGTATTGAAGTTTCTGAAATTATAGTAGTTTTTGGGGGGGCTTTTCTGGTTCATTCATCTGAATCAGAGCCTAATAAAGTCTATACATTGCAATTGGCTGATGTCTCTATAGATTCCCTGAGCTTTCAGCATCTCTCAGTTTTTTTGCCTTGCAATTTGTTTATAGACTTAATTTCTTAAGGAAAGAGGGGGGATCTCTCAGGTTGGAATGAGAAAATACAGAGCTGGATTTTTCTTCATTAAAGCAGAGCCACCCATCTTGAGGATTTCCCCAGAGAGGAAATGAAGGGGCAGCATTCTGCAGGCTTTGGAGGGAGAAAGGGCTGGATGGAGTCCCCTACTCAGAGAGTGGCATGTTTCTCCTGATGATAGCCTGTTACCCAGCCTTTAGAAAAGTTTGCAGACTGCTCTCAATAAAGACAGCGGTCCAAGTGCACCTGCTCTTTCCCAAAAGTTAAAGGAGAGCTTTTAAGCTTTTGGACACCAGGTTTATGTGCTGTGTAATAGCTGCATCCCTAGGATTCCAGATCCTCAGCTTTATCTCCCAACCACTGTCTTTTTGCTTCAGTGGCAGCCTTTCTCCCTGATCAGACCCAATGAGTTAGCAGCACTTCATAGACTGTTTTACAGAAAGAAGAAATATACTATGTTGGGGGTGGGCATGTTTGAAAATTTTTTCATGGCTTCAGCATTGTAACATACCCACTCTTCCCTGTGATGTTTTTCGAGATTATCCCAGAGGCTAACTTAGATGCAGATGATGAAATGAAAGCTCTTGCTTGATGCTCTTTCACCCCCTTCTGAGATGGGTCAATGTCTCTGGCTTTCAGCAGCCGCAGCAGGCAGTCTCTTCCATTGCTCCTGGGGAAAGCACAGGTTACAGAGGGAAAGTTGCAAGGTCTGATTTCTTGGCAAAGCTGGTAGGACACTGGTAAAGTCTGGTCCTTGGAGACTAGGTTGGCTGTGTGCCAGTTTGGAAGCTGTAGTTCCCATTAGCAGAAGGGCTTAGAATCTGCGGCAGAGGTCAGGGTTGCAGCAGCTAGAAACATAGACCCTGGCACTGACATGCTTTTTTGCCAAAGAGTCAGCTGAGTGATAAGGGTCTCTTTTCTGCTGTTGTCAGCAGAGAGTCACAATCGTTTGCAAATAAAATTCTCCTCCTTCCCTCAGTGCTAAGATGCTGTGTTTACCCACTTCTGTTTTTGTCTCTTATGAGTTTCACACAGTTCTATAAACTAAAATGACTCAGCCCTTGTCATTTTTTTAAAATATGTTAAGTGCTATAATAATAGTATGCAGAATTAATGTACCATTCCTATAATAGAGCTGGGAAGGCTGCTAAGGGGAGTATCCTATGGGTTCTACATTTTGACTGTTTACTGCTGGTTGTCAGTGGGGTCCCTCCCTCCCGCAACCAAGTGTCAAAGCTGAACTGGGGCCAGCTGTTGGAGGATATGAAAATATTATAGATGGTGTCCAGATGCATGCCTGTGGTGCCTTTCTCATGATTCCCTGGTTGGTGACAGTTTTGAAAATTTACACATAGTTACATTATCTCACTATATTAACAAACTTATTTGAATTTGTCCATATTCTCTTATATTTGCCTTACCGTATATATAGCATTTATAGTGTTGTAATCAGAGGTGTGTGTGTGTGTATCTCTTTATTTCAGGTTGAAGTATACAAATCGTAAGTCTATGGATCAATGAGTTTTCACAAAATTAAAAGTGAAATTTACATCCATGTAATCAACACCCAGAGCAAGAAACAGAATATTGCTAAGACCTGGAACTCCTTGTACCCACTTCCAGTTACAGCTGATCCCTTATTCCTCCCGCTCTAACCCAGAGTAACCACTATCCTGACTTTTAGTACCACAGATTCCCTCTACCTGGCTCCTGTTACCCACAGCATATTTACTTGTTTTCACTCCTACAACACACATTAAATACCTTCTACCTCGTTGCTTACTCATACCACTTTGAAACACAGATCTGCTAACTACAGTTCAGTATTTGTTTATACCAAGCCTGTTTAAGTGTTTTTATTAGGTGATTCTCAAATCCATCTTCTGTCTGTCTCCAGCCCTACCATAACCTTAGGCCATGCCTTCATCCCTTACCTGGAATACTAAACCCTTCTTTTTTTTCCAAGTTTTTATCAGTGTCATTGATGTTCTTTATTGTATAGTAAAACTTAAATACTACACTTTGATCTATTTTTCTTGATTTATAAATTGAAGATTTTATTTACTGTCTCCCTGATATGAAAGTGAGGATGTTGATACTCGTATTACTACCCTTCCATTTCCTGTCCTCCAAATTATCATTATCTAATTTTTAGGTCATCTTCTAATATTTACACTTTTTATTGTTAAATATAACAAAAATACAGGAAGCTACATAAAACCAGATCTACAACTTAGTGAGTGATTATAAGATGAATCCCTTTGAAACACCATGTGTCAGCAGATGGAAGCTTTCCAGGAGGCCTCTAAGAACCTCCCCTCTTCCTCTCTGAGAGAAACCATTATCCTGGCTGGTATGGTGATCACTTCTTTAATTTTTTTAAAGTTTTGTCACCCAAGTTTATATTCCTGAACACTATAGTTTAGTTTTACCTGTGTTTTTAAATGTCTTCTTTGTCTCTCTTAATTGTAGGTTTTTCCTCTTTCTCTTTCTTTTCCTTGAAATTTACTTGTTATAAAAATTATATCGTTTGTCCTGTGGAGTTTCCAATAATACGGATTTTGTGATGGTATTCCCATAGTGTAGTTTGATGTTTCTGTCCCCTGTATTTGCTGTAAATTTGTAATTGGATCTAGAGGCTTAATCGGAATCAGGCTCCATTTGTTTGTCTTTTGCCAAGACTTTTTCATAATAGGTATTAGGTTTCACTTCAGAAGGCACATAATATGTGGTTGTTCTTCTGTGATGTTAGCAGCTATCGATTTTCAGTGCATACATCTATTAGTTCATTAGGGTTGCAAAATGGTGATATTCCAAATAAAAGGAATTCATTATATATTCTAGACATTAATCCTTTGTCGCTTACGTGTATCACAAACATCTTTTCTAACTCTGTGGCTTGTCTGTTCGCTTTTTTTGTAGTGTCTTAATGAACAGAAGTTCTCTATGTAAAGTGTTTAGATTTATCAATGTTTTCCTTTATGGTTAATGCATATTGTGTCTTGTTTAAGAAATCCTTTAGTCATCAAGATGACTTATCCTATGGTTTTGCCTTTCACATTAAGGTTTTTTATTGACCTGTAATTGATTTATTTGCTTACAGATACAATTTCCTTTTTTTTCTTATGGACACTTAGTTCCAGTCCCATTTATTGGGAAGTTTGTCCTTTTCCCAATCATCTGACATGTGCGGTCTGTTATATCAAGTTCTCTTTTATGCATGAGTCTGTTTTCTGGACTATACCCACTTCTGTTGATCATTTTGTCTATTCCAATGCCAATAACACACAATCTTGATTATTACAGCTTTGTAATAAGTATTAATATCTCTGATCTTTTGCTACTTTTTCAAGAATGTCCTAGCTCTTCTTGGCCCTTTGTATTTCCCTGTGAATTTTAGCATCAGCTTGTCAAATTAAAAAAGAGAGACCTCTTGGGACTTTTATTCTACTGACTCTATAAATCAGGCTGGGAAGAATTGCAATCTTAACATCGTCAAGTCTTTTAATCTATGAATCTGTATTCACTTACATTTTTAATGTTTTTCAGTAAAGTTATATTGTTTCTCTGTAGAGGTTTTTAATGTTTTTCAGTAAAGTTATATTGTTTCTCTGTAGAGGTCTAACACAAGTTTTATTAAGATTATTCCTAGATACTACTGATTTTCATATGATATTTTTTATTTCATTTTTTTGTTTGCTTGTAATTTATCTATAGATTCTTTTGGATTTTTTATGTTGACAATATCATCTTCAAATGAGAGTGTTATTTCTTCCTTTCCAATCCTTAGAATTTTTATTTCTTTTTCCTGCCTTACTGCACTGGCCCAGCCCTCCAGCCAATGTTGTTGCATGAAGTGGTGATAATGAATATCCCCCTCTTGTTCCTAATCTCAAAGGGAAAGTTTTCAACATTTTACTATTAAGCATGGTTTTTGCCCTTAGTTTGGGTAAATATCCTTTGTCAAATTAAGGAAGTTCTGTTTTCTTTGTAGTTTGCTAAGAGTATTTATTGTGAATGGATACTGAATTTGAACAAATGCTTTTCGTACTGTTAAGATTATCATATAAGTTTTCTCCTTTCATCTGTAATTGTTGTGAAGCATATTAATTGGCTTCTAATTTTGCATCGCTAAAATAAATGCAACTTGGGCATGATCTGTTATCTTTTTTATTTTAAATTGCTTAATTCAGTTTGCTGGTATTTTGTTTGGGAATTTCGTGTCTGTGTTTCTGAGTGAAAGTAACCTGTGACTTTTCGGAGGCTCTTCTTTCAAATTTTGGTATTAACATTATCCTAGCCTCATAACGTGATTTGAGGAATATTGCCTTTTCTATAATATGGAAGAATTTTTACATGAGATTGGAGGAATTATTTCTTCCTTAAATGTTTGAAATAATTGACTGGCAAAGTCATCTTGGTTTCCTAGGAGATTTTTCACTACCAATTTAATATCTTTCATAGTTATAAGGAATGTTCAGGTTTTCTCTTGTTGAGTCAGTTTTGGTAAGTTATATTTTTCTAGAAATTTGTCCATTTCATCTCAGTTCACACATATATTTTGTGTGAAATTATTCATTTTAATGCCTAAAGCATATTTAGTTTCGTCCTGTTTTTTGTTCCAGCAGTTACTTATGCCTAATCTCTCTCTCTTGTTTTTAAATACTCATCAGTCTCACCAGAGGTTTGTTGAATTTGCTAGTCTTTAAAAAAACCAAGAAGAACTATTGGCTTTATTAACCTCTTCTGTTACAGATTTCATTAATTTCTGGTCTTATCTATATTTTCTTTTAAGAAAATTTTTTAGGGTTTATTTTCCTGTTCTTATTCTAATTTCTTGAAATGGGTGCTTAGCTCATTAGTTTTCAGTCTTTTTTTCATATGTGTGTTTGAGACCATAAGTGTCTGTTTGAATTATTGTTTTAGGTGAATTTCTTAAGTTTCGATGTGCAGCGTGTTAGCTTGTTAGGGCTGCCATAGCAGAGCACCACAGGCTGGCGGCTTAAACAACGGAAGTTTAGTTCTCACAGTTCTGGAGGCTGGAAGTCCTGGATCAAGGTGTCACCAGACTTGGTTTCTTCTGAGGTGTTTTCCTTGACTTGCACATGGCTGCCTTCTTACTCTGTCCTCATGTGGTTTTTACCTCTGTGTTCACATTCTTGTGTCTCCTTGTATATCCAAACTTCCTCTTATAAGGATGCCACTCAGATTGGATCAGGGCCCACCCTAACGGCCTCCTTTTAACTTAATCACCCCTTTAAAGACCCTGTCTCCTAGTATAGTCACATTCTGAGGTACTGGAAGTTAGGGCTTCAATATATGAATTTAGGGGAGGCACAATTCAGCTCATAACAGGAAGCATTTTTATTATTCAGTCCAGTAAATCTTCTGATTTCTATTATGATCTCTTTTCATGAGTTATTTAGAAGTGCATAATTCCCAAATATATGGAGTGAATTAATATCCTATTGCTGCTATAACCGATTACCAAAAATTTAGTGATCTAAAGCATTACAAATTTATTTGGAGGCCACAGTCTTAAAATCTCAAGCTGTTAACAGGGCTCTATCCCCTTTGGAGGCTTTAGGGAAGAATCCATATCCTTGCCTTTTCCAACTTCTAGAGGCTGCTTTTATTCCTTGGCTTTTGGCCTCTTCCTCCATCTTCAAAGTCATCAGCATAGCATCTTCATCTCTCTCTCTGTCTATGTCTGTTATCACATCTTTTCTTTGCCTGTTATCACTTCTCTTCTCTGCCTGTGATGTTCCTGCCTCCCTCTTATAAGGATCCTGTGATTACATTGGGCCCATCCAGGTAATCCAGAATAATCCTCTCATCTCAAGACCCTTAACTTTATCACACTTGCAATGTACCTTTTGTATGTAAGGTTGTTATTCACAGGTTCTAGGAATTAACATGTGGATATGTTTGGGGGACCATTATTTTATCTACCACAATGAGTTTTCAGGATTTTTTTTATTTCTTATTAATTTTTAGCTAATTGCATTTTGGTCAATGCTCTTGTGACCTCAATCTTTAGAAATTTGTACAGTTTTCCTTATGGCTCTGAATATTGTTAAATATTATAAGTATTCTAATGTTCTTAAAAAGCATGTATGTGTTTTTCAGTTGCACACAGTGTTCTGTATATCTTTATTAGTTTCTGTTTGTTAATTGTGTTGTTTAAATTTTCTATATCCTTACTTTTCGTTTGCTCATTTTCTCAGTTACTGAGAGAAGTGATTAAAACATGCCATTTGTGGATTTAGCATTGTAATTCTGTCAGTGTTTACTTTCTGTTTTTTCTTTTAATTTTTTGTATCAGTGTAATTTCAGACTTATGGAAAAGTTGCTGGAATAATGCAAAAAGTTTCTTGCACATACTTCACCACATTCCTGAGATTTTAACATCTTACTACATTTGCCTTAGTCTTCTCTCTCTCTCGAAGGGGAGGAAGAACTATTCCTCTCCCCTCTAGGTTCTTCTGGCTGGTCTAAGAAGTAATGATATGAGACAGAATAACAGGAGAAAATCAAACAAAGTTTCATAACATGTATACATGGGAGAAACCCAGGAAAACTGAGTAACTCGCCAAAATGGCTGAAGACACCACCTTAAATACCATCTTCAGCTAATGACAAAGGAGGATGTGGGGGGTAGTGGTTTGGGACTTCAAAAAGGAGAAAGGCAATTTACATGAAGATGGGAAAGCAAATGTTTGATAAATAAATGTTTGCTGGGCTGTCTATAGACAATGTGACCAGAGAGAGAGAGAGAGAACTTTGATAAAAATGGGCTTAGCAAGGAGCCTCTCAGTCTGTCATACCCAGAGTTATCCATGGTGAAGGCCTGGGAACAGGCCTTCGGCCTTAAGTTTTTTTAGGCAGGTAGGGGGAAGGTCAAAGTTTCTTTGAGTCTTTTGTTCTTAAAAATAATCAAGCCAAAGAGATACATTTTAGGGTGGGCAATTCTGATCCCCCACACTCTGTATGTGTATGTATGTGTGTGTGTATGTGAATCATTTTTTTCTGAACCATTCGAGTGTAAATTACAGACATGATGCCTCTTTATCTTTTGATATGCATTTCCTGATAACAGGTCCATAACCACAGTACAATGATCAAAATTAGAAAGTTAATATTAAATGTAATGCTGTTATTTAAAATGACCTTCAGATTATATCAGTTATCACAATAATGTTCTTTACACGAAAAATCCTGGACCATGCGTTGCATTCAGTTGTCCTATAGTCTTCTTTAATTGGGAGTACTTGCTCTTATGGTCATCTGCAAAGGCAGCTGGACCCCTACTCAAAATTTGGTTTGGGTGTCGAGATTGATGACACCCCACAGACACCAAGAGGCTGTGAAAGGGAAAGGAGACTGGCCTGAGTTTTTATCATGGTTCGGGGTTGAGGCCAGGGTGAGAGTTCCTGCTCAAGGGTAGGACCTTGCATAGTTTGATCTCCAGCCGGCACCAAAGGAGGAGCACCAAGGCTTTCATATTCGCTCCCCAGGTATGGGGCACAGGGGGAAATGGGAGAGGTGGGACTTAACAGCTGTCAGCAGGCAAATCTCAAAAATGGAGTTGGACTCCTCAGTACAGTTCCTTGGTCTTCATCTTTCATGACCTTGACATTTTTGAAGAGTACAGACCAGTCTGTGGAATGTCCTTCAGTTTGGATTTGTCTAATGTGTCCTCATGATTAGATTCAGATTATACATTTTTAGTGCTTTATATATTTTATTATATAAATATGTAATGTTATTAGGTACATACAAATTCAAAATTCTTATATTTTACTGTTGAACTAAAACTTTTATTGTTATAGTGTCACTGTTTATCTTCTGTAATGCCACCTGAAAGACTGTTTTGTCTAATATTAATGTAACTTCATCAACTTTCTTTTAGTTAGAATTTGCCTGGTAAAACTTTATACTTTTGACTCTTTCTGTATCCTTATTCTAGATGTTTCTCTAACAAAAATGGCACATTCTTGGACTCTTTTTCTTTTTTCTTTTAACTATATGCTCTCGGCTGGAGCATATAGTCTGTTTACATTTAACATAATTATTGAAATATTTGGGTTTAAATGTACCATCTTATTTTGTGATTTCTATTTGTCCCATCTGTTCTGTGTCATACGCTAATTTCATTCCATTCAAAATATTTTCTGATTTCTTACCTGACTCCAGAGTTATTTGGATATTTACTCAATATCCAAATAGTTGAGAATTTTCTAGTTATCTTTTTACTGATTTCCAGCTTTAATACTATTGTGGTCAGAGAACATAGTTTGGATGGTTTCTATCCTTCAAAATTTGTTGAGGCTTGCTTTTGCCCAGCATGTGGTAAATTTTGGTAAATGTGCTGTGTGCATATGAAAAAAAGGTATAATTTGTCATTGTTGGGTACATTGTTCTAATATGTAAATTAGGTCAAGTTTGTTAGATGTGTTCAGATTTTCTATATCCTTTTCAAGTTTTTGCTTGTTTTATTATTTCTTATACAAAGGGTGTTAATTTTTCCACTATTGTTATGGGTTTGCGCTTTTAGTTCAATTTTTGCTTTATGTAGTTAAAACTGAATTATTGGATTTAGATTTAGAATTATTATATCTTCCTTTTGACTGACCCTTTATCATTATGAAGTGTGTCTATTCAAGGCAGTAGCATTAATAGAGATGAAATCTTTATCTGATTTTAGTCTAGCTACACTAACTTTCTTTTGCTTAGTATATCTTCTTCCACTATTTTACCCTTAACATTTCTGTGTCTTTATTGAAGGTGTGTCCCTTTGTAAGCAGCACATATTTAGTGTGTGTGTTTTGTAAATCAGTTTGATGATCTTAGTCTTTTGATTGCACAGTATTTAATCCATTTGAGTTGATATAGGTAACGTTGCTCTTTATTTTCTGTTTGATTTTTCCAGTTCACATCTTTTTTTCTGTTCTTACCTTCTTATGGATTCGTTTAAAACTTTGTTATTTTACTTTTCCCCTATTCTCAATTACACATTTTTTTACTGTCCTGTTAGTGGGTATCTTAGAAATTACAAACATTCATGCTTGACTTATACAATCTATTACAAATGATAACTTTTACCACCTTCTAGATAATGCTAGAACTTTACAATATTTTAACTATTTACTACACACCTTCTTTTTGAGTGTGTGTCTGTGTGTGAGAGGAAGATTGGCCCTGAGCTAACATCTGTGCCAATCTTCCTCTATTTTGTATGTGGGACACGACCACAGCATGGCTTGATGAGTGGTGTGTGGGTCCACGTCTGGGATCCAAACCCACAAACCCTGGGCCACTGAAGCAGAGCGTGCAAACTTAACCACTAAGCCACTTAACCACTACCAGCTCCTACATACCTTCTTTTTGAGTTACTGATGTCATGCATTTTAATTTTACATATGTTTTAAACCCCTCAAAAGTTTTTACTCTTGTTTTGTAATACCAATATTTACTTTAAAATACCTTTCTAATGTTTTTCCTTCCTGTGTTTCTGTATTTCCTTTTGGGATAATATTTCTTCTTCTGCCTGAGTAAATACTCCATTTAGTATTTATTGTAGTTCAGGTCTACTGGTAATGAATTCTCTGTTTTTGTCTGGATATATCTATATTTCACCTATGTTTTTGAAGGATATTTTTTGTTTTCCCCCATTTTTAAGAAACAACTCCATTCTCAGTCTTAGTGTTCGTTTGAAAGTAATTTGTTCCACCCCCTGATACTTTGAGAATGTTTTTTACTTTGGTTTTTAGCAGTTTTACGGTGATGATGTACCATTGTGTGGTTTTCTTTGTATTTATTGTTGGGATTCTCTGAGCATCTTAATTCTGTGTGTAGAAGTCTTTCATCACTTTTAGAAAATTCACAGCTGTTTTCTCCAGATGTTGCTTCTGTCCAGTTTTTAAAAAAATTATTGGCATTTTGCTTTCAAGTTCAATGCCAGTGAATATCACATTTAGCATGCCATTTTATATATGTGTCGGGGGGGTTGTTTGTTTTCTTTTGCTTTTGCTGTTTTTTTAAAATAGTTTACTCTCTGCATTTACTTTCTCTGCTCACCTAAGGCTTCCCTTTGAAACTGAAATCCTGGAACTTCTTCCATGCTCCAAGTCACATTTAATAGTCAGTACCTCCCCCTGCCTCAAGCTTTATTGAGGTATATTTAATGTACAAAAAATTATACATATTTAATGTATACATTTTGATGAGTTTGGACATATGCACACACCTGTGATACCATCACCACAATCAAGGTAATAAGCATATTACCTCCAATAATAAACAAATTACGGAAGTAAAAACAAATCACCTCCAAAAGATTTCTTATGTCTCTTTGTTTTTGTTTTTGTGGTAAGAACACTCAACATGAGATCTACCCTCTTAAGTTTTAACATGCACAACACCATGTTGTGAACTGCTCTGTCCAACTTTTTCTTCTCTTTCTGAGCCTCCAATTACACATATGTTGGACTTTTTCACATGTTCCTTATACTCTTTTTTGTTGCTTCCCATCTTTTGTTTCTGCGCTTTAGTTTGTTTTCTTATTGACCTCTCTTCCAATTCCCTAACTTCTTAGTCTTCTGTGTCTCCTGCTAAATCCATCCATCTAGTGTGCTCTTAATTTCATTTATAATATTTTTTAGTTCTAGTATGTTTGTTGATTTTTTTAAAAATAAATTCTAGTTCTCTGGTGAACTTCTCTGTCTTCATCTATTTTTATTTTTCCCTCTGTATTCTTGAACATGTTAACCATAGTTACTTTCAACTCCTTATTGGTTAACTCCAGTGTCTGGATCGTGCATGGATCTTTTCCTATTTGTTTTTTACTTTCTAGACAGATATGGCTGATCACCTTAATCCCTTCGGGGAGTGAGCTGTGCCAAGGCTTGGTCATGGTTTTGGAAAGACTTGATCTACCTCTGGTCCGTCCTGTTCCTAGAGTATAGGCTTTCTAGGGCTTCCAACTGTGAGCCTGTTGTGTTCACCTTTACTCTGAGGATGTGGCATTTTGAGTTCCCAGCTAATGACAAAAGAGTCTTGTATGAGACTCACCAAACTTGGCAGAAACTGGACCTTGGCCCCTGTGCACCCCTGCACAGAGCCGTCAAGCTGGCGCTGGAGCAGTGCCTCACCGTTGTGCTTACCGCTGAAGCAGTTCGTCAGCATCTGGTCAGCTCTTTCGTGCTTTCAAGGCGATTTTGTAAACCTCATTCCAGCATTTTAAGATGTTTTCCATGGGAGATTTGGCCCTATTACTAGAAATGGAAGTTCTCATTGCTTTTCATGTTTTATATGATGATTTTCACCATATTGAAAAATTAAAATTTTATGTAATCAAGTCAGTCTGTCTCTTTTACTTTATATCATCTTGATTTTGTGTTAGTCTTAGGAAAATTTTCATTTATTCAAACTTATGTTGTATTTCTTTTTAACATTTAGATGTTTAATGTATCTGGAATTTATTTTTGTGAATAAGCAAAATTTAGGACTTATTCCTTCAAAATGGGAATCCAGTTTTTCCAACACTATTGATTAGACCAGAAGTCAGCAAACTATGGCCAACCCTTTTTTTTTTTAAATCTGCTCTTTTTTTATGGAGTTCATAATAGTTTACATCATTGTGAAATTTCAGTTGTACATTATTTCTTGTCTGTCACCACATGAGTGCTCCCCTTCACCCCCTGAGCCCACCCCCAGCATCCCTTCCCCTAGTAACCAGTGAACTGTTTTCTTAGTCCATGTGTTTATATTCCACATATGAGTGAAATCATATGGTGTTTGTCTTTCTCAATCTTACTTATTTTGCTTAGAATAATACCCTCCAGGTCTATCCATGTTGTTACAAATGGAATGATTTTGTCTTTTTATGGCTGAGTAGTATTCTGTTGTGTATGTATACCACATCTTCTTTATCTACTCATCAGTTGAGGGGCACTTGGATTGTTTCCATGTCTTGGCTATTGCGAATAGTGCTGCAATGAACATGGGGTACATATGTTACTTTGGATTGTTGATTTCAAGTTGTTTGGGTAGATATCCAGTAGGGGATAGCTGGGTCATATGGTATTTCTATTTTTAGTTTTTTGAGGAATCTCCATTGTGGCTGCACCAGTTTGCATTCCCACCAGCAGCGTGTGAGGGTTCCCTTTTCTCCACACCCTCTCCAACATTTGTTGTTTTTAGTCTTAGTGATTATAGCCATTTTAATAAGTGTTAGGTGTTATCTTAGTGTAGTTTTGATTTGCATTTCCCTGATGATTAGTGATGTTGAACATCTTTTCAGGTGTTTATTGACCATCTGTATGTCTTCTTTAGAAAAATATCCATTCATAGCATCTGCCCATTTTTGGATCGGGCTGTTTGTTTTTTTGTTGTTTGGTTGTGTGTGTTCCTTATATATTATGGAGATTAACCCCTTGTTAGATATATGATTTGCAAATATTTTCTCCCAATTGATGGGTTGTCTTTTTGTGTTGATCCTAGTTTCTTTTGCCTTGCAGAAGCTCTTTAGTCTGATGAACTCCCCACTTGTTTGTTTTTTCTTTTGTTACCCTTGTCTAAGAAGACACAGTATTCGAAAAGATCCTTTGGAGTTCCATGTCAAAGAGCGTACTACCTATATTATCTTCCAGGAGTTTTATGGTTTCAGGACTTGTCTTCAAATCTTTGATCCATTTTGAGTTTATTTTTGTGTATGGCATGAGATAGTGGTCTACTTTCATTCTTTTGCAAGTGGTTGTCTGAATTTCCCAACACCATTTATTGAAGAGACTATCTTTTCTCCATTTTATGTTCTTGGCACCTTTGTCAAAGATTACCTGTCCGTAAATGTGCTGTTTTATTTCTGAGCTTTCAGTTCTGTTCCATTGATCTATGTGCCTGTTTTTGTACCAGTACCATGCTGTTTTGATTACTTTGACTTCATAGTACATTTTGAAATCAGGGATTGTGATGCCTTCAGCTTTGTTCTTTTTTCTCAGTGTTGCTTTAGCAATTTGGGGTCTTTGGTTGCTCCATATGAATTTTCTCTTTCCGTGAAGAATGTCATTGGGATTCTGATTGGGATTGCGTTGAATCTGTAGACTGCTTTGGGTAGTATGGATATTTTAACTATGTTTATTCTTCCAATCCATGTGCATGGAATCTCTTTCCATATCTTTATGTCATCATCTATTTCTTTCAATAATGTCTTATAGTTTTCATTGTGTAAGTCCTTCACTTCCTTGGTTAAATTTATTCCTAGATATTTTCTTCTTGCAATTGTACATGGAATTGTATTCTTGAGGTCTCTGTCTATAAGTTCGTTATTAAGAGTATAGGAATGCAACTCATTTTTGTGAGTTGATTTTGTACCCTGCAACTTTACTGTAGTTGTTAATTATTTCTAATAGTTTTCCAATGGATACTTTAGGATTTTTTATATATAAGATCATGTCATCTGCAAACAGCAAGAGTTTCACTTCTTCACTCCCTATTTGGATTCCTTTTATTCCTTTCTCTTGCCTAATTGCTCTAGCCAAAACCTCCAGTACTATATTGAATAAGAGTGGTGATAGTGGGCATCCTTGTCTTGTTCCTGTTCTGAGAGGGATGGCGTTCAGTTTTTCCCCATTGAGTAGGATGTTGGCTGCGGGTTTGTCATACATAGCCTTTATTATGTTGAGGTGATTTACTTCTGTCCCCATTTTTTTAAGGGTTTTTATCATAATTGCTGTTGGATCTTGTCAAATGCTTTCTCTGCATCTCTTGAGATCATGTGGTTTTTATTCCTCATTTTGTTAATGTGGTGTATCACATTGATTGATTTGTGGATGTTGAGCCATCCCTGTGTCCTTGGTATAAATCCCACTTGATCATGATGTGTGATCTTTTTGATATATTGCTGTATTCGGTTTGCCAAAATTTTGTTGAGGATTTTTGCATCTATGTTCATCAGTGATACTGGCCTCTAGTTTTCCTTTTTTGTGTTGTCCTTGTCAGGCTTTGGGATCAGAGTGATGTTTGCCTCATAGAATGTGTTAGGAAGTATTCCATCTTCCCTAATTTTTTGGAATATCTTGAGAAGGATAGGTATTAAATCCTCTCTGAAAGTTTGGTAGAATTCTCCAGGGAAGTCATCTGGTCCTGGGCTTTTATTTTTTCAGATGCTTTTGATTACTATTTCAATCTCTACTTGTGATTGGTCTATTCAAATTCTCTATTTCTTCTTTACTCCACTTTGGGAGGTTGATAGAATTTATCCATTTCTTCTAGATTGTCCATTTGTTGGCGTATAGCTTTTCATAGTATTCTCTTATAATCCTTTGTATTTCTGTGGTATCCGTTGTTATTTCTCCTCTTTCATTTCTAATTTTATTTATCTGAGCTTTCTCTCTTTTTTTCTTTGTAAGTCTGGCTAAGGGTTTGTCAATTTTGTTTATCTTCTCAAAGAACCAGCTCTTTGTTTCATTGATCCTTTCTACTGCCTTTTTTGTTTCACTTGCATTTATTTCTCCTCTGATTTTTATTATTTCTCTCCTTATGCTGATTTTGGGCTTTGGTCTTCTTTTTCTAATTCAGTTAGGCGTAGTTTGAGATTGCTTATTTGGGATTTTTCTCATTTGTTAAGGTGAGGCTGTATTGCAATGAATTTCCCTCTTAGTACCGCTTTTGCTGCATCCCATGTGAGTTGGTATGGTATGTTTTCATTTGTCTTCAGATATTTTTTGACTTCTCCTTTAATTTCTTCAATGATCCATTGGTTGTTCAATAGCATATTGTTTAGTCTCCACATCTTTGTCCTTTTCTCAGCTATTTCTTGTAATTAATTTGTAGCTTCATAGCATTGTGATTGGAAAAGATGCTTGTTATTATTTCAATCTTCTTAAATTTATTGAAGCTTGCCTTGTTTCCCAACGTATGGTCTATCCTTGAGAATGTTCCATGCACACTTGAGAAGGATGTGTATTCTGCTGTTTTTGGATGGAGTGTTCTATATATGTCTATTAAGTCCAACTGGTCTAGCGTTTCATTTAATTCCACTGTTTCCTCGTTGATTTTCTGCCTGGATGATCTACCCATTGATGTGAATGGAATGTTCAGATCCCCTACTATTATTGTGTTATTATTAATATCTCCTTTTAGGTTTGATAATAGTTTCTTTATGTACTTTGGTGCTCCTGTGTTGGGTGCATAGATATTTATAAGTGTTATGTCTTCTTGGTGGAGTGTCCCTTTGATCATTATATACTGCCCCTCTTTGTCTCTCTCTATCTGTCTTATCTTGAAGTCTACTTTGTCTGATATAAGTATTGCAATGCCTGCTTTCTTTTGTTTGCCATTAGCTTGTAGTATCACCTTCCATCCCTTCACTCTGAGCCTGTGTTTGTCTTTGGAGCTGAGATGTGTTTCCTGGAGGCAGCATATTCTTGGGTCTTGTATTTTAATCCATCTCACCACTCTGTTTTTTTATTGGAGAATTCAATCCATTTACATTTAGGCTGACTATTGATACATGAAGGCTTAATGCTGCCATTTTATCACTTGTTTTCTGGTTCTCCTGCTTTGCCTTTGTTTCTCTTCCTGTGTGTTTTGGTCTACCAATTGAGCTTTTTAGTGTTTTATGTTGTGTTTCTTTGTTTTCTCCTTATTTATTATTTGTGTCTCTGTTCTGCTTTTCTGTTTAGTGGTTACCATGAGGTTGGTATTCAAAATCTCGTAGATAAGATAGTCCATTTTCCGATGGCCTCTTATTTCCTTAGACTAAACTGATTCAGTCCTTTTCCTCTTCCCCTCCTAAGTTGTTTTTCTCACATCTTATTCCATCTTGTGTTGTGAGTTTGTGGTTAAAATGACAAGATTATCTTTGTTTTTGGTGTTTTCCTTACCTTTATCTTTAATACTATACTTGAGTATTTGCTAACTTGTTCTGATGTATAGCTGCAATTTTCTAATTTTGTCTACCTATTTATCTCCTTACTGCATGCTTTGTAACCCCTTTCTCCCTTTTTTTCCCAGATGTGAGGGCCTTCTTCAGGATTTCTTGTGTGGGGGTAGGGGGATCTCATGGCTACGAACTTCCTTAGTTTTTGTTTATCTGGGAAAGTTTATTTCTCCATCATATCTGAAGGATATTTTTGCTGGATAGAGTGTTCTTGGCTGAAAGTTTTTGTCCTTCAAAGATTTGAATATGTCATTCTAGTCTATCCTAGGTTGTAAGGTTTCTGCAGAGATATCCACTGAAAGCCTGATAGGAGTTCCTTTGTAGGTTATTTTCCTATGCCTTGCTGCGCTTAGTATTTTTTCTATGTCATTCACTTTTGCCAGTGTCATTGCTATATGCCTTGCCGTAGGTCTTGCAGTAGGTCTTCACATATTTAGGAGATCTGGTAGCCTCTTCCACATGGCTTTCCATCTCCTTCCCAGGTTTGGGAAGTTCTCTGCTGTTTTTTCCTTGAATGAGCTTTCTGCTCCATTCTCCTTCTCTTTTTCCATCTTGAATACCTGTAATTCTTATGTTGCATTTCCTAATTGAGTTGGCTATTTCTCCGAGACTTTCTTCATTTCTTTTTAGTCTTAGTTCTCTCTATCTGGAGATCTATCTATTCCTCTATCTGGAGCATTTCAACATGTCTATCACTCCTCTATGATGTCCACTCGAACATCCAGGGAATCCATATTTTCTTTTATCTCATCCATTGTCTTTCATCTCCAGTATTTCTGATTGGTTCTTCTTTATAGTTTCAATCTCTTTTGTAAAGTAGGTCCTGAACTCATTGAATTGTTTCTCTACATTCTCTTTTAACTTGTTGGGTTTTTTGGTGATAGCTGTTTTGAATTCTCTGTCATTTAGATTACATATTTCTGTGTCCTCAAGACTGATTTCTGGGTACTTGTCATTTTCTTTCAGGTGTGGAGATTTAATATAATTTTTGATACTGCTAGAGGGTGTGGCTCTGTTTTTGCGCATTGTGGTATTATTTGGTCATAGTTACCACCTCTTGCCACTGGGTGGGGGTCAAGAACTGTGTATTCTGAGCCCTCTGCACTCTGCTGGGATCCCAGGCACTGGAGCTGGTGCTGGGTGGGTGGGGAGGAGGGGTGCTTTCTTCTGTGTGCTCTCACTCTGCTCTTGCTATCTGCTCTCCTGGGGTGTTGGCTTGATGAAGTCAGCCCTGCATTAGCTTTCACCTCGGTAGGGGCTTTCCCCTAGGCTGCAAGGGCCCTCAGGGATCTTTGATGTTTCCATGAATGAATGTCACCTCCCCTGTTCCTTCCCTCTCAAAGGCTCCACACAGTGTCTGATCACAGTCTTTCAGGGAAGGAGAAAAGTTTTCTCTTAGCCCATTCCACCTTCTCTGAGGGAGGCTCCAGTCTCTCTGCCCTCCAATGTCTAGCTCAGATATCTTTTGTGTTGTGTGGATATCATCTGTTGGAGTATGAATATCTTTTTCATTGTGTAGTGGAGGGGAGAGATTACTGGGAGAGCTCACTCTGCCATGATGCTGACGTCACTCTGGTCTTGTTGATGGCCAACCCATTTTTGTTAATAAAGTTTTATCGGAACACAGTCATGCCCATTTGATTACATATTCTCTATGACTTATTTCGTATTACACTAGCAGAGTTGAGTAGTTGCAACAGAAACTATGTGGTCCACAAAGCCTAAAATATTTACTTTCTGGTCATTTAAGAAAAAGTTTACCAAGCCCTGGATTAGACCATCTTTTTTTCATTGATCTGAGCTTCTACTTTAGCATATACTAAATGTCTTGTACCGATTTCTGGAATTTCTTCTATTTCTTTATTCATGTCATATATTCCTCTTTTATAAGAATATTATACTCTTTTATAATTATTGTAGCTTTATACTACTGTATTTTACTGTCCTTGAAGATATAATTTGTTTAGTCAGGTTTATTGAAGTATAATTTGCATACAGTAAAATTTACCCTTTTTATGCATACAGTTCTATGAGTTTCAACAAATGTATACAGCCATGTAACGACCACAGTCAAGACAGAGAACATTTTTATCACTCCAAAAAGTTCCCTACTGTCCATTTGTCCATTCCCTGTCCTCACCACCAGGCCCTGGCAACCACTGATCTGTTTTCTGTCCCTATAGTATTTTTTTAAACATTGGCCCTGAGCTAACATCTGTTGCCAGTCTTTTTCTTTTTTCTTCTCTCCCCAAAGCCCCCAGTACATAGTTGCATATTCTAGTTGTAGGTCCTGCTAGTTCTGCTATGTGGGATGCCACCTCAGCATGGCTTGATGAGCAGTGCTAGGTTCTCGCCCAGGATACAAACTGGTGAGACCCTAGGCTGCCAAAGCAGACCATGCAAACTTAACCACTTAGCCACTGGGCTGGCCCCTGTCCCTAGAGTTTTATTTTTTTCCAGAATCTCATATAAATGGAATCATACACTAAGTAGCCTTTTGTGTGTATGATGTGAGAAAGATTGGCTCTGAGCTAACATCTGTTGCCAATCTTCCTCTTTTTGCTTGGGGAAGATTGTTGCTGAGCTAACATCTATGCCAGTCTTCCTCTACTTTCTGTGGGGTGCTGCCAGAGCATGGCTTGATGAGTGGGGCTAGGTCCGTTCCTGGGATCCAAACCTGTGAACCCTGGGCCACCAAAATGAAGTGCACAAACTTAACCACTACGCCACCAGGCTGGCCCCCTAAGTACCCTTTTCAGTCTGGATTCTTCCACCTAGGATAATGTATTTGAGTTTGGTCTATGTTGTGAACATGTTTATTTCCCTTTTGTTGTTGAGAAGTATTCTCTTATATCCATTTACGGTCAAGGGACCTTTGGATTGAATCCAGTTTTTGGCAATTATGAATAAAGTTGATAGGAACATTTGCCTACAAGATTTATCTGGACATATATGTTTTCATTTTTCTTGGGCAAATACTGAGGAATAGGAACGTTGGGTCATATGTTACAGTAAATGTATATTTAACTATATAGGAAACTGCTGAACTGTTTTCTATGGTGGGTATTCCATTTTTTCATTTCCACCAGGTTTTCATCCTCACCAGCATTTAGTATCATTAGGTTTTTTTTTTTTATTGAGGTCATATTGGTTTAGAAAAGTGTATAAATTGCAGATGCACATTATTATATTTCAGTTTCTGTGTAGACTGCCTCATGTTCACCACCAATAGTCTAGTTTTTATCTGTCACCATTCATATGTACCCCTTTACCCCATTTTGCCCTCCTCCCACTCCTTTCCCCTCTGGTAACTACCAGTCTGTTCTCCTTATCTATGTATGTGTTTGTTTGTTTGTTTGTCTTCCACATATGAGTGAAATCATATGGTATTTGTCTTTCTCTGTCTGACTTATTTCACTTAGCATAATACCCTCAGGGTCTATCCATGTTGTCACAAATGGCCTGATTTTGTCTTTTTTATGGCTCAGTAGTATTCCTCTGTGGGTGTGTGGGTGTGGGTGTGTATGTATACACACACACAGATATACCACATCTTTTTTATCCATTCATCTGTTGATGGGAATTTGGATTGCTTTCCTGTCCTAGCTATTGTGAATAATGCTGCGATGAACATGGGGATGCATAAAATCTCTTTGAATTGTTGCTTTCATGTTCTTTGGATAGATAACCAGTAGTGGGATAGCTGGGTCAAATGGTATTTCTATTTTTAATTTTTTGAGAAATCTCCAAATTGTTTTCCGTAGTGGCTGTACCAGTTTGCATTCCCACTGACAATGTACGAGGGTTCTCTTTTCTCTACATCCTCTCCAACACTTGTTATTTCTTGTCTTGTTAATTATAGCCATTCTGATGGGTGTAAGGTGGTATCTCATTGTGGTTTTGATTTGCATTTCCCTAATACTTAGTGATGTTGGACATCTTTTCATGTGCCTGTTGGCTATCTGTATATCTTCTTTGGAAAAATATCTGTTCATATCCTCTGCCCGTTTTTTTTTTTTTTTTTTTTTTTTTCCTTTTTCTCCCAAAGGCCCCTGGTACACAGTTGTGTATTTTTTAGTTGTGGGTCCTTCTAATTCTGGCATGTGGGATGCCACCTCAGCATGGCTTGATGAGCAGTGCCATGTCCATGCCCAGGATTCAAACTGGAGAAACCCTGGGATGCCAAAGCAGAGCATGTGAACTTAACCACTCGGCCACCGGGCCGGCCCCCTGTCCATTATTTGATTGGGTTGTTCATTTTGTTGTTGCTGAGTTGTATGAGTTCTTTATAGATTTTGGAAATTAACCCCTTGTCAGATATATGACTTACAAACCCAGTTTGTGGGTTGTCTTTTCCTTTTGTTGATGGTTTCCTCTGCCGTGCAGAAGCTTTTTAGTCTGATGTAGTCCCATTTGTTTACTTTTTCTTTTGTTTCTCTTGCCTGAGGAGACATGGTATTCAGAAACATACTGCTAAGACCCATGTCAAAGAGCATACTGCCTATGTTTTCTTCTAGGAGTCGTATGGTTTCATGTCTTACATTGAAGTCTTTAATCCATTTTGAGTTCATTTATGGGTATGGTGTAATATAATGATCTACTTTCATTCTTTTGCACTTTGCTGTCCAGTTTTCTCACCACCATTTATTGAAGAGACTTTTCTTCCATTGTATATTCTTGGCTCCTCTGTCAAAGATTAGCTGTCCATAGATGTGTGGTTTTATTTCTGGGCTCTCAGTTCTATTCCACTGATCCGTATGTCTGTTTTTTCTGTCAATACCATGCTATTTTGATTACTATAGCTATGTAGTATATTTTGAATTCAGGGAGTGTGATACTTCTAGCTTTGTTCTTTTGTTTCAGGATTGCTTTGGTTATTCAGAATCTTTTGTTGTTCCATGTGAATTTTAGGGTTCTTTGTTCTGTTTTTATGAAGAATGTTATTGGGATATCAGTTTTGTTTTTTAATTTTAGTCATTCTAATGGGTTAAGCATTGTAGTTTTAATTCCTAGAACATATCCCTAATGACTTAATGATGTTGACCATCCTCTGTGCTTTCTTACAGTGGTATATCTTCTTTGGTGAAGTGTCTGTCCAAATGTTTTGCCCATTTAAAAAATTGAGTTGTTTGTTCTTATGATTGAGTCATTTTTTATTTGTTCTAGATACTAGTTCTTTATCAGATAATTGTCTCTCCCAGTCTATAGCCTGTCTTTTCATTGCTTAACAGTGTCTTTCACAGAATAGAAGTTTTTAATTTTGATGAAGTCCACTTTATCAATTTTTCCTTTATGTTTTGTATTATTTTCTATTGCTATATAACACATTACCATAAACTTAGTGGTTTGAAACCACATAAACTTATTATCTCACAGTTTCCATAGGTCTGGAATCCAAATTAGCTGGATCATCTGCTCAGGGTCACACCAAACTGAATTCAAGGTTCTGGCTGGGCCACATTACTTTCTTGAGCTCGTTGTCCTCTTCCAAGCTCATGTGGTGTTTGGCTGAATCCAGTTCCTTGTAATTGTAGGGCATAGATTCCTGTTTTCTTGCTGATCATCAGCTGTGGACTGTTCTCAGTTTCTAGAGGCTGCCCACCATTTCCTGCCACATGGCCATCTCCACAGCGTGGCAGTTTGTTTTTTCAAGGACAGCAGGAGAGCATCTGTTGCAACTACAAATCTCTTTGCCTTCTTATGTCTCTGGCCTCTAAACTCTTGTTTAAAAGGTCTTACCAGAGTAGGTCAGGCCCACTCACACACTCAAGGAAAAAGGTTATACTGGGTGTGCACACTAGGAGGAAGGAAACTTGGTGACCAACTTAGAATTTTTCCTGCCACATGGTTTATACTTTTTTGTTTCTAAGAAATCCTTGCCTACCTCAAAGTTGTAAAGATTTTTCTAATTTCTCCTGGAAGTTTATTAGTTTTAGCTTTTCCATTTAGATCTGTGGTCCATTTTATATGTATATGTATGTATGCATTTGTTTGTTTATTTGTTGTTTTGAGATAGAATTCACATACCATGAAATTCACTATTAAACTGTACAATTCTATGGGTTTTTTAATATCACAAAGTGGTTCAACCACTGCCACTATTTAATTCTACAAGATTCTCATCACACACGAAAGAAACCCTGCATCTGTTAGCAGTGACTCCCTATTTCCTCTTCCCCCAATTTGGCAACCACTAATCTACTTTCTGTCTCTGGATTTGCCTGTCCTGTACATTTTGTATCAATATCATCATACAATATGTGCCTTTTTGTGTCTTGCTTTTTCACTAATCGTGATGTTTGAAAGGTTCATCCATGTTGGAGCATGTATCAGTGCTTAATAGCTTTTTATGGCTGAATATTCTTCCCTACAGATACACCACATTTTGTTTTTCCCTTCATCAGTTGATGGACATTAGGTCATTTCCACTTTTTGGCTATTTTGAATAATGCTATAATGCTGCTATGAACATTTTCCTCTTTTTATTTAGCTGAACTGAGATAAAATACCAAAATCCTGGCCCGTTACTCCTAAATTCTTCAGCATGCCTCTCCCAACTACAAGGACATTCTTTTCCATACCTACAGTGCAATTATCACATTTAGGAAATTTATCATTGATATAATACTGTAATATACACTCCATATTCAAATTTTACTGATTTAAATAGTGATTTTAAACATCCTAAACAATTAGCAATTTTTTAATTGAGGGGAAATCCACATAACATAAAATTAACCACTTTTAAAGTGAACAATTCAGTGGCATTCACAAAATGAAGTGGAAAGCGTTCTCTCCTCTTCTATTTTCCAAAAGAGATTGTGTAAAATTGGCATTAATTTTTCTTTACATGTTAGGTAGAATTCTCTAGTGAAACCTTCTGGGCCAGGAGATTTCCTTTTCATGAGCCTTCTTTTTTTTTTTAGGAAGATTAACCCTGAGCTAACATCCACCACCAGTCCTCCTCTTTTTGCTGAGGAAGATAGGCTCCGAGCTAATAACATCTAAGCCCATCTTCCTCTATTTTATATGTGGGACGCCTGCCACAGCATGGCTTGATAAGCCGTGCGTAGGTCTGCACCTGAGATTCAAACTGGCGAACCCTGGGTCGCCAAAGTGCAGCATGTGAACTTAGCCGCTGCACCACTGGGCTGGCCCCTAATGAGCCTTTTAATTAGGAATTCAGTTCTTAAATTGGTTTCGGTAGTATTCAAGTTATTTATTTCACCTTGGTTGAGTTTTGGTAGTTTGTGGGTTTCGTGGAATTGATCCATTTCTTAGAAATGTCGGATTTATGAGTATAAGTTGTTTGTAGTATTTCTTTATTATCCTTTTAATCACTGCAGGACCTGTAGTGATATTCTGTTTCATTCCTGATACTAGTGATCTCTGTTTTCTCTCTTTTTATCTTTGTCAATCGTTCTAGAGGTTTTATAGATTGTTTTTAAAGCAGCTTTTTGAGTCGTTGATTTTTCTCAGTTGTTTTCATTGTTATTGATTTCTATCTTTTTTATTTCCTTCCTTCTGCTTGTTTTGGGTTTATTTTGCTCTTCTTTTTCTAGTTTTTTGATATAGTAAATTAGATTACTGATTTGAGATCTTTCTTCTTTTCTAATGTAAACTTAAACTACTGTAAATTTCCCTCTTAGCATTGCTTTGGCTGTGCCCTATCTATTTTCATACATTAGATTTCATTTTCCTTCAGGTCTGTGTATTTTTAAAATTCTCTTGAGACTTCTGCTTTGACCCACAAATGATTTAGAAGTGATTCTTTAGTTTCCAAGTGTTTGGGTATTTCCCCCTTATCTTTCTGTTATTGATTTGTAGTTTGGTTCCATTATGGGCAGTGAACATGCTCTATGATTTCAATCCTTTAAATTTTTTGAGATTTATTTTATGGCTAGGATATGGTCTTTCTTGGTGGAATGTTCAATGAGCACTTGAAAAAAATATTTGTTCTGCGGTTGTTGGGTGAAGTGTTCTTTATCTATCAGTTGGACTCTGTTGAGTGATTGTACTGTTCACTTCTTATATATCCTTGCTGATTTTCTGTCTAGGAGTTGTACTCATTACTGAGAGTAGGGTATTGTGTCTCCAACTTATGGCTTGCCTATGTCAGTTTCTCATTTCATCTCTATTAGTTTTGTTTCTTATATTCAAGGCTCTGTTGTTTGGTACATCCATTTAGAATTGTTATGTCTTCCTGGTGGATTGATCTTTTAATTGTTAATGTAATGTCTGTCTTTGCCTCTAGTTATTTTCTTTGTTCTGAAGTCTGCTTACCTGATAGTAATATAGCCACTCTGCTTTTTTTTTTAAAGTAATGTCTGCATGATGTATCTTTTTTCAGCCTTTTACTTTCAACCTAGCTATGTCTTTGTATTTGAAGTAAGTTTCTTATAGACAGCATGTTGTTGGGTCTTTTGTTAGTCCTCTCTGCCATTTTTTGTTTGTTTGTTTGTTTGTTTTGCTAAGGCAGATTAGCCCTGAGCTAACATCTGTTGCCAGTCTTCCTCTTTTTTTGCTTGAGGAAGATAAGCTCTGAGCTAACGTCTGTGCCAGTCTTCCTCTGTTTTATGTGTGGGATGCTGCCACAGCATGGCTGGCGAGTGGTGTATGTCCACACCAGGGATCCTAACCCATGAACCAGGGCTGCCGAAGTAGAACATGCTGAACTCAACCACTAGGCCATGGGGCTGGCCCCTCTGCCAGTGTTTTGTGCCAGTCTCAGCCTATATGTACTGATGCTCTTATTGTCTGGGAATGCCTAGGGGTGCTCACCTGGTCCCTGTATACTTTTGGCAAGCCCCCACAGACATTTACCCCTCCAGAACCAATGTTGTGGCTGGACTGGCCCTTGTGATTCTTATTATGATTGCAAGTGGTACCTTAGCAACAACCGTCATGGAACTTTGAAAAAACAAGGTTTATTACTCACAGGTCCTAGAGGATATGTGGCACGCCTAGGGCCACACAGCGTGGTCACAGGTAGAGAGAGGATGGACCTGAGGTTCTGCCTTTAGTGGAGTCCAGCGTGGGATGCTTAGGGTTTTGAGGGTTCACTGTTTGTTGGTGAATTTCAAACATAAGAGCGGCAAGTAAAGCACAGGAAGGGAAAAGCAGGGTCATTCTAACAGTTATCTAGGACACCCAGGGCTTTCTAAAAGGGGAACTTCTTGTGTGAGGTGGCCTGACTCTCCGGTTGTGTAGCTGGCAATATGTTTATTCAAGGTAGATGTTTTTGAAATGGATGCTTTGGCAATCAAAAGCTTAATGTCAGGCACTTACATTACAATCAAAAAGGCTAATTGTTAGGCAGTTACACTACAGCCAGTCTCTGTTAATTGGTATATTTAGACCATTTAGATTAAAGGTAATTATTGATATGTTAGGGCTCAAGTCCGCCAGTGAATTGTTTCGTCTGTTTCTCTTTTCTTGCTTTCCTGTGGTTTCTTTGAAAGTTATTTTAAGGTTCTATTTTGATTTCTTTATAATGCCTGAGTATATTGCTCTGTACAGTTTGCTGAGTGTTGCTCTGGGTATTACAGTATGCATACACAACTTAGCCCAGTCTAATGATATTTTATCAACTCAAGTGAAGTGTAGAAACTATTTCCATTTAGGTCCGTTTACCCTCCCCAGTGTTTAAATATGATTGTGTTTCCTCTGCATGCGGTTGTTCCATCTTGGTAGGACTGGGGGTCCGTGTGCTTGTCTTTTGTCTGTCATCCTTACTGAACTGTTAGCCCTAGTAGCTCTTTATTACTTCCAGCAGTTGTCTTGAGTTGCTGTGTATGGTTGTATCGTCTACAGAAAGGATGTTTTCACCCCTTTCTTTCTTGTGTCCATACCTTTTATTTTTATCTTATTGCCAAGCAAAAATGTTGTCTGTTTTTTCTGTTTTTCAACATCAGCATTGACTCTGTATCTTTTCCCTCTGCCTGTATAAAAATGAGAGATTTGCTTTTACTTTTCTCATTCCCTGCTTCTAAGTTTTTGTGATACAGTCTGGATGTTTTAAGTCTCCATTTTTATCTGAATATACCTAATTTTCATTTTTTTCTGTGCTCTGCTTTATCTACCTCTCTGACCTCATCCTCTGCTCTCTCCCTTACTCCATCTCCACTGGCCTGATATCATGACCTTTTTGCTTCTCCTTTAGCACACGAGGTGTGTTTCTGTCTCAGGCCTTTGCATTTGATGTTCTATCTGCCTGAAGTGTTTCCCCTTTGCCCCCAGATATTCAGATGGCTTGCTCTCTCCCCTTCTAAAAGGTCTTTACGCAAATGTCACATTCTCACCATGACCTTCCCTGACTACCTCCTAAGGTTGTAGTTCATCCCCCATCAAATTGCCCTATTCTCTTCCTTACTTGATTTTCTCCTCATAGCACTTACGGCCATCTAATGTGCTGTTTGATCTATTAGCTGGTTTATTGTCTATTTGTCTATTAGAATATCAGTTCCATGAAGGCAGGAATCTTTCTCTGTTTTGTTCACTGTTTTATTCCCACTGCCCAGAACAGAGTCTGGCACATATAGGTACTCAATAAGTATTTATTTAAATAACTAATCTTGTATTTAGCATTTTCCTTCTTCAAGTCAGGGTTATCAGGCCAAAGGTGAATTTTTTTGTAGTTCTTTATACCTTTTGTCATATAACTTTCTTTTTTGTTTGCTTTATTTCTTATTTATTTGTGCCAGGTAATACTTTTCATATGGTTTAAAGTTCAAACGGTACAAAAGGGTTTGTGTTGAAAAGTATTCCTCCCACTTCCATATTCAAGCACCTGTTTCTCTCTTAGAAGCAACTAGCTTTGTCAGTTTCTTGACACTTCTTACAGAGACATTCCCATATGGCTTTCTAGAAAGTTGACAATACTTTACAATTATGTCTGTCTAGAACAGTTCCTGTTGTACTTTCTATCTACTGCTCAATCCTCATCAATAGCCAGTATCAACCATTTTTTAGTGAATGTTAGTATCATGCTAGCTGCTGAGGGAGTGAGATAATGAAATACTATTTTGCCCACGCTCTTGAAGTTCAAAACCTGGGTGGGATGGGAAAGTATCCACACTAACAAAGTAACACAGGGTTTAAAAAGATCAAGATGATGCATACGAAATATCACAAAATGTTGAATAACTAATCGTCAAATGAGGTATAAGTAATAAATACCATGAAAACTAGTTCATCAAAGCAGAAAGTGATTATATTTATCAGGGAAAGCTTCACAGAAAAGGAGAAATACATTGGCTTTGGGTAGTCTGCAAAGAGTGTAGAAGGAAAGGAGTATATTATACCTCCTGTGTGCACTAATGTGCTATTTAAGCAGTAAGATCCCACTAGGAATATATTTTCCTGCCATGAGACTAGCAAAGAGGAATAACAAAGCCCTCATCTTGTCAAGGAGAGACTATATACGCTTGTAACAAAGTCAGTGCGAGGACTTGCTGTGAAGAAGGTTCCAGTGCAGTCGGGTCAGAGAGAGATCATAGGCATTTGGGGAAATCAAGAAAATTTTTATAGGGAACTTATGTTTAAGATGGAGCTTGTAAAATAAATAGGATTTTTAATAGGCACGAAAGGATAACACAGTGGAAGATTCTAGTACAGGGATTGGCAAACTGCAGCTCTCAGGCAGACTACCTGTTTTTGTGAATAAAGTTTTATTGGAATACAGCTGTACTCATTCTTTTATGTGCTATCTATGACTGCTTTCATGCTGTGATGGCAAAGTTGAGCAGTTGAGACAGACCATATGGTCTGCAAAGCCGAAAATATTTACTATCTGGCCCTTTACAGAAAGTTTGCTGCTCCCTGCAGGTAGATAAGATATAGGTGGGAAAGCATTATTGTAACTATTAAAGAAATGAAAATAAGATGTTTATTATAGTTGGGGGGGCGGTCAGTCCTAAAAGGGTGAGTGGTTAAAGAGGAGGTTAGCCTTGAAGGAATACAGTAAGGAGACCATTATTAATAGAGAGGAAGTGAGGGGCCATTCCAGGCTGGGACAATAGTTCAATAAGACACAAGTGTGGCTTGCCCTTAATCCTGCTTTCTAATTTTTCCCTCGTCAGCCAAGAAGGATCAGGAAGGTGGAGAAGAAAAGAAATCTGTGCAGAAGAAAAAAGTAAAAGAGTTAAAGGTGTTGGATTCAAAGACAGCCCAGAATCTCTGTGAGTAATTCTGTGATGCCAACTATTTGAAATGTGAAGGAGTTCTTCTAAGAACTTAATTCTGGTGGGTCCAAGGTCCCTTGTTATGAAACTTTTGTTTGTTGAGTTCCTGCTGTATGCCGGGCATTGCATAGTGAATTTCCGATATCTCATTGAATCCCTCCAGTAGCCCTGCAAGATTGTTAGTATCTGGCTTTATGTCAAGGAAAGGGAGGCTAAGGCTTTTAGGAATTTGCCTAGTCATGTAGCTAGTAAGAGACAGGTCTGGGATTTGAATCTTGGATTTCCTTATTTCAAAGCCCTTGTTATTTCCATTGCATCTGCAGGAAATTTACCACAAATGTTCTAGGCACTATACATTTCCTTCTTTCTCACTTTCTTTTAAGTATTTCCTTTAAATGCAGGTACTGGCCTGACTTCAGTTAAATGTAAAATAACTTTGTGGTTTAGAATAAATAATGTAAATCCTGTACGTCTCAGAGCAGGCTCAGTAACTCTGAAAAGTTCTGTTCTGAACTTGCTACCTCTGCTCATAACTCTGATTGGTGGCAAAATTTCAGATCAGAAACTCCTCTGCAAAGTTGATATAGGTAGTACTTATTTGATAATTAGGATGAATGTTTATTTTTGTTCATTTTGACTGTTGATCTCCTTACTTTATGTTGAATAATAACAGATTTAAATATTTGTTCACCAAATACTTGAGGGTCTGCCGTGTTGCAGGCTCTATTAGGCACATAGCAGGCATGTGTTCCAGAGATGAAAGGGTATGTATTCCATAATACCCACTCACAGTCTTGTGATGTGGCTGTTGTCCTCATTTTTCTAAATGAGAAAACTGAAGTTCAGATGTGGTGACTTGGTCAAGGTCACACAAGTAGTGAGTACATATACCTATAAGTGAAGTCAGTGATACAATGAGAACAGTAGGCCTTTACATTGTTCTTGGTGATATAATATTAGGTCACTGACAGCAAATAATTCTAAAGAGTGTCTGTGGGTAAGTCCTCTTATGGAGACTAAAGTAATGTCTCCTCTTCTCAAGATTGTCTCTAGGAACATAAAACATGAATACCTGTTATTTTGGAAAATGATCCAAGACTGGGATAGTACATTGTTATTTCCAGTGGAGTAATATCGATATGAAAAGCAGAACTCAGAAAGAGAATTGAGGTTAGTGCAGGGTGGGCTGGTCTAGGCAACGTAATTTAGTGATTCCAACATTACTAAGTGCCCTTGTGTGCTGGAGACACAAAGCCAAGTCCTGCCCTCATGAAACATGTGTCTGGTGGAGACAGAAAAATAAATACTGGTAATAGCATGGATTAATAAATGCTGTAATAGAAGTGTGCTGGGATGCTAATGAGAGCACTAGGAAAGTGGGCATCTAAATCAAGTTGGGGGAAGGTTGGAGGGAGCACATCCGAGATGTCATTCTAAAGGAGGTGCTGCTTAAACTGAATTGAGGGAACTGTTAACAGTGGATTAAGTGAAGGGTGAGGGCTGGCTTGTTCCAGGCAGAGGGATCAGCATGTCTGATGGCACAGAGGCATGAGTCAACATTGTGCAAGTAGTTGAGCACAGCCGAGTGAAGGCCATATGTGAGGAAGTGGTGGGAGAAGAAGCTTCCTAGAAATAGAGGCTACATCATAAAGAATTCTGGTAGGCTTAGGCAATGGCAGTTATTGAAGTGATCTTACTCAGGAAGATAAGTGATACAACCCTATGTAATTTGAGGGAAGGCTACTTCAGCAGTGATTTTGAGGCTGGATTGCTAGGGTAGGGGAAGGCTAGGTATAGAGGTGAATTATGTCTTTGTTTTAAACTGGCTGAGAGGTAATCAGGGTCTGAAACTAAAGTAGTGAGAATGAACAGAAAGGCAGAAGATATAAGAATTACTAGAACTTAGTGATTGACTGAGGGGATAAGGAAGGAGGTGTTTTCTTGGGTTTAGATCACTCTATAGAGAGCGATACCATTTACTGAAATAGGAACATGCAGCAGGAGCACATTCTCTGTCTTTTGGGAGAGAAGTATTGGGTAGTGGACATGAATGAGAGGTGTCAAGGTGGTGGGTAGAAATGATTAATTTTAGGATAGAATTTAAGATGCCTGTGGCACTCCTCCAAAAGGATGAGTGTATTAGGCATTTGAGTGTAGAAATCAGGAGGAAGATTTTGGTGGAGATAAAAATTTAGGAGATAGCATTTGAGTCATAGTTGAAGCCATGAGTTTGCTTTGAAGGCGATTGATATTTAAGGTGCAAGTAAAAAAACGAAGGGTGGGGAGAAACCTAAAAGGAGGCTGGAAAGGAGCAGCAAGGAAAATACTATGACATAGTCCTAAGAAGTGGGAGTAGTCAGCAGTGTCAAACGAAGACAGGCGTTAAGTTAAATCAAGACAAGGCAGGTCTCCTTTGGATCTGGCATTAGGAAAGTCAGTAGCCTAAGCAAGAATAATTTCAGTATAGCATAGAGGTTAAGAACAGAGGCCCTGGAATCCATTTGTATTTAAATCCTGGCTCCAACCCTACTAGAAGTGTGACTTTGGATGGGTAGCTTAACTTCTTTAAGTATTAGTTTCCTTTTCTATCAAATGGGGCTAATAATAGGGGCTAATAATGGGGCAAACTTATAGGGATATTATGAATAGGGTTAAATGAGAGCATGTCTGTAGATTGTGTTTAAGGTGCTATGTCTTACATGAATTATACACTGAATAAATAGTTGCCATCTTTTCATTGATTATGTGGAGACAGAAGAATAAATGCGAGCTGTGGAAGTGAGAAGGAATAGACTTGTATTTTTAGAATGTTGTTAAAGTGAAGGAAAAAAGTAATTTGGTAGTTAGAGAGGACTATGGGTTGAGGAGGGTTTTTTGTTTTTCTTTTTTCAGATATGAGAAACTTGATTATGTATATATGCTGAAGGAAAATGTCCTTAGGGCCACCTGTTCTATTGAAAGATGAGGAAAGGATGAGTGTATGGGTATAGTTGCTGATAAGCTTGCAGAAGTGTTGGCACAAGTTTTCTTCTAGATAATTCCAAAGTAGTCCTTAACCAAGCCTTTTCTAGTCTGGCTCCAGCTGAGGGTCCCCAATACTCTGCTTGTTAGTGGCATAAGAGAAAGCTTAGTAATTAATTTGACCAATAGCTTCAGTTTCTCTCAGTGAAGGTGAGCAAGATCTTAGAACAAATGGGGAAGTGGTGGGAGAGTTGGGAGAAGGGGGATTTTTTTTTTTTTTTAAGATTTTATTTTTTCCTCTTTCTCCCCAAGGCCCCCCGGTACATAGTTGTATATTCTTCGTTGTGGGTCCTTCTAGTTGTGGCATGTGTGATGCTGCCTCAGCGTGTTTTGATGAGCAGTGCCACGTCCGCGCCCAGGATTCGAACCAACGAAACACTGGGCCACCTGCAGCGGAGCGCGCGAACTTAACCACTCGGCCACGGGGCCAGCCGCGAAAAGGGGGATATTTTGAAGGAGCTGCCAAGAGGGTCAGAAGAGCATGAGCTAGGGACACATAGAAGGATTGCTAGGCAGCGCCGAAGCCACAGCTGTCGTTGGTGCCACTACAGATTCATAGATTCTGATCTGCAGTATTCATCAGCCCAGGAGTAAGAGTAGAGAAATGAGATAGCTGGATTAACCAGGGCCTGGAGGAGAAGGAAAAAGACAGTAGGAATAGTAGTAATAGAAGTGGAAGTAACAGCAGAGAGTGAGTGAAGTGATAGACTATAGGGTCTAGGTTAAAGAGGGAAGGCAAAGTGGAACTGATACATTGAGAGAAAATGGAATGGTCAGCTCTCTTGCCAGAGAGAGAGAGCACTCTGACGAGGCTGAAGGGTCAAATTAGAGATTAGTAAGCAAGAGAGCTGGAAAGCTAGGAAGTCTTTGTTAGTGAATGGGATATGGCAGTTTAAGAATCAGAGCATTTTGAAGCAGTGGCAGCTTTGAGGATGGAGTCATGGGAATGGGGAACTAAAATAGAGTAGGGTGAACATCTTTGATGTACATAGAGAAGATCAAAGACTTCCTGTGTGAGCAAAGACAAGGAGTCACAGACTTGGTAGAATTTGGTGCTTGGAACAATGTGGCTGGTATGTGACATAAATGTGGAGATTAATGAGAGAGAAAGGTGGCAGGTGGGAACCTTAAACACTGGACTCAAGAACTTGGCTTTTAACTATATAGGCAGTGAGGAGCTGGTGGAGGTTTCTGACGGTGACTTCAAAAGAGCGCTCTTAGGAAATTGTCCACCACAGGCTTGCAGGATGGACTAGAAAAGGGAAGAGTCTGAGAAGAACATGTCTTTATATCTCATTTTCTTGCAGCAATCTTTTTGGGTTCCTTCCGCATGCCCTATCAAGAGATTAAGAATGTCATCCTGGAGGTGAATGAGGCTGTTCTGACTGAGTCTATGATCCAGGTAAGGAGCAAGGTGGTTCTGCTGGAGCTGGCTCTTTGCATCACTGTACACTGGCCTCATCGCCTCTCTGCTTCGAGTATGAGGATGCTCCTCTAGCATTGTTGGCTTAAAGAATGCTAGCTTTGGGTAAGCTTCCATCTCTCTGCTGGTCAGCTTGTTTCTGGTATATTTTTCAAAAGTCCTGCCACCTCACATACCTCCCCAGCCCATGTTTTCTTCTTAGTGGTCCTTGGGCCGAGTGAGGGACTGATAGGAGAGTAGAATAGCCATTTAGACTCAAGTTGTCAGCTTGTCCCCTTCAAACTGAGACAGTCCCTTCTCTCTTTCAGAACCTCATTAAGCAGATGCCAGAGCCAGAGCAGTTAAAAATGCTTTCCGAACTGAAGGATGAATACGATGATCTGGCTGAGTCAGAGCAGTTTGGTGTGGTGGTGAGTGAGGCCTGTGGCAATAGGCCCTTCTCCGACCCCTTTGCTCCCCTCCTCCCCGAGAGCAGTGGGGCACTTCCTCATTGCCTCTTATCTATTCTGAACCTGTCTTTATCTCTCTCTTCTCCCTACTCTGGAACTCAGATCCTCCCATAAGAGGCTCAAGCCTGTATCTTTTTCTTACTTCTCTCTCTGTTGGGTATAACGGAACTGCTTCTCTTCCCCACCAGATGGGCACTGTGCCCCGCCTGCGGCCTCGACTCAATGCGATCCTCTTCAAGCTCCAGTTTAGTGAGCAAGTGGAGAATATCAAGCCAGAGATTGTTTCCGTGACTGCTGCATGCGAGGAGTTGCGAAAGAGCGAGAACTTCTCTAGCCTCCTGGAGATTACCTTGCTTGTTGGAAATTATATGAATGCTGGCTCCAGGAATGCTGGTGCCTTTGGCTTCAGTATCAGCTTTCTCTGTAAGGTGAGCTGGGGGCTTAGAGCAGGACAACAGAAGGGAAGGCTGCTGGCCTCTGTGAGCCCAGTGTGACAAACTGCCGTCAGCCTGAGATGATCTCGGGCGTGTCAGGACTAACAGTTTCTTCTCTTCCCTCCAGCTTCGAGACACCAAGTCCACAGATCAGAAGATGACATTATTGCACTTCTTGGCTGAGTTGTGTGAGACTGACCATCCCGATGTCCTCAAGTTTCCAGATGAGCTTGCCCATGTGGAGAAAGCCAGCCGAGGTGGGGCAGGTTGGAGTGAAGCTAGAAGGTGGTTCCAAGCTCCCCAAATTTCTGCATGGGGAGGGAAATGAGACATGGTCTAGATGTAGATCATTTGCAGTTCACAGTATTTTAAGTGGAAATGGGAGAGGGTACAGGCATGATGTCTAAGGCACAAGGGAGGAGTATCAGGCAGAAAAGAGGTCTCCATGTATAGAAATGAGAAGCACTCTTTCCCTTCCTAGGGAAACACCAAACACCAAAAAACAACTGGAAGAAAGGCGGGTGTTTTTAGTCTAGGTCAATGATTTTTTTTTCTTCTTCTTCTCCCCAAAGCCCCTCAGTACATAGTTGTATAATCTAGTTGTAGGTCCTTCTGGTTGTTCTAGGTCAATGATTTTTCTCGTTCAGAAAGCATAGACTGGATTAACAAAAACCAGGAACTAGGCAAAGAAAAAGCAGCATTCGGTCGAAATGGGAACAGATTTCTGCCGTACCTCTGCATTTTTGTGTATATCTCCTTCCTCCCAAACCCTGTTCTCTAAAATAAATGAGACCGAGATCCCAGGGGATTTCATAGATTCTTGTTAAATTGAATGAAGCCTCTCTTCTTTTCTTAGTACTGTACAGCTTATGGAGGCTGGAGGTTCAATCATCACGTAATTTATAGTTTCCCTGGAAAGATGTATGAAACAACTAGAGGGGCCATAAGAGAACTCAAATAGTTAAGTACCAGCTGTATGTATAGACTGTGCTGTGCCCTGAAGGGCAGAAGCTGAGGGTCTGGAGAATACATTTAGTAGGCTCTTGCTGTCTGTTGTTGTGTCTTCTTTAGTTTCTGCTGAAAACATGCAAAAGAACCTAGATCAGATGAAGAAACAAATTTCTGATGTGGAACGTGATGTTCAGAATTTCCCAGCTGCCACAGATGAGAAAGACAAGTTTGTTGAAAAAATGACTATATCCTTTCTTGAAAGGAGAGTAATTGCTCCCTTGGAAAGGAAAGAACTTCCCATGGGTGGACGGTAAGATAGATCTGGTGATACACAATTTTTCCCTCTTCAAAAAATTTTTTTTCATTAAACACATAGTTCTTGAAAGCATTCTCATTGTTGCAGAAAGGGAAGCAAACCACAGAGATAAACTAAAAGTCCCCCTTGATCCCTTGCTCTCTGCCCTGTCTCTACTACATACACCACGTACCTATTCCCTTTTCTCTCCACTTCCCAAGATAATCACTGCCACTGGGCTTCTTTCTGATTTGCGCCCTCATGAATTTATTTTAAACAAAAAAGCATTGTGTTGCTTTTTGCACATAATATCTCTTAGCTCTGTTTCCATAGCAGTATATGCAGAACAGCCTCTTTTTTAATTGCCACCTCCTATTCCATAGTTTATGTTTTACCATTCCCCTATTTTGAATATTTAGATTGTTTCTGGTCTTTGCTATTATAAACAGTGCTGTACTGAACATCCGTGTGATGCCACTATGCATCTTTGAGTATTCCTTTGGGCTAGAAAAAGGTCTGCTTCTTGCTGTTGCTCCTTTATTCTTTGGCTGCACAGCTTTGTGAAAGATGCACAGGAACAATATAACAAGCTGCGGATGATGCACTCTAACATGGAGACACTCTATAAGGAGCTGGGCGAGTACTTCCTCTTTGACCCCAAGAAGGTGCCTGTGGAAGAATTCTTCATGGATCTACACAACTTTAGGAATATGTTTGTGGTGAGCAAGGCATACCTGCTGACTGAATCTTTTGTGGACGTTTCTCATTTTCCACCGGGCTCATGTTGGTTGGTGGTGGGTGTGCGTACATGTGAGTGCATACATGCCCACAGGTTAATCTTTTGTCCCCACAGCAAGCAGTCAAGGAGAACCAGAAGCGGCGGGAGACAGAGGAGAAGATGCGGCGAGCAAAGCTAGCCAAGGAGAAGGCAGAGAAGGAGCGGCTGGAGAAGCAGCAGAAAAGAGAGCAACTCATAGACATGAATGCAGGTAAGCAGTGAAGGAGAAGGGCTGATGCGCTGAGACAGGAACATTTGGAAGGCTTCTCTGTCTGGAATCTAGAGGCCAGAGAGAACAGCTCATGTCTGAGCTCAACTCCTGGCAAATGATTGTTGGCAGCCTTCTACCTCTAAGATCCTGACACTGGACCTTAACCCTGACTCAGTTACATGCAAATTCCAGTTCTCCACACTCAGTCTTTTTCTCTTCTTTGCTGGTTCCTGTATTATGTCTCATCTCCCCAGTGATTTTAGCATTGCTGCAACACTTACTCTTTTCTTCTGCTTGTCCAAAAGTTCCTCTGGCCTGTTTTTTGACCCCCTACTTAATCTCTTGTTCTTTTCCCCAAAATATTTTAATGGCATTTTATTATCTTTTAATGGTGGCTTGCCCTCCCTTTCTGCTTATTTAACGGAGTACTGTGTCCCCAGTACCTCAGCATAGTTGTACACACCTATCAGATTGTAAATGGATTGAACTTCTGGAAAGCGGCCAGGGGAGCTGGCCACCCTCTTCTTTCTTCAGCAGAATCTCTTTTTCACTACAAGAAGCATGTCTTTGTTGAAACATATGGCCTCAATTACTGGCCCTGTGTTTCCTGTCTCTGTTTCTTTCCTGCTGCCGATTCCCTGCCCCCCTCTGGCTGCTTTCTCCGTGGGCAGCGGAAATAGAGCATACGCTGCGCACAGCACTGAGCTGATGCCACCTTTCTTGAATGTGAGGGGCTTCTCAGGGCTGCCAGATCTGGCAAGAATCAGAGTGCTTTGCTGAGTGAGCTCAAGAGGCAAGGGCTGCTCGACCACCTCTTGCTCTCAGGGACATTTCTTTGGCCGCTCCTGTTGTGGTATGATCAGGGACCTGAAGCAGCAGGAATAACCTACATTTCAATTTTTCTTTATACTTTTCTGGGAAGCAATTCCCTGCCCTCATTCCAGTTGTCTATAAGCCACAAACGAACTGTTCTATTAAAGCCCACACCGAGTATCCTTCACCTCCCTCCATTCTCCCCAGGCCTCTAGGGTTTGTCCCCAGGTACTGTCTGGGATGCAATGAGGAAAGGTACATTCCAGCTGACATGCAGGATGAGGGCTGCACCTAGTCATCAGGTGGCGCAGCCGACCTTGCCCTTGCTGGGTCCCCAGGGCAAGCAAATGAGGTTGGAATGTAGGTCAGCTGCACTGGTGATGTTCAGCCAGCAGATGGCGCTGGGAGCAGTGAGCCCAGCCTTGTAGTTGGCAGCCTGCTGGCTCCTTGGGATTTCACAGTTTCAGATTTCACCACCCTGAGCTGTTGCCGTGGAAACAGAGCCAGGCTGGAATAAGGATTCTGCATTAACTCTTTGTATTCCAGTCAGGATGCTCCTCTTAGATGCAGAGCTGGCTTTAGGAAGATGCAGGCACTGGCAGCAGTACTTAAGTGAAATGCACTCTTGATCAGTGGTCTCTCATCTTTCCTCAGCCCTTCTCTGAAACCGGAACCAGGCTCTCCATGAGAGGTGTATGTAAATTGGAGTGAAACACTTTAGGGTAAAGAGAGAGTGATATAGTTCCTTATTAATTTCATAATCCCAGTCTCTGTACTTATCCTGGTCTTAGAGTTGGGCAGTTCTGCCATTCTCTGTGCTAGTCCTGATTGGAATGGGAAGGAAGGAGGGAAATGCAGGAAAATATGCCAAGGTTTGCAGGGGTTAGCAGGCAATGAAACCTTTTTGTTTTAACCATTTTCAAACAGACACAAGTAAATATGGGCTGTGAAGCTTGAGGTTGAGCCCTCTGTCTGCTCTGAGCCCCCAGCCACTGTGGGCGAGGGGAACCCAAGCAGTAGCCATGCATTTTGTGTGGGGCGCAACATATGCATTCTGCTTGGGCTGAAGCTTACATCTCCATTTTTGTTCATGACAGAGGGCGATGAGACAGGTGTGATGGACAGTCTTCTAGAAGCCTTGCAGTCAGGCGCAGCTTTCCGACGGAAGAGAGGACCCCGTCAGGGTAAGTAAGAAGATGGAGCCCAGCCTGGGTGTGGAAGGGGGTGAAGCCTCTCTGCTCCCGGTCCTGCTTGTCCTGGGCTGGAGAGCAGGTGCTGTGTTCTGCGGGTTTAGAGCCTTCCCCACAGTCGTCCCTGCGCCTAGAGTGGATTATCTAGTTGTCTTCTTCCCACAGTAGAAAGTTCTGACTTGGAGAACTGGGACTTGAGGGACTGACAATGGGTCAGTTACGTTTGGTTATTCTTGCATTTTTCCCCATTCTTGAAGCAGAAACCTGGAACAAGGGAACCATTGTGCAGGGCAGAGATTTGGGGGGACCTTTGAGTGTATGAACAAAAAATTGAACTAAATACAAAATTGTACATTAGATGTAGAAAACACAAAGAAAAAATAAGTCGAGTCCTTACTCTCAACTTCACAAACAGAAGAGATATAGAGAGAATACTAGAAAGTATCGAATCCTATAGAGAGATCCCCAGATGTAAGAATACAGAGGAGCATCTCAACGGAAGGATTGTGCTGACTACTGCCTTTTCCTTGGGTGCGGGTAGCCTTGGCTGCCCTTGCCTTCCCCAGTTACTCCCCCACAAGCTCCTCTCCTGATCTTCAGAAGATTTAAGTGGGGATTACACCGAGCCAGCGCCTCTAAGAAGAATTATGGGGATAGGAGGGTAAATGATCCAGGCATCAGTATGGGGAAGGATCAGTGGATAATTTTTCTTTGAGAGAAGCAGACAGTGGCCAAGAGAGCAGTCCAGAAGAAGGTATAACCAAAGCTACCCCTCATGTAGGGTTGACCTGCACCATTGTGTCTGGTGAAGGCCCTTTGGGGCTAGGAGTGATGGCTTCTTTCCTAGGTTGAAGGGTGGCAATTACAGAAAAGGTGGCATTCGGGTTTCTACTTGTGAGGGAGTTAAAGCTGTATTCCCTGTTCCCTGGCTGGTACATTCTCTAGACCTGTTTGATATGTGCTTCACTTTAAGATTATGGCAAATAGGAGTTGTACACCTTGCTTTGGCCAGTGCTTAGCTATTTACACAGTGGTATCTATAGGGTCTATAGTACCTGTCACAGCTTGGAAAGGGAACCTTAGGATCAAGGATATAGAGCATGCTAGCCCACATAAACCCAGTGCCCTGGCCCAGATGTTGTAGGTCACTGTGAGTTTTATCTGTAATGGCCGACTGCCTGTTTCTTCCAACACTGAAAATCCAGAGGGGAATTCCCTTCTGAGGGCTCTTCCGTATGACTTCAGAACCTTCCCTAAACAGAAGAATCCCTAGTTACAACTCTTACCCATTTTCTAGCATCCTCTGAGTACAGGCTCTCTAGAGGGGAGGAGCGGTGAGTATGATGGGCTTCAAACTCCCTGAGACAGAGCAGTGTTTGGGTAGAGCGTGCAGCTTGTAGTATTTGTTTTGTGTTTAGTCTTTAGAGGTTTTTGCCTCTTTGTTTCCTACCCACCATATAAGGTAATGTGGCCTTCAGTAAGCCTTTCTAGCCAGACAAAAGTATGTTGCATCTCCCTGTTTTCCTCTGTCCTCTCAGTGAAGTACCAACCTGCATCAGACTTTTGTTGGGGAATTCCCTTTCAAGCCTCTTCCTGTGGAACTATACTAGAATCCCAGATGCTTCCTGTACACAGGCAGCCAGACATCAATGACTTCCCCCTGTTGGGGAGGCCCCATCCTCCACTTCTTCCCAAATGGGAAGCCAGGACTCACAGGCAGAGGAAGCGGGGATCTGGTAGAATAACCTTTCAGCAGAGGACCTGAATTAGTACAGTACTGTTTCCCAGGGCAAGAAGGAATAGCAGGGGCTTATGCTCAGAGATAGTGAAGCAAAAAGAAGGTGAAAATGAGAACTACCTTCTTTTTAAATTGGATTCATCCTGTAGCCTTATCTTTCTGAGCTCTGGGTTCACTAAACACGCCTGAAGATATCTGGGAGAATCTCTCAGGGGAGATATTTTTAGTTACTCTGGTAAGCTCTTTAGACTTGGTGCATTCACATCCTATAAAGTCATGTGGCCTTACATTAAATGTAAACAGAGGGGCCGGCCCCGTGGCTGAGTGGTTAGGTTTGTACGCTCTGCCTCAGCAGCCTGGGGTTTCCCTGGTTCAGATCCTGGGTGCGGACCTACAACTAGAATATACAACTGTGTACTGGGGGCTTTGGGAAAAAGAAGAAAAAAGAAAAAGATTAGCAGCAGTTGTTAGTTCAGGGCCAATCTTTAAAAAAAAAAATGAAATATTAAAAAAAAGTAAACAAAAGGCTAAGCATGAGAGTGCAAAGAGCACAGGACTAGGCAGAGATCAAAAGACCCAAAGTCAAGTAGAACTCTGATCCTGTCTAGGTTACTGTGGACAAATTTCTGGGACTCACTTTCTTCTTGTATAAAGTGAGAGTTGGGCTAGAATGGAACCTAGGGTCCTTTACAGCTTTAATGTGTTTTTTTTTTTGTAGAGCAACAATAGGATTAAGAGGAGAAGAAGAGAAAGAGGGTGGACCCAGAAGGCCTCATTCTTAAACTACAAAGGCTCTGGTGACTGTGGGTTTCCCTCAGTGGCCGGTGTCTTAGCTGGTCCACCCCGTGCTTGGCTGTCTCTGACTCTTCCTCCTAGCCGATTGCTTTGAGCCAAAAAACCAAAGCCCCATCAGGTAGATCTGCCTCACAGCCCTCCTCAGTCCCAGAGAGGCAGCTGTCCCCATTCAGAGACACTAGCCTTTTCCCTAGGAATTAAAGGAATGTTAAAAAAAATCTCCCAGTCTCTGGAGACCTGAGGGAGTGACCAGTATACAAAGACCCATTGAGGAGTTGGAAGAGGAGAGTTACTGTCAGGCCTGGTTCATTAGCAGTGACGTGTAAACCGCTGTGATCTGCAGGGTGCAGGAGAACAGCGGTTTGAGTGTCGGGGGAAGAATCCATGTGATTGTGTTACAGCTACTGTTTCAGGCTGATGATTGAGTCAGCTTGTGGTGTTAATGACTCAACTTTATCTCCATGTCTGAATTGTGGCCTCTTATATACAGGCCATCTGATCAATCGAGTAGAAGTCAAGGGAAGAAAGAAATTCATCTTTCTCACTTTCCCTCCCTCTGCCACTTCCCAGCTTCCCTGTACGGTCCCCCTCCATTAATAGAACCTCAGAGCTGGGAAAGACTCTACAGACCTCTAGTGATTAGCATCTAACCTCCTCACAGGAACAGGAATGAACACCCAGATAAGGCCTTGCCCAGGTCTGCAGAGCTGGCCAATGATAGAGCCAGGGCTGTAGCCCACTTTTGTGACTCCAAGTCCAGGGCTCTTTCCACTAAGCCTATGTGATGGGCAGGAGATGACAGTGACCCCTCTGTGTGGGCCAGAAATATTCTTTCGTACCTTCTGGCAAGGAGAGCCCTGGACATGTGAAATTGCTTCAGGGGGTTTTCTGGTGACCACCTGTCTAGAGAAGGTTAAGAGTATTTCCTATGCCACCACTTATTCTCCCCCTACTTTTGTAAAAATAGGACAGGAATTATAATTAGGAGAGGTCAGACAATAATGAGTTCTTTAGGATAGTAATGATTGCCCCATCTGTCCTAGTTTCCTCTTCCCTAAGGAAGCTTATTAACAAGAGCACTTCCTCTTTAGTAGTAGTTCCTAGGCTGTGTTTTAGAAATAGCTTTTTCCAAATCACTAACATTTTCCAATTCACCTATACTAGTGTTATACGGTTGATGTGGCTGGTGTTTTTATCCTAGCCCACCCCTAACTTACAGGAATCTGGTCTCAGAGAGCTTTGACCAGAGTGTCAAGATTGTTCCCTTTTCCCCTCAGTCTGTGGGACTGTTCTCTTATGAGTTCATAATCCTCCCTGATACCACAGAGTCAAAATATATATCTGCTTCTGCAGCTACTTTCCCATAGTGTCTTTTTTTTTTGTTTTTTTTTTTTTGAGGAAGACTAGCCCTGAGCTAACATCTGCCACTCCTCCTCTTTTTGCTGAGGAAGACCGGCCCTGAGCTAACATCCATGCCCATCCTCCTCCACTTTATATGTGGGGCGCCTACCACAGCATGGTGTCCCAAGTGGTGCCATGTCCGCACCTGGGATCCGAACCGGTGAATCCTGGGCCGCTGAAGCAGAACGTGCGCACTTAACTGCTGTGCCACTGGGCCGGCCCCTCCCATAGTCTTAACAAGTCCCCATGTCAGGGAAAGGACAGGAGAGGTGACTTTGTCCAGATTGTTCAAACTGTTCAGTGTAATTGTGGCCCTGAAGACAGAGTGAAAGCCGGGATTCTTCGATTCTGTTGATTCTGTTCCCAGTTCCAATACGAGCTCTCTCATTTCTGATTCTCACCTTAGGCCACAATCATGTCCATGTCTACTGTACCTACTTTTTGGCTTAAAGAAGGAAGTTTTCGCCTTCTCCCCACCTGCCATTCACTCTTAGTTTTTATGAAATCTGTAATACATGAGAAGCTTTTTGAATCTAAAAAAAATCTAGAAACACTGCTTGATTAGGTACAGCTGGTATCTTCTTAGTTTAGAGGAAGAAACCAAAGAGAGAAGCAACTTAAGCCACATGTGAACTCTGACTTTTCCTGTGTTGCCCAGGACAAGTGTCCCTGAAGACCCAGGGTTCTTTCCTGGGTTCTAGAGTCAGAAATTATTTCAACACATACACACCCCTTGAGTCACACATGCACATATGGACACACACAAATAGTGGGGCAGTATTTTCTGAACTGCTGGAGACTGAATTCAGAAGAGCAGTAAAGTGATATCAAGCCACTGCCTTTTGAGACATGAGAAGTAGGCTCTTAGAGGAGGGAGTATTTCAGAAAAGAGCAGAAACTAAGTGGGGCTCAGGAAGATTTTGCTAGAGAGACTAAGAAGGAAGATAGGAGAAGCGTGTACATGTAGACCATCCTAGTCACACTCCTGTGGGCTCCTTTTCCTCCCATCAGTCACTGAGACAATAGTATGTGTTCATAATCCAAGGAGTGGTTTGTGTGGAACCCTGGAGTCTAGGTCACACACCTTCCACCTGTAACCAGATGAGAGCCCTGTGCCTGTCAGCCAGGGCCTTCACTATTCTTTCTCCTCTTGTTAGACAATCCTTTGTGCCCCTGGGAGGAGGAGGAGGAGGAGTCCTATACATTGGTAACCTGTAGGCATGTGTGTGCTCCCTGCTGACCTGTGGGTAGCACCTGCAGTGTGAACAAGTGGCTCTGGGTCACACTTCTGCAGAGAGGCTGACAGCCCTGGTGAAGACCTGGGCCCTCTGACCCTGTTTGGCTTCTGCTCTTCCTAATGCTTTTTGCTGGTCTGAAGAAGGCAAAGGTGTTCTGGGTGCTTTGTTCACTGGTTCCTCTGGACTCTTCCTGCCAGGTCTCACAGCTGCCCCGCCATGTAGCCTCCTACTCCCGTAGGAGTGCTGGGCTTCCTGCATCGTTCCCTGTTCATTAAGGCGGAGGCACTGCTTTCTCCTCTCAGCTTTCCCATGAATCAGCAACCTGTTTTTTTTTTTAATTGAGACATAAATCACATGCCTAAAATTCACCCTTTTAAAGTATACAATTTGTTGTTTTTTCGTATATTCATAAGGTTGTGCAACCATCACCACACTCTAATTCCAGAACATTTTAATCTTCCCAAAAAGAAACTCCATGCCCATAAGCAGTCACTCCCCATTCTCCCCTCCCCCAGCCCCTGGCAACCACTAATCTACTTTCTGTCTCTATGGATTTGCCCATCCTAGACATTTCATAGAAATGGAATTATAGCATATGTGGCCTTTTGTGTCTGGCTTCCTTCACGCCAGGCAGACAGCTCTCTGTGTACATGTGGTCTCTCTGTGCTGCTTCTAGGGCATGGGCAGAGGCAGACAGCATGAGATGGGCATGGTCCCAAGGAACTGCCTTCTTGTTGAGGATGCTGGGGCCATAAATCTGGATTCCATAAACGATTATGAGAGTCGTCGGGACAGCTCCCGGCAGTTAGAACAGAAACTCATGGATTGATTGGTTCCTCTTCCAATTTAGGATGACAACTAGAGCTTCACAGTTCCTTAGTCCATTGTGCTAGGTTTCTTTCTAGAGGGCTCTCCTGGCCATCCTTGACCCCAGCTCTGCCTTCTCTGATATACCTTTCATTGCCCCACCCCCACACACATGCACACATTACACACCTTGTTAGGGCTCTTGGCATTTGTATCTCAGCTGCTACCCTTTAAAAGGTGGGAAAGAGCTGGGCGTGTGGGCATCTGGGGAGAGGGTGGGAGGGTTGGTGGTGGAACACGTGGGAGTGTGACATGCACGTGATGTCAGTGCATGGCTGCTGCTCCTCTTTGCAGGCGTCCCCCCCGGCAGCCTGCTGAAGGCCTTCCTCTGCTTGGGACAACCCTCCCTGGGCTGACTGAAAGTGATTTTGGCCTAGGAGCTTCCTGGGAAATGCCAAGAAAACAAAAATAATACTATTTGCTATGCTTGAGCCAATTTAATTCCAACAACTCTATGATGAGAAAACAGATTTTGAATATTTCCTGTTTCTTAAAGTTACATAGCTAACACTTGAACCCCGTTCTGTCTGTCTAGATGTATTCAAACCTTTGTACTATTTTTGCACAGGAAAGCAAGAGCAAGGCTTGCTCTCCTGCCTGCACCAAACTCTCTCATATTCTCTGCCCTCCCCTGAAAGGTATATTACACATATTCTTGGATCTCTGCACTGACTTCTTCAAAATAAGGGCCTCTGTGAACTGGACAGGGCAGCCATGTTTGCATGGCTTCTAGCTGAATGTCTGCTGGTTCAGTAGAATTTGAAAGGGATTAGAAACTGGGGCTTCTGTGGATAAGATCTCCTGTCTTCTCTTGCAGCCAACAGGAAGGCCGGGTGTGCAGTCACATCTCTGCTAGCCTCAGAGCTGACCAAGGACGATGCCATGGCTGTTCCTCCTGCGAAGGTGCCCAGAAACAGTGAGGGAGTGCCCACAATCCTTGAGGAAACCAAGGAGTTGGTTGGCCGTGCAAGCTAAATAAGCTGGGTCCTGTGGCCATGGCAGCTCCTCGGTGGAGCCCCAGACAGTCCTGCCCTGCAGCATGTGCCTAAAAAAGGATCACAGAGGTATTCCTCTGGGGTGGCTGCTCCCACCACCCTGACCCTGTCTTTTTCTCTGGCCTGCTGCTCTCTGTACATCACACACAGCTTCAGCTGCCTGGAGGCCAGAAGGAAAGGGCAGTGTGGGGGGAGGCCTGAGCCCAACCCAGCCAGCCCTGGCTGCTGTATTACCAAAGCAGGCTCCGTGTTTGCTGCCTTAACCCCAAGTGTCTCCTCTCTGTTACTCTCAGGCCTCGTCTCAGACAAGGCCCTGCCTGCTTTCTCAGCCCCTGCCTTTCCAGGGGGCTTTCCCCTAGGTCAATCTTGCTGGATTTGTGCTTTTCTTTTGTGGTTTCTCTGGCCCTGAGAACAGCATGGGGCTTGTGCACCTCTGGGCTGTCTCCCTCCTTTCATTGCTGCCACCTCTGCTCTGCCCTTTTCTCTCCTGGCTGTTGTTATTTATTACTACTGTCGTGGCACTGGGAGCTGCTTCTAAGGAAGTGGGGAGCAAATCCCACCCTCACCCCACCTTCCTAGGAAAGACCTCCTCAAACAAAAAGGACCTGGCCCACTTCATCTCTTCTGCAGTGGCCTAGGTCAGAGCCTGTGGGCAGGCAGGCAGGGCACAGAGACATTGTGGGACCCACCCCCAGCCTGCTGCCATGCTTTACACCCCAGCCTCTCTGGACCCTCTGCACCAGCCCCAGGCTACTGAGCCACGGTCCCTCCTCACACCTCCCCGGAGCTTTGGTGCATCTCATCTGGACTACGGCTGTATTGTGACCATCCCAACACCTCACCCTCTGTCTCCAAGGAAATGGGAGGTTGAGCCTCCTGGCTGAGAAATTGTTTTGCAAATGGATCTATTTTTGTATGAGATTTTTTTTTTAAAGAAAAATAACTCTTCCTTCCCCCTTCCCCTCCATAATGTAAGAGGCTTTGATGGCAGGTTCCAGAGTCCCTGGGATTCCTCCCCACAGGCCCCAATCCTGAATGAGCACCTGGACCTCCACCTCAGCCCTCAAGCCTTCTGGGGCAGGAGGACGCTCTTCTCTGGTTGAGCTGGACCAGGTCTAAGAGTAGTGGGAGCTTTGAGACCACAGAGTTTTTATAAATTTAATATATTTATCAAGCCAAATGTGCAAATGCTAACTGGACATTCTGGAGAAGTGGGCATAGGGAGTACCCCCCCACACACATTGTACCCTGCTCCCTTCTGAACAGGGGCAAGCCAAACTGTTTGGTGCCCCCAGCCACAGGAAGCTGAGATTCTCTGGCTCAAGGTGACAGTTTGCCCTCCTTATGCTCTTTTGAGTCCCTTACCCCCTTCCCCCTCGGGTGGGAAGAGAGAATGGCACTGTTAGGGCTTGGCCCAGATTATAGTTGTTAGAGCAAGGGGGAGCTTAGGAGGCCTAAGGGCGCCTGCAGGGAGGCCTTGAGACCAGGAGGGAGGTTCTGGTTGCCAGAGCCTGTGTGTGAAGGGGCAACAGCAGCTCCTTTGAACTATTCCCGGGAAGACTGTGGTTCTGGGGGGCCTGCTGCTCCCCTGGCTCCCCTCATTTTCCCTGCTGACATCTGGGGCTTTGACCCTTTCCTTTTTTAATCTACTTTTGCTAAGATGCATTTAATAAAAAATTTTAAAAAGGGACAAAATGCAAACCTATTTCCCTCGCCTCTTGGCCTTCTGGGATGTCATCACCTCCAGTTTGTTGGGTTTGTTTCCAACTGTTAATAAACCATTGAGACAGTAACGCCTTACAGCCTCCTTTGTGAATTTCTGAGCTATTTTCCTTTCACTCTTGTCCAGGCTCCTCTACTCTTGTCTTGCTTCAAATCCCTGATTGACTTGGCAAATCATTGTCCCAAAGTTTAAGGTCCCCATTATGTGCCAGACGCTTTGGCTGGGTGCAGGGCTAGAGATGATTGATTAATATACCGTGGTTTCTGCGCTGCCATTGGCCCCTCATAAAGGAGTAGGGCCCCAGTTCAGCCTCCTTGTCCTCCTGCGTTGCTGCCTCTTGGTTTAGAACCCTTTTGTTGAACTCAGTTCTAGCTCCCCGCCTCCCCATGCCCCCCTCCCCCCCCCCCATGTCTCTCTGTTTCCTGGCAGTACCTGTGCCTCTTTTACTGAGGGAAGCATCTGACTCCCATTCTCTTGCCCCGCCCCACCCCACCCCACCCCACCCCGTTTGGTGGCTACAGACCACATTCCAGAGTAGAGGGGCTTGCACTGGGGTGGAAACCTGAACCTGCCCAGCAGAGGTCAAAAGCCAGAGGTCACGCTCCAGATGACTTGCTACTCCGAGCCATACTTGTTTGAGCACGTTGTGACCTGCACAAAGAAACCTTACAAGCTATGAGCAGGCCCAGAATAGACAGGGAGGGGCTTGGAGAGGACCACAAACCCATTTGGCCAGGCTCTGGAACTGAAAATAAAAGCCTTTTAAATAGCCCTGGAGCCTGGGCAGCTGCCTCCCCAGTATGGCTGGGGATATGGGGGTGGGCTGCCTGCCTCCTCCCTCCCTACCCCCGAGGCCACGCGTTTCTGGCTCAGAGCTTTATGGGCACACATACCAATTAGGGGACCAACCACAGCTGCTCACGCGCTCTGCCAGTCTACTGCCGTGCCTGGAATAGAACCCAGGTGCCCAGCACCCCGCCCTCTACAGCCTGGCTCTCAGAAACAAAACCTTGCTTCCATCTCAGCAAAGGCATACACCACTCTTTCTCCCACCCAAGAAAGTCGCCCCCAGATGCTTAGCTGGAAGGTTTGGTTTCCATGACAACACACTTCGGGAACTGGCAGAATGCAGGACCCGGCTCTCAGAGACTCCGCAGAGAGGAAGTCCAGAGACAGCCTCCTCCCGCCTGCGGTTGGGCTTACCCTCACTGACCCTCCCGTTAACCCCAGTGGGTCTCTCTTTTCTCTCTTTCTTCCGCCCCTCTCGGTCTTCCCTCCCCCTCTGTGTTTCCTGCAGCCCGTCTGGCTGCAGCAACCTCAGAATCCCACTGTGCCTCGAGGAGGCAGCCGGGAGGAGGCGGGGAGATGGGCTAGCCCAGGAGTGAGTGGAAAAGCACGGAGTGGGGAGAGACGGAGGAGGGCGGGCGATCTGGGTCTGCAGGCAATCTCTTTTCCTGCACGCCTTTTCAGTCCCTTTGACACGCCCCGCAAGAAGACGATGAAACCAACAATTTCCTTGGCTTTGCTGCGGAGAGGCGAGCGGGAAGGGAAACTGAGACCAAGCTATAGACTCGGCTTTCGGAGAATCGCCTCCAACATTCCCTCCTCCTACTCCTGCGGTGTTCCCAAACCCCCCGAGGCAGCGGAGGCAGAGGGGGGCGGGCAAATGAGAGGCCACCCTCCTCTCGCGAAGCCCGCGAGGGCGCTCCGGGGTGGTAATTTTAGCGGGGAAGGGGCGGGAACTAAGGAAATATCCGCCAACCTCTCCAGCCCTGTTTGCTGCGCGCCAACCCCCTCCCGCCCCCGCGCCCGCGCCTCCTCTTCTGCCTGGAGACTGGCGCTTCGAACCGGAACGGAGACAGCCGCAAGCATACAACTGCGCACTCAATTGCACACACTGATACGCCGCGCTCAGGGATCCCCTCCCCCACTACGAACCCGCTCGTCGATTACACACCACGGTACACAGATCCACAAGCACAGTTACAGTCAATCGCACGCTATTACCTATGCACAACGGTGTTCCAAGCATGCACAGTCACATTTGACAGTCATACACAGACTCCTCAGCAATGACACAAAACCAGGACGCAAACACAAGCATCCCTCCCCATCCCGCTTCTCTTTCAGCATACACTTCTCAGCTCATCACTTCATCCACACATGCCAGGAGCCTACATCTCTTAAACAGAAACGTTCAACCTTTCAGAAGAAACTTTTTAATTTTTTTCAAAGAAAAAAAGCCATATAAATATTAGAGTATAAAACTTGCGTGAGACAGGAAAGGAGTGGGGTGGGGAACTACGTGACTATGCGAAGAAAAGCGCTTATAAGAGTCAGTACGCGGGAGGGGATCGCCGCAGCGTGTGGACACAGCACAAAACACAGCACAGGCCGCCGCAGGCGGAATCCGGGACAGACGGCTGCGCGGACGCCGCCCGCTGCCCATTCGCCATCACGGAAAAGCACACCACACTACACTATTGGCTATTCTACACCAGCCGAAAGAGGGGGGGGGTGCTCTACGCTACTGTAAGGGCTGGGGTGGGGTTCTCGCGCAGCCCCGCTGGATGAACGGGACTCCGGGGCAGAAGAGGGTGAGCAAAGGAAGGTCTATGCACAAGGAGGCACTGGGGGACTTTAACCAGGCTCTGGCCACTAGGGGGCGGACTGGGGGCCTGGGCAGTGGCCTTCACAGAGAAGAAATGGCACCTGGCAAGGTGAAGGACCGAGGCTTGGGGAGTGCAGGGGCCCCGTGGAGAAGCCCTGATCCTGGACTGAGACTTTCTGTCCACTTGGTCCCTGCTCTAGCTCCTTGCCTCCCCAACCCAGGGACCAAGAATGGCCTAGCGGGCCCTCCCTTCCTGCTGGGACCACACTGATCCTTCCTTCCACCAGCGGCACCTCTGGAGTACCCAGCACCCACAGAGGCCCCTCTGACCTCTCCAGGGGACCTGGTCCCAAACCTGCTCAGAGCTTCCTTGGACTGTAATGCCAGTTTAAATCCATTGGTGCTGGTAGCTCAGCACAAAGCTGACTGTCTGGGCTGAGCCCTGCATGTGGTGGATGAGGATCCAGCCTGGTGCTTGGTTTATGGCTGGAATTTGGGGATCTGGTCAGAACCCTGGGGGCATGCAGAGCCTCCTGCAAGACCCAGTAACTGATGGGTCAAGCTTCATCCATTCCCCCATCCACATACACACCCTTCCCTTCTTTATCTTACCATCTCATACTGTCTTGGAACATGCAGTGGAGTCTCTTGTTTGGGGAGAGGGAAGTCACAGCATGCAGTGGGAACGTCAAACAATGGAAAACAAAACAAAAGACTGGTCCCCAGGGCATTGGGAAGAGGCATGGTAGCAAAATGCCCTCCCTAAATCCAGCAAGCATCAGTACCATGGAAATGGTGACCATATTTCCCAAAACTTGAGCTTAGTCTCAGGCTCTGGAAGGAGGTGAAGGGACTGGCACCAAACCATGCTTTGGGGGGATTTGAGAATTGAAGGAGAGGCCAGGAGGTCATGATGCCCTTCCAACTCTTCAGAACTATGAGCCTTTTTAGGTCACCTGGAACCTCAACACCCCAACCACTTTACTCAACAGAGAGGAGCTGTTGAAGGAGTGGGGTGGGCTGGGATGCGTAGGAATGAGGCAGGGGATGGATGGGCCTGATTGAATCTGGAAGATGGAGGAGTTCAGCTATAACTAAAGGGGGTGTGATAAATGGTGTCTACACTAACCCCACTACCCCCATGGGCACAGCAATTGATTGGATAGGGGTTCCCAGCAGAACTCCCTTTGCATATTCAATCCCCTGGGGGCAGAGAGGGGGGTGTTGACTGGGCACTTGTTTCTGTTTCCCAAGGGGAGCATGGCCTGGGCCCCTACCAGTATCCTGGGGTGAGCCCTGAAAATCCGAGGCCTGGGTACAGGTAGGGAGAGGCTGGGCTGGTTGGGGAGGGAGGCTGCCCTGTGGCTCCGGGCCTGGCCTCCACATTATTTCTTCTCCTTCTTGCCCGACTTCTTCTTGTTGCCATTGCCACCGGCCAGTGCCTTGCCATCCCGCTTGCCAGCTGCGTTGGTCAGTGTGGCATTGCTGCCAGGGATGTAGACGTTCTGGCGGTAGTCGGGCACGTGCTGCAGGGTGAACTGGGGCCCATAGCGGGCACTCAAGCCCATGGTGCCGGCACCTCCTCCCAGGGTGGAGCTCCCATCAGCGGCTTCTGCAGAGACAGAGAAAGGTCAGGGGCTAAACTTCCGGTCCCCAACAGTCACTCTCTTATAGCACAAGCAGTTACTGAATGCCTACAAAGCAGCCTGCCCTGACCAGGCCGAGCACTGGAAATATGGGCTCCATCCACAAAGTGTGGAGGTAAGAGGTCCAGGGTGAGACAGCCTAGGTTTCATTCCTAGCTCTTTTACCTACTAACTGTGATCCGGGGCAAGTCTACCTCACCGCTCTGTCTCCTCAGTTTTCTGATCTGTGAAATGGGGATAATAATAGTATCTACCTCTTTTGGTTTTGGTGAAGGCTCACCAAGATTATGTATGTTAAGCACCTAGAATGGTGCCTGCTGCGTGGTTAAGGGCTGAACACACGCTGGCTGTTATTTCTCTCAGGGCTGAGACAGTGGCTGTCAAATCCCAGTCCTTCTCAAGGGAGCCTGTGGTTCCCACACTAGCCCACAGGCTCTGGGGGCCGCGACCATGGTTTGTGCACCCTCCTACCCTTCTCAACCAGTGCTGGGCACGGAGCAGGCATTTCGTAGTCCTGTCAGTTAGGAAGGGTGCTCTCCCAGGCCTTCCTTTCATAACAGCAGTTGATGCCTACTCTGTGTCACGCACTTTGCTAGATGTTGCACATGCTTGATGGCCTTCAACCTCAATGCAATAACCCAGTGAGGTAGGTGGTATTATCCCCACTTTACAAATGAGGAAAGCAAGGCTCAGAGGAGGTAAAAGACTAGCCCAAGGCCATATGAGCCCGTGCAGGCTGGAGCAGGGGTGAGGCCTAAGTGTATCGCAACGGATGATGTAGGGTGTTGCCCCTGCCACCGCGTGGCAGCTGGGGCCTCCTCACTGCTCTGAGGGTAAAGCAGGTGGGAGAAGATGAGATGAGCTGATGAGCAGTGTTCTGTGAGGCTGAGAAGACAACGATCCCGGGGGGCCAGATATCTTAGGTACAACGTAGACATAGGCTTCCGGTGCTAGAGTGAGGTGACATCAGACAGCACCTCCAGCCCACCTTCCCGCTGTGCATGTGAAGAAACAGGGGTCCAGAGAAGTACGAATTCTGGCCCTAGCTCAGCATCACCTGGGAGTCGTTAGAAATGCAGACTCTCAGAGTCTGCATTTTAACAAGATCTCCAGGTGATTGGTATGCACATTAAAAGTGGAGAAGCACAGAAGTCCCTACCTCAGTGGGTTTCTGAGGCTTAACTGAGACGGTGCTTCACCCAGTGCCCAGGCACTTGGTAAGTGCCCACGAAATGTTAGCTGCAGCCATTATCATCCTCTTCATCATCATCCTCACCACACAGTGTGTCATTACTTCTACCCTGCGTGCTCCCTCACTGGGGGCTGGATCAAGAGTTCTCTGGCTGAGATCACAAGGGATCCTGCTGGCAGCGAGAGGGTTAAAGCCCCAGGAATGCCCAGCCCAACCAGCAGAAGAGCTCTCCTCCCGGCCTCCTTCTACCCCCACCCCAGACCCTGGGAGTGGACAGAGAGGGTGACTAAAGCCGAGAGGCTGAGTAATCCTGGGACTTTAACCAGGGATTGAGAAATAGAGAGACAGGAAATATTTTCAAAGAATGGCACAAGAAGGGGGAGGGACATAAGAAAAGGAAAGGAGAGATGAGCCTCGATCCTTCCGCCTCCTCCCTCCAGAGCTCAGGTTTCTAAACCATTTCAAGTCCCAAATCCCAGGATCTGAGGGTTTGGGGAGGAGAGAGGGGGGAGGGGGCGGGAAAGAGGAGTTGGAGGGGAGGGAGCAGCTGCCCACTTCCTTCTCTCCTCCCCGTGGCTGGTCCCCTCCTCCAGCCCCTTCATTCCACCGACATTTCTGTTTTCCCTAATTAACTCCAGGAGTGAGCTGGGTCCTCCACTGCCCACCCCTCCCCTCCAGCGTTCCCTCTTCCAGCCTGGGAATGGAGGGTTGGGGGGAGGGCCCCCCCTCCAGCTTCAAAGAGCTGGGATTCCAGAGTGATTTAGGAGCTAGAGGGGAGACCTCAGAGGCGCCAGGGAGAGAGAAAGAGAGACCTATACACACACAGAGAAGACAAAGATGAGGAAATGGGGAGAAACAGGGAGAAGAGGAAGAAAGAGAAAAATAGGGAGGGCTTAACTGGGTAAGTGGAAGCCAGGCTCGGAGGAGCACCCAGAATGGGTGAAAATGACAAAGCCAGCCCCTGCCACCTCCTCCCCAGCAGCACAGACCTGATGTTGGTGTGAAGTTGTGCTGGCCCAGGAGGGAGAAGATGTGGAAATACAGAGTGTAACTGAAAGAGGCTGACACTTGAGTTCCGTCTGGCCAGCTCTGCCACTAAGGAGCAGTGTGACTCTGGCTGAGGCCCTGCGTGACTCAGGCCTCAGTTTCCCTATCTATAACTGAGAGGGAGAAGTTGGAATGCAGTCTCTGACCTTCCGTAGAACGGAGAATCAATTTCTCCAGCGGCCCCTCCTTCCACCCCTGCCAGACCCACATCTGCAGGGACGAGGATCTTCCCTTAGTCCAAGGAGAACAGACTTTGAAAAGCAGCAAGAAAGAAACTGGGCAACCTCTGGCCGGGAGGAGGTGCAGTGGTGCGGGCCTCCTCTCCTGTGCCAGCATCCCCTCAGGGTAATGGGCCCCAGGGCACCATGTCCTCCCCACCACACACACACCCCCACCTTTCCCTCCCCACCACAGCCCAGGGCTGAGGCAGCAACTCCAGAGCAGCCCAGGGAGGCCTGGTCAAGCCAGACCAGAGCCAGCTGAACTGCAAACCACAGCCTCCTTGAGAGCACACCTCCTCCCAGAAGTTTATTTTAAAAGCCTCCCAAGTGTACTCACTCTCCCTCTTACTTACTCCCCCTCAGCAGCCCCACAGGCCTGCCTGGGCTGGACTCCAGGAACCTCTTGGCTCCAGGGCCGGGAAGCGGGTGTGAAAGTGAGAGTAGGGTCTGACCCCGCCACCTCAACCCTCAGGGGCCATTCCCCAAGGCCCCGTGTGGGCCAGAAGGGTGGGGCCCTGACAGGAGAGCCAGATTGCAGTGACCCAGGAGGGTTTTGGGCCATAAATACTGATTCCATTTCTGTTTTTCAAATCTGGATTTAGGCTGAGAAGTCTGCTTCCTGGCCTTAGAGCTCGAGACCACAACAGCTAAACATACCTGCCTGTCTGTTTATTTCCCTCAAGAACCCAACTTAGCATCTCCCCAGGCCTGGCCGCCTGCCTCTTTCAGATTCAGCATCTGGCCTCTCCAGAGTTTGAGCCCCCCAGACCTGGGCCAGCTGTGTCCCAGCAGGCTGGCCACCCCTGCCACTTCTCCCTCCCTCTGCCCCTTCACCAACCACAGGAATGGCCCCACTCAGCCTCACAGCCTTCTGGGAGAGGCTTGCCAGATTTAACAAATAAAAATGCAGGGCACTCAGTTAAAGTTGAATTTCAGGTAAACAAGAGCCATTTTTTAGTATAGTATGTCCCAGCACGCACCTTTGGGACCTACTTCTGCTAAAACATTATTTGTTGTTTGTTTGAAATGAAAATTTAACTGGACATCCTGTATTTTATCCGGCAACCCTAAGCTGGGAGAATAATGCAGGGCAGTCAGAGGAGTTCAGCCTCCAGACCTATTCCACTAAAAGGGAAACTGAGGCTGGATCTAAAGGCAGACGTGATCACTGTAGTAGAAAAGGGGGTTGGGCTGGGCTAGAATCACCAACGTGCAGCTCAAAATGGGGCCTTGGAGCAAGCAATCTCTCAGTTTTCTCATCGGTCAAGTGTAAGGAGTCAGACTCGCCTGGCAGAGCAAGGGAGAGGAGTCACTCACGGGAGGCCCCTACAGTTTGTCTAGCACACGCCCAGGATGAGGCACAGGCATGATTATAGTGAGTGGGGTTCTGATTCTACCTGATTCTCTGCCCACCAGCCCTCCAGATGTGCTGGAGGGTAGGTCACTCTGTAAGGCCAGTGCCTTAATCCGCTGCCAGCCGCCATATAAGCCCCAGGATTTGCTGCTCCAGAAGCCAGTCCTTATTAATAGGCATTATTCTAATTCTGCTTTCTGTAGGTCAGAAAAGATACTAATTAATCAATTTTAGCCACTGTGTATCGTGCCCTTACTTTCTGCTGATCCTGTGCTGAGGCCTTACATTTGGCCCTCATGACGCCACAGTGAGATCTATTGTCATTGTACCTATTTCACAGTCAGTGAAACTAAGGCCCAGAGGGGCTTAGTGACTTGCCTGAGGACTCACAGCTAAGTGGGGGGCACCAGGATTTGAGTCCAGGTTGCCCTTCCTCCAAAGCCTGTCCTCTTAAGTACATGATATTATTCTGCTTCCCCTGCTGAGGACCCTTGTGACTCTTCAGGGACAACCACCAACAGCTGAATCTCTATTGCGTGTAAAGTTCTCTCTTAGCCTTGTGGGGAAACCAAAATCCTGCTCTGGAGGTGGGGGCTACCAAAAAGAAAGGGGGTCTCACACATCCAGAGTGTTCTCTCTGCTGGGAGAATCCACAACCACTTCCATGGATGGAGGGCTTGTATGTGTCTGGCCCAGTACTCCGTGTTTGATGGGATCATCTCATTTCATCCTCACAACAACCCTTTTTCTGGGCTGAGGAAACTGAGGTTTAGTGAGATTAAGCAAATTGATCAAATTCACAAAGATAGTAAGTGGCAAAGCTTGGACCCAACCTATGCTCTCCCCCTTCCATAGTTAGACTCATAACAACTACTCCCCACATCTTCTTGATGGATCTTTCCTTGTTCACTCCCCTCTGGGCATCCCAGGACCCCCAGTCCATCATCTGTTCCCTGACCTGGCTTTATGACCTGGAATTATGGGTCCTCTCAGAGCAGCTGAAAGATCCAGAGAAACCATGCAGGTTGATAGCCACTTTCAGGGCATGGTGGCTGTGGGATGTCCCAGAACCCCAGGTCTTCCATCCCAACACACATATTGGCACAACTTACCACTGGCAGAGGCCAAGATCATGGCTTGTAGCATCTCTGTGTCAAACTGGTTGTTGGGCCAGGTACCGGTTTCATCGCCATTTTGGGAGCTGGGGAGAGAGTGGGATGGTGAGCACGATGTCCCAGGCTAGCCCAGCTCATGCCCCTCCTGTCCTGTTCCAGGGCTTCCAGATCTAGTACCCTATCCCCACCCCATGCCCAAGACCTGCTCCCTTTCAACAAGATAGGAGGTAGCTTATACAATCCTTCAGAAGCCAGACCCCCATGTGTCAGTCCCCAAACCAGCTCTGTCCTGTCTCAGACACCAGGGCCCTTGGAGGGATAGAGCAGGAGAAACTGCAGCTTGCTCCCCATGAGAGGGCAGTGGCTCAATGTCACAGCCTCACACACAGCAAGGGAGGTCAGGCCCTCCCCTGAGGGCAGTGAAGGTGGGAAGTGGGAGAAAATGAATCAGAGCCCAGAAAGGGGTGAGGACTAGAGAGAAGCAGGGGGAGAGGGAGGGAGCCTGCAGGGACCCTGGAGCAGGGAGAGGTCTAAAACTGAAATCTGATCACTTCCACGGCTTGCTAAATCCTCAGGGCACAGAAGGACCCGCCCCTCCTATTTTACAGGAACACCTCCAGCTCTGTTCCCAAACATTCTATCATCACCTCTTTTCTGAGGCACTTCCCTAGTTCCTCAAGCTCTCTCTTACAGCGACTCCCAGGCAGGTACTGGTCTCTGGAACGCCAGTTCCCACCCTCTGCCTTGGTAACAAGAATAAAATTTGTCAGAGCCATCCCTAAGCGCCCCCAGGCTGAGTCAGGTACCCCTCCGTGGCAGTTCTGGTCCCCTCCACCCCCCCCACCCCCACCCCCCGTTACTGGGTACTGCTGTTGTCCCTGTCTGCTCCACCAGGACTGTGTCTGCCTGCTTCCTATAGAAGCACCTAATTAAGACCTTTAGACGCTCTAAGCTTTGAGAAAAACATGAAGTGATTCCCAACTGTTAAAAATGCAAACCTGTGAAAGAACCCTAAGGAATTCCAACCCAACTGAGATTTTTCCCATAGTGACTATTTCCATGTTCTTTTGGAATTTTCAAGGATCAAATCATTTCCATTTTTGAGGGGAGAGGGAAGCACCCTGACAGGCACGCAGTCTCTTAGGTGACCCGTGGCACCATCTGGCACACCGAAGTTCCTCAATAAATGCTCGTGGTTGAACGTAGCGGGAAAGGCCCGGAGAGTCAGGTCACTATGCGGTAAGAAGGATTTGGCACCAGGGAAGGGGCTGCAGGGCAGGCCTGGAAGGCATGCAAGCATGTGTTCGCGAGCGCATGTGCATGTTTTGTCATGGTGGGTGGGCACAGCCAAGAACTGCTTTACAATTTTCCCCAGGTCTGTCCCCGCTTATGGTTTCCTTCAACCTGGGACTCCCCACCCCCAGGTAGGCGGGCTCAGTCCAAGGCTCAGATCAGAGCCCACAGCTGCTGTGTGCGCCCTCTGTGCCGTCACAGCAAACGCAGAGTTAGGTTGGAGGGGGAAGCAGGAGTCTCATTTCTTCCTCCGCAGAGGTGGAATTCTGTGTCCATTTACTCAATCAATATTTATTGAGCAATTACTGGGCACCAGACACTGGGCTAGGTGCTGGGGTTAAGGCTGTGAACATGACTGAAATAGTCGGTCTCTACAGTGCTCACAATCTATATTGAGAGGCTGATATTAAATAATCAGGGCCTGCCCGGTGGCTCAGCGGTTAAGTTAGCACGTTCTGCTTCTCGGCGTCCCGGGGTCCACCAGTTTGGATCCCAGGTGCGGACACGGCACCGCTAGGCATGCCATGCTGTGGTAGGCGTCCCATGTATAAAGTAGAGGAAGATGGGCATGGATGTTAGCTCAGGGCCAGTCTTTCTCAGCAAAAAGAGGAGGATTGGCAGTAGTTAGCTCAGGGCTAATCTTCCTCAAAAAAAATAAAATAAAATAAAATAAGATAGATAATCATACAATTATTTAATTGCAATTGTGACAAGTGCCATGGTGGCAAAGAGCAGGAGGTCCAGGGGAGTCCTGACTTAGTCGGGGTTAGGAGCTCAGCCAGTCCAGGCTTCCCTACCGAAAAGACAGGGAATTTAAATCTGAGGAAATTATCCAGGTGATTTGGAAAAGAATCCCAGCTAAACAAATGTAGGAGGAACAATAGAAAATCACCGCTTGGTAACCACCGATATATAAAAACAGATTCAGGCTTCCCAGTCTCAAATATCACCTACAGATTACTTCGTAATCACAAATATTTTAAAATAGCTTTGTAATAGAGAGATCTGGGGACCACTCTAACCGCGTGAACAAACTGAACATCACTGATGATAGGACAGACTGACGTGAAGTGATTCCCGATGTGATGCAGTGGGAGTACACGATGCCACCCACGCAGTATTCTCTCCAAGCCTGTTTCCCCTGAATCTCGCCACGCGAAAATGATCGGGTAACCCAGACTGTGGGACATTTTAAAAGACAACTGGCCTGGACTCTTTAAAAAATGTCTATGTCATAAAAAGGAAACAAAAAAAGGTAAGGAGGCTGTTTTAGATTAAAGGAGATGAAAGCGACATGGCAAATGCAATTCATGCTCCTTGACTGAATCCTGGAGTTAAAAAAAAAAAAAAACAGGTTAAAAGGACATTTGGGGATCATTTATGAAAATCTACTAGTGGACTGCATATTATTGCATTAGTGTTAAATTCCTCAAATGTGATCATTCTTTTGTGGTTATGTATGAGGGTATTATTGTTATTAGGATATATATACTGAAGTATTTCAAATGTTATGATGTTTGCAACTCTCAAATGGTTCAGGAAAAAAACGGTGTATGTGTGTAGAGAGAGAGAAAACAAATGGGCAAAATATTAATACTTGATGAATCCAGGTAAAAAGAATATTTGGATATTCATCATACTATTCTTTCAACTTTTCGATAGGTTTGAAACATTTCAAAGTAAAAAATTGAAGGGTAAAATTAAATTATCTTGGAGAAGGTGCAGCGTTGTGGGAGAGAGCTCCAGGCAGGGGGAGCAACAGGCCCTGAGCTTCTGAGGCTGGGAGGAGCCTGGCCAATTCAAAGGACTAAGGGAAAGCCAGCGTGGCTGTCACAAAGGGAGGTCAGGTCAGGGGCTGGGGCTGCAGAGTGGACGCCAAAGATTTTGGTCTCATCCTAAGAGCTCTGGGAAGCCACTGAGGTGTTTAAAGGGGACGGGGTGGGGGTGGGGTTGTCATGATAGGAGTTAAATATTCAAAAGTCACCCTTGCTCCTGGGAGAGGACTCGGGGTTGAGGATACAGACATCTGGGAGGACAGGAGCCCAGTGATGGGGCCTCAGCCGCCTCTGTCTCCATGAAAATCCAGAGGTCGTTCCTTGCAGCCCTACTGAGCTCTCCCTGGGCCTGCCTGAGGGCTCAGGGATGAGGCAGGTGGGCTCAGGCCCAGGTGGGGATAGAGTGGGGAGAGGAGGCGGAGGGGGGCGGCAGCCGGAGAAGAGCTTTGGGGCTGTGGGGTAGACAACAGGGTCAGAATCCAGGTTAGGAGGACGCCCTGTGGGGGGTGGGTAGTGGTGTTGAGGGAATAAAGGTGAGTGGGAGGGAGGGCCTGGAACCATGGGCTGGGCTGTCAGGAGGATTCTTGGGAACTGTTGAAGGCTGGAGATCAAGCACATGGGCAGCCTGCCAGCTCTTTGAAGTTGGGCAAGAGAGAGTGTAGGGGGAGAAACTTCTTTTTGAACCATTTACTGAGAGCTTCCTATTCTCTGGGTTCTGCGCTGAATAAATTATATGGACTGTCTATTTCAGCGCCAGAACCAGCCGCAGATAAGTGTTATGATTATTCTTATTTGCCAGCAGATGAACTCGGGGCTCAGAGAAGTTGAGAGACTTTCCCAAAGTCACAAGCTGGTAACGGGCAGAGCTGCAACCTGAAAGAGGCCTAACGGGACTCCAAAGCCTACGTACGATCCTATAGGCGACAACATACGGGGCTTCAGCAGGGATCAGGGACTCTCCTAGGGTTTGAGGAACAGTGAAAAATAACAGTGGAGGGGATGGCCTATATCCATTTGACCACTTTCCAAGTGCCCCCTGGGTACCAGTGTCTGTGACAGGCCCTAGGGTTTAGGGACAGAGATACAGTTCTGGCCCTAAGGAGTGTGGGTTCTGGCGTGCAAGGTGTGAGGGTGAGGGAGCACCTCAGAGGCTGGACTGTGGTCAGATGCCCCCTGCATCATGCTCAAAAAAAGGAGAACTCTAGGAAGGCACCCTGGACAACAGCCTGAATTTAACTGGCTTAAAATATAAATGCCTCTGTATTTTTTTAACATCGTAAAAGCCTATCAGCATTTTAAAATATATGCATGTGTCCATATGAGGGGCTGTTATGCAACAATTAAATGACTTCTGAAGAATTTTTTACTGACATGGGGAAATTCTCATGATATATATGGCAAAGAGAGAAAAGAACAGGCTATAACACTGATGGAAAGTATGACCTCGATTACTAAAAAAAAATCCCAAACTGGTGAGAAATATACCAGCCTTGACTAGGAATGAAAGTTCTTGATATTCCGTGAAAAAGTTTGTGAACGATTTATTTAGGTGAATCAAATTTAAAAAAGAAAAAGAAGAGGAAGAAGCCTGTGCATGCTGACTACACAAAGAAAAGGTCTAGAAATATAAATAGGAAAATATTAAAAGAGCTTAAGAGATTTGAGGTGCTCAAAAAAATACAAAATGTGGGCCTTCATTTGGATAAGTATGCAAAAAAATGAACAGAAAGAGTGAGATAGACAATTGGGGAAATGTGAATACTGACTGGCTATTTGAAAACATTTGTTTATTAATATTATATTATTTATTATTAATATACTAATTATTAGTTTGTTAATGCTATTTTTGGTACATATGTGTTTAAAAAAAGAATCACCTGTTAAAGATAGTGAAGACTCAGATGAAATTATATGATGGCTGAGACTTGCTTCAAAATAACTCAAGGGAGGACGGGAGTGGAGATAGAAGCGGAACGAGGTAAGGCATTGGTCGAAGCTGGATAGTGGGATCGTAGAGGTTCATTATACCATTCTTACTGCTTTTATACAGATTTGAAATGTTCCATATTAAAAACAATGTTAGTGGTGGTTTCCCTGGGTTGTGAAATTAGAGTTCTTTTTCTTTTAATTTTTTTCTCTATTTCTCATGTTTCTATAGTGAGCATGTATTCTTTTAAAAGCTGAAAAAAAAAACAAGTTTCTATTTATTTGTTTGTTGAATGACTAATCAAACTGAGGAAGAGCAAGGAGAGGTCTCTCAGAGGAGGGGGAATAGAAGGGAATCCAGAGTTGGGGAAGGGTAGTGTTGAGCCATCAAAGGAGAACAGAGTAGAGACCAGAGGAAGCCAAGTGGAGACTCTCTTCTCTGTGCAGAGGTGGGAAACAGCTGCAGGGTGGAGCCTGGGTTACAGCCTGAGAAGGGAGAACTGGCTTGCTGGATTCAGAGCTTGAGATAACAGCTGTTGGGATAAGAAGCCAAAAGGATGACCTGAGAAGGGATATTGGTGGGGAGGTAGAGCACCTGGCAGGCAGGGACTTAAGAACGTGAGTCTTTTTCCCTTTTGTCTAGGAAATGTGACCCAGTGCTGACTTGAACTTGAATCAGGTTTACTGAAGAACTCAACACTAGCCCTGCTCTGAACCTGGTGTGCCACTAGCCAAGATGGTGGGGAGGGAGTGGGGCAGAGAAGCAGTGGAGGGCTGGAACCAGGGTTAGACTGAATAAAAGAAATCTCCCCTCTTCATCTTCTCACTCCAATTTACTCATCAAAATGGCAGCAAAGAAAAAACTCCCTGTCGTTCTGTTGATCCTAAGGGACCTCACCACAGGGCCTTTGCATATGCCCTTCCCACCACCTGGAATGCTCTTCCCTCTTTCCTTCAGCTGGTTAATTCATATTCATCTTTCAGATCTCAGCATAACTCATTTCCTCCTGGATGTCCTCCTGCTCCCTGACCAGGTCAAATCCCTACTTTACGCTCTCACCTCCAGGCACTGCTCTTCATAGCACTTATGATACCTGCCACCTTACATCTATCTTTTGTGATTATTTGATTAATATTTGTTTCCCTCAACACACTGTAAACTTCTCGAGGGCAGGAACTTGTCTCTTTTACATCTCCTACACCTAGAGTACTACCTGGCCTACAGTAGAGGCTTACTAACTGTTTATTGAATGAATGAAGGAGGGGGGGTGCCAGTGGCTGGACTGGGCCCTGAATACTTATTTCATCTGGGCCTTTGGAGCTAAATCAGAAATGTTTGTCTCACACCCCTCAAGTTAACTAAGGAAGGGAGTGTTCCTGAGCCTTCTCCAGCTGCCAAGAGCTCCTGCGTGCATTTCAGGCCACCAGGTCTCTCACATGATGAGGGGGGACTTGAGGCAGAAGTAAGGTCCTCAACCCAGAGGACACCTCAGAGGAACTGGAGGGGCTTCCAGCTTCAGTGGTGGATTCTGTTTCAGGGCCAGTATCTGGCCTGGGGTGGGAGTGGGTAAAGGGAACAAAACCTGCCCAGTACTTCTCATCGCCTCAGCTCAATGTCACCTCCTCCTGGAGGCCTCCTCTATCCCCCTCCCCCATTACACTCACATTATCTTCTTCTTCTCAGAACTTGTGATTTGTAACCAGATTTGTTGTCAATTTTCTGTTTCACTTGCTAGCCTGGAAATCTGTGAGTTCAAGGATCATGTCTGCTTATTTACTCTTATAGGCCAGTGGTTAGCACAGGACCTGGCTCATAGTAGATGCTCAATAAATATTTGCTGAATGAATGACTACTTGAATGAATACCTGAATACATGAATGACCTAATGGATAACCTATGGGAAGGCTGGGAAGGCTAGTAGGGAGAAACGAGACAGCTGGGGTCAAGGGAGGAGCAAGGGCAGTCCAAGCCATCTGGTTTGCTGCCTTCTAAGGGCCTTCCAGGAAGTGTCTTGATATCCTAATACCAGTGGCAGAACTGCACATGCCCAGGAGCTGGAGTCTCCACCATACACCAAGGTCTCCTGGGTTCTTGTGACAGCACGGTAGCATCCTGGGAAGTGTGGGCAGCAAGTGCCCAACAAGTGAGGAGTTACTCTCTCCTTCTCTCTCCTGAGCTCCTTGGACTCCTCCAGGCTCCTGACTTCTACCAGGGAGGCCTGGCCCAGCACCCACCCCACACCCCTCAGACCAAGTGAAGGTCTTTCCACTGAAGTTTCCCTTCCCCTCCTCACAGGGGGTTCCTAGCTCAGCAGGGATTCAAACCCGCATGAAATGAGCAGCTGGGCCAGCCTGGAGGGGAGGGCGTGTGGTGTAGAGTGGTGATCAAAGGCTCTGTGTGTGAGGGGCAGGGGGGGTAGAGTGCGTGTAGGGGGGCATGCATGTGCTGGCTTGCCCATAAGTACAGAGAAATGAGAGAGAGAGAGACAGGGATACAAAGTAAAAGATAGGATAAAAGAGAAACAGAGATAAAGAAAGAGTAACGTAGAAAGAGACTCAGCGAGGCACAAAGAGACAAGCTAAAGACTTAGAAAGATATACAAAGAGAGACAGAGACAAGGAAAGAGACACAGAGAGGCTGAGAACAGAGAGGAGAGCAGAAGCAGTGAGGGACTGAGAAGCAAGTCTGGAGATAGAGGAACACAAGGACACCAGGAAATGATGAAGGAAGGAGAGACAGAATAGAGGTCAAGGTCAGAGACAGGAAGGCAGACACAGAGAGAAAAGGAGAAACAGAGACTGAGACTAAGGAAGAGTCACATTTATTCATTGATTCCACAGCTATCGAGCACCTAGCCGTGGCAGGCGCAGTGTAAGGCACAGATCAATGCAAGTAGACACAAATGGTAGGGACTGAGATGCAGTAATAAAGACAGAAACTGAGATAGAGACCTGGAAAGAGAGGGAGAGATTGCAAACTGAGATAGAGACTGAGGTAAGGATGCAGAGATAAGAGAGAGTGGCAGAGACAAAAAGCCTGCAGACAGAGAGGGCAGGGACCAGAGGGCAGCCTGGAAGAGGGAGACCTGCCCCCAGAGCTCCCAGCCTGGGCTCTCCTCCTCAGCCCCACCTCCAGCTGTGCTGTCTCTGCTCTCCCCACAGCTGCCTGACCTCCTTCCCCTCTGCCTCTGCTCTCTCCTGCGGGCTCTCGAGGAGGCTCTGACTTAAGACAGCTTCTCCACTCCTCCTCCTGTCCCAGAATTTTTCTACCTGAACCCCCAGGTCAGGATGGAGCCCAGCCCAACTTTTGGCAGAAGGATGAAAGCAGTAGATGGGTATAAAAAGCTTCCTCTCCACCCAGAGACCACCTTAAGACTATCCTTTGGTCCCACAGAGCCCCAAGAAGATAGGAAAAGTTTCATATGGTGGGGAGAAGGGAGAGGATGAGTGTGTGAATTGAGCTTCCAAAATAGCCAGAGTAGGCGCCTCTTCCTTCTGGTTCCCAATATACAAAAATCTCCCTGAAATCTGGAACAGAGGGGAGAAGCCATTTGTAGCAAATGCTGAGCCCTCCCCCCACCTCCTCCCACGTCATCGCTGAGAAAATGCCGCAGAGAAGAGGGTGGGCTGGAGAGGCAGTCACCTACCTGCTGGTGCCAGGTCTCTGGGCCTGAGAGAAACGCCAGTCCGTGTTGGGCGGGGCTTGCTGTAGAGAAAACAGAGGGAAAGGGACTGAGTACCCAGAGAAGTCAGAACATCACCCGAGCCCCTGGGGATGGACTGGGGGGAAAGAGGGGAGTGGACACAGAGATGAAAATGGGGTGAGATCAGCAAGGGGTAGACATCTTCAAAGACAAAATACAACTCAGGTCTCACAGGTCTGAGGTACCAGCGACAAAGAGAGAAAATAACATTTATCTGACCACAGAGAGCAAACCCAGATTCCTTTGCTAAAGAAATGGCCCCTCCTCCCTGCCCCCAGACTCAAAGCTTCTGAGCTGAGATTCAAGGGCTGAACGTGTCTTCTGCGGAACCAGGAGGGAGGGGTGCAGAGAAGGCCCCCAAAAGCGCCAGAGGAGGCTTTTAGATGAGAATTCTGTCAGCCCTAGAAAGAATTTATTCAGCTCCTCAGCTGGGGACAAAGCATCCTCTGCAGCAAGATGGCTGCTGCTCCGGGTAACCCTTTTTGTGCCAGGTTATGCTCTAACACATTCAGAGGGACACCTCCTCTAGGCCCTTGGCTCTCAAGGATCCCTTCCCACAGCTAAATACATTATTAATTTAGGAGTCATGCCAGACTGGGCCTTTGCAGGGCATCCAAGCCCCAGGACACCTCTCACCCCAGAGCTCATGCCAGACAATGGCTGTGACTAAGAAGGAGAGAACAAGGCCACTCTGTCTGGGATACAGAAAACGGTTGGGATGGAGCCCAGCAGAGATCAAGCTCCCACAGCCTCCAAGCAAAGCCAGCTAAGACTCCAGGGTTCCCAAGGGGCTCATTTGTAGCCATCTCCCACCTGAATGAAGGTGTGGGACTCTGGCCAGCAATTCACTCCTGATTCCCTCCCAGCCTCTCCAGAGGGTGTGTATCCCATTGCACCCTCACATGGAGCACTCCTAGAGCCATTTCCTCCCCGTTTCTGGGGTGTGCTGGTAATTAATTCTCACACTCACTCCCAGGAGCAGAGAAGGTGTGAGCATCTCCGATTACACTGGGGAGAAGGAAGACCCAGGGCAGCCAAGTGACATACTCTGAGGCTCACAAGTGGCAGTGCTGTGAGCAGAACCCAGAAAATTGGCATTCAAGGTGCAACAGGAGTCACCACACCATTCCAGGACTGCTGTGGGGAAGGGCACAGGGATGTCCAGCCCTCAGCCACTGTATTCTTAGGCACGGCAGAATCTACACAGACATGCAGGAACTCTGACAGATTGGCGGAGTGGTGCTGGGCAAAACTCACAACCTACATGAGGACGGCGGGTCCAAGTTCAGTTAGTGCTGCTCAAGGATAAGGAGCCTCAGAAGCCTTCTCCACACGGAAGGCCCTAAGCGGGAAAGATCCCCACTTCTGCCCCATTCCGGCAGATGCATACCGTCCCTCCTGTCCTCCAGCTTTATAGGCACCCAGTGATTGAAAGCACAAATTCTGGAGTTAGACAGGCCTAGATCTTTATCACTTACCCTATGAACTTGAGCAAGTCACTTGACCTGTGTGAAACTCAGTTACAAAGTGGGGATGCCAGTACCTATCCAACAAAAGTGTTGGGAAGAGCAACTGAAATGCTGTGGTTCTCAGAGGAGGTGTGTAGTAAGGCTCTCTCAGTCGGCTGTCAAAATCACTTAGGGGTGTTGTTTCAAAATACAATTCTGATTCAGTAGGGGCACAGTGGGGCATAGATATATTTTGAATCAAAGCTCCCAGGGTCCTGGAAACCTGTGCTTTTCACTATTATAGTTGCCCCATATATGAGGGCACCCTGGCATCTGGCAGAGGCTGTGGCTTTCCATCCACCAGGGAAGGAAGGACTTGCCAGAGTCTCAGATACTTTGGTCACCCCCAAAGCCCTGATCCTAGATCGCTGGGCACACTGTGGTCACGACAGAGCTAAAAGCCTGTCTCTGAGCTCCAGAGCCGGGGTGCACCAGGCTCCCACTTCCTGCGAGAGGACGTGGCCTCCGGTGCCACTGAGGTCCCAGGCTGCCTGTCCTGTAGGCCTGCTTATTCGCCTAAGGCCGGGCCCTGCCGCCCCTAGGGCCACAAGCAGCTTGGCCCTCCTGCCCACCCGCGGGTTCTGGGCTGGAGGCGCCGCCGCCCTCCGCCGGGAGCCCCAGGCCCAGCGGGACTGGCCGGCCCGCGGGTCATAGAGTCCTGCCCGCCCCGCGTCTAGAGCGCCCAGAGTGGCTCCCGCGCTCCAGGCGCCGCCACCTGGCCCAGGCCAGCCCGGAGGCGACCCGGCCCAGCCCGGGCGGAGCGGAGAGGAGGCCACGACCCGGGATCCTCGCCAGCGCGCTCGGTCAGCGGTGAGTACTGAGCACCTCTGAAGCCGGCAGCGGGGGAGGGAGGCCGGGTGGGCCGGGGACAGCCCGAGCGTGTGAACCTGGCAACCAGCGGCTGGCCGTGAAAGGCGGCGTGCGTGTAAAGCCAAGCGCGAGAGGCGCGCGTGTGTGCAGGTGAGGCGCGGCGAGCCCGGGCGCTGGGTGTGGCCCGTGGGTGTGTTCCGCAGGGAGGACACGCGTGAGCCCTGCGTGTGCACCTGTGTCCTGTCCACAGATGCGTTTGTTTGATGTGGGAATAAGGAGGGTGAGAAGAACAGCGAAGTCACAGATCGAGGGACAGGAGATAAACGTAGGAAGAAACCTAGAGACCGGGGGAGCAGGCCGGCGCCCAGCCTAGGAGGCTGCTGCGGGCGTGATCTGCCTCCACCCGGGACCCCCGACCCAGGCGGAAATCGCCAGAAACATCGCCAGGCCCCAGCCGTTTCTGAGTGTGGGGGCGGGGATCGGTCCTAGCCCCCTCGCCCACAATCACCACCATCTCCCAGGGCTCAGAGCCCCATGCCTGCCTCGGCTACATCTCTGGTTCCACGCAATCAGTCCAAAGGGTCCCGACAATCGGGTGGAGCGCAGCTAGCGGACGAGCCCGCCCGCCGGAGAGTTGTGGATGCAAGTTCAAGGTCCCTTATGAGGCGGCTTCTCCATTGCCGCCCTCAGGGGTCGCGCCCAGCCCCTCACCTGGCTCCGCTCCCGCAGCGTGTTAGAGCGGGACCGGAAGGTGTCAGGCTCCAGCGCCAGGGCTGAAGGCTGCTGGACGCTGAGAGGCCTTAGAAAAGTGAAGTCACTGCCGTCCGAGGCTGGTGAAAAGCACGTCCTGTAGCAATGGCTCTGCGAGTCTGTGGGCCGCAGCGTCACCTCCATGTACTTGAGCGTGCCATCTGAGCTCACGTGTAGGCTGGGGCTGGACTGTTTATAGAAGTCCCGGGAGGGTGAGTCCTGGTGCCTGCAGCACCAGCCCCCACCCCCATCCTCGTCTGCATGCCCCCGAAGGCACTTAGCCGACAGAAAGGTGAAGGTGACTAAGGATAAGAGACTGATGGCTGCAAGAGCCACAATGAGGTAAAGGGTAAGGTCTGAACGCTCAGGAGGGTGTGTGAGGAAGTCGCTGGATTTGGGCATTTCTTCAGGGTCCTTGTCCTCCAGAACCAGCAGCACTGTGGCTGTAGAGGAAAGTGAAGGGTCACCATTGTCCCTCACCAGGACCACCACCTGCTGGGTGTCAGAGTCATCCTCCAGTAAGGCCCGGGCTGTGCGCACCTCACCAGTATGTGCAGACACCAGGAACAGTCCTGGGGCTGTGGACTGTGGCAACAGTGAATAGGAGAGCCATGCATTGTGGCCTGCATCAGCATCCACTGCTGTCACCTTGGTGACCAAGGAGCCAGGAGGAGCAGAGCGAGGGAGACGCTGGGGGACTGAGAGTTCCTGGCCTGGTCTTGGGTGCAGCACAGCTGGGGCATTATCATTCTGGTCTAGGACAAACAGATGCAGAGATGTGTTGGCATGCAATGGAGGAGAGCCAGAGTCTTGAACCCCTACCACGATCTGCAGCATCTGCAGCAATTCATAGTCAAAGGTACGCTGGGCAAAGACCCGCCCATCTTCAGGGTTGACATACACAAAGGAGGAGGCTGGGGCTCCCTGAATCTGATTCCCAACAATGGAGTAGGTGAGGCGGGCATTATCCCCAGTGTCTGGATCAGAGGCAGCCACAGTGCAGAGAAGGGAGCCTGGAGGCTGGTTTTCTGGGATGTAAGCAGTGTAGAGCTGCTGGGTGAAGAAGGGTGCATTGTCATTAACATCTGAAATGTTGAGCCTGATGGTGAGATGTGCATGCAGGGGAGGTGAGCCTGCATCACTGGCCAGCAGCTCAATGATATAGTGGGATGTGGCCTCACGGTCCAAGGGCTGGCTGGTTAGCAGTGAGTAGTGGTTCCCAGAAGGCTTAATCTGAAATGGCAGGTCTGGAGAGATATCAAGGCTCACTTCACTATTTTTCCCTGAGTCTCGGTCCCGCACGTTAAACAATCCCACTACTGTGCCCACTGGTGTGTTCTCCAGGACAGGGTTGACTAAAGAGGCCAGTAGTACCTCTGGGGCATTGTCATTGTCATCTCCCACATCCACTTGAATCACACAGTGGCCTTCCATGGCTGGCTGTCCCTGGTCACGGGCTCTTGCATGAATTTCATAGAAACTTGACTCCTCAAAGTCTATGGGACCCAATACATGGATTGCTCCACTGCTAGGGTCTAGGTCAAAGAGATTCCGCACTGCTTCAGATGTATGATCTCCAAAAGAATAGTCTAGTTGGCCATTGGTGCCCTCATCTGGATCAGTGGCATTAAGGCGGAGCAGCAGTGTACCCATGGGTGCATTCTCAGGGAGTCCCACACGTAGAACTGAGGACTGGAAGGTTGGAGCATTATCATTGATGTCCAGCACAGTGACAGAGATGAGGGTGGTCCCTGAGTGGGCTGGGATACCCCCATCCACAGCAGTGAGTACCAGCTGATGTCTTGCCTGGGCTTCACGGTCGAGTTGCTGCTCTAGCACCAGCTCTGGGAACAGCTTCCCATCTTTTAGGGTCTTCACATTCAGAGAGAAGTGGATGCTGGGGCTTAGAGTGTAGAAGCTCACAGTATTGGTCCCCACATCTGGATCCTGGGCACTATCCAGTGGAAATCGTGCCCCAAGGGCAGCTGATTCCGAGATGCGTATCTCTCGCTCAGGGGTGGCAAACCTAGGAGAGTTGTCATTGAGATCCAGGATCTCTACCTCTACACGGATTAGTTCCAGGGGGTGTTCAGTCACCACCTGCACTGGCAGCAGACAGCTGGTGCTGGCTCCACACAGGCTTTCTCGGTCAATCTTTTGATTCACTGCCAGAGCACCACTCATCAAGCTCAGGGAAAAATAGTGTCCATTCTCCTCAGAGCCCAACCGCAGTCGGCGGCTCAACAGATCTGTCACCTTTAAGCCTAGATCCTGGGCAACATTCCCCACCAGCGTCCCCGGCTCAGACTCCTCCACCACTGAGTAACGAAGCTGCCCAGACACCCAGCCCCAGCAGCACAAGGACAACATGCACAGCACTTGCCATTTCCCAGCGAGCTGTGGGGGTGTCTTGGGCCCCATGACCCAGAAGTCCCTTCCTGGACACTGACTCTGTGCTGTCCTGTCTCCAAGGTAGACCCAGAGCTTGGAATGTAGCAGCTGAAATCTCCTATGTCTCCTTCCAGCCTCTTAAAAACTGCTCCGAGGTCTGTCTGCCTGCAGCAGTTCTTCTTAGTCACCAAATGGCGGGGGTGGGGGGGGAGGGGAATTAAATCTGAGTGGAGCTGGGGAGCTGGGGGAGGAGAGGTGGGCAGGAAGAGCAGATCTCCCACCTCAGCTCTGAGTCTGATTGGCTAAAAAGTCTGTCTGCTCTCAACCAATTATAAAGTCTCCTCAGTCCTGGAAACCTTAGGAACAGGCGCTGCAAATCTGTGTCACAGAAGCCTTCTACCTCCCCACTCATTTCGTGCTGCAGGTTGATTCAGCCCCCTTGGCAGCAAAGTTTGACAGCTCAGATGGCACTCAACAGGAAGACAAAGTGGTACAGAACTTCTCAGTGTCCTGTCCCAGCAACTTCCTGCATGACTTCGGAAGCTTCCACTACTTTGCTTGAACCACCAAAACTTTGTCCTTCTGGGAGAGAGAAGCAAAATCCACGCTTCCCCCCACCCTCCGTCATCCTACTAAATGCTGCTAAGGTGAGAGAAAAATTTCGTTAGGACCCTGCAGAGTCTTGCTCTGACTCTCCAGCAGTGCTTTGAGGAACCTCCATGTCAGCTGATGGCTATAGGACTCAGCTCTCCTGAGATCCCAGACTTCAGCTATGGAATGACCATCACAGTTTGTGGTAGGGGGAACATTTATGGGACTGATTCAGGTCACCAGGAGAGTGACTAGAGTCTAGGCATGGCCTCTAGGATTTATGGTTTCACCAATTCAGAAGAACTCTACTTAAAGACTCCGAGAGTGGCTGTCTCTATGAATTACAGCAGCATGCTGTAAACCAGTTTTCTGACATTAAGTGATTTCACTTACTGTTTTTTTCCCAAAAAGGTAATACTCCCCTGCCCTCAATCGACTGCATCTAGCTCAAATCCCACAGTGGGGACTTGATTGGGCCTCCGAAAGACCTGGACTAAAGATCTCTGCTTCTACTTTGATGCCTCTCCACTCCCTTGGCTCTTTCCTCTTTGTGCTCTCTGCTGTGTTTCAAGCAGAGTTCCCTTTACAATGGACTAGGGTGTACTTGATACTGTGGGGCAAAGACACTAGCTCTCCTCAATCCATTGGGAAATGGTAACTTAGAGTTAAGGTAGTCCAGAACCTGGCCCCCTCATTCAGGAAGAGTAGAGAAAGAGTCACCTGGGTTTAGGTGACTGCCTGGTGCATCCTACCCTTATGCACTATAGCCTTGTATGCTCCCACATTCTGGTAGCATGCTTCCACAATACTCTGGCTCTTGATCACTTATTTTCATTTCTTACTCTCAGATAAGGGCATAACCCACCCCCAAGTACTAATCTGTGACAACTCCCTGGTTAATTCACAAAACACTTCTAAAGCACAGCATCTACCACATAGTTACCACTCACAAAAATGGTGACATCACTACAGGCTCTTACAGAGAGGCTAGTACTCTCTGGGACATGGCCCAGCCATATGCCTGGATCAGAATAACCCTCAGGCATTGGCTGAGCCTGTAAAGGTCTCACCTCTAGCCCATAGAGAAGATCAGAGGGTGGGCAGCTTGGGCGAACAGGCTCCCCTGCCATAGGTGCACTGGGTGACTTCACCATCATGAAGCTATCGCTCCGAGTGGGTGCAGAAGCCAAGGGTGTACAGCCATGAGAGTGGCCACCCACATCAACAAACTTGATAGGATCATCTGACCCTAGCTGGATTCGGAGGATCCCATTGGAAGGAGGAAGCCCCTCCCTCCTTCGAGATCGGGTGAGACAGGCACAGGTGCCAGCAGGAAGGCAGGTCACTCCACAGGCAGCCCCACGCAGACACTTAGAGAGCAGTGCCACGAATGAGCCAAAGGAGACAAAGCAAATTGCCACTAGTGATACAGCCAAGTAGAGGGTCAGGCGGGATTCTCCTTCCCTTGGAGCTGAAGATTCTCGAAGATCAGGAACAACTGGATGAGTGTCTTCCTCCAAGGACACTAGGAGAGTAACGGAGGTAGAGAGTGGTGGGCTACCACTATCCTTTACCACAATGACCAACTTCTGTGGTGGGAGATCAGCTGGGATGGGAACAGCCGTCCGTACCTCCCCAGCATAGCGAGAGACTGCAAACAGGCTGGGATCTGGGGCCTCCAGGAGCTGATATGAAACCCAAGCGTTGTAACCTGAATCCAAGTCCACAGCAGTCACCTTTGTGACTAGGTGGCCAGCACCAACTGATGGAGGCAGTGCTTGGGGACATAAGGAACCAGGCCGGGCCCTAGGACGGAGCACAGCTGGGGCATTGTCATTGAGGTCCAGCACAAATAGACGAACTGTCACAGTGCTACTAAGGGGTGGGTTGCCCCGATCCCGGGCCTGCACCTCAAACTGCAGTGTCTGTGTTTGTTCATAGTCAAAGGATCGAGTAGCATGAACAGCTCCTGTCTGGGGGTTCAGAGAGATGAAGGAGGAAGCTGACACATCTCGATTTCTGGGCTCTAGGAGAGAGTAGGAGATAAGCGCATTCAAGCCAGAGTCTGGATCAGAGGCTGCAAGGGAGCAAAGCAGGTCCCCTGGGCGATTGTTCTCAGGAACAAACACCTCATGTGATCTCTGGAAGAAAGAAGGTGGGTTATCATTCACATCTGAAATATTGAGGAAAATAGTCCTCTGGGTACTCAGAGGAGGGTTCCCAGCATCAGAAGCAGTGACCATGATGTCATAGCTGGATCTGGCCTCTCGGTCCAAGGGCCCAGCAGTCACCAGGGAGAACTGGTTCCTGAAGGCAGACTTGAGGGCAAATGGCAGGTGGTCAGGAATACGGAGGCTCACATCTCCATTTGACCCTGAGTCAGGGTCCTGCACACTGATGAGCGCCACCACAGTGCCAGGTTCTGCACTCTCTGGGAGAGTCCCAAGCTCTGAGGTCACCGTGATGTGGGGGGCATTGTCATTTACATCCAGGAGATCCACCCGAAGGCTGCAATGTTGCTCCATGGCTGGAGAACCCCCGTCACGAGCGCGAACATCAAATTCATAATAATTCTCACTCTCAAAGTCTAGGGGCCCCTGAAGGGTAAGCTTTCCAGTAGTGGGGTGCAGGCTAAAGAGGTTTCTTACACGATCAGGGGTGTGACCACTGAAAGAAAAAGTGACGTTACCACTGGGACCCAGGTCCGGGTCAGAGGCATTGAGCTGGATGAGCAGCATGCCGGCCGGTGCACTCTCCAACACACTTATCCTGTAGCTGGATTGCTGGAAGGCTGGGGCGTTGTCGTTCACGTCCAGCACTGATACCCGGAGTTCTGCGGTGCCAGATCTTGGGGGGTTCCCTCCATCCACAGCAGTCAGCACCAGGCGGTAGTCTGATTGCTTCTCCCGATCCAAAGGTTTCTCCAGGAGCAGCTCTGGGACCAGGCTGCCGTCGCTGCGCTTCTTGACATCCAGTGCAAAGTGTTCATTGGAGCTTAGTCTATAGCTGCTGATGGAGTTGCTCCCCACATCTGCATCCTGAGCCTTTTCCAAGGGGAAACGCTGTCCTGGAGGAGCTGCCTCTCCAATTTCCAAGTCCAGCTGCTGCCGAGGAAATCGGGGGGCGTGATCATTCACATCCACGATTTCTACCTCTGCTCGGTACATTTCCAAAGGCCCTTCGGTTACAAACTCCAGGGGCACGATGCAGCTGGCACTGAGCCCACACAGTGCCTCTCGATCGATTGGATTCTTGATGAGCAGGGCTCCGCTGTCCAAATCCACACGGAAGTGTCTTTGGTTCACCTCTCCAGCGACCTGCAGCCTGCGAGCTGACAGACTCTCTGTATCCAGCAGGAAATCTTGGGCGACATTCCCTACAAAAGTCCCTTCCTGTGACTCCTCTGGGACCGGGTAGCGGATCTGCCCAAAAACGTAACCCAGGTGGCAACAGAGGAACAAAAGGGTAGCCCCCCTGCAGATTTCTATCCAGCTTCTCACCTTGCGGAGCATTGCTGCCGCCTGCTAGTTCTCTACCCGGTCCTGAGAAGCGGAAGAAGCCGACCCACCCCAAATGGCCACAGCAGCTGGAGACACCTATCTCCCTTTCCCCGCGCCAGCTCTGGCGCGGCTGGGCCGGCGCCGCAAGGGTTACGCGCCGTTTTTTGCTGGTGGCGGGGTAGATTTGTCTGCCTTCCACCACCCGATTGGCAGGCAGCGGCTCCTGGGCTCAGCCAATAGGCTGAGCAGAGAACATCCCAATAGCAGCAGGGTTAATGCGTCGCAGCATTGGAGGAAAAAAAAAACATACACATACAAAAAACAAAAAACCCACCTATTTTTTCACCTTCCTCCCGCTCAACAGCATTTCTTTCCACGGGTTGTTACCTCTATAGAGAGGCAGACAACATACATGTAGGGCTTTTTTTTTTTCCCTTAACACACCAACTTCCCCCGCCCCTTTTCAGCGGGGAAAACAGCGACAGCCAGAGCCCTAGCAACCTGCAGCCCAGAGAGTGAGTAGCCATTTGAGACTGGTCACTTTGTTCAAGCCAGTGTTGTCATCCACCAATATTCTAAATGAGTAGCTTCTGCCTCAGTCTGATTGTATTAGAGCTACAGCTAATTAGAAGCATTGCCATATAGTCAAAACTCTCTGCAGATTGTTCCGAAATGTATCCATCTCTTTGCAGAAAAGGCTCACACATTAATGTAGCCAATTACATTTATGCAGTACACGTTTTTGTTGTAACAGGAGGCGCAGTGGAAACCAAACCCTTTTTATTCAGACACTTGCTAGTGATATACTAAATTATCATTCATTGATTTCAAGGACAGTATGGAAGGAGGTGAAGCAAGGTGGAGGAAGCCAGGAGAGGGAGATGATCCAAATCAGTAAAGAATCAGTGTCTGGGAGGCGCTAAGGACTAGATCTCATTACCTGGCAGAATGCTAACGTTCACAGATTTAATAGCTTCCTTGAATGATTGAGATCAGCTACCAACAGCATTGTGCCTACAAATCCCCTTTATTTGACACCACGGTATGCTTGATATGTTGTTAACTAGCAACATAGACTGTTTCAAAAGAGCCAGCTTTTCACTTAGCCCCAGGAAGCCTCTTGGAGCTGGAGACTTGATCTCACTCCACCCTCACCCTGATCCAGACCGTCCCAGGAGCCAGGCTACCACCTTGCACAAATGCAGAAACACAGCAAACTGTAATCCGAGTGGCAAACATACCAGAGGACAAAAAAGGAAAATCCAGCCTGATCTGGACATGAGATTTCTTAGCTCATCTGAATCCTCACCTAGACTACCACTGGCTGCCAAAACCAGTGGTAAAACCTGGGGTTCTTATTGTCCCCAGATGTTTTCCACACCCTTCATCCTTAGGAATATCCTTTTGACTGGTAAGGCCAGGAACCAATATTCTGGTCTCAAAGAGAGGGATCTGGGTTTCTGTGTTCTTACACCAGGATTTACTACCTCAGTGAATGACACCATTGTCCACCCAGCTGCCTCATTCAGAATGAGGGAGGGATGGGGAGGGTCATCCTTGACTCATTCCTCTCCCTGACTCCCTATGGCATGTAATCAACAAGTCCTGACGATTTTACACAGTCATCTCTCTCCATCTATACTGCCACTGTGGTGCTTCAAGCATTTGTCAGTCTTCTCCTCATATATTATAATAGCCTTCAACTGTTCTGTTTGCCTCAGTCCCAATATCCCCAATCCATTTCACTTATGGCTACCAGAATAATGTCTGTAAAACAAACAAAAAATCCCTGATAATATCATATCTATGTCAGTTCAAAATTCTGCAATGACTATCATCTATATATAATAAAATAAAAACTCCTTGGCCTGACCTAACCTCAAGATCTAACTCCTGCCTACTGGCTTCACTTTCTTGCAAAGACTGTCTGTTTTACAAACATACTTTAAGCTTCAGCAGTAATGAAATATCATTATCCCTCTGCATGGAATTTCCTGCAAGGGCCCCTCCCTGCCCCCCTTCCCCCTTTACTATTTGATAAACTACTACTCAACCTTTAGCTCAGGCATCACCACCTCTATGAAGCCTTCCTGATTTCCCCAGGCTAGCTTAGGTGTTTCTTTCCCTTTGCTCCCATTGCTTCTTGTATTATGCAAATCTCCATTATCCTTTTTTTTTTTTTTTTTTTTTTGCATATCTGTCTCCTGTGGAACTCCATGTACCATAATGGCAGGGACTGTGTCTTTTCATCTTTTACAATGTCTGGCAAATAGGGATGCTCAGTAAATGGTGAATTATTGATATTATCATTTGTTAGTTCAACAAATATTTATTGAATACTTGTACTTTATATGAGTACTTTACATTGAGTACAAACACTTTATATGCATTACTTTTCACTCTCATGACAATTTTGAAAGGAGGTATTATCTTTATTTTATAGATGAGGAAACCAGAATTCAGAAAGGTTAAGAGACTTGCCTAAGCTAAACAACTAGTCTGTGCAGTACTCATATCCCCTACTGTACCCCTGGTCCATCTGGTAAGAAACAAAGCCTCTTTCTATAACATCTTAAATGATTTTCCCACCAGTTTGTCATCCCTATAACCATAAACTGGCCCTTTACTAATGCCAAGAATTATACCTCCTATAGGTCTCAATTCCTTATATTTGCAAGTTCGCACCAAAACCAACAGGCACACAGTCTGTATTTCTAGAACTGGAGCATCATGAAGCCTTAATCTTACATATCCTTGATTTGACCTTTTTATTTCAGGAAGGTGATTCTCCCACCTCTAGATTTTTTAAACAGCTTTATCAAGATGTACATCACATACCATACAATTCATTCATTTAAAGTGTACAATTCAATAGTTTTTAGTATATTCATTTACACTAAAATGATGCAACCATCACCACAATCTAATTGTAGAAAGTTTTTGTCACTCCCAAAAGAAATTCCATACCCATTGCCCAGCTCTAGATTTTTAAAGAACAGTTGCCCAAGTGCAAGTAGTTTAGGAAGGTTTTCTCTTTAAATGATTGACATATCTTCTTATATCTCCCCTACAATACTCTTCTAGATCTAATCTATGTAAAGTTATAAGGTTAGGAAATAACATGACAGAATTTTTTCAAGTTCAGCCTGGCCCAATAGGGCTGGCTCCTGGTTCCGTGAACACCAGAATAATACTTTACTTCATAAATATGCCAACTGATAGACTGGCAGGTTCTAGGGCAGTGGTTTTCAAACTTGTCTGCACACTGGAATCACTGGAGGACCTTCAAAAAATACTGATGCTTGTGTCCCACCCCCAGAGATTGTGCTCTAATTGGTCTGGGGTGTGGTCTGGGCTTCAGAATTTCTACAAGATCCCTAGGTGATTCTAGTGTGTAACCAAGTTTGAGAACATTGTTCTAGGGAAAATGCCAGTTGATTTCTAGTCTGATCGGAAGAGCAGCAGCTGTTTCTCTCTGGCTTTCATCCCTCCTTGGCCATTCCATATATGCCTCTACTTTGTCATCTTTGGTGTCTCCAGATTTGCTCATTTCCAAGATGTGTTTAAGATTTGGGGTGGGTAAAGAACTAACAAAAAAATAATGGTAATAGTAAGAATTTTTTAACATGTATGATACACCAGGCACTGTGCATGTGTCATGCAGTAATCTTATGAAGTCCTTTTTATTCCCTTTTTGCATCTGAGAACTGGGCTTAGAAAGGAGACTAACTTGGCCAAGGACTCATGGTTGGTAAGTGGTGAAGCCTCATTTGTCTAACTGTCAAATCTAAGGGTTGGTAGCAATAATACACTTATTAGTAACAAAATAACAATGATTTTCCCACAATTGGAAGTGTGTGTAAGTATCACTCCAAGACAAAGGCCTTGCAGTCACTTGCACACCATCCTGAATGAATGAAAGCTTTACCTTTCTCAAGATAGGAGTTTACCTACCTTTCACACTGTGTGTATACCTAAGAAGAATAATGCTGGAAGGATAGGGAATAACACTGCGGGTACAAAAGAACTTTCATTTTGTACTTTATCTTTTTTTAGATTGTCTGAATTTATTTTCAAAATAAATGATTACTTTTATAATTAATGGTGGTTATCTTTGGATTTGGGGATTATAGTTAGTTTTAACTTTTTCTTTATAATTTTATGCATTTTCCAAATTTTCTATAATGCACATGCATTATTACTATAACATAAAAATATTTTGTAAATAACATACACATCATTTCCAGTAGTGTGCTTGAAATAAAATTTAAAGGATGTGTAAAATTTTATTTCTTTCATAGAAAATCGTCTGAGAATGAGGTACAGGATCTGTGTCGGCAAAGGAAAATTAGAAGCAAACCATGAGTTTTAATGCAGATCTCACAATCATTTGCAAGATGGACGAATGAGGTAGTTTTTATATTCCTAGCGGCTGCCACTGGTTAGAGGTATCCAGCAGCTTGTTCCCAATGACACCAAGCTAAGCTCTGAGTGCTGGGATCTTGGGTTATAGCTTAAAGATCCCTTACCAAGATTGGTTAGTTGTGATGGCAAGTGAATGCTGAGGGTGTGTGTGGATTGCGTCTACAGATGAGTCAATTAACTCCACACTGTGTGAGACTACAAACCACACTCTAGCCAGGCCATCCCCCTCACAAAGGTACAACGTTTGCTCTAGGAAGGGCCAGGTGAAAATGTAGATGCATAATTAGGTAAATATCTTCATCACTAAAAAACACCTCATACCTTCCACAACATGGTGCAGGAATCAAAAAGCATTACTATCATTATGGGATGACTTGCTAACTCTTACCTGTCCGGGAGGGGAGCTCTCTGCACCCAACACTTGCCTATAGAACACCGGATCGCAGCTGCGCAGCGTGTTCTGGCGGCTGGCCAGGGGGCTGGCGGCGCCAGGCTTCTTCAGCAGCGGGTCGCTGCGGCGCGAGTCGGTGGTGAGGTACACCTGATGGTAGAGGTGCGGTGGCATCAGGCCTCCCCGCACGGCGTCTGCGTGCAGAGAAGGCCCTGGTGTTCGGTACAAGGAGCTCACGGGAGCTCGGTATAGGTCCCTGGACTGTTTCCACTTGTAAACTTTGAATATGATCACTCCCAATACTGTGACTGCGAACCCCACCGAGACCAGGATTAGAGAGAGGAGTAGATAAAAGGTGAGATTTTTATTTTGCTCACGAGGGGCAGAGCCAGAGGGGAACTCGGCCCGGGCTTCAGGAGATTCCTCGGTTACTGACACAGTCAGGGTCGCGGTGGTGGACAGCGACGGCTCCCCATTGTCCATGATTAAGACCGTGAGAGTCTGCCTGGGCGAATCTGTGTCCTGGACTGGACGGGCAGTGCTGACTTGACCCGTGTGAAGCCCCACGGCAAAAAGGCTCTGGTTGGGGGCTCCCAAGAGGCTGTAGGAGAGCCAGGCATTGTGCCCTGCATCTGGGTCCCAGCCTACCACCCGCGTGACCACGTGGCCAGCGGCGGTACCTCGAGGCAGCATCTCCACCGAGCTCCCGCCAGGTCGGGGGTATAGGACCTGGGGGGCGTTGTCGTTGCGATCAGTGACAAATATGTTTACACTGATGTTGGTGGTCAAGACCGGAGTGCCCCCATCGCTGATATGAGCTGTTAATTCGAACTCCCGCTGATCCTCATAGTCCAGGGGCACTAAGGATGACACGACGCCACTGTCACGATTTATCGTGAAATAGCGACCCACTAGCCCAGTTTCAGCTCCTTGCTCCAAAAGAAAGAAGGAAAGGCGAGCATTCTGCGGGGCGTCGGGGTCCCAGACACTTAGATTTAGTATGGGAACCCCGGGGAGATTATTTTCCTCCACGTAAACGTCGTAGGAAGACTGGGAAGATTGTGGAGGGTTGTCGTTGATGTCGGACACTTGCACCCGCAGTGTTGTAAGGGCTGAGAGGGACGGGGCTCCCGAGTCTCGAGCTGTGATGCTGAGGTTGTATTCTGGCACAGTCTCCCGATCCAGGGCTGCGCTGGTTTTCAAAGTAAAGTAATTCTTGAGAGAAGAAGTAAGGCTGAAGGGAAGACCTGGTGGAACTTCACAAGTCACCAGCCCGTTCTCTCCAGCATCCAGATCGGTCACACTGAGCAAAGCGATGACAGTTCCTAGAGGGGCATCCTCAGGGACTGGGCTGTACACGGAGGTGACTGTGATCTCCGGGGCATTGTCATTTACGTCCAAAACCTCTACCAAAACTTTGCAATGTGCTCCTTCGGGATTGGCGCCCTTGTCTTTGGCCTGTATGTAAATCTCGTGGAGTTTCGTGTCTTCGAAATCCAGTCGACCCTTGATTGTCAGCACTCCGGTTACAAGGTCTAAGGAGAATAGTTCCCGCACCCCGGCGCGGTTGTGGCTACCAAAGGAGTAAACGATTTCACCATTGAGGCCTTCATCCAGGTCCGTTGCGCGGACTTGTACCACGCGGGTGCCGGGGGGTGCATCCTCCAGGACGCGAGCCCGGTACAAGGACTGGTTGAAGGCAGGCGCATTGTCATTCGCGTCTAGCACGGCGATGAGAATAGGAAGGCTGGCGGAGCGAGCCGGGGTTCCTCCGTCCAACGCCGTCAGCACCAACTGGAGACTTGGCTCTCTTTCCCGGTCCAGGGCGCGCTCCAGCACCAGCTCCGCGTACTTGGTGCTGTCCTCCCGCGTCTGCACGCGAAGCGCAAAGTACTCGTTTCGGCTGAGCTCGTAGGTTTGTAAAGAGTTGCTTCCCACATCCGGATCGTGCGCGCTCTCGAGCGGAAAGCGCGTGCCTGGCACCACGGCCTCGCTAATCTCCAATTTCATTTCCCGGGTAGGGAAAGCGGGATTGTTGTCGTTGATATCCTGGATCACCACTTCCGCGCTGAACAGCTCTAGTGGGCTCTCCACTACCAACTCCAGAGTTACGGTGCAGGAAGGCAGGGTCCCACAAAGCTCCTCTCGATCCAGACGGTCGTTCACGAACATCTCTCCGGTCTCCCGGTTCACCTCAAAGAATCTTCGGCTAGCTCCAGACACCACCCGGAGCCTGCGGGTTGACAGGCTGCCGAGATCCAAGCCAAGGTCTGTGACCACGTTGCCCACCGCGAAACCTTTCTCTCTTTCCTCCAGGATCTCATAGCGAATGACGGCAGAAGCCTTGTGCAAGGCACCAAGCAGAAGCAAAACTCCCACCACTCTCCCACTGCTTACCAGTCCGCTCCTCCAGGCTTCTGGGACCATCTCACTCAAAGGCAGTTTCTCTTAGCGGGGTCCAGATCGTCCCGGCTTTTTCGCTGAGAAACTTTCAGCGGGTTAGCGCTTGGGCGCTGGGCGCCGAGTCGGACATGGCTTTCTGGATGCCGTTGATTTGCTCGCCGGCTGTTCGGTCTCTGCCTCATCCCGGGGCGCCGAGAGGGGACGGGCCGGGGCCAGATCTCCAGCGTCTTCATTGGCCGACAGCGGCACGCAGAGTCCCAGCCAATAACTGCACGAAGAATGCGCTAGCGCCGGGCTCTGAGCGGGACAAGCGCTAGCGCCAGGAACTTCACTTTCTTCTGGCTTCCTCCCAGAGTTTACGGCCGGCCGAAGCGCCTTGGCAGTATCCCTCCGTCGGAAGCCTACCTTAGCCTGGAAAGCAGGGCGATGAAGCTGGCGGTGCTGCAAGTCTTCAAGCCAAACCAAGGCCTATTAAACACTTTAATCGTTTTCTTCAATCGCAAGAAGGGGGACCAAACCAAACCGAAAACGACACAACGTTATCTGGAGAAACACTAACATCTTGGGTTTGTTGGAGGACTGGGTAAAATCTATCTAGCTGGGCTCTACTTGTAAGGAGGCTTTTAGCATTTCTGTGGAGATGTTAATAATTCCAGTTTTCTCTCTTAGCAAATGAGACTGTAGAATTAATTCCCTGTCACTTCCTCAGTAGAGAAAATTAACAGGAGCTGTTTGGTTTAACTCTGTTTTATGAAATTAAAAATACAATTCAGGTTTCTTTTACAACTGGATTTTTTTGCTCTCATTGCTTAATCACCAGGGGCAGTGTGAAATTTTCCCACCCTGTCTTTCCCAGTGAGCATGATCTCAATCATAAAGCATAATCTCAAACACTTCCTTTTACTTAATCAATCATTTCCCAAGGTCTTGGGTTCATATGCCACAGAGAGATGTTGCATTGCTAACAAAGGATAACATCCTCCTTCCTCCCCACCCCCAAAAAAAGAAAGAAACAGGCCTCTTTACCACCTTGGACCTTTATAAAATGATTGAAACATGGCAGAAATACAAAGCCTGTAGCCATAGAATAAAGAGCCTTGAGTTTTCTGCATTTAGGATTGTAGTCACCAAAGAAAATAGCAATGATTAGGATAATAAGTAAGATAGTCTGCTATGAAATGTCAGGGCTGAGTTGTACATCCTTAGACAAGAAACTACCCTCTGAGGGCCCCTGGGTTCCTCTCCTACTAAAGGAGTAAGGCAAGTCAAATACCTGGTACAGAATAAGCCTCAATAAATTATGCAAATCACCCCATTAGATACTAGATGTAAAGTTTTAGAGCTTCATACTATTTCTGTATACTTGTCTTGGACATCACTTTGACTGCATATAGTCCTGTCTGCATGTACCTGAACCTTAAGGCAGGGAGGTAGGCAGACAGGTTAGTTAGGTAGATAGGAAGTATATATAGGATATTTATTGGAGGGATGAAAAGCCATATTTGACTTGTCTCTCCACATCCTCAATACCTTAATTCATCTCTTAAAACCTCCAGTTTTAAATACTCAAGTTTGACAATTGGCCAGACCACCAAGAAGGCTGATAGGTATTAGAAGAAAGACTATATACTACAGAATATATGTCGAATTTAGAATATAGGATACAGCCCAGTCACTTGTTACTCAGAGTGTGAGCCAAGGACCAATGGCATAGGCATCACCTGGGAGCTTGTTAGAAATGCAGAAATGCCCCACTACAGACCTACCAAACCAGAATCTGCATTTTAACAAAATACCTGGGTGATCTGAATGTACATTAAAGTTTCAGAAGCACTGATCTAGTGGGTTATTCAAAGATATACTGGTTTATCAATCATTTTTTCCCATTCACCATCACTTCATTGACAGTCTGATTTTTAAAAACTAGCTTTTAAAAGTTGAAGTAGTATTCCCATTAGTAATAAGGCCCATAGTTTCCCTAAGACCTCTTCATTAGCCAGCAGAACTCTCTTGGATCCATTGTCCACAGTAGCCAGAGTGACCTTAAAATTTTAATTGGATCATACGATTCTCCAGCTCAAAACTCCTCAGTAGCATCTTACTGCTTTTGAAATAAAATACCAAATCCTTTGCGTAGTATCCAAGTTCTCATGCTTCTCCTTCTCTTGATACTCCATTTACACTGCTTTCACAGTATGGTCGTTAGCCAAGCTCTTTTCTGCCTCAGGGCCTTCATGCAGCCCGCTCCTCTCCCAGGAAGGCTTCTTTCCCTTCCCTCTCTTTGCCTTGCTAATTTCTACAAATCTTTCTGGTCTCACTTTAAATGTTACTTCCTAATAGGCATCTTCCATTAGGGATCAGTTTAAACTATGATCCTTGTTATGCTCTCTTAGGGCACTTTATATTTTCCTGTGTTGAACCCAGCACAAGTTAAAATTTTATAATTATATTTTTGTTTAAGCATAATATCTGTATCTTCCACTAAAATAAAAGCTGCAGGAGGGCACAGACCATGCCTGTTTTGATGATCGCTTATATTCCCAGTATCTAGCACAGTAGGCACTTAATGGTTTTTCCTCCCAGGTTTATTGAAGTATACTTGACAAATAAAATTGTATAAATTTAAAGTGTACAACATGATTTGCTATATGTATATATTGTGAAATGATTACCAGAATATAGTTAACACATCCATCATCTTGCCTTGTGTGTGTGTGTGTGGTAAGAAGATTTAAGATCTACTGTCCTAGCAAATTTCAAGTACACACTACAGTACTGTTAACTATAGTCATCAGATTCCCAGAACTTATTCATCTTATAACTGAAAGTTTGTACCCTTTGACCAACTTCTCCCTATATTTAACGCTTCTTAATATAGCAATCTTCATGCTGATGGCATAGTAATCATAAAATACACTAAGAACTATATATATTCATTTGTGTGCATCCATTTTCCCAAGGGGTAAGCATTTGTCAAAGATACAGTCACTCTTTCAAGCTGCCAGTGGGCCTAATGAAACTATTTCTTAACGTAATGATTTCAAAGAGAAAACATAGTTTGCCAAAGAGCCAAGTAAGGTGTGGTAACACAACTCACACTGGAAAAAAACAGAGAGATGGTGTAACTTCCCCTGTTACCTCTATCCAGGGGAAATGGAAGCACCAGTGTACAGGATCAATACAATTTTCTAGTCTCTATCTTCTTTTCTCTCTGTTTTATAATTTCAAGAGATCCTCTGATCAATGAGATGCAGCAATATAATTTTAAAATAGAAAGTGAATATATTATAGTGGTCAAGAGTGGGGCCTTAGTGTCTAAAAGACTCAAGTTCCAATAGTGGATATTACACTTAGTAGCTATGTAACCATGAAGCTTTCATTTTTAACTTCGCTTTTATTTTCTTTATCTGTAAAATGGGAATAATAATAGCACTCCTTGACATAACTACAGGCACCTCAATCTCTTATTTCAATCCTTAACAGTTTATACTTGCCATAGAGTTCTCCTAGACAATCAATGATTTTTAGTAAATTTATACAGTTATGCAACCAACACCACAATCTAATTTTAGAATACTTTCATCACCCCCTAAAAGTTCCCCCATGCCTGTCTGTACTCAATCCTTGCTCCTACCCCAAGCCTCAGGCAACCACTGATCTACTTTCTATGTTCTTTTGCCTTTTTGAAATTTCATAAAAAGGGAATTACAAAATACATAGCCTTTTGTATCTGGCTTCTTTCACTTAGCATAATATCAAACCCAACTCTTAACTACACTCTCAAATCTGTACATTGTCCAACCTTCTTCATCTAACAAGGGGCATTTCTAGTCCAGTCAAAAACTTCCAAGTTATTTTCAACATCTTTTTCAACATCCCCACATTCAATTCTTCACCAGTTCATGCCAATACTTGCTACCTCCAAAAAAAAAAAAAAAAAAATATATATATATATATATATATATATATATTTTCTGCTTTTTCTCCCCAACCCCCCCCCCAGTACATAGTTGTATATTTTATTTGTGGGTCCTTCTAGTTGTAGCATGTGGGACGCCACCTCAGTGTGACCTGATGAGCAGTGCCATGTCTGTACCCAGGATCCTAACCAGCGGAACCCCGGGCCGCTGAAGCTGAGCACACGAATTTAACCACTCGGCCACGGGGCCAGCCCCCAAAATATATTTTGAATCTTTCAATTACTTTCCCTCTTTACTGCCACCACCTGAGTCAAAGCCACCTTAAACACTGCCATAGCTTCCTCTCTGGTCTTCTTATATCCTCTTGTGCTTTCCTTAAACTCCATTTCACATACACAAACCTGAGGGATCTTTCAAAAATATAAATTAAATTATATACTCTCCTTGATAAATATAGTGCTTGGTACCAGGATTGGCTACATAATTTGTGGGGACAATGCAAAATGAAAATAGGGGGCTCTTTGTTTCAAAATTATTAAGGATTTCAAGATGGTGACAGCAGGGCATTAATCCAAATGCAGGACCCTTCTAAGAATGGGGTCCATGTGACAGCACAGGTCACCTGCCCATGACACTGGCCTTGCCTAGAACAGAGGAAGCTCTCCATAAATATTACCTAATATTATTATTATTGTTATTATTATTTTTGAGGAAGATTAGCCCTTAGCTAACATCTGCTGCCAATCCTGCTCTTTTTTGCTGAGGAAAACTGGCCCTAAGCTAACATCTGTGCCCATTTTCCTCTACTTTACATGTGGGATGCCTGCCACAGCATGGCTTGACAAGCTGTGCATAGGCCCACACCTGGGATCCGAACCGGTGAACCCCAGGCCACCGAAGCAGAAGGTGTGCTTAACCGCTCTGCACTGGGCTGGCCCCTACCTAATATTATTTTTTAATGTTAGGTAGTTACCTAATATTATTTATTCCCTGAGAGTCAGTAATATCAGAAAAGCCTATTAATGATACTATTAAATTACAGCATTCAAGTGAAAACATATATGTGTTATTCCCTTAAAATTCTAAATATCATCTAGTAATCTTTCAATTCAATATGATTTGCCTATTTGAGAAATATCCTAAAGTCAACTTAAGGGATCATTTAAGGATAAATGGTATAAAAACAGATAACCAATAAATCAATCAAACATGTATCACAATTTAGACAAGTGGGAGATTCAAGCATTTGGTGAAGAAGCTGGATGGTTTAGCCTTAATTTTTATCTGAAGTTTACCTGAAATTTATTTATATGAAAAAATGTTTTGCATACTTCGGTTTAATAAAATAATCTAAGAATCTTAAGAGTAAGTTTTATAAGACCTCTAGTCTATCTAACCTTAGAACAAGAAGGAATTATCTCATCAAAATATTTTGGAACTATAATCAGTGATTTTAGGGATGAAAAGTTTAAGGGAAAGGGGCTGGCCCCGTGGCCGAGTGGTTAAGTTCACGCGCTCCGCTGCAGGCGGCCCAGTGTTTCGTTGGTTCGAATCCTGGGCGCGGACATGGCACTGCTCATCAAACCACACTGAGGCAGCGTCCCACATGCCACAACTAGAAGGACCCACAACGAAGAATATACAACTATGTACCGGGGTGGGGGGGGGGGGGACTTTGGGGAGAAAAAGGAAAAAATAAAATCTTTAAAAAAAAAAAAAGTTTAAGGGAAAAAAAGATGTTTACCTCTTCGTCCATTTAAGCACTATTCTCTTCTAGTCTTGATCACATTAGTACTCTCTTACTGTTTATTATATTTCAAAGCTTAAATACACCAGGAAACTACCTGCAAAAAATTACTAAATTTGTCCACATGAAAATCTCCTCAAAGATCTAAATTCTCCTTAGAGAAACAGTATTTGTTCAATTTCTCCCCAGCATGCTGTTATTATTTTATCTAAATTATTATCAGTTCTCACCAAGGGGTTAGCCTTGTATGGCTTAGTTGTTTCTTTATTTTTTTGAAATAAAGTAATTCACTTCAACATATAATAGTAACATTGAGTGGGAAAGAAGTGTGGCTTTCTGATCATTAGAACCTTTTGGCAATACAGAAGTTTAGTACACGATAAAGATGCTATCTCAAATCACTAGGACAAAGATGAAGTTTTTAATAAATGGTATTGGTACAACTGGATAGCCACTTAGGAAAAAGATAAAATTAGTTCCATACCTCAGCAAACACAAGAATAAAGTCCATACAGATCAGAGATCTAAATGTAAAAACCAAAAAAACATACAAGCACTGGAAGAAAACTGATGATTTTTTCTATAACTTGAATGTGGGGCACGGCTTTCTAAGTGTGACTCAAAACCTAAATGCAATATAAGACTGATTCATTTGATTACATAAAAATAAAGGGGGAAAAAGGTCGCATTGCAAAAAAATAATATAAACAAAGGTGAAAGGCAAATGACATACTGGAAGAAAATATTTGCAACTTATTTCTTGGACAAAGGGCTAATATCTCTAAATATATAAATTAAGTTTTTAAAATTTTAGGACAAAACACTCAGAAACTCTAATAGAAAAATGAACACAAGATATGAACAGACAATTTTAAAAAAGAGATAAACTAGCTCTTTAATTATGAAGAGATATTTAACTTCAATCATAATAAGAGAAAATTCTAATCAAAACTATTTTGAGATTTTTTTACTGATCATATTGGTAAACTTGAAAAGCTTGACAATGTACTCTGTAGATGAGGCTGTGGGAAAATAAGCATTCTCATCTATTGATAGGAATGCAAAATGGTTTATATGGAGGAAAATAATTATATCTAGCAAAACTACATATGCATACCCTATGACCTAGCAATCACACTTTTAGGAATTTACCCTGAATATACACATCAAAAATTATTAAAATACATATGTGCCAGGTTATTTATTATAGCATTATTTGTAATTGCAAAAAAGACTGGAAACTACCTAAATGACAAACTATAGATTGGTTGAGTAGACTATAATATGTACACATACAGTGGAGTTTTATGAAGCTATATATAAAAAAAAATCCACAAAGATCTCTAGAAATTGATACAAAAGATTTCCAGGATATATTATGAAAGTGAAAACTTTGCTTTTGACCATGTGGAACTAGCTATACCACTATAAACAACTAGAAAATTGATGAAAATATGTGGAAAATGCTTTTAGACATTGGCTCAAAAAGAGTGCAAGACTGAGAGAAGGAAAGCAAATGAAGTGAGTTCTAGGATCTCTGGTATTTTGCCTAGAGGCAACTTTTAAACCATGGGGCAGGAAAGGGGAAATCCAAGAATAACAAAATGGCCTTGCTGAGTTGAGGGTAGAAATTAGAATTTGAGGAGACTAAGGTAGCTAGAATTTGTGGGACAGAATATCAGAGAGAATGGAGCCACACAAAGTTCTCCAGAAATCGGGATAAAGATCTCACTGAGTCTTTGGCTGAATAATAAACTGAATGTGCACAGACTGACACTCTTCTGAAGCTGGGCAAAGAGCAAATGTCAAGGGAGCTATTAGCTGCAGAGGTCCCAGAGCTCGCACAGCAATGGGAAATATTTGAATTCCATTCAGCCAGAATCAGAGTCTCTGCTGAACACTCAAAGCAGAAAAAAAGAGTCACAACTGAATAGTAGGACTACACTCGCCCAAAGCCAAGGCTGCTATAAACCTGCCCTAACAAAGCTTAAAAATAAGCCTTGAAAAGATCAACCAGATCTTCCTTGACTTATGATGAAGTTATGTCTCAATAAACCCATCGTAAGTTGAAAATATCATTAAGTCAAAAATGCACTTAATACACCTAACCTACTGACCATCATAGCTTTAGCCTAGCCTACCTTAAATGTGCTCAGAACACTACATTGGCCTACAGTTGGGCAAAATCATCTAACACAAACCTATTTTATGATAAAGTGTTGAATAGCGCATGTAATTTATTGAATACTGTACTGAAAGTGAAAAACAGAATGGTTATATGGGTATAGAATGGTTGTAAGTGTATTGGTTGTTTACCCTCAGTATGCAGTGGCTGACTGGGAGTGTGGCTTGCTGCTACTGCCCAGCATCTTAAGAGAGTATTGTACCACATATTGCTAGCCCAGGAAAAGATCAAAATTCAAAACTCAAAGTACAGTTTCTAGTCAATGTGTATCACTTTCACACCATTGTAAAGTTGAAAAATTGTAATTCAAACTATTGTAAGTTAGAGACCATCTGTACTTCTTAAAGAAAGAAACAAAACCCAAACACTCAACAATGTGGTATTTACAATGTCTACCATCCAATAAAAACATTACGAGACATGCAAATAAGCAGCAAATTGTGATCTAAAACCAGGAAGAAAATCATCACTAGAAATGAGAGAGGTGATAAAATTAGCAGACAAGGACTCTACAGCAGCTATTGTAAATTTTCTCAAGGATTTAAAGGAAAACATGAAGATAATAAGAGAGATGAAAGAATGAGATGGAACTTCCAGAGGTGAAAAATACAATAAATGAAATGAAAACTTAACTAGACGGGAGTAGCAGCAGACCAGACACTGAAGAAGAAAAGATCACCTAACCTGAAGACATAGCAATAGAAACTATCCAAACTGAAACACACAGAATCAGATTGAAAAACAAAATGAATAGAGTTTCAGCAACCAGAAATATATAAAGTGGAAAATATAAAGTAGTCTAACATAAGTGCAATTGGAGTTCCATAATTGTGTGTGTGTGATAAATAATATTTGACTGAATATAATCTAAAACTTCCTAAATTTAAAGAAAATTATAGACCCACAGAATCAAGAATTTCAATGAACCACAAGTAGGATAAACATAAAGAAAAACACACCAAAGCATCATAATCAAATTTCTGAAAACCATCGATAAAGAGAAAAATTTAGAAGCAGTAAAAGGAAAAGAAACATTAAATACAGGGGAACAAAGATTAGAAAGATTGTAGACTTCTCACCAGAAACAATGCAAAGCGGAAGAAAGAGGAACAATGTCTTTAAAGTGCTGAAAGACAAAAAATTTCAGCCTAGGATTCTATATCCAGCAAAAATATCTCTCAAAAACAAAGGTGGAATAAAGATTTTTTTTAGACAAACAAAAATCAAGAAAATTTGCAACCAACAGATCTGTAGTGCAAGAAACATCAAAGGAAGTTCTTTAGTCTGAAGGAAAATGACACCAGGTGGAAACTTGGATTTATGTAAAGAAATTAGTGACACAAATGATAAAAATGTACGTTACATATTAAAGGCTTTTCTTCTCACTTTTTAATTTCTTTAAAAAAACAAATTAATTAAAGCAAATTATTTAAAGCAAAAATAACAACATATTGTGGCTTAAAATATATGCAGAAGTAAAATGTGTGACAACAACAGCTCAAAAAACCACAGGAGGGAAATAGAAGTATATTGTTAAAGGGTAAGGACATTATATGTGAAGTGGTATAATATTATTTAAATTATATTTATGGTAAGTTAAAGGTGCATATTGTAAATAAACTAATATCCGAGACAAAATGGAATGCTGAACAATACTCAATCTAAAAGAAGGAAAGAAAAGATTAAAAAGAAATAAATAACTGATGGGATAAGAAAAAAAAACAAAGAGCAAGATGGTAGACATAATCATATCAGTATTATATTAAATGTAAGTGGTCTGAACATTCCAATTAAAAGTGAGAGATAGGTAAAAAAGCAAGACCCAACTATATCTATCCTGTCTACAGAAAACGCATTTTATATATAAAGAATGGAAAAAGATATACCATGCAAACACTAATTATAAGAAAGCTGGAGTGGCTATATTAATATCAGAAAACAGTAGGCCTTAAGACAGACATATTAGCAGAGAGAGAGAGAGAGACATTTCAAAACGACAAAAGGGTCAATTTATCAAGTATCAAGAAGATTTAACAATCTTAAATGTCTCTTTATCCAAAGAAAATTGGCAGGGACAAAGAAAGACATTATATAATGAGAAAAGGGTCGATCTACCAGGAAGACATAGCCATCTTAAATGTGTATGTACCAATAACAAAACTTCCAAACACATGAAGTAAAAACTGATATAATTGAAAGGTAAAATAGACAAGTCCATCATTACAGTTAGAGACTTCAAAAATGTGACAACAATTGACAGAACTACTAACAAGGATATGGAAGAAGTGAAGAATAATTGATAAAACTCTTTTTCAAGAATTGATAGGGGCCAGCCCTGTGGCTGAGTGGTTAAGTTCATGCACTCTGCTTCGGCAGCCCAGGGTTTCACTGGTTCAGATCCTAGGCGCGGACATGGCACCACTCGTTAGAGCACGCTGAGGCAGTGTCCCATATGCCACAACTAGAAGGACCCACAACTAAAATATGCAACTATGTACTAGGGGGATTTGGAGAGAAAAAGCAGAAAAAAAAGAATATTGGCGATAGTTGTTAGCTCAGATGCCAATCTTCAAAAAAACAAAAAAAGAATTCATAGAATTACTAACAAGGATATAGAAGAACAGCATCATTAACGAACAGGACCTAACTGACACTTAGAGAACATACCACCCAATGACAGAATATATATTATTTTCAATTACCCATGGAACATTCTGATCATATCCAGGGTCAGAAAACAAAGCTCAACGAATTTAAAGAATGGAAATCACATAGAATATATACTTTGACCATCCTGGAGTTAAACCAAAAATCAGTAACTGAAAGATAGCAGGAAAATCTCCAAATACTTGGAAATAAAACAACACAGTTCTAAATAATCCATGGGTCAAAGAGTAAGTCTCAAAGGAAATTTAAAAATACATTAAACTGAATGGAAATGAATTACAACATATAAAAATTTATGGGATGCAACTAAAGTAGTCCTGAGAGGGAAATGTATAGCACTAAAGATAAAGGGTCTCAAATTAATAAACTATGATTCTACCTCAAGAAACTAGAAAAAAAAAGAGAAAAATAAACACAAAGTGAGCAGAAGCAAAGAAATAATAAATATAAGAGCAGAAATCAATGAAACTGACCTCCTAGGTATACACCCAAGAGGAATTAAAACACATGTTCATACCAAGACTTGTAGCAAATATTCATAGCAACATTTTTCATAATAGCCAAAAACTGGAATCAACTCAAACGCCCATCAATAAATGAATAGAAACAAAATGTGTTATATCCATACAATGACATACTATTCAACGATAAAACGAAGTGCTGATACCAGCTAAATATGGATGAACCTCAAAAACATGCCAAGTGAAAGAAACCAACACACAAAATACCTAAATATTGTATGATTATATTTATATGAAATTTCTAGAAAAGGAAAAACTGTAGAGCCTAAAAGCAGATGAGTGGTTTCCTGGGCTGGGGATGGTAGTGGGAACTGACTGAAATCAGGCACAAAGGAAACTTTGGGGTGAAGGAAATGTTCTAAAATGGGATAGTGGGGATGGTTGTACAACTGTAGAAATTTACTAAAACTTGCATAACTATACCATTGAAATAGGTGAAATTTATGATATGTAAATTATACTTCAATAAAGCTATTTAAAAAGAAAAATGGAAATCAATAAAATTGAAAACAGGAAAACAATAGAGAAAAATCAATGGCACAAAAAACTGGTTCTTTGAAAACCAATAAAATTGGTAAAACAATAAATTGACAAACTAGCAAGAGTGACAAACCAATATCCACAATGAAACAGGATATTACTACAGACCTCACAGACATGAAGAAGAATATAAAGGAATATTATGAACAACTTTATGCACATAAACTCAACAATTTAGATGAAATGAACCAATTACTAAAAAACAAAACTATTACAACTTATACAATATAAACTGGATAATTTAAATAGTCCTATAGCTAATGGAGAAATTGAATTCATAGTTTAAAAATTACCAAAAAGAAATCTTGAGGCCCAGATGCTTGCAATGGAGAATTCTACCAAATTTTTAAAGAAGTATTAGCACCAATTCTATACAATCTCTTCCAGAAAATAGAAGAGAAGATACTTTCCAACTGACTTTTATGAAACAAGTATTACCCTGATATCAAAGCCAGACAAAGAAAACACAAAAAAAGAAAACTACAAATCAATATCTTTCATGAATATGGATACAAAAATCCTTAACAAAATATTAGCAAGTAGAATTCAGCAACATTTAAAAAAAATTATACACCATGACCAAGTGGAGTTTATTTCAGGGATGCAAGGCTGGTTCAACATAAAAAACCTCTTAGAAAACTAGAAATAGAGGAGATCTTCCTCTACTTAATAAAGAGTATCCACACAAACCAACAGTAAACATTATACTTAATAGTGAAAGACTAAATTTCCCACCTAAGATCAAGAACAAAGCAGATGTCCACTCTCACTCTTCTTATTCAACATAATGCTAGAAGCTCTAGCCAATGTATTAAGGCTAGAAAAAGAAAGAAGATATGTATTTCATAAAAGAATAGTATTTCATGTGCAGAATGAAAGGAAGAAGTGAAACTGTATTTGCAGAAGACATGATTGTCTACATAGAAAATCCCAAGGAATCTACAAGAAAACTCCTAGAACTAATAAGTGAATTTAGCAAGGTCACAGGATACAAAATCAGCACATAAAAATCAATTGTATTTCTATATACTATCAATGAACATATGGAAATTGAAATTAAAAACCCAATGTCATTTACAATTGCTCAAAAAATGAAATTCTTGGGTATAACTCTAACAAAATTTGCACAAAACTTCTAGGCTGAAACTTACAAAATGCTGGTGAAAGAAATCAAATAGGGGCTGGCCCGGTGGTGCAGAGGTTAAGTGCACACGTTCTGCTTCGGCGGCCCAGGGTTTGCCAGTTCAGATCCTGGGTGCGGACATGGGACCACTTGGCAAGCCATGCTGTGGCAGGCGTCCCACATAGAAAGTAGAGGAAGATGGGCACGGATGTTAGCTCATGGCCAGTCTTCCTCAGCAATAAGAGGAGGATTGGCATCAGATATTAGCTCAGGTCTAATCTTCCTCAAAAAAATTCAAAAACAAAAACAAAAAGCAAAGAAAAATTAAAAGAAAAAAGAAATCAAATAATATCTAAATGAATGGAGAGGGAGACATACAATATTCGTGGATTGGAAGGTTCAACATAGTAAAGATGTCGATTCCCCATATTTTGATCTCTAGGTTTAACATGTTTCCTATCAAAATATGAGCAAGATTTTTTTTGTAATATATACAAGCTTATTCTAAAATTTATATGTAAAGGAACAGGCCCTAGAATAGCTAAAACAATCTTGAAAAAGAAAAATAAAGTGGGAGGAATTATTGTAACCAATTTTAAGACTTACAATATAGTTACAGTAATCAGGACAGTGTGGTATTGGAAGAGAGATACACACATAGCTCAATAAAACAGAATAGAGAACCCAGAAATAGACCCACACAAGTATGGCCAACTGGGCTTTTTTTAAGCCATAAAGATGTGTTGGCTCACACAACTGAGGTCCAGAAGTAAGTAGGTGTCATGATTACTTTGACCCAGGGGCATAAGTATGTCACCAAGGACCTGATTTCCTTCCTTCTCTCTACTTAACATACAGTGGTATTCTTCATGGTACAGCTTCATGCTAAGGCTGCCTGCCTCCTCTCATGGACTTAACATGGCTGCCACCAGTCCCCACATACTTCCATTTCCTGAGGAATAAAAAAGCATCTTCCTCAGATCAGCAGAATACCCCTCCCACTAGCTTTGTTTAGCCAACTTATTTTTGACAAAGTGTAGAAGTGATTCAGTGGAGGAAGAAAAGTCTTTTCAACAAGTGGTAATGAAGCCATTGGTCATCCATGGATAAAAAATTGACTCTTGAGCCAAACCTCATACCTTCTACAAAAATTAACTCAAAATGGATCATAGGTGCCAACATAAAACTAAAAAACTTTTAGAAGAAAACATGGAAAAATCTTCAGGACTTAGAACATGTTAACAGTTCTTAGATATGATACCAAAAGCATGATCCATAAAAGAAATTAATAAATTATACTCCATTGAAATTTAAAACTTTTGTTTTAGGAAGATCCTGTTAAGAGGATGAACAGACAAGCTATAGAGGAGGAGACAATATTTCCAAACTACATATCTGACAAAGGACTTATATCTAGACTATATAAAGAACTCTCAAAATTTAACAGCAATTTAAAAATCCAATTAGAAAATGGGCAAAACAGAAAAACAGACTTCTTACTGAAGAAGTAATGGCAAACAAGCATATGAAAAGATGTTCAATATCACTAGCTATTATACAAATGCAAATTAAAACCACAACGAGATATCATAAACCTATTAGAACAGCTAAAATAAAAAATAGTGACAATACCAAATGCTGGTGAGAATATGGAAAAACTGGATCTCTCATAAATTGCAACTAAGAATGCAAAAATGGTACAGTCTTCTGGAAAATACTTTCATAGTTTCTTATAAAACTAAACATACTTACCATCTGATATAGCAATTGCACTCCTGAGCATATTCTCTGAGCAGAGAAATGTAAACTTGTGTCATAAAAACTTTTATACAATGTTCACAGCAGCTTTAGTTGTAATAGACTCAAAATGGAAACAACCCAAATGTCTTCCAAGAAGTGAATGGATAAACTAACTGTAGTATATCTGTATAATGGAATACTACTCAGTCATAAAAAGAAGCAAACTCTTGATACCAGCAACAACCTTGATGGATCTCAAGGGCATTATTCTGAGTTGAAAAAAAAAAGCTAATCTCAAAATGTTACATACTGTATGGTACCATTTATATAACATTTTCCAAATGACAAATTTATAGGAGTGTTGAACAGATTAATGGCTGCCAGGGGTTAAGGCAATATGAGGGAATTCTTTATGGTGATGGAACAGTTCTGTATTTGATTGTGATGGCGTTTACACAAATCGATGCAGATGATAAAGTTACATAGAACTATTCACACACACACACACAATGAGTGCATGTAAAAACTGTTGAAATTTGAATAATTGTAGATTGAAGTTTGAATAACTGTAGATTGAAGCAATGTTAACTTCCTGGTTTTGATATTATATATTATGGTAATGTAAGACATTACTATTGGGAGAAGCTGGGTGGTGGATACATAGGACCTCTCTGCACTATTTTTGCAACTTCCTGTGAATCAATAAGGATTTTAAAATAAAAACTTTTTAAAAACTGTATGTAGTTAATAATACAGCTTAATATATGAAACAATATATGATACAAAACTGATATATCTGAAAGGAGAAAGAAAAATCCATATTTATAGTTAGAAATGTCAACTCTCCTCTGTCAGTGATTGATAGAATGAGTAGACAAAGAATCAGTAAGGATACAGAAGGCCTGAACAACACTATCAACTAACTTGATCTAGGTGACAATTATAAGACACAACAAACACTAATAGCAGAATACACATTGTTTTCAGGTGTGCAAGGAAGAGTCACCAAGATAGACTATATCCTGTGCTACAAAAAAAATTTAACAAATTAAAAAAAGAAAGCATACAAACTATGTTCTTGGGTCATATAAAATTAAGTTAGAAATCGATGACAGAAAGATATTTGAGTAATCCTCAAATATTTGGAAATTAACATACTTTTAAATAATCCATGGGTCAAAGAGGAAATTGCAAGATGTATTAGAAAACATTTTGAACCTAACTTTACTGGAAACATAACACCCCAAATTAGTTGGATGCAGCTAAAGCTCAGTAAATACCTATATTAGAAAAAAAAGGTGTGAAGACAATTATCCAGGCTACAACCTTAAGAAGTTAGAAAAAGAAGAGTACATTAAACCAAAATAGGTAGAAGGAAAGAAATAATAAAGATAAGAGTGGAAATTAATGAAACAGACAAATAATAGAGAAAAATCAATGAAACCAAAAGCTGTTACCCTAATAACAAAACAAGACAAAGAAATTATAAGAAGAGTAAACTACAGACCAATATCCTTCACAACATACATCCCAACAATTCTTTACCTAGCATGTTGAATTAACATGTTGAATCCAGCAAAATAGAAAAGACTGTATAGAAAATAGAAAAGCAATATAGAAAAGAATATGATGACCAAGTTGAGTATATTATAAAAATGCAAAGTTGATTAAACATTCAAAAATCAATCTGTGTAACTTACCATATTAACAGAGTAAAATAGAAAAGTTATATGATCATTTCAATAGATGCAAAAAAGCATTTGACAAAACTTAACACTAATTCATAATGAAAACTCTCAACAAACTAGAAATAGAGGAACTTCCTCAATCTGCTAAAATGTATCTGTGGAAACTTAATGGTGTAAGACTAAATGCTTTCCCTCAGAAAAGATCAGAAACAAGGCAAGGATGTCCACTCTTGTCATTTCTATTCAGTTTTGCCCTGTCTAACCAATGCAATAGGGCAAGTAAAAGAAAGAAAAGGCATACAGATTGGAAAGGAAAAAATAAAACTGTCTTTACTTGCAAAAAACATGTTTGTGTATGTAGAGAATCCTAAAGAATCTAGAAAAAAACCCAAAACCCACTAGAACAAATAAGTCAATTTATTAAGGGCACAGGATAAAAGGTCAATATATGAAAATTAATTGTGTTTCTATATGCTGGCAATGATCAATTAGAAAATGAAGTTTTTAAAATGCCACTTAGAATAGTAGAAAACATTAAATACTAAGCAATGAATTTATTAAAATATACAGAAGGTCTGCACACTGAAAAACACAAAATTTGCTTAGAGAAATTAAAGAATATTTAAATAAATGAAGAGATATACCATGTTCATGGATTGAAAACTTCAATAATGTTGTTAATTTTTCCGAAAATGAAGCTATAGCTTCAATGCACCCTAATAAATATTCAGAAGTCTTTTTGTTTTTAAAGAAAGTGACAGGATGATTCCAAAATTTATATGAAAATTAAAGGATCTAGAACAGCAAAAACAATTTTGGAAAAGGAAACCAAAGTTGGAGAACTAACACTATCTGATTTCAAGACTTCGTTACAGTGCTACAGATATATATGTATTAGAACAGAGATCCCAGAAAAACACTTATATATATAGTCAAATGAATTTTGAGGAAGGTGCCAAGATAGTTTAATAGGGAAAGGATAGTCGTCTCAGCAAAGTTTTCCAAAGGGTGAACTGGATATCCCTTTGGAATAATATGAACTTTCACCCTTACATCACACCATACACAGCATCAAATAAAAATGAATCATATAACAGATTGTAAATGGTAAAACTATGAAACTTCTAGAAGAAAACATAGAAGAAAATCATCAGAACTTTGCAATAGACAAAGACTTCTTAAATAGGACATAAGAAATACAACCTATAAAAGAAAAAATGAATAAATTGGGTTTTATCAAAATTACAATTTCTATGTCTCAAAAGACACTACTAAGAAAAGTCAAGTCAGTCTTTAAGACAAGTCACAATAGCCACAAAACATGTTTGTGACAAAGAACTCACATCCAGAATATATTTTTTAAGATTCTCATAACTCAATTTTAAGAAGACAAATAACTCTGTTAAAGATGAACAAAAGATTTGAACAGCCTTCAAGAAGAGGTATACAAATAGCCAATAAGCACATGAAAAGATGTTCAATATCTTTAGTCAACAGGAAAACACAAATTAAAACCACAATGAGATAGTGCTACACACCCAATAGAATGGCTAAAATTAAAGGGTTTGGCAATAGGATGCATTGGTGAAGATGTGGAGCAAGTGGAACTCTCATACACTGCTGATGGGAATGTAAAGTGATATTACCACTTTGAAAAATAGTTTTGCAGCTTCTTATGAAGCTAAATATACACTTCCCATATTATATGACCCAGAAACTTTGCTTCTAGGTATTTACTCTTGTTTCTTGGCTTCACTTTCATCTTTGTTGGCCAATTCCCTCCGTACATTTTTGTAAAATGTCATGTGGATTTATCACTGGGAGAGAAGAAAACAACACAACTACATGCTCTGCTGTCTGTGCAAGAATTAAATAACATGCGTAGTAACCAATCACTAACAGACTGAAAGAAGCCCTGTGACTGGTCACTGATCAGGGTGCACATCTGCTGTTTGCAAAGTAATTTGTGGACTGAAGGACTAACAGTGAAATTTGTACTTTATGCAATTACTCATTAAGTTTGAACTGTTTTTAGGAGATGGAGATTACTTAAAGTATGGTAACTGAAATTTGTGTATATTGTAACTGTTCAAAGCCAAGACTGCCTGCATAGTATGTTATCTTTTGTGCAAAAAAAAAGAAATAAGAAAATATAAATATATGTGGTCATTTTTTACAAAAAGAAACACAGGGAGAATAAACCAGAAACAAATGAAATTGATGATCTACAGTGGGTGATATGAACAAGGCAGAAGAGATAGGCAGGAGTGATAATCTTCTGAGTACGCTTTTTAAAAAAATTGTTTTGACTTTAATTGTGTTAATGTTTTACATATTCAAAAAAGAATACTAATAAACCCTTTATAATCAATTTTAGACTGTGAAAAAACTCTAAAATGGATTACAATAGAAATGAATAAACTTAACTTCATTTCAAATGAATAACATAATCATACTACAAGTAACTTTGAACACAGTACTTTGACTATATACCCTCAGCATAAAGGAAAGCAATTGCAAGCAAATCTTGAACTCTGTAGGTTTGTTTTTCTCTTTGGTATGGGTATAGCAATTCTGAAACTACTCTCTGTGTATTTAAGGACTGAATAAATATATTTATAATGTTGGGAGCCAGAGTTCTCACTTTTGGAGAATACAAAGATGGAAAGAGGGAAGGCTAGGAATAGCCTGAATTGGAGGTATTAATATGAACTCATGACTTGGAAGGTGTATGTGTATAGATACAGATATGTGTATGTTTGTGTGCGTGTGTTCCTAGCTCTGTTTGCTGAAAAGGCCTACAAACAGTAACAGCCCATTAGCAATGAGTACTCCTAACACCCAGATCTTAGTTTCTAAACACTACTCCCTACTAAAAACAAGAAGGCTTTTTGGATACATGTCTAATCTCATGACTGAAACACAGAAAGTATAAGCTAATTCTGTAACATCTTGCATCAAAAAGTAAGAAAGTGCTCAAGAAAATGATAGGGGTATGGCAAAAGGACACAGGAACCAGCTTGAAGAGAGTCTCACTGGCAAAACAATTTGGGATCAAAATAAATCTAAATCTAAATAAAATAAATCTGAAATAATTTGGTATCAAAAGAAATGATGGCAATAATGGAATATAATTCATTAAAAAAAAACCCATGAGCCATAAATGAATAAATAAAAAAGGGAAAGCTCTTCCTTACAGTATAATGCCAACTAATAAAGGTAGAAGGAATGATTACAAATGGAGTTAGAAAATTCTCTCTCCTTGAGTGAGGGCTAGACCAAGTGACTTGCTTCTAATGAACTGAATACAGCAAAAGTGATGGTATGTCACTCTCAAAATTATGTTTACAAAAAGACTGTGGCCTTCATCCATCTTGTTTGCCCTCTCTGGCTCTCTTCTTTACTTGCTTTGATGGAAGCCAGATGTTACATTTTGAGCTGCCCTGTGGAGAGGTCCACATGGCAAGGAACTGAGGCAGGCCTCTAACTAAAAGCCAGCAAGAAACTGGGGCCCTCATTCCAACAACCCATGAGGAAATTAATCTCGCCAATAACTATGTGAGAGAGATTAGAAGTGGATCCTCCCTCAGTCGAGCCTTTAGATAAGACAACAGCCTAGCTGACACCTTGTTTGCAGCCTTGTGAGAAACTCTGAGGCAGAGGCAACCAGCAAGCTATACCCAGATTCTTGAACCACAAAATGTAAGAGATAATAAATGTTAGCTGTTGTAAGCCACTAAGTTTTGGGGTAATTTGTTACACAGCAATGGATAACTAATATACTGCCAAAAAATGCCTAGTTTAAATATAATCATGAGGAAGCATAAAACAAACCAAAATTAAGGGCATTCTATAAAATAAATGGCTTACAGTCTTTTAAAAATATCAGTGTTATAAAAGACAAAGCAAGGCTGAGGAACTGTTGCAGATTAAAGTAAGCTAAAGAGACATGACAACTAAATGCAATGTGTGGTCCTGGACTTGAATAAATTACTATCAAGTATTGGTAAAGTTTGAGTATAGACTATAGATAATCATATTGTATCAATGTTAAACTTTCTGATTTTCCTTATTGAAATTGGGTTATATAAAAGAATGTCCTTGTTCTTAGGAAATACACAATGAAGTGCTGGGGAATAAAGAGACATGTCTACAACTTACTCTCAAATGGGTCATAGAAAATAATAACGTTGTACACACACACACAAATACATATACATAAACACATGTGTACACACATATATATGAGAATGATAAAGAGAGAATGAAAGGGAGAATTGATAAAGGAAATGTAGCAAAATACGAAATAGTAACAATAGGTGAATCTTGGTGAAGGATATATAATTCTTTGTACAGTTCTTGCAAGCCTTCTGTAAACTTGAAGTCATTTCAAAATAGAAAGTTAAAAAGAAGACTCTGAAGGTACCTATCAAAATTACAAACCTATTTATTCTTTGACCCAGCAATTCCCCTTCTGGGAATTCATCCCACAGATATACTTCATATGTACAAAATAATGTAGGTACAAGGCTATCCGATGCAGTTGTTTGTAATAGTCAAAGATTGGAAACAACTCAATTATAAACTTATTAACCAGGAGACTGACTAATAGCACAATGGAATACTAAGTAACTGTTTTTAAAAAACGCTTTCTTATGTGTTAATATGGAAAGACTTTTAAAGGATACATTGTGGAGTGAAGAAAGCAAGATATAGAACAGTGTATAGCATGCTATCTTTTTTGTAGGAAAAGTGGGGAAATAAAAACATATATTCGTATTTGTCCATATTTGCATAAAGAAATGCTGAAAGGATACTTAAGAAACTAATAAAATGCTTACCTATGGGGGCAGCAGGAAACAGGGGTGGAACAGGAGTAGGACAGCAATGAGACTGAGATAATATATACCTATGATATCCTTTTGACTTTTGAACCATGTGAATGTGTTTCCTAGCCCACAATAAAATAAATGAAAGGAAGTTACTAAGACTGAGGTAGATGGCAGAACTGTAAGAACTCAAACGGAAAGGTACCCCTGAGATATTATTAACTAGGAAAAGCAAGTTGCGGAACAGTATATATACCATAAAATGATCTCTGTTGTGCAAAAAAAAAGCACACACATATTTACATATACAAAAAAAGCTTGGAGGTGTACATAATCAGGTATTAACAGCAGAGACTTCTTGAGGATAAGTCTGCACACAAGGTAAGGGTGGAAGGGGGAATCTGATGTTCTATTTTCTTTTTAAATTGAAGTATTGTTTCTATACAGTGAAACACAAGGATCTTAAGTTCAGTGAGTTTGGCAAATGTATACACCCATATAATCCACCCCTCTAAAAATGTGGAAAAGTTCCATCCCCATAGGAGGAAAGGAAGTTCTACCATCATTAATCTTGTTAGTTGCAACTTAAAATGCTTAATTACTGTTAATTCATCCAAGAAATATTAATTTAGAGCTTAACAGTGTCGAGCACTGTTCCAGGCCTTAAAAACGTAGCATGAGAAAAGTAAGTAAATCCTTGCCATCAAAGAGCTTATATTCTTGTTGAGGAGAGAGAGCTAACACATTGATGAAGAAGCAAATATATATCAGCTGAAAGTCACAGAACAAAAAGTAGTGTATTTTTAACATGGTTACTGAGGACTCTATAGGATGTTTAAAGTATGTGTGGGCATACAATCTTCCAAGTGTATTCATAATAATAAAATCCAACAATTTTATTATTGTTGCTATGCATATTTTATTCTACACATTCCTTATCTGAAATTTTACTGTTTGTAAACCAAAACAGATGGTGAAGAAAAACTGAGCTTAAACATTCCCATGCAAAGCAAACAATCAAGTCAAAGAAAATTAAATAACAACAAATTAAAACAGCCTGATAAATTATAATCCAAACAAAATTCCAGAGGCAGAAAAGAACTGGGCCCCAGGCCTAGTCTGAAGAGTTGGGTGAGCATGAATTAGACACGGTAAGGTTCTCTGGGTGCTGGATGTTTCTAATGGTGAAAAAGAGAGATGAAGAAAAATAAAACACAGGAGTAGCTTTGCCATGAACCCAGAAACATACCAGCATAGAGCTATCAGGAATCTTATCATCATCAGCCTGGTAAGGCTCTACCCATCTGAATGGATTATCACAATGGAAGAAAGCAGAGTAAAAGAATGTTGACCATATGTCCAACCACACTCAATAAATGCACTTGCATGTTTCTCAGAACCTCAAAGTTAGCATGTTTACAACTCAACTCTTGATTCCTCTGAAATCGACCCTTCTCTAGTCTTCCACATCTCACTCAGTGGTACCTTTGTCCATCCAGTTCCTTAATTCAGACACCTGGAAATGACTCTTAATCCCTTCTCTCTTTCATCTATTGTATTTATTCAGTCAGTAATATTTTATTGAGGATCTACCACTCGCCAGGCAACGATCTTGCCAGACACTGAAGCATATAATAATAAAATAGTCCCTGCCCTCAGGAGTTTGCATTCCACCCATTCCATTATTGTCTTATTGAATCTACTTCCTAAATATATCTCCAATCTATCCACTTATTTCTATATCTACTGCCTTCCCTTTAATCCAATCCAGTGCCATTTCTTACCAGGAACATTGCCATAGTCTCCCATCTTTCATTTATCTCTACTTTCATTTATAACCCTCATAAATCAATTCACCACAGAACAGCCAGAATAATCTTTTAAAATTAAAGTCATATCCTGTCACTGCATTGTTTAAAACCTTTCAAACACAACTCAGCACAAGGGTACCTAAAGTAAAATCCAGAACCTTTAATATGGTTGACAAGCCTTGTAATAGATGTACCTTATCTACTTATTTTCCATTTCTAGCCTTCCTTAGCCCTTTTCTGTTTTTATAACCTTTACATATGCTATTCCTTCTACCTGACAATTTCTTCTTTAATCTCTTTCCTACTTAGCTAACTTTTACTCATCCTTCAGATCTCATGCTAAATATAATTTCCTGAAAGAAGCCTTCCCTACCCCTTCAGACTGGGTTGGCCTCCCTATTGCAAGCTCTCTTGGCACCCTTGTTTTTCTCCTTGGTGGCATTTATTGACTTATAAAAGACCTTATCTTTGAATGGGGGCCATTAAGGCAGGAATCATATCTGCCTTGTTTATTGCTACATCCTTGGCACCTAGGACAGTGCCTTGCATATAGTAGGCAGTTAATACAAATTTGTTATATAAATAAATGAATGATCCACACACTACTAGACTTGGGGCAGATGCTAGTGTTTACTCTGTTTTTGGGTGGGTTCTTCCAACCAATACCCTGCAGAGAATGGAAGCCTGAACCTATGCAGAGGTGGTTTAAGCTTATATTATATTCTATTACATTATATTCTCACACAATATGAGGATAGAGCACCCTGCACCTCTTGTTTTTCAAAGCATATGGAATATATAAAGATCAATAGTTTTTCTGCAAACTAGCAATGAGCAATCAGAAAATGAAATTTAAAAAGTACAATTTACAACATCCAAAACCATCAAATATGTAGGGATAATTTAATGAAAGATATACAAGACCTCTACACTGAAAACCATAAAAAAATTGCTGAGAGAAGTTAAATAAGACCTAAGTAAAGGGAAGTAGATACCATTCTCATGGATTGCAAGTCTCAATATTGTTAAGATGACCCTTCTCCCAATAGATTTATAGACTCAATGCAATCCCATTCAAAACAGGCTTTTCCCCTTGGGAAGGTAACAAGATTATTTGGAAAGACAAAGGACCAAGAATTGTCAAAACAATGTTGGAAAAGAAGAAAAAAGTTGGAAGACTTATCTACCTAACTTCAAGACTTGCTATAAAGCTACAATAATCAAGACAGTATGGTACTGGCAAAAGGATAGACAGATCAATGGCACATGATAGAGAGTCTACAAATAGACCCACATATATCAGTCAAATGATTTTCAACAAGGGTGCCAAAGCAACTCAACAGGGAAAGAAAAATCTTTTTGACAAATGATGCTAGAAAACTGGGCATCCATATGGGGAAAAATAACCTTGACCCCTACCTCATTGAATTGCTACCTCATAACCCATGCAAAAATCAATTTTAAATAAGGTAAATAGAAGAGTCAATAGGTGTCACATAAGTGCCCTTTGCTCACAAGGAATATTCACCGCCTCCCCTAATATATTGACAGAGCAAGCATTACACAAGGTAAAGCCAGTATATGCAAGTGACACATATTAAGATGCTTGCCTTTTCTTGGTTTCCAAGCTTTAGCGAATTCTTCAGGTGAGCATCAGAATCCAGGCTAAAGATGCCAAATTATCTGATTTGCTGAATTCTTTTCAGAGACCAACAGCCAAGTAGCATTTCTAATAAAATTAAGATAGCTTAGATAGACAACAGAACCCACACCAATAAGGAACCCTACTGTGACTAATCAATCAGACATACTTTTTTGCATCTTCCTACTAATATTTTCTTTCTTTTGACTTACCAGTATTCTCCTTCACTCTTTTCAGAATTTCCATGCTACCCACTTACCTGATTTCACTTTCCAAAGGTATCTGTTTCCTTTTCCTTTTTTGTTATATTATAGACTGCAAGCTTCCAAATCAGTGACAGTGATATATAATGGAGTTTTATATGCAAATGTTATTCTATAATTTTTGAGGTGTTTGTAAACTGCAAGTTCAGTGAAATGCTATGCTAACATTATTTGGATCCACTTGTACAATCACCTGATTATGAGGAACAGTCCTTATCCAGCATTCTGTGCTAACTCAAATTCTCTTAAAGCATTTGAATTGGCCACAGTGGAGTAGGAGATATGGCCACTGGGTCCCAGGTCAGGATCTGAGGCACAGACTTGGGCAGTGGAGGTGTGGGGGTGGGGCATGGTGACTGTTCTCTGCCACGTGGACCATGTAGGAGGTCCGGTGGAAAACTGGTGCATTATTGTTGATGTCACCAATGAGTAGGGTAAAGCTTCTGCTGGAGGAGAAGGGTGGCTTGCTTCTGTCAGTGGCCATGATGGTGACACTGTACTCCAGGGTTTGCTCCCGGTCACGGGCCCCATCTGTTACAAGCCTGTAGTAATCATTGGCAGAAGATTCAATTCCGAAAGATATATTTTCTTGTACAAGACACATGACCTCCCATTTTCTCCTAAATCTGTATCCTGTGTTTTAAACAGTGATTACTGTCTGAGGTGCAGAATCTCTGGGAATCATTGTGGAAATAGAAGTAAAAATCACCTCTGGGACTTTGTCATTATCATCTAGAATTTTACTCTCAACTACACTGGGCAAGCAGTACCCCCATTCCTTGCGTCCAAAACTATAATATTTCTAGATCTCTTTGTTGTCCAATGTGCTTAAGGTTTTCGTTTCTCCACTACTGTGATCAAAGCCAAACTGGATATGAGTATTCTGGACTGCAAAGGCATGCTTGATCTCTGCTTGAATGCCCTCATCTGGGTCGGTGGCCCTCACCCTCACTGTGACGGTGCCTGGGGGAATGTCTTCTTGAAGGCTGACCCTGTATACATTCTGGCTAAAATCAGGTGGGGAGGGTTGTAGCTGCCTCGCTCACCAGGGTCAGGATCTGAGCAGTGCTGCCTCCCGGTGGTCCTTACCATCTAAGCCTGTCAGGACTAAGTGGTGCAAGCTTTGCTTTTCCCAGCCTAGTGGCTTCTCTAACACAAGTTCAATGTGTTTGTTTCCACTGGTCTCTTTTACTTTGAAGACAAATATAGAGTTGCTGCTAAGGTGGTAATTTTGTAAAGGAATTGCTTCCAACATCACGATCTTCCGTAGGTCCTATTGCAAATTTTGCTCCAGGCTGGGACAACTCAGAGACTTAACTCAATAACATTCCTGCTAAACTGGGGGTATTATCATTTACATCTCGAATATCTATGTTAATGTGAAAAACACTTAAAGGGATTTTCAACTACGTTTCTAAACGTATGACACAAACTATAGTATGTGGGCATATCTGCTCTCGTCCATCCTGTCACTCACAAGTAAGTCTCCACTTTCTCATTCTTTTTCTGCATTGACTGGAAGCTTCAGAGCGGGTAAACCCTGGACAACTAGCCCCAGATCTTTGGCAAGGTCGGATTAGGAAAGTTACTCAGCGGAAACTTAGGAGATTTCCTCGTTTATCTCTGATAGCAGTGCTCCGAATCCCTACTCTAGAACTGCAGCCTGACGCAATCAGAGGTCAAGGTTCTGAAGAGTTGAGAGCAAAGAGAAAGATGTGTCTGGAATTCGCAAGTTGAAAGGCAGCAGTGCGGTCTTTTTCACGCAATTAAATATTCATGGGAATTTATATCCTCAGTGACTCCAGCATATGATATGAAAATGATGACTTCTTTTTATTTCTTCTTGACGTTTAAGAGTATTTTTAGGCTGAATCTTTCTTTTTATTTTTACTTTTTTTGGAGGAGAAGGATTTACTTTTTTCCTATAACACAGTCTCAGGATGAACTATTACTGAATCTCCAGCTGTAAATATACAGAAAGCTTCTAAGAAGTTTTACATTATGGAAATCTTAAGGATTAAGGCATCTATTTTAAAAATTTGACAAATCTCCAGTTCCTTAGTTTATACAGATAGGTCAGAGAGTTGGCTATTATTAGGAGTTTGATATAGAGGGAAAGCACATGTAACATAATTGGGTTTGCAAAGGATTTTTTTTCCCAAAAGACCACTTTCTAATCATTGAACTCAAGCCTTTTACTGAGAATTTAGAATGTATACACACCACGGTGTGAAATGCTTCAGAGACTTAAAGATAAACTAAGAGATTATACTTGTCCTCAATATTATACGTAGTAGATCTTTTCATGGCTTCTCTAAGAGAAATTGTAGAGGTGCTGATTTCTTTTGCATATAGATAAATTATTTTATTTGACTCTATGCTCCATCTGATGACAATTTCTTCACATTTTCCTGAACCAGAGCTCTTCTCATTTGATATTCAGAAAACTCCTCCTCTCTCAAAGATTCTTTTCAATTTTCTTTGCCATAGGTTATCTTTTCTGATCAGCATTTTAAGAATGTGTCCTAAACAGTGTGCTCTGTTATTGGTAACTTTTCATTAGGTATGGTTTCCTAAAAATGAACTCTAAGGGTAATAGTAGAGAGTAAATCTGTCTCTTTCCTAATATATACACTCATTAGTTTGATCAACATCCCTTCACAACTATGTGTTTGCTTCAAAAAATGTTAAAAATAGCTCTATTGAGGTATAATTGATATACAGAAAACTGCACGTACTTAATATGGAGGTTCTTACTTTTTTGAACTTGATGTCTTGCATGAGGAAAAAGCAGATCTTTCACCAGAACTGTTCAGTTAATGAGGACAGCTATACTCTCTTACATGTAACTGAGAAAATTGTGACACAGTCCACTCATTTATCATTAGCCTTCTAATTCAGTTTAAAATGATCTATGAATTGCATAGTCTCAACAAGTTGTACAGTCTCCGCAAGGATCCTAGGCTACTGCTGCTTCAAGGAGCATAATATTTCTTCTAGGTTGGAAGAGGCGAGAAGAATGTCTGCTGATAGATTACATTCCAATTTTAGGTGCTATAAAATAGTGGAGCTACAACTTTTAAGTTATAGCTGAACACTTTGATTAACTCATTAGATTAAGTGAATGCATACCCATGTTCCACAACAGATAGGAAGATAAGCAAAGTCCCTGACATAATTTCATTACTGGAACCAGAAGAAATGTAAACATCCAAACCCATTGCCCAGTTACGCTAAAAAAAACAATCAACAAATATCCTAATTATCAATCTTAAATTATAGCAAATATCCTAAAGCTAAGATTGATATTTTTTGCAGCCGTTATCTTAAGCTCTCATGTGGCCAAAACCAAGTAACTCCAACTTTCAGGTTTTGGTGATCCATTTTCCAGTTAAATCATCCTAGCAATCCTACTGGGGTAAATTGGTCCTTTAAATAAGAAGTTTCATACGACCCTTGTTTAGGTTACATTAGATTCAGAAAGAGAAAAATTAACACTCATAAAATTGTTTCATCCAAAACAAACTTTCCCCCATCTTTTATGACCCCAAACAGGAGCTTCCCAATCAAGAAGGTGACTAGGCACTTAAGATTTTAAAATTAGCTTTCATAAAAATTTTAGAACAGTTTTGCTATCACCCACAGGTCATCCCATTGTACCACGTGGAGAAGCGCACAAATCATTATTACTTTTCCCAACAGAATGTTAAGTGTGCTAACACTGGAAGCACAACTCCTTTTTCTATCAACAGTAAAAAATATGGCTACTGTTAATTAAGTACATATTATGAACCAGATGCTTTATATATTACCACCAGTCCTCACCACAATATTTCAAATTATATGGTAGTATTATCCCTACTTTGTTGAAGCTGAAAGAGATTAAATAACTTGTTAAAGGTCACACAGTTATGAGTTACTTCACTGCAAAGCTGCTATTTTTCTATCATACTACACCTTAGAATACTGATATCAGGTAATCCCCAGAGCACATACATTTGTTTATTCATTCACTCAACAGCTATTTAATGAAGCCTATTTAGCTCAAACCTGAAGCATAGTTGAGATCACTTATATTTGAGATACAGCTGAAGAGTCATGACTATTCTTGCCCTACCTCTTAATGAGTTGTCCCTAACTCAGGTTCAGTGGACAGAAGTCAGCATAATTGGAACTATACTAGGTTGGCTTCTCAAATAATTTCTGTTGTGTGTTATGTCTTTCACTTTGAATTGACCACCATATGAGAAATGGCCCTGTGATAAACATTTTGATAACTTTTACAAAACAACAGGAGGTATATTGCCCTCTATTCCTCTCAATATTACGTAGAAATTAAATTCCATTTGTAACTTAATGTCAACACAAAGTTTGCATTTTTAGATAAACACAAAAACTTCCCTTTAAAAAAACCAGATAACTGGAATCATTCTTTTTTTGTCTTGGTTGTCAAGAAGCATAAAGTGACATGTGAATCTCAGTAGCAGTAACTGTCTCATTTTAGGACCATTTGATTATCTTTCATTCTCTAAATGGTTTCCAATCTCTTATATAAGTCTAGATTTTAATTAACTGTTGTACTTTTGAAAGTAGATATGCAACAAATAGGTAAAGAGAAAATAATTAGGATGTTATGATTCCCTACACCTTTACAGAATTCACCAAAAGAAACTAGGCTTCTCACAGGTTCCAGCAATACCTTCCCAAGAATAATATACTATAGAATTCAATTTCTGTTCAACATTCTACAATAAGCGTAAAGTTCTCAGGAAACACTTAGAATCTGTGCACTTTCCAGAAAACTTTCCATGTATGCGAAAGTTATGGGAAATTTAATATAAGAAGAAGAGAGAATTACTGCAAATTCACCACAGTACCCAAAATACACTCAAAACACAATTTGTTAACTCTGAATGTTTTGCAAAGTCATCATTAAGATCATCAGTATGGGTAAAATGGGCAAAAGAAATATCTAATCTGGAAACGTATACAGATATTATAGTCCCAAAATCTATAATGGGGTTGAAAAAGAAACAATCTCAACAACAAAAAACCAAAAAACCCAATTAAAAAATGGGCAAAGAATCTGAACAGACATTTTTCCAAAGAAGATATACAGATGGCCAAAAGGCACATGAAAACACGTTCAATTCACTAATTATCAGGGAAATGCAAATCAAAACTACAATGAGATATCACCTCATGCCCCGTCAGAATGGCTATAATTAACAAGACAAGAAATAACAAGTATTGGAGAGGATATTGAGAAAAAGGAACACATACAGTGCTGGAGGGAATGCAAGCTGGTACAGCCACCATGGAAAACAGTATGGAGATTTCTCAAAATATTAACAATAGAACTACCGTACAACCCAGCCACTCCACTTCTGGGTGTTTATCCAAAGAGCAGGAAAACCTAATTCGAAAAGATATGTGCACCCCTATATTCATTGCAGCATTATTTACAATAGCCATGACTTGGAAGCAACCTAAGTGCTTATCATTAGATGAATGGATAAAGAAGATGTGGTATACATACACAATGCAATACTACTCAGCCATAAAAAAGATGAAATCTTGCCATTTGCAACAACATGGATGGACCTTAAGAGTATTATGGTAAGTGAAATAAATCAAACAGAGAAAGTAAAATACCATATGATTTCACTCATAAGTGGAAGAAAACAACAACAACAACAACAAACACATAGATATAAAGATTAGATTGGTGGTTACCAGAGGGGGAGGGCGACAGGAGCAAAAGAGCATACGTGTGCGGTGATGGATGGTAATTAGTCTCTGGGTGGTGAACACGAAGTAGTCTACACAGAAATCAAAATATAATCATGTACACCTGAAATGTACATAATATTATAAACTAATGTTACCTCAATAAAAAAAAAAAGAAAAAGAAACAATCTCTTCAGTCTTTCCTCATGATGACACAGTTTGCATATTTCAGTGAGAAAAATTTAAATGGGTAAGAAATAAACTCACCCTATTTGGAAGTTCATGAATGACTTGAAACCATGAAATGACTCAGTCCACTGAGAAAGCATAAATGTATGCATTCCTAATGACCAGAAACAATTACTGCAATTTTGAAGCAATGCTTAACAAAAAAAAAAGTACTTTATAAAGAGGATGTAAATTTTTATATATAACATATAAAAATTGTTATAAATAAGTCATGAGGGAAGGCGACCAGGTTGTCATTGGTATCTGCCATGTATGTATAAATTTATTGTTGTCTGCTTTATAAATTCCAAATATATAATAATTACCTATATAAGAGATATTTTCTTTAAAGCTCAGAGAAGAATATTTGATGTGGACTCACCTGAACTAAGGCATGATTATCTTTAGAAAATACCGAGTCACCTGACAGCAAAAGAGGCTCGCTTTTCTCACAGCTCTCCTGGCTGAGAAGCGTGTCCGCGTAGTTGGGCTGGGGGAAGATCAGGTGACTCTTCCGCGAGTCCGCGGTGAGGGAGACCTCGTGGGAATAGGTCTGCAGGAAAGCGCGCACCCCGTCCACGCCCACGAAGTGCGAGGTGGGCACGCCTACCAACCCGCCTCCTGAAGCCTGGAGCAGGCGTGACGTGTGCCAGCGCCTCAGTCTGAGCGCCAGCAGGACTATGACAAAGGCGAGGAAGACGCAGGAGACCGCAGCCACCGCTACCACGAGGTACAGCGTGAGGCCAGAGTCGTCAGGGTTGATGGGAGATTCGAGGCTGCTTAGGTCGGCCAGGACGTCTGGGATGCTGTTGGCCACGGCCACGGTGAGAGTGACAGTGGCTGAGAGTGGGGGCTGGCCGTGGTCCTGGACGGCCACCACCAAGCTCTGCTTGAGAGCATCTCTGTCCAGCAGGGCCCGCGCAGTGCGCAGCTCACCGGTGTGCAGCCCCACTGTGAAGAGCCCTGGCTCACTGGCCTTGAGCAGGAGGTAGGACAGCCAGGCATTCTGGCCTGAGTCTCTGTCCACCGCCACCACCTTGGTCACCAGGTAGCCAGGCTCTGCAGAGCGGGGTGCCAGTTCCACGCCTGTGGAGCCATCGGTGGGGAGGGTGGGGTACAGGATCTCGGGCACATTGTCATTCTGGTCCAGTACAAACAGGCTCAGCGACACATTGCTGCTGAGAGGAGGGTCCCCACTGTCATGCGCCATCACTTGCAGTTGCAGGTCTCTAAACTGCTCATAATCAAACGAGCACAGCGCATACAGGACTCCAGTGTCAGAGTTAATGGAGATGTAGGAGGACAGGGGTGCTCCCTGGAGGGTGTCCTCAGCCAGGGAGTAAGTGACTTGGGCGTTCTCTCCATAGTCAGGGTCTCGGGCAGTCACGGAGACTATGGAGGCTCCTCTAGGGTTGTTCTCTGGGATATAGGCAGAATAGGAGGCACGAGAGAAGGTGGGCGGGTTGTCGTTAGTGTCTGCCACAGTCAGTGAAATGTGAGTGTCCGTGGCCAGGGGCGGACTTCCTCGGTCAGTAGCAGTCACTGTGATGTTGTAGCTAGGAACCAGTTCTCTGTCTAGGAGTGTGTCTGTCACTAAACTATAGTAATTTCCATAAGATTTTTCTAATTTAAAGGGCAGATTCCCTTGGATGAAACAGATTACTTGTCCGTTTTCCCCAGAGTCCTGATCATTTACATTTAAAAGGGCAATTAACGTCCCACTGGGAGAGTTTTCCAGAATGGAGCTGGAGAGAGAGGTGACAACTACTTCAGGGGCGTTGTCATTCACGTCCAAAACTGTGATCAGGACTTTGGCTCGTGCAGAATATCCTGCGTTATCCATTGCTTGCACTTCCATCTCGTAGAATCCCGATTCCTCGTGGTTCAGCTCCCCTATTGTTGAAATTGTCCCTAAATTACAATCTAGCTTGAAAATTTGGGCCGCCTTGTTGTCCACGTACCGGAAGGAATACGTCACTTCCGCATTGGCTCCTTCGTCAGGGTCCGTGGCGTTTACCAGAAGCAGCTCAGTGCCCACGGCCACGTTCTCCGGAACGCTCACGCGGTACTCGGACTGAGCAAACGCCGGCGCGTTGTCGTTCACATCAACAACCATCACGCGGATGCGCGCGGTGCCAGTGCGGACCGGGTCGCCCCCGTCGGAGGCCGTGAGGACCAGGTGGTGAACGGCCTTTTTCTCGCGGTCCAGGGCGCGCTCCAGCACCAATTCCGGGTACTTGTTACCATCCGCTCCGCTTTGCACGTCCAGGGAGAAGTGAGTATTGCTACTGAGCTCGTAGCTCTGGAGAGAGTTCTTCCCGATATCCGGATCCCAAGCGTGGGGAAGGGGGAACCGCATCCCTGGGGCTGCGTTTTCACTCATTTTTATCTCTAATTCGCTTTCTGGGAAGTAGGGAGCATTATCATTAATGTCCCTCACTTCTACCACCACCCCGTATATTTTCACTTTATCCTCCATCAGAATCTCCAGATTTAGTTGACACTTGATGGCCCCCATACAGAGCTCCTCGCGGTCTATCCTGCCCGCGGATATCAAGCTGCCGCTGCGCGGGTTCAGAGCGAAAAGTTGAGTCCTACCTCTGGAGACGATGCGGACTCCTCGCTCCTCCAGTTCCCGGGGCTCCAGCCCCAGATCCTTGGCGATGTCGCCCACCCTGGAGCCTTTCTCCAGCTCCTCAAGAACTGAATAGTGGATTTGGGTGCATCCAGTTTCCCACAGAATCCCCAGAAGAACTCCCAGCAGGACCAGCCCTTTGCAGTCCTGGGGCAGTCGCGCAGGTTTCATTGTCACCTTCCTCGAAGATTACTTCCAATTCTTCCTTTGACCACCGAAGTCAGGATCAGATCTTCCGTCCTGGAATCTGACAGTTGGGGATCAGAGCTCCTCTGCCGAGTTTCCTCACAGGCTCGGAGACGGTTCGTTGCGAACTATCTGTGCTTTGTGCTTCAGGCGCGTGCACGGCAAGCAGGATCTCGCTGCTTTTCTCTCCCTGATTGGTGAACAGCGGCGCTCAGAGTCCTAACCAATTACTGCACAATCTTGAACTCCGGGAAAGGATTTTTGGTTTTTAGACCTTAAATAGCTCCACCTACTGTTCTTCAAATAGGGATGGAAGGGGAGCTGACTAAAACTACAGCATTCATTTTAATGGAAATTTCAGTGAGCGTCTTTTTATTTCTCTAAAATTTTTCACACAGAGCCATTTTCTTGAGATTTTCTGTAGCCGTAGGCATATTCTGATTTTTCCAATGAGCTTTTAAATGAATTCGAAGTTTCCATACACAGTAATTTTCACCTTATAATTTTAGTGCACGGGCCTTGATATCACCCTCCCCCCCAACACACCTATTATGGGCCATCTCCTTGGCAGTTTCCCATTTTGAGAAATCATTTAAACTTTCTCACTCAGCTATAACTTAGGGCAAAATTTTTTGATAGATTCTTAAATTTCCCCAAATGGAAGAACTAATTTAACAGGGTGTTGACATTTAACATTTAAAAATAAAATGTTCATGATAATATGGAAACCTAAAAATAAGAAACGTGATTGTACATGTTATCAGAATCACACCTGGCAGGAAGTCAAGTGAAGAAGGCACATTAACATTTTTAGAAGAAAGTGGAAGCATTCCAACTCACATTTACTGGAAATAAGGGTAGTACTCCACAACTTACAAATATATTTGAAAAGAATGTCTAGGAAAACTAGTAACCCAAAGAATATTATAAACTTACCTTTTTTTGGGTAACAAACCTAATTCCAATTACCGAGTATTACTGGTAATACATTTGGAAGCCCATCAAAATACAGGAAAAAAATTTTGTTATTGTGCTTTCATAAATGTAAATATTTAGATTCTGAGGATAAGCTTGTGTGGCAGGTATACTATATATAACATCTTTAAAGTTGGGAGGAAATCTACAGTTAGCTCTGAGAAAAGATTAGGCATAAAATTGACCTATTCAGTGGGACTCAAAGAATCTCTAGCAAATGCACCTGAATATTATCAAATCATTACTATGTCCTTATTTTTTAAAGCCTTTTCTCATGCATTTTCCCCTCACTTTGTAGTTAATAAAGCCTTATATAATCCAGATATTGATGTTATAGGAAAGAGAAACATCTATAGAAAGAAAACATTTATGCTTCAATTAAAAATATTTGAATGGCAGTACCACACAAAACCCACTTCTGACAGTAAAGGAGATTGTGTGTGTGTGGATAAAGAATATATCAGGTGAAAGGGTCAGAATATTTCAAAATACTTGAGGGCTCATAATGAAGTTACTGGCTCACACAAAAAGGAAAGGAAAATATTGAGAATGGGCAAACAAACTTGAAGTGATAGTAGATATAATCTGTTTAAGATTTTCTTGCCAAAATATTGATTTGAAAATTAATACTTTGAAATTATTGTGAAAATATTTTGAAATATTTGAAAATTATTTCAAAATTGAAATTATATTGAAAACCCATTTGTAGATGAAAGGCATTCACTGAAAGTCACGCGAGTAGAAGCAACACACTTAGAGCTTAACTTGTTGTTCTCGTCAGTGACACTTACTACCAAAGAAGCTTCCTTGGAAAGATCTTGTGGGGGGACCATTTCTGGCGTCATAGTGAGAAAATTACATCTTGTTTTCTGAGAATCGGAGGCAACGTACAGATTGTAGGAATAAGGCAAAGTTCCTTCACTGTAGTTGGGAGAAACCCCTGTCCCAGTCTTAGAACAGAGACCAGGCTGAAAGCAGCCCCAGGCGGCGGGGCTGGAGGAGCGTCGCAGGCGCAGGGCAATGGCCAGAATCACCGCGAGCAGGAAGAGCACAGAGATCAAGGCCAAGGCCACCACCAGGTAAAACTGCAGCTCAGCCTGGGGCTCAGAGGGTGCAGGATGGTCGCTGAGGTCCGGCAGCGCCTCTTGTAGGCTGTCTGCGAAGACCAGGAGCAGCGTGGCGGTGGCCGAGAGGGGCGGCTGTCCCCCGTCCCGCACGGCGACCAGCAGGCGCTGACGGGCCGCGTCCCTGTCGCCCAAAGCACGCGCCGTGCGCACCTCGCCCGTGCGCAGCCCCAGGCTGAAGAGTCCGGGCTCGCTGGCCTGCAGCACGTGGTAGGACAGCCAGGCGTTGTGTCCCGAGTCGGCGTCCACCGCCACCACCTTGGTGACCAGGTAGCCGGGCTGCGCGGCGCGCGGCACCGTGTCGAAGAGCGCCGAGCCGTCGGGCCCCAGCGCCGGGTACAGCACCCTTGGCGCGTTGTCGTTGCGGTCGCCCACCAGCACGCGCAGGCTCGCGTTGGCGCTGAGCGCGGGCGAGCCTTGGTCGCGGGCCTGCAGCGTCAGCTCGAAGGCGCGCAGCTGCTCGTGGTCGAAGGCGCGCTGCGCGAACACCACCCCGCTCTGCGCGCTCACCGACACGTAGGACGACAGCGCCCGCGGCTCCAGGTCGCTGGCCACGATGGAGTAGGAGACGCGGCCGTTGGGTCCCAGGTCGGGATCTGAGGCGCTGACTTGGGCGATGGAGGCGCCGGGCGGGTTGTTCTCAGCCACGTGGACCACGTAGGAGGCCTGGTGGAAAACCGGAGCATTGTCGTTGATGTCGCCAATGTGTAGTGTGACACTTCTGCTGGAGGAGAGGGGCGGCTTGCCCCTATCGGTGGCTGTGATGGTGACATTGTACTCTGGAGTCTGCTCCCTGTCCAGGGCCCCATCTGTTACAAGCTTGTAGTAATTATTGGAGGAAGGTACAATTCTGAAAGGAACTTTTTCTTCTATGAGGCATGTGACTTCTCCATTTTCTCCCGAATCTTGATCATATGTTTTGAACAGAGCTATCACCGTCCCTGGTTCTGCGTCCTCGGTTATGGAACTGGACACTGAAGTGAAAACCACCTCTGGGGTGTTGTCGTTCTCATCTACAATTTCTAGTATAATTTTACATTCAGCAGCCATGCCTCCACCGTCCTCGGCCTCTATGCTCATGGTATAACTGCTACTGATTTCAAAGTCTATGGGGTCTTTGGATTTAATTTCTCCACTTTGATGGTCTAGCATAAACTTGTTTCCAATATCTCGTAGTGTTTTGAAGGAGTAGGTGATCTCTGCATTGATGCCCTCATCCTGGTCGGTGGCTGTCACCTTTAGCACAGAGGTGCCTGGGGGCAAGTTCTCCCGCAGGCTAACTTTGTACACATTCTGACTGAACACTGGGGGGTTATCATTGGCGTCAGTAACCTTGATCCTGATTTGAGTGGTGCTAGTTCGGACCGGGTCACCCCCATCCATTGCTGTCAGGACCAGAAGATGGGAGCTCTGTTGTTCCCGGTCCAGGGACTTCTCCAACACTAATTCCGGGGCATTCTTGCCTTCAGTCTTATCCTTCACTATCAGAGAGAAATGCTCACTGTAGCTGAGTTGGTAACTCTGGAGAGAGTTAGGCCCTACATCTGCATCTATAGCGGATTCCAGCCCAAACTGAGTCCCTGGAATTACAAATTCATTAATTTGTAAAACAATGTTGTTTTGCGGGAAATGAGGTGGATTGTCATTTATATCATCTATCATCACATTTATGTGAAAAACATTTAGAGGATTCTCTGCTACAATCTCTAAGGGTAAGACACACAGAGGGTTTTGGGAGCAGAGCGACTCCCGATCTATTCTGTCACTCACAAGTAAGTTCCCGGTCTCCTTGTCTATGGTAAAGTATTGTTTCTCTGCACTAATTCTGAGGTTGCGGGTCAATAAATCCTGTACATGCAGCCCCAGGTCCTCAGCGAGGTTCCCCACCACAGAGCCCCTGGCCATTTCTTCTGGAATAGAATAGAGAATCTGCTCGGAGAGCGCCCCGGAGAACAAAGGCAGCAGGAAGGGAAAGAGTACTTGCCGCCGCCAGGTACTGCTCCTCAGCTTCGCCCTATTTCCCATCCTTCTCCGCGTTGCTGCAGTCTCGGATGTTAAGAGAAGATGCTTTACAAATTGCGTCTAAAATATCTATTCCACCGCGTAGAAAACTCAACGCTCCCAGTTTAAAGGCATCCCAGTCCGTATTCCGGAATCAGATTTGCCAAGCGGAGAGCCCGAGACCGGGCTCCTCTCTTTCCGACTTGCTTCTGTGACTGCGCAGAAAACCACCCGGGTGGATCCCGGACTCCAACTCCTGCAGCGTATCGGCCAACAGCGGCGCTCAGAGTCTATTTAGAAAACTGCAGTCAGAAGACGAAACTACGGAATGAGATTCGGTACTCCGACAGGTATGTTGGACTGATGTATAGGGAAGGAGGCAGTTTACGAGTTTTGGATGTGTCTATTTTCCAGCGTTTACTACCAAAGAAGGTTCCTTAGAGATGGCATCCTATAGAAAAGCTATCAATCCAGTAATGAGAAAAGTTTGTCTTTTCTTAATCAGAGGCAATACATATATTGGAAGAACAAGACTTAGAACAAGACCACGTGGGAAAACAGCCCTACCAAGTGGTATGGGGAAATTTCGACAGCCATGAAATAACACCCAGTATTATCTTCAGTCGGATGTGCAGATAATTTTCCTCCTCTGTTTATCAGAGGAAACTAGAGGAGAGCTCAAAGCTATGTAAGATATACACAGGATAAGGATGGCCAATGCCATAAAGCCTTCCTTCTTACTTATAAAAGAGATTTATGCAGAGGATTGTTAAGTGTTTTACACTTTCATCATAAACAGAATATAAAAGCATATGCTAGTAGATTACCATAGAAATTTAACGACATGAAATGTGAGAGAGTTTTATTTTTATTCTTTTCTTTAACTGGACTGTATGTTGCACATTAACAGAACTTTATCACTACCTCTGAGTCAAAATAACCTTCTTAATCTCAAGTTTCAATGCCAACCTTTCCTTTTTATTCTCCAAGAACTAGTTCAGGCTATGTTAAAAGATTATGGAACAACTTCCCTTTACCAGCAAATACTTCATATCCTTTTTATTCATCTAATTCTGTTCAAGTAAAATACCCTAAATCTTTTTTCTCAGTTTGGAATTCCATAAACATAAATTCTATCACTACATGCTCACACACTCTAACATTTTTCTTGACTTCAAGACAAATGTAGGCATCTGTTGCAGGACTTCCCTCTCCTACAGGTGAAATTCTTTTCACTCAAACATTAGTCACTCAATTTATAGTTAATTATATTAAGGTCAATTCCTAAATTGGGAAGGAAAACTTGAAAGGTAATATGAATATGCAAGTAATTTGGGCTAAATATCTAGAAGTGGTTTGAGAGTGCTGAGCTGAACTGATTATGGATCAGATAGCCTAGATAAGTCTCCTTTCCTCACGTGACTTTCCTAGACATTGCTTCAGATAACACACATGTTATCAGGTAACTCTCAGGGCTTCAGTAACAAGTTGGTTCTGAATATAAGAATTAAATATACTTCTATGTAATAAAATGAGGTTTGAAGGAAATAAAGAAGGAATGCATGACTCATAGGCATATTGAAGACAAAGAAAAAATATCCAGTAGAATACCAGCTAAATCAGTCTCATAAAGTCTACATATCTACTCCATCTCTTATATACACAAACTAACCTATATGAATAAATCTGGAAAAAGTAAGCATGTTTAGCAGATTTGAAAATAACTTTTTAAGAAATTCCAGATCAAAATGATTTCTGTAAGTGAATTTACTGCATGAAAAGAAACCTTCAACACAGGGGCCAGCTTGGGGGCATAGTGGTTAAGTTCGTGTGCTCGCTTTGGTGGCCTGGGGTTTGCGGGCCTGGATCCCAGGCATGGACCTACATACTGCTCATCAATCCATGCTGTGGCAGCATCGCAAAAACAAAACAGAGGGGGACTGGCACAGATGTTAGCTCAGGGACAATCTTCCTCAAGCAAAATGAGGAGGATGGGCAACAAATGTTAGCCCAGGGCCAACCTTCCTCACCAAAAAACCCCAAAAACAAAACAATAAACACTTCAACACATATACACACAGACACTAAAGTACAAGTAAACGAATAAAAGGTAATAATACCAGTTCGACAACTCAATGATTTCTTCAGAACAATTATTTTGAAGATAGGATTGCTATAGAAATAAGAAAGATATCTAGAACTTAAGGGAAAAAATGTGTTCTACATTTCCTCTCCCAAGAGAGTCTAGTAATTAAAAGGCAGTCAGTATGTCCATTTTGGTGGAATAAATAAATGAGACAAAGTTGAAATAATCAACAGGATCTAAACATATTACCAGTCATCAAAAATCAAAATAGAATTGTTTCCTGCTCAGAGAAAAGCTTACAAGTGTAAATGTGTATGTGTGTGCGTGTGTGTATATGTATATAGATAGACAAGGAAAAGAGCTAGAGAGAGGGTGCTATTGAATCAACAGGGTCAAATTTGAATATTAGAAATAAAGCAAATAATGGTAGCATAAAATTATAAATCAGCAGAGGCAATGTGAAGTTGAAGCACGGAAATAAATAAAAAGTGTTTGTGAATCATTAATTCGAATCATAACCAGTTGACATGGAAAGCCACAGACACTGATGATGGAAAAATATTACTAAAATTCAACTTACTATAAAGCATGCCATGATAACCGAACTGGATCTTTGGAATCAAAAGGAAATATTCCAGGACTAAGAAAAAATGACTTTCACAAAAGCTTTCTGAAAAAGGATGGTAATTTCACGAAAGGTAAAGTACAGATACTCACATGTATTGCTCTGTATGAACTGAACATGTCCCTCCCCCGGAAACAGTTTTTATAATAGGCTTAGGGGAAAAAAGCCACTTAAGACTTGTGCAGAGACACCAGCAATTGGGAAGCAGGAAATAAATCTCACCTGATTACTCGTAGGGTCACATTTGCCAAAACCAGTAGCTGAATCTTCAGCAATTAAGAGTGGCTCGCTTTTCTCACAGCTCTCCTGGCTGATGAGCGTGTCCGCGTAGTTGGGCTGGGGGAAGATCAGGTGACTCTTCCGCGAGTCCGCAGTGAGGGAGACCTCGTGGGAATAGGTCTGCAGGAAAGCGCGCACCCCATCCACGCCCACGAAGTGCGAGGCGGGAACGCCCACCAACCCGCCTCCTGAAGCCTGGAGCAGGCGTGACGTGTGCCAGCGCCGCAGTCTGAGCGCCAGCAGCACAATGACAAAGGCGAGGAAGACGCAGGAGACAGCGGCTACTGCCACCACCAGGTAGAGTGTGAGGCTAGATTCATCAGGATTGGCGGGAGACTCGAGGCTGTCCAGGTCAGCCAGGATGTCTGGGATGCTGTCAGCCACAGCTACCGTAAGTGTGACAGTGGCTGAGAGTGGAGGCTGGCCGTGGTCCTGGACGGCCACCACCAAGCTCTGCTTGAGTGCATCTCTGTCCAGAAGGGCCCTTGCCGTGCGCACCTCGCCCGTGTGCAGCCCCACGGTGAAAAGCCCTGGCTCACTGGCCTTGAGCAGGAGGTAGGACAGCCAGGCATTCTGGCCAGAATCTTGGTCCACTGCCACCACTTTGGTCACCAGGTAGCCGGGCTCTGCAGAACGGGGTGCCAGCTCCACGCCTGTGGAGCCATCGGTGGGGAGGGTGGGGTACAGGATCTCTGGTGCATTGTCATTCTGGTCTAGCACAAATATGCTCAGTGACACGTTGCTACTGAGTGGTGGGTTCCCGCTGTCCAGTGCTGTCACCCACAGCTTCAGGTCACGGAACTGTTCATAGTCAAAGGAGCTCAGTGCATACAGGACTCCGGTGTCAGAGTTGATGGAGACATAGGAAGATAGAGGTGCTCCCTGGAGGGTATCCTCAACCAGAGAGTAAGTGATCTGGGCGTTCTCTCTACTGTCCCGGTCCACAGCAGTCACTGAGAAGAAGGAGGCTCCTCTGGGGTTGTTTTCAGGAACGTAGGCAGAGTAAGAGGAGTAAGCAAAAGTGGGCGGGTTATCATTGTCATCCGCTACATTCAGTGAAATGTGAGTTTCTGTAGACAAGGGCGGACTTCCATGATCTGTGGCTGTCAACGTTATATTGTAGCTCTGGACCTGCTCCCTGTCCAGCTCGCTGTTTGTTATCAACTTGTAATAATTTTCATAGGTCTTTTCTAATTTAAAAGGCAGATTGTTAGGAATGAAACAGGAGACTTGACCATTTTCTCCGGAGTCTTGATCTTGCACATTTAGAAGAGAAATTACTGTACCTGGAGGAGAATTCTCCAGCACTGAATTAGTAGAAGATGTGATAGTTATTTCTGGAGCATTATCGTTAACGTCCACAATTGTGATCAACATCTTAGCACTGGTGGAGAGACCTCCACCATCTTGGCCTTGAATTTCCATCTCATAGAACCTATATTTCTCAAAATCCAGAGACCCCTGTATTAAGACTTCTCCAGTTCGAGGATCCAACTGGAAAATTTCAGAAGCTTTGCTTTCCATATTCCGGAATGAATACACCACTTCCCCGTTGATTCCTTCATCTGGATCAGTTGCGTTTACCATGAGCACCCGAGTTCCAGAGCTGAGGTTCTCGGGAACACTCACTCGATAAACAGACTGTGTAAACTTTGGGATATGGTCATTTACATCGAGGACCACCACACGAATGGGAACAGCGCCCTGGCGAATGGGATCTCCTCCATCTAAGGCTGTGAGGAGGAGGTGATGAGCAGCCTGTTTCTCCCGGTCCAGGCTCCCCTCCAGCACTAGCTCGGGATTCTTGGCCCCATCCGTTCCGCCTCGCACTTGCAAGGAAAAGTAACTATTAGAGTTGAGCTGGTAGCGCTGGAGGGAGTTTACTCCCACATCCGGATCCCTAGCGTTAGGAAGGGGAAATCGTGATCCTGGAGTTGCGTGCTCACTGACTTTTATCTCTACTTCCTCCTCCCGGAAGCTGGGGGCGTTATCATTAATATCCATTATTTCCACCTCCACTCCGTAAATCCTCAGAGTATCTTCCACAAGTATCTCCATATTTAATAAGCAGGAGGATAGTGTCTCACAGAGCTCCTCTCGGTCTATCCTACCCGCAGTGATCAAGCTGCCACTTCGCGGACTCAGAGCGAAAAGCTGCGTCTTTCCTCTGGAGACAATGCGGACTCGGCGTTCCGTCAGCTCCCAGGGCTCCAGCCCCAGATCCTTGGAAATATTGCCCACGAAGAAGCCTTTGTCTGTCTCTTCGGGCACCGAATATCGGATCTTCCTGGCCCCAGACTCCCGCAGCGTCCCCAGAAAAATGTACACTAGGACCAGCCCCCGGCGGTCCAGGCGCAGTAGCCGATTCGCCATGGCAGTGGCTGAGCCTATATTCTGTGATTTCTTGAGCCGTTTTGTTCTTAATCAGCTTGTGTATCTACGAAGTACGGGGCCGACTGCGTCCAAAATATATTACAGAGCGAAGGGAAGTACTTTAAGTTTCCAGCATCAGGAGGATCTGTGAGTATCCATCTCACTCTTTGTGTTGTTGAGGCGGGGGAGGGAGGGACTCTGTAGCTCGCAGCTTCCCATTCCCTGATTGGTGAACAGCGGCGCCTGGAGTCCAATCTTATTATTGCACCGAGTAAGAAAAATCCAACTAATGTGCTGATTTTAGAAATTATTACACTCACCTCTTCAAGAATGGTGTAATACACCTTTACGTATTGGTAAAGCTTAAAATTGCATATAATAAAGAGTTATACGATGCTATGTTAAAGGTTCACCAAGAGCACTTATGAAAGTAATTATTAAAAGAGCTTGCTTAATTTTTTAAAAAGCTTTCACATACTACTGGCACTAAAAACTTACAGGTTAGATTTGGTTCCTATTGATTTTTACCGACTGAGGGGAACAGCATTTGTGGATAGGGAACTAGCATGGTCCCAACAAAATAATCAGATAGGATGCATGACTATAATTCTTACCAATGTTTCTTTATTGAGTAAAATAAAGATGAAATGTTTGAGAAAATTTGGATGGCATTAGGTTTGTCATTTAAAACCCCACGATATGAAAATCTAACTGTATTCCATATCCTTAATTAGAAGGCATTCTATTTCATGAAAATTTCACCTGAGATTTCTCTATGTATTTTAGGTTCAAATACATTTGAATAGTAGGAGTGCAGCATTGTGAACTTTACTCTTAGTGATACCCATAGATTTGACCTAGATATATTTTTAGGAACTTTATCAAGAGATTGAATCTAGATATTTTAGATTCTAGAGATAACCTCTATATTGAGATGTATTGGCATATTGGAATATAAAAAACATTATTTTAGATACTTACTTGTTTAAAAGTCTTCTTATCTGCTTCGATACTTGGAGTTAAAATGCTAGCCAACAGCACTGAAGAGCTATCTTTGTTGAGAATATCTTGTGTGGCTGGACAATGATCGACAGATGTGAGAAAATGAAATTCTGGGTTAGTCTGATCCCCAGGCACACACAAGTTATAGGCATAGGGCAACGTTCCCTCACTGTAGTTGGGGGGAATCTCGGGTCCAGATTTGGAGCAGAGAACAGACCCAAAGCAGCCCCCAGTGGCGGGGCTGGAGGAGCGTCGCAGGCGCAGGGCAATGGCCAGAATCACCGCGAGCAGGAAGAGCACAGAGATCAAGGCCAAGGCCACCACCAGGTAAAACTGCAGCTCAGCCTGGGGCTCAGAGGGTGCAGGATGGTCGCCGAGGTCCGGCAGTGCCTCTTGTAGGCTGTCTGCGAAGACCAGGAGCAGCGTGGCGGTGGCCGAGAGGGGCGGCTGTCCCCCGTCCCGCACGGCGACCAGCAGGCGCTGGCGGGCCGCGTCCCTGTCGCCCAAAGCACGCGCCGTGCGCACCTCGCCCGTGCGCAGCCCCAGGCTGAAGAGTCCGGGCTCGCTGGCCTGCAGCACGTGGTAGGACAGCCAGGCGTTGTGTCCCGAGTCGGCGTCCACCGCCACCACCTTGGTGACCAGGTAGCCGGGCTGCGCGGCGCGCGGCACCGTGTCGAAGAGCGCCGAGCCGTCGGGCCCCAGCGCCGGGTACAGCACCCTTGGCGCGTTGTCGTTGCGGTCGCCCACCAGCACGCGCAGGCTCGCGTTGGCGCTGAGCGCGGGCGAGCCCTGGTCGCGGGCCTGCAGCGTCAGCTCGAAGGCGCGCAGCTGCTCGTGGTCGAAGGCGCGCTGCGCGAACACCACCCCGCTCTGCGCGCTCACCGACACGTAGGACGACAGCGCCCGCGGCTCCAGGTCGCTGGCCACGATGGAGTAGGAGACGCGGCCGTTGGGTCCCAGGTCGGGATCTGAGGCGCTGACTTGGGCGATGGAGGCGCCGGGCGGGTTGTTTTCTGGCACGTGGACCAAGTAGGCTGACTGTCGGAAAACCGGCGCGTTGTCGTTGACGTCGGTGACGTGCAGGGTGATGGTAGTGCTGGAGGAGAGGGGCGGCTTGCCCCTGTCGGTGGCTGTGATTGTCACATTATACTCTGGGGTCTGCTCCCTGTCCAGGGCCCCATCTGTTACAAGCTTGTAGTAATTATTAGAAGAAGAATGAATCTTAAATGGAACATCTCTACTTAAATTGCATGTGACTTCTCCATTTTCCCTGGAATCCCGGTCCCGTGTTTTGAAGAGAGCCACAACCATTCCGGGACGAGAATCCTCCAAAATCTGATCAGAGAGGGAAGTGATGATTATTTCTGGGAGGTTGTCATTTCCGTCTAGAACTTCTATAATTACTTTACACTGTGTAGAGAGGGATCCTCGGTCCTTTGCTTCTACACCCATGGTATATCTTTCTACTTCTTCAAAATCCAAGGGTTGGTGAGTTATAATGTTTCCTGTAGCGGGATCCAGAGAGAACACGTGCTGGGCGTTATCAGTCACACCAAGGAATGAGTAGGTGATCTCCGCGTTGAAGCCTTCGTCTTGGTCTGTGGCACTCACCTTCAACACCGAGCTGCCTGGGGGCACGTCTTCCGGAAGGCTGACCCTGTACACGTCTTGGCTGAACACTGGGGGGTTATCGTTGGCATCCACCACCAGGATTCGGATTTGAGTGGTGCCGCTTCGCGGCGGTTCCCCGCTGTCTAAGGCTGTCAGCACCAAGTGATGAGTGCTCTGCGTTTCTCGGTCCAGGGTCTTCTTCAATACCAGTTCTGGATATTTGCCACCATCGGGATTGTCTTTCACCACCAACGAGAAATACTCGTTAGGACTTAGTTGGTACTTGCTCAGTGAATTCATACTAATATCGGGATCTTTTGCACACTCAAGAATTGTTCCCATCCCCGGGCTGACAGACTCACTGATTTCTAAGTTTATTTCATCTTTATGGAATTGAGGGGCGTGGTCATTAATATCCTCAACAACCACAACGATATGAAAGATATTTAAAGGATTTTCCACCACAGCTTCCAACTGCAATTCACATCTTCTTCTCTCTTTGCATATCTGCTCACGGTCTATTCGGTCCTTCACAAGTAGCTCCCCGCTCTCCGGGTCTACGCTGAAAAGCAGCTTCTCTGCGCTAACTCGCAGCTTCCGAGCCGACACATCCAGGACACTGAGTCCTAGATCCTTGGCGAGGTTCCCGACCACCGAGCCCTTGGCCAGCTCCTCAGGAATCGAGTAGCGGATCGGTTCGGAGAGCGCGGGGTAGAACAAAGGCAGCAGGAAGGGAAACAGTACCTTCCGCGGGCCGGCCGGGCGCCTCCGCGCGCAGCTCCCTCCCATTGCGCGCTCCAGTTCTCGCTGGGTCCCAGTCTTTCCAGTTGGAGAAAGTGCACACTATTGCACTGGAAGCATTCGGCCCAGGACAGGCGGAGCTCCCAGTCTTGGGGCTGGGAATCTGTGTGTGCTGGGGAGAGTCTGGGGCGCCAGGAGCCTCAGTGTGTAAGCGGGTTTCCTTCTCTGTGTTGGCTGCGCAGGAAATCCCAGGCTAGAGGCTCAGCAATCCTGGGCGTCAGCGCTTGCCCTGCACTGGCCGACAGCGGCGCCCAGAGGCCCCGTGTGGAACCGCAACCTGGTTTTTCTATTTCAGAAATCTTTTTCTTTAAATGCAAGAAACAGCTAAAATATTTGAATCTTATTCGTCAGCGATTCTGTTTTCATCATGAAACGTATTTTTCAAATGGTCAAAAAGATCATATGTTTTTATATGTTAAAAATTTATGTAGGTTTTGAGTAGATAAAATTATTTCTTTAAATTGAAAAAGGCACCTAGGAATTTACAGTGAAAAGTATGTCTGCTATCCCATGGCACACTGCTACCCAGTTCTTCCATTCAGTAGCAGTCGCTGTTGTTCCTTTTAAGAGTAGTTGTCCACGAAGGGAAGTATTGGAGGTAAGCAAAAAACCTTTTTGTCTTCAATCCTAGCTTATATTTGGCTAGACGGTATTAATCCATCCCCCCCATTTTTAGGAACTGGAATGCAACCATTGCCATATTCATTACAATCATCCAGGGTGTCCTTTACTGCTTTTAAATAATTATATTTAAAAACACTTGCTTACAATAGCTACTGTGTCAAAAGAGTAGTTTTTTTTAAAAACCTGTATTTTTCAAAATACTAGACTTAAGATGGATGCATAGTAATTTTGATGCTCATGCACAGGAATTTAAAATGACAGTTTCAATGATCTAAAAGTTAATAACTATGACCCTAAAGGGTGTGCTCTCCTTCCACAGACCTATCATTGAACAAATGTTGAATGACATGAAAATAGTCATGGTCTCATAAGTATTTTTGAGACACATTAGGTCACTCTTTGACTTTAAACTACCATAGTAGTTTAGAAGAATATTAGTAGTAAATTAAAAGTAATAAATCAAACCAAATAAATCACTATCCTCACTAAATGGGCTCATCAGTAACTCCACAGATCATCGTTTAGAATAATTTTGTGTATTTCTCTGCTTATATTCAGATCCCCTGCAGAAATGACATTTCTTTCCTGACTTTAAGTTTATTTTGACTCTTAATTGCAGAATTTCAGGTGGGTCTTCCTTTCTCTACATTAAGGAGCCACTGAAAATACCCTTGGCCACATCCCTTGCTCCTGTTCTTGGAAACATGTTCAAATCTGTCTCCTCAGTCTATATGTTTTTAAGCCTTAAAGACTGGATAACTTAACAAAAAATACAGAGAGAGCAGAACCCAAAATTCGCTTAATATAACCTTCTATAGGCTCTGTGGAATCCCTATTGAGCAAAGAAAGTCAAATTAAAATGCTTTGTCTCCCACATAACAGTATGAAACTAGAATCACAGGCAGAAAGGATGCTACAGTGTTACCAGGTATGATTACACTTACAAAAAATTAAGCACACATTGTTATGAATTGTTGATAGAATATTAATGAAAAATTTAAATCTCTCTAGGAAGTATTCAACTGTAACTGTCACTCCAAGGTCTAGTTTGAAAAATATAGCCACAGAGTGTATTGTCCTTCTCCTTGGGAAGAACAACACTGAACACTGGCTTTGCGCTTGGGTTGTGTTTCCAGTGAAGCTAATGCATTTGTTTCTGACGTTTACCTGTTCTTAACAGACCTGCCTTCAAAACAGGAGGTAGGGTTGTCTGAGGGACTAGGGTTTCTTCAGTATGTGGCCAATAGGGCAAGCGCACATATTGACAGACACTTCTGTACGGAAGTCCTCTCTTAGGAATTGTCAGCAGTGTATTCAACAACTATAAAATATAAGGCTCTGCAAAGCTAATCATAACAGCCTTATGACAACAGGCCTTCACTGGGATTAGGTGACTATTTACGAGAAAGTAACCATATCAGCCTTAATAACCATCAAGTTCTACTCTTGAATGTTTTAGCAAGAAGCAAAGGTCGTTGAAACAGAGAAAAGTGAAAAAAATATAGAAATTTTCCATCATCATGCTGGAAACCTAAAAGTAAAACCAATGATAATTTTTTAAAGGAAAGTAAAAGAGTAAAAATAGAACTCACTGGAACCAAAGGGGTATCTTCTATAGGAAACTTCGAATCATCTAACAAAGACAAAGGATCCTTTTTCTCACAGCTCTCCTGGCTGAGAAGCGTGTCCGCGTAGTTGGGCTGGGGGAAGATCAGGTGACTCTTCCGCGAGTCCGCGGTGAGGGAGACCTCGTGGGAATAGGTCTGCAGGAAAGCGCGCACCCCATCCACGCCCACGAAGTGCGAGGCGGGCACGCCCACCAACCCGCCTCCTGAAGCCTGGAGGAGGCGGGACCTGTGCCAGCGCCGCAGTCTGAGCGCCAGCAGCACAATGACAAAAGCGAGGAAGACGCAGGAGACCGCAGCTATCGCCACCACCAAGTACAAGGTGAGTTCTGAAGCGTCCGAGTCGTGCCGGACCTCTAGACTGCCCAGATCAGCCAGGATGTCTGGGATGCTGTCGGCCACAGCCACGGTGAGCGTGACGGTGGCCGAGAGAGGGGGCTGGCCATGGTCCTGGACGGCCACCACCAGGCTCTGCTTGAGTGCGTCTCTGTCCAGCAGTGCCCGCGCCGTGCGCACCTCGCCCGTGTGCAGCCCCACGGTGAAGAGCCCTGGCTCACTGGCCTTGAGCAGGCGGTAGGACAGCCAGGCGTTCTGGCCTGAGTCTCTGTCCACTGCCACCACTTTGGTCACTAGATATCCGGGCTCTGCAGAGCGGGGTGCCAGCTCAATGCCAGTGGAACCATCAGTGGGGAGGGAGGGGTACAGGATCTCAGGTGCGTTGTCATTTTGGTCCAGTATGAACAGGCTTAGTGACACGTTGCTGCTGAGTGGTGGATCCCCACTGTCGGTGGCAGTCACCTGCATCTGCAGATCACGAAATTGCTCGTAGTCGAAGGACTGCAGCGCATACAGGACTCCTGTTTCAGAGTTGATGGAGATGTAGGAAGATAGAGGTGCCCCCTGGATAGTGTCTTCAGCTAGAGAGTAAATAACGCGAGCATTTTCTTTGCTGTCTGGGTCTAGTGCAGTCACTGAGAAGACAGAGGCACCTCGGGGGTTGTTCTCTGGGATATAGGTAAAGTAGGAGATGTCAGAGAATGTGGGTGGGTTGTCATTGATATCTGCCACTTGCAGGGTGAAGTGAATTCCTGTTGATAGAGGTGGACTCCCTCCATCTGTGGCTGTTACTGTGATGTTGTAAGAGGATACCTGTTCCCTGTCAAGGGCTCTGTATGTCACCAACCTATAATAACTATCAATGGACTTTTCTAACTTAAATGGTAGATTCCCCGATATGGAACAGGTGACCTGTCCATTCTGCCCAGAGTCTAAATCATGCACGTTTAAAAGGGCTATAACAGTTCCCAAAGGTGAATCTTCCATCAGGGGACTAAACAGAGACGTGATGGTCACCTCTGGACTGTTGTCATTTACATCTTCTACTGTAATCAACACTTTAGCAGTTGCAAGATACGCTCCTCCATCTTCCGCTTGTATTTCTATTTCATAGAAACCTGTTTCTTCATAATCTAGATTTTCTGATATTTTTATTTCCCCAGTATTTTTGTTTAGTTGGAATTTCAACAATTGTGTATCAGGTAATTTTCGGAATGAATATGTTACTTCTCCATTGGCTCCTTCATCTCTGTCGGTGGCAGTGACTGTCAGCAGCTGTGTGCCCACAGGCAAGTTCTCCGGAACACTCACTCGGTATTCGGGCAAGGTGAAGACCGGTGCATTGTCATTTGTATCGAAGACAGTCACAATGATGAGAACAGTGCCAGATCGGAGAGGGTCACCCCCGTCGGAGGCAGTGAGGACCAGGTGGTGCAGCGCCTCTTCCTCGCGATCCAGGGCGCGCTCCAGCACCAACTCCGGGTACTTGACGCCATTGGCACGGCTCTGAATTGCTAGGGTGAAGTGCTTATTGGGGCTGAGCTGGTAGCTCTGTAAAGAGTTCACGCCCACATCCGGATCAACAGCTTCCGGGAGAGGAAAACGCATTCCTGGGGCGACATTTTCATTAATTTTTACGTCTAGATTTTCTGCTTGGAATTTTGGAGCATTATCGTTGATATCAGTTACTTCTACTTCTATCCCGAAAAGTTTCACCCTATCTTCCACAAGAATGTTAAAATTCACCAGGCACCGCGAGCTCTGAGCGCAGAGCTCCTCCCGGTCTATCCTGCCCGCAGTGACCAAGCTGCCGCTTCGCGAGTTCAGAGCGAATAGCTGCGTCCTACCTCTGGAGACGATGCGGACTCCGCGCTCCGCCAGCTCCCGGGGCTCCAGACCCAGGTCCTTGGAGATGTTGCCCACGAAAGAGCCCTTCTCTAGCTCCTCAGGCACCGAGTAGCGGATCTGCCGGGCTTCAACCTCCCGTGGCATACCGAGGAAAAGGCAGAGCAGGACCAGCGCGCTGCGGTCGGAGCGATTCCTTTGAGCGGCCATTGTTGTCTGGTTACGGAATTCTGGCAAAGTCCTCACTGACACCTTCTGTGTTTTGACCGGTTCCCTTTTCTTTCTCTGGCTGCAGGGAGTCTCTGTAAACTGCGCTCCTTAAATTCTGGAGTGAGTTTCGCTGCAGCCTCGTTGCTGGTTTGTGGGAACTGTGGCGCTTTGTGTAGTTGGAGCCCTGAGAATCCGAATTGAGCGGGGTCTCCTTTTTCCTCGTAGGTGAACAGCGGCGCTCAGAGTCCTAAGAAGTTACTGCATCCAGTACGTGTGCAATAGAAATCAAACGCTACTCTTCGTTGGATATTTTATTTTATTTTACATTATTTCTTTGTTTTCTCGGCTGATATCCTTAAATAAACTACTATTTGTAGGTTTCTTACTGGATGGGATAAAGTGGAATGAAAGTACTATAAAATATTAAATGGAAATAGTCGCTTAAATATATATTTGCAACATTTGTTTTCTCAATAGAAATGTACCCACTTTAAAAGGTAAGTGACGCTTATTTTATTTCCTATGAGCTTCTAGGTATAACGCATAAAAGTCTTACAACTTTATGTGCAATTGTGATTTAAATGGCCCATTATGTTTAGTAGACATTCATATAGAGACTGAGTTATACCCCTTATAATTCACTTAAAATCTCTTTTTAGATTTAATTAACAAATTAATTAAATTTGTTTAGGAATAAAATTGTGTAAAAGGTTTCAAAATATTCTTTTCTAAAATAATTTTATTGAACCTCAATGAATGTTTCCTTGAAAATATTTATTATTAGAGGCATATTATTTGAAGTTAATTTGACCAATTTAAGTGAATTGAACAGGTAACCACAAACTAAAAGAAACATGTCTGTGTTGTAATCAGAAGAGAAATATGTACAAGAATTTCAAGTGCTACAATTTTAAAAAACAAAGACAGATATAATCATGTAGTTTTTTAAAAAAATAAGTGTTTATGTCAGATGACGTGTTTTCATCAGGACATTGATTCCAATAAAGATAATCTCTCCTCTTAGGCATTTTGTATGGAAGCCCAAGGTAAAATGGTTCACACATCTTCAATGGCATGTGCCCATCAACCCAGCATCAGTTCTCTCCTCAAAGGTGAGGGGTTTAAGAGGTTCACTTCTTTTTCTTTTTCCCTGAGGAAGATTAGGCCTGAGCTAACATCTGATGCAAATTTTCCTCTTCTTTATATGTGGGTCACCACCACAGAGTGGCTGACAGTGGTGTAAGTCCCCGCCCAGGATCTGGGATCAAAGGCGCAAACCCAGGAGACCGAAATGGAAATGCACCAAGCTTAACCACTATGCCACAGGCCGGCCCTGAGAGGTTCACTTTCATACAGAAAGCAGGTTGTTCAGAAGTGTTTATGTCACTATGCCCCCAAGTATGGAATTCTTCAAAGATTTTACCTTTTTGTCTTCAAAGATTTTATATAAGAGAATCAGAGAGCAAAAGGCAATAGCACTTCATGTACTTTCTTGGAAATTCTTTATCTTGCAGTGTAGAGGAAAAACGATTGGGAAAGAGTACATTTGAGCATCAAGAAAAGGTAAGTACTGTAAATATAAAAGAGAACCAGAAGGACCAAAAGTTGGAGGAAAACAATTCGTCTACGGTAGTTAGTTTTAAGTTTTGGAGACCACAGAAAACTTGGCAATGGAAACAAAGTTTTGACTCCTCTCCCAAGAAAAATGCAAACATCTATAACTTTGCATATAATTTCAGGGATCTGCTCCTTATTCCCCCTCAAATGCTTACAGTTTAAAAAATTATTAAAATAAACGAAGACATATACCTAAATGCACCTAAAAGGTTATTTGCACTAAACGTTTCTTTGAAAGGAGCACCTGCTTTGATATTTAATGAGTGCCTGAATAGTATTAAATATATATATATAACTAGGATATGGAAAATTCATCTTAAATCTTAGCACATTTGAGTAGATAGGAAATTATTTATTTATGTATTTGGTAAGAAGCCAAGATCCCTGCCTCTGTGTTGCTAATCTGAGCTTGAAAAGATACCTCTAATTTAGTGACATTTTTTTTCTGAATTATAGAGCAACCTATGAACCACGTAAATCTTGAAAAATATAATCAGTGAAAAACGAACATTGAGAAGAAAAGACGGTAGTTATGGATTTTCTAAATATGATTCTAAATATAAAAATGAAGTATGCCTGAAATATGAGAAACTAGTAGAGTATTACAGAAGACACAAAAAATGAAACTCACCGGTGGTATAGTCTCAGGATGTGGAGTTAAAGCATTCCCACTCTGAAGTGGAATTAAGGCCCCTGGAGAATCACCGCAAACTATGTCTTGAGTGGAATTCAAGGGCTCACTGCATTTCAGGAAATTAAACTCTGTCTTTCCAGTATGGGCAACGCACAAATTGTAGGAATAAGGTAAAGTCCCTTCGCTGTAGTTGGGGGGAACCACAGGTCCAGACTTGACACAGAGACCAGGCTGAAAGCAGCCCCAGGTGGCGGGGCTGGAGGAGCGTCGCAGGCGCAGGGCAATGGCCAGAATCACCGCGAGCAGGAAGAGCACGGAGATCAAGGCCAAGGCCACCACCAGGTAAAACTGCAGCTCAGCCTGGGGCTCAGAGGGTGCAGGATGGTCGCCGAGGTCCGGCAGCGCCTCTTGTAGGCTGTCTGCGAAGACCAGGAGCAGCGTGGCGGTGGCCGAGAGGGGCGGCTGTCCCCCGTCCCGCACGGCGACCAGCAGGCGCTGGCGGGCCGCGTCCCTGTCGCCCAAAGCACGCGCCGTGCGCACCTCGCCCGTGCGCAGCCCCAGGCTGAAGAGTCCGGGCTCGCTGGCCTGCAGCACGTGGTAGGACAACCAGGCGTTGTGTCCCGAGTCGGCGTCCACCGCCACCACCTTGGTGACCAGGTAGCCGGGCTGCGCGGCGCGCGGCACCGTGTCGAAGAGCGCCGAGCCGTCGGGCCCCAGCGCCGGGTACAGCACCCTTGGCGCGTTGTCGTTGCGGTCGCCCACCAGCACGCGCAGGCTCGCGTTGGCGCTGAGCGCGGGCGAGCCCTGGTCGCGGGCCTGCAGCGTCAGCTCGAAGGCGCGCAGCTGCTCGTGGTCGAAGGCGCGCTGCGCGAACACCACCCCGCTCTGCGCGCTCACCGACACGTAGGACGACAGCGCCCGCGGCTCCAGGTCGCTGGCCACGATGGAGTAGGAGACGCGGCCGTTGGGTCCCAGGTCGGGATCTGAGGCGCTGACTTGGGCGATGGAGGCGCCGGGCGGGTTGTTCTCAGCCACGTGGACCACGTAGTTGGCTTGGTGGAAAATTGGTGCGTTGTCGTTTATGTCGGCGATGTGCAGAGTGATGGTAGTGCTGGAGGAGAGGGGCGGCTTGCCCCTGTCAGTGGCTGTGATGGTGATGTTGTACTCTGGAGTCTGCTCTCGGTCCAAGAATCCATCTGTTACCAGCTTGTAGTAATTATTATTAGAAGAAGAAATCTTGAAAGGAACCCCTCTTCCTACATTACACTTGACTTCTCCATTTTCTCCAAAATCCCGATCCCGTGTTTTGAAGATGGCAACAACCATTCCTGGAAGAGAATCCTCCAAAATCTCATCAGAGAGAGAAGTGATGATTATTTCTGGGCTGTTGTCGTTTTCGTCTAGGATTTCTATGATTACTTTACATTGGGTCGAGAGACCACCTCCATCCTTTGCTTCCACTTCCATAGTGTATCTTTCTATATCCTCAAAATCCAATGACTGGTTATTCTTAATCATACCTGTTTTCTCATCCAATGAGAACATGTGTCTTGTACTCTGAGCGGTGCTCCTGAAGTAGTAGTTTATTTCGGCATTGACACCCTCGTCCTGGTCAGTGGCTGTCACCTGCAACACGGAGGACCCAGGGAGCAGATTTTCACTAACACTGATTCTATATTCGTCTTTGCTGAACACTGGCGAGTTATCATTGGTGTCCTTGACAAAGATTTCTATTTGAGCAGTGGCACTTCGTGGCGGGTCCCCTCCGTCCAAGGCAGTCAATATCAAGTGATGAAACCGCTTCTCTTCCCGGTCTAGAGGTTTCTCCAAAGATAACTCTGGATATTTGCCACCATCGGAATTAACTCTAACCATTAATGAGAAATAAGGGTTAGAATTTATCTGATAATCTTTAATCGAGTTCATGTTTATATCAGGGTCAGTGGCAGGGTCAAGGGATAGTCGTGCACCTAGGGATGCAGACTCAAAAATTTCTAAATGTATTTCCTTTTTATCAAATTGAGGGGCATGGTCATTAATATCCTCAACAACCACAACGATATGAAAGATATTTAAAGGATTTTCCACCACGGCTTCCAACTGCAATTCACATCTTCTTCTCTCTTTGCACATCTGCTCACGGTCTATTCGGTCCTTCACAAGTAGCTCCCCGCTCTCCGCGTCTACGCTGAAAAGCAGCTTCTCTGCGCTAACTCGCAGCTTCCGAGCCGACACATCCAGGACACTGAGCCCTAGATCCTTGGCGAGGTTCCCGACTACCGAGCCCTTGGCCAGCTCCTCAGGAATCGAGTAGCGGATCGGTTCGGAGAGCGCGGGGTAGAACAAAGGCAGCAGGAAGGGAAACAGTACCTGCCGCGGGCCGGCCGGGCGCCTCCGCGCGCAGCTCCCTCCCATTGCGCGCTCCAGTTCTCGCTCGGTCCCAGTCTTTCTGGAAAGCCGAAGAAACTGCAATTTACGGCCTCACTGGAAGAGCATTCGGCCCAGGACAGGCGGAATTGGGAATCCTTGTATGCTGGTCAGTGTGCGCAGCCGAGAGCCTCAGCGTGTGAATGTTTCCTTCTTTCTGTGTTGGCTGCGCAGGAAATCCCAGGCTAGAGGCTTAGGTATCCCGGGCGTCAGCGCTTGCCCTGCACTGGCCGACAGCGGCGCCCAGAGGCCCTACGTGGAACCGCAGTCTGACATTTTCGTCTTGAATCCAGTTTATCTCCAGAATATTTATACAGAATATATATATTGCTCTTCGAAAATGCAGTTATATAATATCCCTAAATTTTAGCTTTGCCATAGTATTACAGCGGATGCCTATATACTTAGTGTTTTCAAGAAATTTATTATGGAAAATTTCAAACTTATACAAAAGTAGGGAGCATTATTATTCAATCTTTATATACCCATCACCCAACTGAAAAAGTGATCAACACAGGTCATCTTTGTTTATATACTGCACTCCCTCATTATTTTGAAGCAAATCTGAGATATTTTAATTAACTCTAAGATGAGACATCAAGATGAGCAAGAATTTTATCTTTAAGCCTGTTATGTAATCTGTTACCAATGTACAAGTTCTACGTAGCTTAAGAAAACTAGAATAGAGCATTTTCCACACTCTTCCCAGTCATCCATCCGGTGAGCCTTGTGTTCTATTTTTAAAGGCAAGTGACATTTTTATTGTAGAGAATAGTAGTTACCTACCATGACATACAGGCCTTCATCAATATATATATTAGGTGTTTTTCAAATTAGCACATATTTTAATATTTATGAATACTAAGTACTAGAGGTTACTTACCAGGACAGAAATTTTAAATGAGAGTTTTCCTATTACATGGCTAAAAATATGACCCTGAAGGATGCTTTACTTTTTTCCTACCAGCTTAAGGAAGAAAGAGCATTTGAAATAATTATACTGTATGCATATCACAATGGATTTTCACACATGTTAACATTTATATTCTTATAAGTAAAACAACATAAATTCCAAAAATAATTGTAAAGACAAGTAAAATAAAATAATTCTCTATTTCCATAGAAATGCCAGCAGTCATCAATGATCATGGATCCCATTCTTAGCATTGACTTTTGAGTCAACTTCAAGCTTATTTTCAGTCTTCTGGAATGTCATTTATTACTTAAAACAATGCTACATTTAAAATCAAATTAAATAACACATTATTCTTTTCCTTATAGCTAAAAGCCAGTGAAATATTCTTAGAAACTCCACAGCAGTCTCCAAGAATATTTTCCTAAGTTGTCTCCCATATCCACATTTATTTCTAGCCTCAAAGTTGGAGAACTGAGCCATAAAAAATATACAGTTGAAGAATAATTTTAATTTCCCTTGTTTTGTCGTCTCACAGCGTTCAGTCTCAGAAACCCCTCTTTAGCAATCATAAACTATAGGAAAGAAGAGTTTTAAACTATCAATAACTTGACATTATAGCATTAGGAAATTAAAATCTTGGAGGATATGGTAACAGGGGATGTTAAAATTCTTACTATTAAAAGAATAAAAAGTTCCTTACTAGGGTTTGGAAATACACGATAATCGAAGTTTGAATCTTTCTTAGAAATAATCGCTAAAAGCAAACAATTTCTACAAGCATGTGATCTGAAAAACATCACCTCAAAGGGGTATTGTCCTGTCATAGAAACAGAAGAGCAGAATCAGTAGATCCAGGCTTTCAGCTGTTTCTCCAAGAAGAATGCATTTGCTGTCTCATTAATTTACCCCTACAAAAATAGTATTGGCTGTAGGAATGTTTTTAGGGTAAGATTTTCACAATGGGGCCATTAGAGGTAACAATAATAATAAATTTCAGGAATGGAAAACCAGCCCTAAGGATTAGTAGTGAACCATGGTAACCAATCAAGCAACCCACCCCAAAAGCCCCTGTCAATGCAGGAGAATGAGAGTGGCCCCAGGGGAAGGTTTACATTGACCACAGGTTAATTATTATTTGAAAGTGAAAATTACATCAGCCATGTAACCCATAAACGCCTCCAATAGATGTTAGAGCAAAAATTAGGCCCAGTGAAAACTTAAATGGTGAGAAATATGTTAATATGAACTTATCCTACCTTAAGTGCAAACACTCAAAGAGAAAACCAATGGTAATAGAAAGCAAAGGAAAAACTGAACTCACTGGAACCAAAGGAGTGTCTTCTATAGGAAACTTGGAATCATCTGAAACGCATAAAGCCTCATTTTTCTCACAGCTCTCCTGGCTAACGAGCGTGTCGGCATAGTTGGGATGGGGGAAGATCACGTGACTCTTCCGCGAGTCCGCAGTGAGGGAGATTTCCCCGGAATAGGTCTGAAGGAAAGCCCGCACCCCGTCCACGCCCACAAAGTGAGAAGCAGGCATGCCAGCCAATCCGATCCTCTCAGCCTGAAACTGACTTGAGGTGCGCCAGCGCCGCAGCCTCAGTGCCAGCAACACTATGACAAAGGCGAGGAAGATGCAGGAGACCGCGGCCACAGCCACAACCAGGTACAGTGTGAGGTCTGAATCATCCGGGTTGGCCGAGGGTTCGAAGCTGCCCAGGTCAGCCAAGACGTCTGGGATGCTGTCAGCCACGGCTATGGTGAGCGTGACGGTGGCTGAGAGAGGGGGCTGGCCATGGTCCTGGACGGACACCACCAGGCTCTGCTTGAGTGCATCTCTGTCCAGCAGGGCCCGCGCCGTGCGCACCTCTCCCGTGTGCAGCCCCACCGTGAAGAGCCCTGGCTCACTGGCCTTGAGCAGGCGGTAGGACAGCCAGGCATTCTGGCCTGAGTCTCGGTCCACCGCTACCACTTTCGTCACTAGATAGCCGGGCTCTGCGGAGCGGGGCGCCAGCTCCACGCCCGTGGAACCGTCGGTGGGGAGGGTGGGGTACAGAATCTCGGGCGTGTTGTCGTTCTGGTCGAGTACAAACAAGCTCAGTGACACGTTGCTGCTGAGTGGAGGGTCTCCGCTGTCACTTGCCCTCACCTGCATTTGAAGATTTCGAAACTGCTCATAGTCGAAGGAGCGCAGCGCGTATAACTCGCCGGTGTCGGAGTTGATGGAGACGTAGGATGAGAGAAGCGCCCCATGGATGGTGTCCTCGGCCAAGGAGTAAATAATTCGGGCGTTCTCGTTGCTATCAGGATCACGAGCTGTCACCGAGAAGATGGCGGTGCCTCTAAGGTTGTTCTCAGGGAGGTAGACTGAGTAGGAGGTTTGAGAGAAGGAGGGTGGATTGTCGTTGATGTCGACCACGTGCAGGGTGACGTGAATTTCTGAGGACAGGGGCGGCGTTCCTCTGTCAGTTGCAGTCACTGTGATGTTATATTCAGAGTTTTTTTCTCGGTCAAGAATTTGAGCTGTCAACAATCTGTAATAATCTTCTATCGACTTTTCTAATTGAAAAGGTAGGCTCTCCTGGATGGAACAGACAACTTGGCCGTTCTTCCCGGAGTCTCTGTCGTGAGCATTGAAAAGAAGGATTACTGTTCCTGGAGGAGCATCTTCCCTCACTGGGCTAAACAGAGATGTCATGATCACTTCCGGTCTATTGTCATTTACATCTTCCAGCGAAATGAGCACTTTAGTCAGCCCCTTCAATCCCCCACCATCTTCAGCTTGTATTTCCATTTCATAAAATGCACATTCTTCATAATCTAGATTCTTTGCTGTTGATATTTCCCCAGTGTTTTCATTAAGCTCGAATAATGGAGATTGTTTTTCACTAATTTTCCAGAATGTATACGCCACTCTTCCGTTGGCTCCCTCATCCGGGTCGCTAGCTCTTACAGTAAGCAGACGGGTGCCCTGGGGCACGTCCTCTGGGACTTTCACTCGGTAAATCGGTTGAGCAAAAACAGGGGCATTGTCGTTTGTATCCAACACTGTCACCTGGATGTGCACTGTGCTGGAACGACGCGGATCGCCGCTGTCGGAGGCGGTGAGGACCAGGTGGTGAGCAGCCTCTTCCTCACGGTCCAGGGCCCGCTCCAGCACCAGCTCTGGGTTTATAGTTCCGTCGTCTCCAGTTTGCACGTCCAGGGAGAAGTGGTGACTGGGGCTGAGCTGGTAGCTCTGCAGGGAATTCAAGCCCACATCCGGGTCAACAGCCTTTGGGAGTGGATAACGCGTTCCAGGTGCAGCGATTTCGTTAATTTTTACTTCCAGATTTTCGGTCTGGAATTTTGGGGCATTGTCGTTTATATCAGTTACTTCTATTTCTATTCCATAAAGTTGCACTCTGTCTTCAACCAGGACTTTAAAGTTCACCAGACACCGCGTGCTCTGAGCGCAGAGCTCCTCCCGGTCTATTCTGCCCGCGGTGACCAAGCTGCCGCTTCGCGGGTTCAGAGCAAAGAGCTGCGTCCTACCTCTGGAGACGATGCGGACTCCGCGCTCCGCCAGCTCCCGGGGCTCCAGCCCCAGCTCCTTAGAGATATTCCCCACGATATAGCCTTTTTCTGTCTCTTCAGGCACTGAGTAGTGGATCTGACTGGCCCTGATCTCCCACAGTCTCCCCAGGAAAAGGCACAGCAGGACCAGTCCTGTGTGGTGCGGGCGATTCCTTGGAGCGTCCATTGTTTTTTCACTACGGATTTTTTTCGGAATGCTTTCTCTGCACGCTGACTCCTTAGGTTCTTTTTTCCTCCTGCAAATTATGGTGATCTATTTTCTCGAGAAACCCGTAGTGCCCCAGGTTAGGAGGCTGAGTTTTGTTTCAGCCCCCCGGAGTTGGTCTGTGGTATCTGCGGGGCTTTGTGTAGTTGCAGATCCTAATATCTGACGAGCTCTGACTGAGCTTTTCTCAGAGTTGGTGAACAGCGGCGCTCAGAGTCCTAAGCCTTTACTACACCCAGTGAGATTAGCAAAATGTACTTGATTATAGATGACTGTAAAAGGAACACCACTACGGTCTTCTAATTATGATTTTAGATTTCTCTAATTGTTTCTTGCACTCCTATTTCAAAAGCAATTACCATTTGTGGATATCTTAGTTGGAAATGAAGTGGAATAAAATTTCTATTAAGTGTATTATTAAATCGCCATCTTTTCTTAATAACAAATTAACTTACTCTTATTCTTGGTAGAATTTTGCTCTCTCTACATATGTAAATTATTCTGATTTCCTTTTTTTAGTGTTTCACATTTTTCTATATGCCGTTATCTGTTTTTTGGAGTAATTACAAAGTTCAATCCTCTTTGGAAATACATTCATATTTTGTTAATTTTATACATTTATACTTACATGTGCATATTACATAACTATATTGAATGAATATATATGGATAGATTATTCCCTTTGAAGTTGTTTTATAAGGTTAATTTAGTTTGATAGTAAAATTCCTGGAGTGAGGTTTCCTCAAGATTTTGTTTACAAAAATGATTTTAATTAGGCAATCATAATAGATTTATCTCAAAAATATTACTGAATTTTCAAAGGATTGGTTTTTAAAATTTACACATTTGTGATTCTTAAACTTTTATGCTATTTAAAACTTTTCTTTTTAATTTTCTATGTGAGTACATAATGCATGCTCAGTCTATGGCATTTGGAAGATTCAAATCAATATACAGTGAAAAACAAGTTTCCATGTCAATCCTCCCCTTAGGAAATTACACAACTTCAAAGTCTTAAACTTCTTATTCTAAGGGTCACTTAAACTTATGTAGTAATTTGGGGAAAAGAACACAAGAGTAGAACCAATTATTACCACAAAAGTAAAAAGGACATGTCATTATGAGAAATTTCTTTCAGCAGTTTGTAAAGAAGCAATTTACTGAAGAAGTTTCTAAGGAAACTGGGCAAAAGACTGATAGTTATGTAATGGAAATTTTGTATGTGCATGAAATTAGTTTTTGCCTTAAAAATTTAAAACTTAGGATTCTCCATTCCATCCTACAGATAAAAGGATGATGAGAAAATCTCTAGTCACTAATGTTTAGGGCTCCAAATAAGACAAATCCCGTGACTTTTTTCCCCCCTTCCCTCTTCAAAAAATATAGGTCAGGAATGAGAGCAGGTGAGAGATGCCATAGCACTGCCTTTTCTTTTCTCAAGTAACTATGAAGAGGTGAGTGTAAAGAGGAAGAGGAGGATTTGGCATTCACAAAAACTTGAAGAACTTAATGATTTGGACCTTCTGATAAGTTCACTGAGTCTCGCTCCTACACACACAGTATTTTTCTTATAATTTTAATGGATTCACAAAATCACAAATAGGTGGATGTAAAGAACTAGACATGATAAATAAACATGAGGAAGGGATGGAGACTGTACCAGGAAACCAGTGCAGGAAGATACCTAGTAGTAGTTTCTTTGTTTTAAAGGATGAATTAAGTGATTGCCTGCTTTAAATTTAATGTCTACTTACACACAAAATTTTAAAAATGTTAATAAAGAACGAGATAATCAATGGGTAAATTTCATTAGCTTTGAAAAAAGAGATAAGAAATTGGTACAATACTTGTGCTCAGAAGCAAAGAGTACTCTCACTAATTTCCAGATCTGAACTTGGTAAGATAACTCTATTTTATGTCACATAACTACTCCCATTCACCGCTCCTCTCAAAGAATGGAAATGTAGCTTTCTGTCGGACTATAATGTCTCTAAGAGAACTTAGAAGACTTGGAAATGTAATAATTTTGATATAAATGTGAAAATTAGGTAGATGATGAAAAGGAATAGACACTTAAATGGAACTCACCGCTGTTAGAGTTTCGGGATGGGAAGTCAACTCACTGGAATTACAAACCGGAAATAACGGCCCAGACGAATCACCACAAAGCATGTCCTGTCCTGAACTCAATTGTTCATTACATTTTAGAAAATTAAACTCTTTCTTTCCAGTACGGGCAACGCACAAATTGTAGGAATAAGGTAAAGTCCCTTCGCTGTAGTTGGGGGGAACCCCAGGTCCAGACTTGACACAGAGACCAGGCTGAAAGCAGCCCCAGGCGGCGGGGCTGGAGGAGCGTCGCAGGCGCAGGGCAATGGCCAGAATCACCGCGAGCAGGAAGAGCACGGAGATCAAGGCCAAGGCCACCACCAGGTAAAACTGCAGCTCAGCCTGGGGCTCAGAGGGTGCAGGATGGTCGCCGAGGTCCGGCAGCGCCTCTTGTAGGCTGTCTGCGAAGACCAGGAGCAGCGTGGCGGTGGCCGAGAGGGGCGGCTGTCCCCCGTCCCGCACGGCGACCAGCAGGCGCTGGCGGGCCGCGTCCCTGTCGCCCAAAGCACGCGCCGTGCGCACCTCGCCCGTGCGCAGCCCCAGGCTGAAGAGTCCGGGCTCGCTGGCCTGCAGCACGTGGTAGGACAGCCAGGCGTTGTGTCCCGAGTCGGCGTCCACCGCCACCACCTTGGTGACCAGGTAGCCGGGCTGCGCGGCGCGCGGCACCGTGTCGAAGAGCGCCGAGCCGTCGGGCCCCAGCGCCGGGTACAGCACCCTTGGCGCGTTGTCGTTGCGGTCGCCCACCAGCACGCGCAGGCTCGCGTTGGCGCTGAGCGCGGGCGAGCCCTGGTCGCGGGCCTGCAGCGTCAGCTCGAAGGCGCGCAGTTGCTCGTGGTCGAAGGAGCGCTGCGCGAACACCACCCCGCTCTGCGCGCTCACCGACACGTAGGACGACAGCGCCCGCGGCTCCAGGTCGCTGGCCACGATGGAGTAGGAGACGCGGCCGTTGGGTCCCAGGTCGGGATCTGAGGCGCTGACTTGGGCGATGGAGGCGCCGGGCGGGTTGTTCTCGGCCACGTGGACCACGTAGGAGGCCTGGTGGAAAACCGGAGCATTGTCGTTGACGTCAGTGATGTGCAAGGTGACACTTATGCTGGCGGAGAGGGGCGGCTTGCCCCTGTCAGTGGCTGTGATGGTGACATTGTACTCTGGAGTCTGCTCTCGGTCCAGGGTCCCGTCTGTTACCAATTTATAAGAATTTTTGGAGGAAGAGATTATCTGAAAAGGGACTTCACCCTCTAATCGACAATTAACCTCCCCATTCTCCCCAGAATCTTGGTCATGTATTTTGATCAAAGCAATTAGCGTTCCAGGCACTGCGTTTTCCAGAATGTTTTCGACTAGAGTATGGAATGTAACTTCTGGGCTGTTGTCATTTTCATCTTGAATGTTAATTTCAACCGTACATTGTGCAACCAGTCCTCCGCCATCCCTCCCTTCCACCACTATGGAATATTTCTTGATTTCTTCAAAATCCAGTGTCCTTAGAGTTGTAATTTCCCCACTCTTTGAATTCAGATGAAAGACTTGCCCGGTCCTGTAGAAGGAATAAGTGATTTGGGAGTTAACACCCTCATCCTGGTCAGTGGCTGACACCTGCAGCACAGCAGTGCCTGGGGGCACGTTTTCTCGAAGGCTGACCCTGTACACGTCCTGGTGGAATACTGGGGGGTTATCATTGGCATCAGTGACCTGGATGCGCAGCTCAGTTGTGCCGCTTAGGGGTGGGTCTCCGCCGTCCAACGCAGTGAGGACTAAACGATGATAACCCTGTTGTTCCCTGTCTAAGGGTTTCTCCAATGTCAGTTCCGGGTATTTACTACCATCTTGTTTCTCCTTATTTATCAATGAGAAACTAGGACTAAGAGAGAGTTTATAATTTCGCAGAGAGTTTAAGCCAATATCTGCATCTTCCGCTACTTCTAATATAAATCGGGTGCCTGGCAGTGTAGACTCACTTATTTGCAGGTCAAAGGAATTTTGTGTGAATTTTGGCATGTGGTCATTAATATCCTCGATCTCCACATTCACGTGATAAAAGTTCAATGGGTTTTCAGCAACAGCCTCAAATTCAAGAGCACAGGCTGGGTTCTTCCCACATATCTGCTCCCGGTCTAGCCTGCTGCTCACAAGTAACTCCCCGCTCTCTGCGCTCACAGTGAAGTAAGGCTTCTCGGAACTGACGCGCAGTTTTCGAGTTGGTAACTCCAGGACGCTCAGTCCCAGGTCCTTGGCGAGGTTCCCCACCACCGAGCCCCCGGGCATTTCCTCGCGAATCCTGTAGCGGATCTGCTCCGACAGCGCGGGCCAGAACAAAGACAGCAGGAAGGGAAAGAGCACTGGCCGCCTCTCAGCCCAGCCGTTCTCCCCAGCGCCGCTCCCCATCCCTCTTGCTCCCCTCAGCTGGCTCACCAGACCTGGAGACGCAGGATTACAAATAAGCTCAGTGCTGCAGATGTCCGGAGCTCCGAATAGGCTTTATTTCCTGCGTGGTGGTCAGGGTTTCTCCTTTTCCAGAAGAGGAAGCGGTGTAAAGGCTGGCGCTAGGGAGTCTGAGATGGGGAAAGTGCGCTGCGGCTGCGCGAGATCACTGGCTCCAAGCTCTCCACTTTGGCCAACAGCGGCGCCCAGAGTCCGCACTGGGAAACTGCAGCCTCTGCTGCTTCAGTTTTACCAGCTAGGATAATCATGACAGTGCGCCTAACTGAACGAGCTATGTTTTTATGTTAATATATTTAATATCTTAAACTATAAAGCATTCTCTAAGGTATCTTTTCTTTTTTCCCAAAATAATTAGAAATATCACGTTGGATTTTTATACAAACCTACATGTATATTGGTTCATTCATTTCACCAATCCACAAACCTACGTTGAACTCTTCTTGTGCTAAGTACTGCCCTCGTCAGTGGCGATATAACAATGAACAAGACACAGGTCTTGCCATCGGAGAGTTTGTCCTCTACTGATTTCACAAATTCATTTCTCTTTATTAGCTATGACATGTGAAATAATTTTTAACCTGCTTTGATTGATCCCTGTTTCCCCCATTTCTAAGTAATGCTGTTTCATAGCACACGTATTAGAGAACATCAGTACTGTTGAAAGCTATTTTGTAAAGTTGTGCAGTTTTGTACTAATCCTCAAACATCTCCTCCTACTGATAATATCAACAGTCTCTTTATAAAAATACCTTAATTTTATTCTTCTGACTACCTCAAGAAGTATTCATTCAAAAAAACTGCTCCTGTCATGTAGCCAAGAGATGATTTGCTCTACCCTCTTCTCCACATCTCCACATTACTTGGGTTACGTAACACGCAATATAGTACATAAATTCATTCTTAAAAGTCACTGGGGGAAATGCTTATCTATTCTTCAATACAAAGTCACAAAGGGATATTCCTCATCTATGTCCCTAGGTTATACTGAAGCAATGACTTTGGAATTGGAGGAATTAAGCTCATGGTAAGTATTTACACAAATCTACTGACTACAGTGACATTATTCTAATTATTTTACTCCATTTATTACAATTTTTTTGACAATTAATGAATAGTTTGAGCAAGAGTAAGGATTTTCTTTTGGGGGGAGCATTCCACACACTTTTAAAAATTGCAAAGTGTCTGGAACAGAATTGAAAGCCCAGCAATAAAACCACACATCTATGGACAGCTAATCTTTGACAAAGGAGCTGAGGGCCTACAATGGAGGAAAGAAAGTCTCTTCAACAAATGGTGCTGGGAAAACTGGACAGCCACATGTAAAAGAATGAAAATCAACCATTCTTTTTCACCATTTACTAAAATAAACTCAAAATGGATCAAAGACCTAAACATTAGGCCTGAAACAATAAGTCTTCTAGAAGAGAATATCGGTAGTACACTCTTTGACATCAGCTTCAAAAGAATCTTTTCAGACACCATAACCCCTCACATGAGGGAAACAATAGAAAGAATAAACAAATGGGACTTCATCAGACTAAAGAGCTTCTTAAAGGCAAGGGAAAACAGGATTGAAACAAAAAAAACCAGCCCACTAATTGGGAAAAAATATTCACAAGTTATTTATCTGACAAAGGGTTAATCTCCATAATATACAAAGAACTCACACAACTCAACAATAAAAAATCAAACAACCCAGTTACAAAATGGGCAGGGGACATGAACAGACATTTCTCCAAAGAAGATATACAGATGGCCAATAGACACATGAAAAGATGCTCATCATCACTAATCATCAGGGAAATGCAAATCAAATCTACACTAAGATATCATGTTACACCTGTTAGAATGGCAAAAATATCCAAAACCAAGAGTGACAAATGTTGGAGAGGCTGTGAAGAAAAGGGAACCCTCATACACTGTTGGTGGGAAGGCAAACTGGTGCAGCCACTATGAAAAACAGTATGGAGATTCCTCAAAAAGTTAAGAATAGAAATACCTTATGACCCAGCCATCCCACTACTGGGTATCTATCCCAAGAACCTGCAATCAGCAATTCCAAAAGTTCCACACACCCCTATGTTCATCGCAGCATTATTCACAATAGCCAAGTCATGGAACCAACCTAAGTGCCCAGCAACTGATGATTGGATAAAGGAGATGTCGTATATATATACAATGGAATACTACTCAGCCATAAAAAGGACAAAGTCGTCCCAGTCACAACAACATGGATAGACCTTGAGAGTATTATGTTGAGTGAAATAAGCCAGACAGAGAAAGACGAACTCTGTATGACTCCACTCATAGGTGGTAGTTAACATATGGACAAAGAGAACTGATCGGTGGTTGCCAGGGGAAAGGGGGGTGGGGGGAGGGCACTAGGGGTGAAGTGGTATACCTACAACATGACTAATAATGATGTACAACCGTAATTTCACAAGGATGTTAACTTTCATAACCTTAATTAAAAAAAACTAAAAAAAAAATTGCAAAGTGTCAATAATATAGTTATCCCCTCAAATGACTGTGTGCCAAAACACTACAGAAAATATGACGTTAACTCCCACCCACTGTATATGCAAAAGAGGAGGGAACACTTCAAGATCTTTCAGAAGTGTCCTTTTTATTACTAACTAATGATTTCTTGTGTTTTCAACTCTTATCTGATGACAAATCAGGGATTACTTTTATTAAAATGCTATAAGAAGGAATATCAAAGACATATGGTCCAGATAGAATCATTTTAATTTGAATTAATCAGCTTGTTTAGAATATGAGTGCATGAAACTTCTGTTCTTAAAGTCAACATGTGCAAACCCTCTCACCATAAGAACACAGCACGTTTCACATGACTGCACAATCAAAACAGCTCAGTGGAACTGTATTGAAACATGTTCTTCTGTATTTTACAAAAGTCACTTTCAACAGTTTAAAATAACATTTCATTTCAAATCTGACTTTATTGCTTTTGGTTTTTTGGGGGGGGGCAATGGCCATTTTAGACTTTAGGTTCCACGTCTCCATTGGTACAAAACCCTTGGTCACCACTGATACAGAAACTGAACATTTAGGGACAATCTCACCTACCAGGATCCACCCTCTAAAATGTGTTTATGCTTTGAAATATGACAAGACATATTAAAGCTTTGAAGGATACTGAAGCAGAAGACATAGGGCTAAGAAAAGAGGTTTAAAGTGAAGAAATCTTCAAGAGACTAGTTTTAGATCCAAACCCTAAACATAAATCCTAAAAATCCTGAGATGTATTTTACTTTTATTAAGCTAATACAGGAATTAAAAGTCTCAATAATTTTTCCTGGGGCCAGCCCATAGCCAAGTGGTTAAGTTCCCCCGTGCTTCCCTTAGGGGGCCCAGAGTTTCCCTGGTTCAGATCCTGGGCATAGACAGGGCATCGCTCATCAGGCCATGCTCAGGCTGCATCCCACATAGTACAACCAGAGGCACTCACAACTAGAATATATAACTATGTACTGGGAGGCTTTGGGAAGAAGAAGAAGAAAAAAAAAAAGAAGATTGGCAACAAATGTTAGCTCAGGTGCCAATCTTTTAAAAAAATAATTTTTCCTCAGCTGTAATATATAGGAGTAAATATAAATATATACACATAATGGCATTCTCTGTACTCCACCATATGTATATATATGGTAAGTTATAATATATAACTTACTATGTGTGGTGGGGTAACTACTTCTTAAGTGAATAAGTGATAAGTGACAATTATAGTAAAATACGGAAGGTTTAAAACATTGAGAGTTCACATTTAAACAATCTTGTCCAAGCCTTTGAAAAGCAAATGACACCACAAACTATAATTAGAGCTCAACTTTTTAGTATCACAATTAAAATAACCCAAAACTTTGTAGTACACCTTAAACAATATTTCAAACTTCTTCACAATACGTGTTTCAGATGACGTAAATTAAATTTATACCCAATATAATTCCTCTGAGAAACGTAAACAGAGAACTGAACTCACCTGAACAGACGCAGCTTCATCCGTACATTGCTGAAAATCTATGGATGTTAACAAGGGATCCTTTTTCTCACAGCTCTCCTGGCTGAGGAGCGTGTCCGCGTAGTTGGGCTGCGGGAAGATCAGGTGACTCTTCCGCGAGTCCGCGGTGAGGGAGACCTCGTGGGAATAGGTCTGCAGGAAAGCGCGCACCCCGTCCACACCCACAAAGTGCGAGGTGGCCACGCCCCCCAACCCGCTTCCTGAAGCCTGGAGCAGACGAGACCTGTGCCAGCGCCGCAGTCTGAGTGCCAGCAGCACTATGACAAAGGCGAGGAAGATGCAGGAGACTGCCGCCACCGCCACCACCAGGTACAATGTGAGATCTGAATCATCAGAGTTGACAGGGGTCCTGATGCTGCCCAGGTCAGCCAGGACGTCTGGGATGCTGTCAGCCATGGCCACGGTGAGAGTGACAGTGGCTGAGAGTGGGGGCTGGCCGTGGTCCTGGACGGCCACCACCAGGCTCTGCTTGAGAACGTCTCTGTCCAGAAGGGCCCGTGCCGTCCGCACCTCTCCCGTGTGCAACCCCACTGCGAAGAGCCCTGGCTCACTGGCCTTGAGCAGGCGGTAGGACAGCCAGGCGTTCTGGCCTGAGTCTCTGTCCACTGCCACCACTTTCGTCACTAGGTAGCCAGGTTCTGCAGAGCGGGGTGCCAGCTCTACGCCAGTGGAACCATCGTTGGGGAGCACAGGGTACAAGATCTCTGGCACGTTGTCGTTCTGGTCCAACACACTCAGACTCAGTGACACGTTGCTACTGAGTGGAGGGTCCCCACCATCACTGGCAATCACCAGTAGCTGCAAGTCTCGGATTTGCTCATAATCAAAGGAGCGCAGTGCATACAAGACACCGCTGTCAGAGTTGATGGAGACATAGGAGGAGAGAGGTGCCCCCATGATGGTGTCCTCCATCAGAAAGTAAGTGACTCGGGCGTTTTCATCATTGTCGGGATCATGGGCGGTCACAGAGAAGATGGAGGCTCCTCTGGGGTTGTTCTCTGGGATATAGGTTGAGTAGGAGGCATGAGAGAAAGTGGGAGCATTGTCATTTGTGTCTGCCACATGCAAGGCAATGTGAGTTTCAGTAGACAGAGGCGGGGTTCCTCGATCTGAGGCTATCACTGTGATATTGTACATAGAGATATTTTCTCTGTCCAAATATTTCCATGTCACCAATCTATAATAATTATCTATTGATTTTTCTAATTGAAAAGGCAAATTATCACGTGTGTAACAGACAACTTGACCATTCTTCCCAGAGTCTCGGTCATGCACATTCAAGAAGGCAATTACCGTCCCAGGAAGAGTATTTTCCAAGACCGGGCTAAACAGAGATGTAACGACCACTTCGGGTCTATTGTCATTTACATCTTCCACTGAAATGAGCACTTTGGTCCTCCCCAGAAGTGCCCCCACATCTTCAGCTTGTATTTCTATTTCATAAAATGCACATTCTTCATAATCTAGATTCTTTGCTGTTGATATTTCCCCAGTATTTTCATTAAGCTCGAATAATGGAGATTGTGTTTCACTAATTTTCCAGAATTTATACGCCACTCTTCCGTTGGCTCCCTCATCCGGGTCGCTAGCTCTTACAGTAAGCAGACGGGTGCCCTGGGGCACGTCCTCTGGGACTTTCACTCGGTAAATCGGTTGAGCAAAAACAGGGGCATTGTCGTTTGTATCCAACACTGTCACCTGGATGTGCACTGTGCTGGAACGACGCGGATCGCCGCTGTCGGAGGCGGTGAGGACCAGGTGGTGAGCAGCCTCTTCCTCACGGTCCAGGGCCCGCTCCAGCACCAGCTCTGGGTTTATAGTTCCGTCGTCTCCAGTTTGCACGTCCAGGGAGAAGTGGTGACTGGGGCTGAGCTGGTAGCTCTGCAGGGAATTCAAGCCCACATCCGGGTCAACAGCCTTTGGGAGTGGATAACGTGTTCCAGGTGCAGCGATTTCGTTAATTTTTACTTCCAGATTTTCGACTTGGAATTTCGGGTTGTTATCATTGATATCAGTGATTTCTATTTCTATCCCAAAAAGTTTCCCTCCATCCTCTACCAGGATGTTGATATTTACAAGACACCGCGCGCTCTGAGCACAGAGCTCCTCCCGGTCTACCCTGCCTGCAGTGATTAAGCTGCCGGTTCTCCGGTTCAGAGCAAAGAGCTGTATCCTACCTCTGGAGACGATGCGGACTCCGCGCTCCGCCAGCTCCCGGGGTTCCAGCCCCAGGTCCTTGGAGACGTTACCCACGAAAGATCCTTTGTCGCTCTCTTCTGGCACCGAATAGTGGATCTGTCCTCCCCCAATCTCCCACAGCGTGCCCAGGAGCGCGCACAGCAGGACCAGCTCTCCGCGTCCTCGGTAATCCCTTGGGGCAGCCATTGTTCTTTCGCTAAGGAATCCACTCAGAATCTTCATTGGGCATTTGTGTCTTGTTTACCTTTTTGCTGCAGCTATGGAGATGATCTTATCGAAAGCTGGAGCGTCCCAAATTTAGAGACGGAGTTTCGCTGCAGCCCCTGCAGTTGTTTTGTGGGATCTGTAGGTCTTTGCGAGGTGCAGCCCTGAATATCCGGACCGCGGAGTTTGCTTACATTTATCTCCAAGTAGGTGAACAGCGGCGCTTAGAGTCCCAAGCAGTTACTGCACCCATTTAGATATGTAACATTGTATGCTAGGTTACTGAGGAAAAAGTACTACTTGCTTTTTATAGTTTGTTTTGAATTTAATTTGTCCCTAAATTAATATTTTAAAAGTAATTACCAAGAAATGTGGGATGAAGTAGGGTTAAAGTCTTACAAAGTATTATTAAATAATCAGATTTATGGTTTAGCATTACTACTAAAATTTCTGGAATACATTTACTCTTTTAAAAAATAAATTATTAAAATTTTATTTATTATGCTCTGAGCTTTATTATAAATGTCTTCAATATCTATTGTCAAATAAGTAAGAACACCAGTGGTCACTGGAAATTAATTCATTTTTAGACTAAAATAGACCTATTGGAGATGTTTGACTCAAAACGTTGTTTTATTTGGTTTAGAGCAATTAATCATTATAGTAAGCTTTCTGTAGAGTTGTTGCTTTTTCATTTTCTTTATAAAATGTCATAATTACACATTGACAATATTTTCAAACTAATATGGTGAAATTTTAACAGGTTAAGGTCTTTTCAAGGTTTATCAGAGATTATACTATTTTGCTAGTTTTATTTAAATTATTTATATTTTTTCTATTTGAATAGAAAATACTTGAAAGGTACAAATGAATATACATTGAAAAGCAAATCTCCATACTCTTCTTCCCCCAATGACAGATGATTTACATTTTAGAGTAGACTTACTCAACTTCTTAAGTAGACATATTCTAAAGTTATTTTTACCTTAATTAGTACTTTGATCAAAAGAATTACAAACACAGTAAGGAACATGTAAGGAAGCAGTTACTAAGGGGAAATCTAGCAAAGGCTAACACAACATATTATCATCTTGTGTATATATTTGTATGCACATCAGACTGATAATTTTGTCTAAAATTTGAAGAATTCAAGACTCTGTTTTCCTCCTTGAGATAGTAGAATGACCAGAAGACCTCTAGCTACATTAGTTTAGGGCTCCAAAAAAGACAGTTCAAAAATTATATAGGAGTGTGTGTGAGAGAAGCAACAGAGGTGAAAACATCTTTTCTTTGATGGAGGAGCCTATGGAATGAGCTTCGACACAGATTAATCCTGAAATCCTATGCAGCAAGTAAGGAGAACAGACTTTTGCCTTCTGATGAGCATAATGGATCTACTGTTCACTCAAGCGATTTTACACTCACACACGCGTGCACACACGGTACATTGCATACGATTACAGTGAGTCCATCTACCTACAAATACAGGTTAAAATACCTTATTCTAGGAGCTTTGGAAACAAAAGGGAGGTAAATATAAGAAATAAAACATCAAATTAGTATGGAAACCATAACAGTTAAATCAGTTAAGAAAAATAACTAATTTTAGCTTAAAATGTTTTGCTTTAAAGGTTTATCTAAATTACTGCCTACTTTTACATTTACAGTATGTCCAAACCAGAAGAAGAAATCATTGTACATTAAGCGACAGGAAGAAAATCTCAGGGAAAAATTCATTGGTTTTTATGAGAGAGCCTCGAACATTGTCCAATGTTTCCCTTTGTAGATAAAACCATACCCTCACTGCTTTGAAAATCTGAGTCTGGTAAGACAACCCTAAAAGACACATAATTGCTCCTACTTCAACCTCCCTTGAAGAATGGGTAACAGATTTTTGACTGGCTACAACTTTCTTAAAGACAATTTTAGATCTGAAAATTGTTTGTTTTCCTGTGAATATGGAGAACTGGGTAGACCATAAGAAGCAGGTTATGCTTAAAGGAAACTCACCGGCTGGAAGGCTGACTCACTGGAATTACAAATCGGAAATAACGGCCCAGACGAATCACCACAAAGCATGTCTTGTCCTGAACCCAACTGCTCAGTACATTTTAGAAAATTAAACTCTGTCTTTCCAGTACGGGCAACGCACAAATTGTAGGAATAAGGTAAAGTCCCTTCGCTGTAGTTGGGGGGAACCCCAGGTCCAGACTTGACGCAGAGATCAGGCCGAAAGCAGCCCCAGGCGGCGGGGCTGGAGGAGCGTCGCAGGCGCAGGGCAATGGCCAGAATCACTGCGAGCAGGAAGAGCACGGAGATCAAGGCCAAGGCCACCACCAGGTAAAACTGCAGCTCAGCCTGGGGCTCAGAGGGTGCAGGATGGTCGCCGAGGTCCGGCAGCGCCTCTTGTAGGCTGTCTGCGAAGACCAGGAGCAGCGTGGCGGTGGCCGAGAGGGGCGGCTGTCCCCCGTCCCGCACGGCGACCAGCAGGCGCTGGCGGGCCGCGTCCCTGTCGCCCAAAGCACGCGCCGTGCGCACCTCGCCCGTGCGCAGCCCCAGGCTGAAGAGTCCGGGCTCGCTGGCCTGCAGCACGTGGTAGGACAGCCAGGCGTTGTGTCCCGAGTCGGCGTCCACCGCCACCACCTTGGTGACCAGGTAGCCGGGCTGCGCGGCGCGCGGCACCGTGTCGAAGAGCGCCGAGCCGTCGGGCCCCAGCGCCGGGTACAGCACCCTTGGCGCGTTGTCGTTGCGGTCGCCCACCAGCACGCGCAGGCTCGCGTTGGCGCTGAGCGCGGGCGAGCCCTGGTCGCGGGCCTGCAGCGTCAGCTCGAAGGCGCGCAGCTGCTCGTGGTCGAAGGCGCGCTGCGCGAACACCACCCCGCTCTGCGCGCTCACCGACACGTAGGACGACAGCGCCCGCGGCTCCAGGTCGCTGGCCACGATGGAGTAGGAGACGCGGCCGTTGGGTCCCAGGTCGGGATCTGAGGCGCTGACTTGGGCGATGGAGGCGCCGGGCGGGTTGTTCTCGGCCACGTGGACCACGTAGGAGGCCTGGTGGAAAACCGGAGCGTTGTCGTTTACATCTCCGATGCGCACGGTGATGGTAGTGCTGGCGGAGAGGGGCGGCTTGCCCCTGTCAGTCGCTGTGATGGTCACATTGTACTCCGGAGTCAGCTCCCGATCTAGAACTCCATCTGTCACTAATTTATACGTGTTTCTTGAAGAAGTGAGTAATTTAAACGGAACTTCACCTTCTAATTTACAAATAACTTCTCCGTTGTCTCCGGAATCCTTGTCACGGATTTTGAGCAAAGCAATGTGTGTTCCCAGGTTGGCGTCTTCCATAATAAGATCCGGCAGAGATTGGAATATCACTTCTGGGACGTTATCATTTACGTCTAGGACTTCTATCTCTACCGTACATTGGGCAATCATTCCTCCACCATCCCTTGCTTCCAGAACTATGGAATATTCTTTGACTTCCTCAAAATCTAACTTATTTAGAATAGTAATTTCCCCAGTATTAGAATTCAGGTCGAACTGGGTGATATGGCCTGCGTCAGTGAAAGAGAAGGTGATCTCGGCATTGACACCCTCATCCTGGTCCGTGGCCATCACTCGAAGCACAGTGGTGCCTGGGAACACATTTTCTGGAAGGTCCACCCTGTATAGTTCCTGGCTGAACACTGGAGGGTTATCATTGGCATCAGTCACTAGGACCTGTATCTGCGCAGTGCTGCTGAGTGGTGGATCCCCGCAGTCCAAGGCAGTCAAGATTAAGTGGTAGGACTTCTGCTCTTCCCGGTCTAAGGGCATCTTCAGTACCAGCTCGGGGTATTTACTACCATCTAATTTCTCTTTATTCACGAGTAAGAAATGATCACTGGGATTGAGCTGATAATTCTGTAGTGAGTTGGTACCAATATCTGCATCATAGGCAGATCCTAAGATAAATCGTGCCCCAGGCTTTGTGGACTCACTTATTTGTAGCTCAAAGGAATTTTGTGTGAATTTTGGCATGTGGTCATTAATATCCTCGATCTCCACATTCACGTGATAAAAGTTCAATGGGTTTTCAGCAACAGCCTCAAATTCAAGAGCACAGGCTGGGTTCTTCCCACATATCTGCTCCCGGTCTAGCCTGCTGCTCACAAGTAACTCCCCGCTCTCTGCGCTCACAGTGAAGTAAGGCTTCTCGGAACTGACGCGCAGTTTTCGAGTTGGTAACTCCAGGACGCTCAGTCCCAGGTCCTTGGCGAGGTTCCCCACCACCGAGCCCCCGGGCATTTCCTCGCGAATCCTGTAGCGGATCTGCTCCGACAGCGCGGGCCAGAACAAAGACAGCAGGAAGGGAAAGAGCACTGGCCGCCTCTCAGCCCAGCCGTTCTCCCCAGCGCCGCTCCCCATCCCTCTTGCTCCCCTCAGCTGGCTCACCAGACCTGGAGACGCAGGATTACAAATAAGCTCAGTGCTGCAGATGTCCGGAGCTCCGAATAGGCTTTATTTCCTGCGTGGTGGTCAGGGTTTCTCCTTTTCCAGAAGAGGAAGCGGTGTAAAGGCTGGCGCTAGGGAGTCTGAGATGGGGAAAGTGCGCTGCGGCTGCGCGAGATCACTGGCTCCAAGCTCTCCACTTTGGCCAACAGCGGCGCCCAGAGTCCGCACTGGGAAACTGCAGCCTCTGCTGCTTCAGTTTTACCAGCTAGGATAGTCACAATAGCGTGCCTAACTGAACGAGCCATTTTTATACGTCTATATACTTAGTAACATTTAATTTGTACTATTAGAAGCGTCCTTATCCCAACTTCCCATGTTTTTAGAGAAATCACGTATATTTAATACATACACATCTCTCTGTTGACATAATCATTTCCCAATCTTCAAATCTGCACTTGTAATAGAAAGATGACTATAACACAAACGTGGCCTAAACTATCTCAGAGTATAGTAATTTTGAATACTTATTAATTAGCAACATATTGGATAAAGTTTATCCCTCTTTCTTTGTTCCTTTTTTTCTTGTTTTTATTTTTTGGATAACTTTATGCTGATTCATTTCTATTTTTTCAGAAAGCACCAGTAATGCTGAAATTATGTCTTTAAAAGGGTACAATTAATACTTCCAAACTTTAGTCTTTCTTCCAAAATAGTTTCAGTGATTTCTTTATGGTAACGTTACCTGATTTTCACTTCCAATAGCTCAGTTAATGAAATGACGTAGCCAGAAAAAAGTAAGCCTATCCCTCTCCTTCTCATTGCACAATTATTTTCGTTACAAAATGTAGCACCAGTCTTCAAAGTTACCAGGTGGATAATATTTTGCTTTGCACTACAGAGTCACTCACTGCCACCCACTGCGCTGAGGCACTGGCTCTTCTGCACTTATGTAATATCCCATAACAACCTCAACTGAAGGAAACAGTCCCTACAAAGCTTACCTGCAACATCTCATTGAGTTTAGTAATGATTTCTCCCCTTTGTTTAAAAATATTTTAAAGCATCTAATAAATTTGGTCAGGAGATTTTCTTTTTTGAAATACCTGACAACCACATTTCTGTCTCACAAAGTGTCAGTAACATTGTCTCCTCCCCCAGTGATTGCACATCTGAACACTGCAGAATATATGAAATATACTCCCGCACTGTTGCACAGCCCTTTATATCCAAAATACCACCAAACACAACACTATGCTAGGAAAAACGCTGTTTTAATTAACTGTCAATGGTCCCAGTAAACAAGATTACCTTGTCATCAACTTCTTCCAGATGCTAATCAATTGAGGTGTTGGGCTTTACTGAAATGTCACACAAAGGGTAGAGAAGTAGTTAATAATAGTTTGGTTATTTCTAACCGAATTTTTCAGCAGATCCAATGAGTTAAGTAGACTACTGGTCTAGGACTTGAGTATATGAAATGATTGTTTCATAAAGCCAGCATCCTCAGTATCCCACTTGAAGAGCCCACAGACACACTTCACATGGCTGTACCACTAAAACAGCAGATAGGAATTTTGTGTCAAAACATTTAATTGCCTATTTCAAAAATGCCACTTATAACACTTGAAATGACATTTTATTAGATGTCATATTTTATTGGTTTTGGACAATGACCTATAGTGTGGCTTTAGACTCCATGACTGTCATTGACATAGATCTTAGTAAGGCTTGAGTCACCCATTTCATTCTTTAGGCATCAGCATGACCTTCCACTAGGATCTGACTTTAATATATTATTATGCTTTAAGTAGGTTGGGAAGCCACTGAGATTTTCAAGGCTACCAAGCTGAGGTACATAGAGGCAGAAGCAGGACACGGAAAAAGTCTTCACACAAACAAAATCTTGAAGCACCTTTTATAAATCTGATCTAAAGAGAATCCTGAGAAGTAGGGTGAGGTATATTTTCTTCTTTTTAGCCTAGTGCAATGAGAAAGACATAACAATTCATTCTCATTTATAAAATACACAAATTAAGAACACCAAGTGGAAAATAGGTGAGAGGTATTAAATGTGATAGTCCACTTATTCACAATCCTGTCCCTAGGCTTTCACTATGGAAGTGATACCAGAACCTATGTCAATAAGTGTTCCATGTTAAAGTATTGCCACTGAAAGAAACATTAAACTTGCTTTACCTCTTTAAAGTTTTTTCACCCTATCTTCAAAACACCTGTTTCACAAAACGATAAAGAAATTTACACAAAATATAAATCCTCAACAATATAAAGATAAATGAAAGACTGAACGCACCTGAATACTTTGGGCTTCATCCGTACATTGCTGAAAATCTATGGATGTTAACAAGGGATCCTTTTTCTCACAGCTCTCCTGGCTGAGGAGCGTGTCCGCGTAGTTGGGCTGGGGGAAGATCAGGTGACTCTTCCGCGAGTCCGCGGTGAGGGAGACCTCATGGGAATAGGTCTGCAGGAAAGCACGCACCCCATCCACACCCACAAAGTGTGAGGCGGGCACTCCCCCCAACCCGCTTCCTGAAGCCTGAAGCAGGCGAGACTTGTGCCAGCGCCGCACTCTGAGCACCAGCAGGACTATGACAAAGGCGAGGAAGATGCAGGAGACTGCTGCCACTGCCACCACCAGGTACAGTGTGAGATCTGAATCATCAGAGTTGGCAGGGGTCCTGATGCTGCCCAGGTCAGCCAGCACATCAGGGATGCTGTCAGCCACGGCCACGGTGAGAGTGACAGTGGCTGAGAGTGGGGGCTGACCGTGGTCCTGGACCACTACCACCAGGCTCTGCTTGAGTGCATCTCTGTCCAGAAGGGCCCGCGCTGTGCGCACCTCTCCCGTGTGCAACCCCACCGTGAAGAGCCCTGGCTCGCTGGCCTTGAGCAGGCGGTAGGACAGCCAAGCGTTCTGGCCTGAGTCTCTGTCCACTGCCACCACTTTTGTCACCAGGTAGCCAGGCTCTGCAGAGCGGGGTGCCAGCTCGACACCAGTGGAACCGTCTGTGGGAAGTGAGGGGTACAGGATCTCTGGTGGGTTGTCATTCTGGTCAAGCACGAATATGCTCAGTGACATATTGCTGCTGAGTGGTGGGTCCCCACTGTCATGGGCAGTCACTCTCAATTGCAGGTCACGGAACTGCTCATAGTCAAAGGAATGCAACGCATACAGGACGCCAGTGTCAGAATTGATGGAGACGTAGGAGGAAATGGACACATCCTGGAGAGTGTCTTCTGACAGGGAGTAAGTGACATGGGCATTCTCATCGCTATCGGGGTCGTGCGCAGTCACGGAGAAGATGGAGGCACCTCTGGGGTTGTTCTCAGGGATGAAGACAGAGTAGGAAGAGTGGGGGAAGGCAGGTGGGTTGTCATTGGTGTCTGCCACATTCACCAAGATGTGAGTTTCCGTGGACAAGGGTGGGGTCCCTCCATCTGTGGCTTTCAGCGTGATGTTATACACAGAGAGTTTTTCCCGGTCTAGGTTTTCAGCTGTCACCAATCTATAATAATTGTCTATTGATCTTTCTAATTTAAAAGGCAGATTTTCTGAAATAGTGCAGGTCACCTCACCATTCTTTCCGGAATCTCGGTCTTGAAGGTAGAAAAGAGCAATTACAGTTCCAGGAGGAGTGTCTTCAGGGATTGAGCTGCTTACAGATGTGACAGTTACTTCTGGAGCATTGTCATTCACATCTAAAATTGTGATCAGTACTTTAGCCCTTGTCATACTACCAGGACCGTCCTGAGCCTGAACTTCCATTTCATAGTAGCCGGAGTCTTCATAATCTAGACCTTCTAAAGTTGATAATTCTCCTGTATGGGAATTCAGTTGGAATATCTGTAGAATTTTCTGAGTTATTTTCCGAAAAGAATATGTCACTTCCCCATTCACTCCCTCGTCCAGGTCGGTGGCGTTTACAGCTAGCAGTCTTGTGCCCACCGGCACATTTTCAGGGACAGTTACTTGGTACTGAGGCAAAAAGAAGACTGGTGCATGATCATTAACGTCCACCACTGTCACTCGGATGCGGGCGGTGCCTGATCGGGGAGGGCTGCCGCCGTCAGAGGCTGTGAGGAGGAGGTGGTGAACCGCCTCTTCCTCCCGGTCCAGCACCCGGTCCAGCACTAATTCGGGATATTTAGTTCCATCGTCTCCAGTTTGCACAACCAGGGAGAAGTGGCGATTGGGGTTGAGCTGGTAGCTCTGGAGGGAGTTCGTGCCCACATCCGGATCCCTAGCTTCATTTAACGGAAACCGCACGCCAGGAGCTGTATTCTCCACTATTTTTACATTCATTTCTTCTGTCAAGAATCTAGGAGCGTTGTCATTAACATCCATTATTTCCACCTGTATAGGGTAAAGATTCATTTTATCTTCCATCAGAATGTTCAAGTTCACCAAACACCGCGCGCTCTGAGCGCAGAGCTCCTCCCGGTCTATTCTGCCCGTGGTGACCAAGCTGCCGCTTCGGGGGTTCAGAGCAAAGAGCTGCGTCCTACCTCTGGAGACGATGCGGACTCCACGCCCCGCCAGTTCCTGGGGCTGCAGCCCCAGATCCGTGGCGATATTACCCACAAAAGACCCTTTGTCTGTCTCCTCCAGCACGGAGTAGAGAATATGTCCCGTCCAAGCTTCTTTCCAGGTCCCCAGGAGGATGGAGAGCAGGAAGAATCCTCTGTAGTCCCCGTCCCTCTGCCGAGCCGCCATTGTTGTCCTGCCGATCTTGTTTAGACGCTGGGCTATCTCCCGCTGTGCTTCTGGAGGCCAGCGTGTCCACGTCAAGCCCTCTGTATTCGGAAAAGGAGTCCCAAATCCAGCAGAATAGAGGCCTGAGTTTGATGCAGCTTGGGAGAGGGTTTGGCGTTTCTTTGTGCTGTAAAAGCTCGGTGGTTCTGGCGGATCTTTTGCACAATTTCTTCCCTGGTTGGTGAACAGCGGCGCTCAGAGTCCTTACTAAGTTACTGCACCATACTGAAGCAAAATAACTGATTTTTCAGAAAGTTTTATTTTTCAAAATTCTTCCGTTTATATTTCTTCAATCCATATACCTCTGATATAATTTAAAAACCCATTTTAGAAAACTATGAATTAATGCAACAATGTTCATGGATGGGTGTTTATTAATCCCAGATAATTGCTTTTAAATTCTCTGCTTTGCATCGCAACTTTGAAATGACTCTTGGGCATTGCCTCACATTTTATCGCACATAGAGAAAAATCAGCCGTTGCAGGTTAAAAAGTATGATTTGTTTTAAAAAGATGTGTGTATACATGAGAAAGATGTTATATAGAAATTGTTTACATCAAAGTATAATAAATTTAAATTAATTCAATAATAATGAACACGTACTATGTTCTAGACACCACCATGTAAGACTTAGAGAGTCAAAATTTTCTTTAAAATGTGTAGAGGTAATTCAATAAAGTTTTTGATTGGATGAAACCTTAGAGATGATTTGTCCAATAACTTCATTTTAATGATTTAAAAAATGAGAAGGAATTGCCTTGTCCTTGACCAAATTGCAGTAGAACCAATGCCGGAATACAAATATCCTCACTCCCAGTCTTCTGAGAAGACAAAAGGGAATCATTATTGGCCTTTGTTGATGTTTTACGTGCCAGTAGAGATGAGGTGACAAGCCACACAGCAACAATCAGCTACAGAAGCAACTCATTTTGTACAGAAGGCAGAAATTTGCTGAGATTCTACTGGCTGTGGATTCATAAGAAAATGGATGTTGGCTTGACTGCTTCTTTTCATTATGCAATTAAAATAATCATCCTACCCTATTCCAGAATAATGGAGAAAAGGTGAGTCTCTAGACTGCCTTTGAGCAGGACTGTCCTGAAAGGGTTCTCAGAGGTACTCATTTCTCTGTTGACGTTAATGAAGTAAAACTCAATTGTTGATGGATCTGGGGTTACCCTCAGCCAGCAGAAATAAAACAAAAAGTTCCTTCCACATAGTTGCAGGAGAAAAGAGAGTGACCTATTCGGAAATGAAGACTTGGCAAGAAATAGCCTTGCTTCATAAATTATTTTAAGTCCTGAGGGAGTAGCTAGCAGAAAAGGAACCAGAAGGAACACTGAAAAACAGCTTAGTTGGTTAGAAGTTCCTAACTAATCTATTTCTGCTTTCTGATGGTCTTGCTCCAAAATATAAGGAATACTTTGAACGAAATGCTATTTCAATCTATCAAAATAATTCATAGCCATGTTTGCTTTCACCAAATAGATAAAAGAATTTTTTGTTCAAATGAACCAATACGTGTATCACAGGTTAATTCCATAAACATGAGTTAAATACTATTTGTTTACCAGTAATTTTGAATTTCTTGTTGATGTAAGCAAAATGTATGGTCATTAAAGATCATGAGTACTTGGAGACATTTCAAACAAAATTTTCATGTCTTGGTATTACGGCTCCCAATGTTGTGATCTTTTCCTGTCTGATACTTCAAAATTCATAGAGTCATCTCACATTTGTTTCTCTTTTTTTTTTTTGGTGAGGAAGATTTGCCTTGAGCTAACATCCATTGCCAGTCTTCCTCTATTTATTTTTTTGCTTGAGGAAGATTAGTTCTGAGCTATATCTGTGCCAGTCTTCCTCCATTTTGTATGTGGGATGCTCCACAGCATGGCTGATGAGTGGAGTAGGTCCACACCTGGATCCGAACCCATGAACCTGGGCCATCAAATCAGAAGGTGCAAAACTTTAACCTCTTGGCCAAGGGCCGGCCCTCATGTTTGTTTCTTATTCTACTATTAAAATGTGTGAATTAACTTATTACTTCTGAGTATCTTCTTTGGAGCTAAATAAATAAGATCTAGATAAATGAGATTATAGACATACTCTGAACATAAAGCATACTTTCAGGAGTAAATGGCTGCATTATCTCTAGTAATCAAGTTTTCTAAGTTATTCTACAACACAAAATTAAATATTAAAGAACTCTACTAGGCCACCAAGATATGTTTAAATATAACATAAGAGTACTATAGAAAATTGGAATAATTTTATAGCTTTAAAGGGAGTATGTCATTATTGATTGAGTTATTGGGAAGAATCTTGACCTTCTTTCATTTACTTGCATAAAAAAAATTCTACGTAAAGTCCAATTGACTTCCCAGGCATTAAGTTATTATCCTCTCACCTTTCTTTATGGAACTTTTTTCTATTGAAGAACATTTGTTTGGAGTTCTGTTTAGGTTTTCCTTCCCAGGCAAAGATGTAGGTATTTAACAATGATTCTCCCTGAGATTTTACTCCTTCCCCTTTGACAACTACCACCTTAACAGACGTTTGATCAGAAATGGGCGGTTTTTCACAGATGATAAAATAGCCTAATAATTTGGTAGATTTTTCCCTAATGCTCCAAAATTCACTATATGCTCAAAATCTCCTATCTTATTAACTTATTAACAATCTTATTAACTGCCTATCTTATTAATGATGATCTGTATGTTATGTAAAGAGCCTCATTTAGTCAGAATTTAGCCAATGTCCATGATTGCCAGGATTGAACACTTGGTCAGCCCACATAAATGAATGACTATTGTGGGAGTAGTATCTGATAGATTTTCTGCCAGTGAAATATTTTATTTGTCTAAATGAAATGGTCACAGGTAACCAGATAAGAGAATAAAATAAACCAGTCTACTATCCATGAGGTTTGCTTATAACAATGGAAGTTCAAGATGTAGTTTAAATCATCCAGAATTGGTGATATAATAAAATAGCACCCAGACTCTCAGAGTGTAGGAAACAAATAATATTTGTATAAGAGGCCATCTGACTCCCAGGACCAATACCAAAGATTCAAGTTCTTTAGAATTGTTATTTACTATTAAATTCTGATTAAAACCATGAAAGAATTATATGAAAATGTCAAAACAAATAAGATTTGAAAATGTGTATGATTAGAATCTCTTAGTCATTTACACTTGGAATCTTAAAAGAAATAATTCTGTAATAATTGCTGAAATGTAAATACCACAATATTGATTTAGAAAAACACGTATTACCCTTAGTAGCTAAAGATGTCGACTCAATATTATCTTAATGAAGACTGACCATTTGAGGTTACAGAGGAGGTTCTCATTCATTTTCAAGATACCTTCTCAATTATTTATTTTACACATGCATACTAAATTTAGATGCAAAAGTAGTCAATCCACTGTCTTATGAGGTCATAGAATCCTCCAGCTCAGGACTGGGAAAGATCTTGGGTATCATGTAGTTCAACAACTCATCAAATTATATTATTCTCTGTATTCCATTAATTCCAGGGCCATCAAGTTACTTTTGAAGAGTGCCAATAATAGAATCTCCTACCTCCTTAGGAATCCATTTTCTGTTGGAACAACTTTGGCAAATCAAAACTTTGCTTTTTTTCAACTAACAAACCATAGTTTCATTCACACCTTTGGGCCAGGATGAATTCGGCTAATCATTCTTCTAAATTACAACCCTCTTTTCATAAATATTTGAATAGAGTTCCTACATCACAGAAACCTTATTTAATCTGGGTTAAATATGCTAAATTTCAAAAATTCTTATTTGAACACTATTAACCTTCATTTTCCCATTCACTAGGCAGTCGTCTATCTTTAGAGACATATCCTGTAGGCACAGACACTAAGGAGCATACTTTAAAATTCATTTTCATTTTTAAATACTATTAGGCAAACATTGCAGAAGACATCGTAGTAGGGATACAGCATCAGGTGCTTATATTTATTTGTTAACAATCCAATAATTATAATAATGGTTATGTCAACAAATATTTCTTCACTATAGTGCTTTATAGTTTGAAAAAACATTTTTTTTTTGAAGATTGGCACCTGAGCTAACATCTGTTGCCAGTCTTCTTTTTCTCCTTCTCCTTCTTCTCCCCAAAGTCCCCTGGTACATAGATGTATATTCTAGCTGTAGCTCCTTCTGGCTGTGCTATGTGGGATGCCACCTCAGTGTGGCCTGATGAGAGGCGCCATGTCTGTGCCCAGGATCCAAACCAGTGAAACCCTGGGCCACCAAAGCGGAGCATGTGAACTTAACTACTTGGCCATTGGGCGGGCCCCTGAAAAAATTTTTATAAAATTATTTTTGTTTTCCAGAATTTGTGTGAGATAGATAAGACAAGTCTGTTTTTTTCTTTTGCTGAGGAAGATTCACCCTGAGCTAACATCCACTGATCATCTTCCTCTTTTTGTATGTGAGCTGGCACCACAGAAGGCCACTGACAGACAAGTGGTGTAGGTCTGTATCAGGGAACCAAACCCAGGCCACTGAAGTGGAGTGCATTGAACTTAACCACTAGACCACCAGGGCCAGCCTTCAATTTAAATTTGAAGACTATAGATATTGTGACTGGTTCGAGACGAATACCAGATAATTCCAGGAATATTATTCAGGTCTTGTAATACCAAATATCATGTCTTCCCTGGTACAGACATCAACAATTACTCTCGTCTTTTATAAAAGTAATTTTTGATTCCTAAGTAAGAAAGGGGGGAAATCTCTCTCGCAGATCTCCACCATTTTAGAAAACACTTGCTAGTAATTAACATTGGGGAAAAAAATAAGATCTTGATATTTTCTAACAGAGGCTGCAATTCAGTTTTTTTCACATTAGAAAAAGAGTTTCAGAAATGTCACATAATAGAAAAAATAAGAAACCTAAGAAATGAGATGTACGCAACCTAAGGGACAAAGAGCTTGCCAAGAGGAGAAAAGTAAAGAAAATCTAGGGCATATGTGATCAAGATTCATTTCGTAAAATTCAAGAAAACTAAGCTTTAATAGAATTCTATTGATATAAAAGAAAAACCTTCTTAAAATTACTATTCACTGAAAAGACTGAGAAAACTAAGCACTGATCAAAGAGAACTTTAAAACCAATAAAAGAATCAAACCTCACCTGAACAAGGGAGTCTCCCTCTTTACAAAAACCTGAATCTTCCTGAGTCAGAAGAGGCTCGCTTTTCTCACAGCTCTCCTGGCTGAGAAGCGTGTCCGCGTAGTTGGGCTGGGGGAAGATCAGGTGACTCTTCCGCGAGTCCGCGGTGAGGGAGACCTCGTGGGAATAGGTCTGCAGGAAAGCGCGCACCCCGTCCACGCCCACGAAGTGCGAGGCGGGCACGCCCACCAACGCGCCTCCTGAAGCCTGGAGCAGGCGTAACGTGTGCCAGCGCCGCAGTCTGAGGGCCAGCAACACAATGACAAAGGCAAGGAAGACGCAGGAGACCACAGCCACTGCCACCACCAAGTACAGCGTGAGGCCTGAGGCATCAGAGTTGTTCTGGACCTCTAGGCTGCCCAGATCAGCCAGGACATCTGGGATGCTGTCAGCCACAGCCACGGTGAGAGTCACAGTGGCTGAGAGGGGGGGCTGGCCATGGTCCTGGACGGCCACCACCAGGCTCTGCTTGAGTGCGTCTCTGTCCAGAAGGGCCCGTGCCGTGCGCACCTCACCCGTGTGCAGCCCCACGGTGAAAAGCCCTGGCTCACTGGCCTTGAGCAGGCGGTAGGACAGCCAGGCGTTCTGGCCTGAGTCTCTGTCCACTGCCACCACTTTCGTCACCAGGTAGCCAGGCTCTGCAGAGCGAGGTGCCAGCTCCACGCCTGTGGAACCGTCAGTGGGGAGTGAGGGGTACAGGATCTCTGGTGGGTTGTCATTCTGGTCAAGCACGAATATGCTCAGTGACACGTTGCTGCTGAGTGGTGGGTCCCCACCGTCATGTGCAATCACTCTCAGTTGCAGATCACGGAACTGTTCATAGTCGAAGGAGTGCAGTGCATACAGGATGCCTGTGTCAGAGTTGATGGAAACATAGGAGGATAGAGGCACACCCTGGATGGTGTCTTCAGGCAGTGAGTAGGTGACCCGTGCATTCTCATCACTGTCGGGGTCGTGTGCAGTCAGAGAGAAGATGGAGGCACCTCTGGGGTTGTTCTCAGGGACATAGACAGAGTAGGAGGAGTGGGGAAAGGCCGGTGGGTTGTCGTTGGTATCTGCCACATCTAGGGAGATGAGCATTTCTGTAGACAGAGGTGGCATTCCTTTGTCTGTGGCTGTCACAGTGATGTTGTACAAGGATACTTGTTCTCGATCTAGTTCTATATTGGTCACTAGTCGATAATAATTGTCTACTGATTTTTCCAATTCAAATGGCAGATTTCCCGAGATGGAACATGTTACCAGGCCATTCAGCCCTGAATCTCGATCATATACTTGAAAAAGAGCGATTACTGTTCCTGGAGGCACACTTTCAGCAACTGATCTGCTTCCAGATGTTACTACCACTTCTGGTACATTATCGTTCACATCCAAGATAGTTACTAAGACTTTTGCTCTGTCTTGTAGACCTGGCCCATCCCGGGCTTCAACATCCAGCTCATAAAAGCTCGAGTCCTCATAGTCTAGATTTGCGGAAGTTGATATTTCTCCAGTCAAAGCATTCAAGCAGAAAATCTTGGAGATCTTTTCTGTTATCCTCACGAAGGAATATGTTATTTCTGCGTAGATTCCTTCATCCTGGTCGGTGGCATTTACCGACAACACTGGCGTACCTACTGGCAGATTTTCAGGAACACTCACACGGTAAATAGGCTGAGTAAACACTGGAGGATTGTCATTCGCATCTAGGACAGTCACCAGAATTCGTGCCATGCTTGAGCGGACAGGGTCACCGCCATCCATGGCAGTAAGGACCAGGTGGTGAATGGCCTCTCTTTCCCGGTCCAGGGCATGTTCCAGCACCAGCTCCGGATATTTGGGCCCATCGGCTTTGCTCAGCACATTCACTGAGAAGTGACTATTCCCGCTGAGCTTGAAGCCCTGAAGAGAGTTCATTCCCACATCTGGGTCATAGACCTCCATTAGTGGAAAACGAGAGGATGGGGCTGCGTTTTCGGAAATCTTCACTTCCAATTCTTCCCTTAAGAATCGGGGTGTATTGTCATTAATGTCCATTATTTCCACTTCTATGGGATAAAGATTCAGTTTATCCTCAAGGAGGATGTTAAAACTCACCAGGCACCGCGCGCTCTGAGCGCAAAGCTCCTCCCGGTCTATCCTGTCAGCGGTGATCAAGCTGCCGCTTCGCGGATTCAGAGCGAAAAGCTGCGTCCTATCTCTGGAGACAATGCGGAGTCCGCGCTCCGCCAGCTCCCGGGGCTCCAGCCCGAGATCCTTGGCAATGTTGCCTACGAAGGAGCCTTTGTTCAGCTCCTCAGGAATGGAGTAACGGATCGGTCCAGCCCCGGCCCCCGACAACGTCTCCAGGAGCATGAAGAGCACGACTAACCCGCGGCGGTGCTGGCGCCTTTGCAGCGCCGCCATTATTCGCTTGTTATGGACTTACCTGGATTGTGAATAGGGGGAACAAGTTCGCATCACTTTGGGGCTTCTCAGAATTAGAAGTCAAGGTCCATAAACAAGCAGAGATAAGATGCGAAGCATTTTAGGTCAGAATTTCTGCGCAGCTGGAGAGCTTTCGTGTCTAGTCTGCTTTGTGCTTGGAGGATCAAACTCGAGTTCTCATTGCTTTCCTTACCCGGGTTAGTGAACAGCGACGCTTAGAGTCCTAACTTAATATTGCACTGTTTTGTGAAACCATCATACGTAGGATCTTATTTCTGCTAAATCTGCATAGATAACACACATAATATTTCTCTCCCCAAGAATGAGAAGCATTTGGAAGAATAAAAGAGGTGTTTTGAATAATTTTATATGTCCCCTGGGATTTACCATTCATTTTTGTGACAATATCTTTTAGGGCCTTGGATAACAGAAATAATATTACACTTTTCTGTGAATCTTGAATTATCACACTTCATCATCATTTATATTTGTCCTATTTTCAACAAGGGCACCAATCACCCATATATTTGGAACCAATCCACTAGTGCCAGTTACAAGTGTCACCATAGTTAGATGTGATTATTTTTATTAACATATAAAGAACTGCCCTAATTTGGTAAGTATTTGTGTATACTTTTAAAAACATGCAAAAGAAGTGAAAATATATAGGCTACAATGAAAACATTTTTATATTTATATTATATGTAATAGTTTAGGATTGACTGCATTGAAAGCAAGTAAATCACTTAATTGTCTAGATTTGCGCTTAATTATATATAGATAATATGTCTCACAATGAGAGTGTGACATACTAATGTATTAAAAACGTTTCAGGGTATATTTCCTTTAGGATTAAAAAATTTCAAGACCATCACAACATGACTTTCTATAAAAGAACAACTGCAACATAGGTAAGCGATCAAAGAATTTTTAACACCCCTCCATTCTATACCCAGAAAAAGTCAATAAAAACCAATAAAATCAGGGCATTTTTGGCCTGTATACTTTTTCCCTCTAAGATAATGAATTGAAACCTATTCATACTCAAGGGAGGAAAGAGTTTTGAAGTAACTCACCTGTTGCAAATTGACTGAATTAGAAGTCATTTGGGGATTGTCATTAATGGTACTTTCAAACCAGGAGGTTTCATTACACAGAAGATCTTGTGCTGGAGCATTTTCAGGCTTTATATTGCGAAATTTAAACTCAGTCTTTGAGGAATGAGAGGCAGCACATAGATTGTAGGAATAGGGCAAAGTCCCTTGGCTAAAGTTGGGGAGAACTTCAGGTTCCGTCTTGGAGCAGACACCAGGCTGAAAGCAGCCCCAGGCGGCGGGGCTGGAGGAGCGTCGCAGGCGCAGGGCAATGGCCAGAATCACCGCGAGCAGGAAGAGCACGGAGATCAAGGCCAAGGCCACCACCAGGTAAAACTGCAGCTCAGCCTGGGGCTCAGAGGGTGCAGGATGGTCGCCGAGGTCCGGCAGTGCCTCTTGTAGGCTGTCTGCGAAGACCAGGAGCAGCGTGGCGGTGGCCGAGAGGGGCGGCTGTCCCCCGTCCCGCACGGCGACCAGCAGGCGCTGGCGGGCCGCGTCCCTGTCGCCCAAAGCACGCGCCGTGCGCACCTCGCCCGTGCGCAGCCCCAGGCTGAAGAGTCCGGGCTCGCTGGCCTGCAGCACGTGGTAGGACAGCCAGGCGTTGTGTCCCGAGTCGGCGTCCACCGCCACCACCTTGGTGACCAGGTAGCCGGGCTGCGCGGCGCGCGGCACCGTGTCGAAGAGCGCCGAGCCGTCGGGCCCCAGCGCCGGGTACAGCACCCTTGGCGCGTTGTCGTTGCGGTCGCCCACCAGCACGCGCAGGCTCGCGTTGGCGCTGAGCGCCGGCGAGCCCTGGTCGCGGGCCTGCAGCGTCAGCTCGAAGGCGCGCAGCTGCTCGTGGTCGAAGGCGCGCTGCGCGAACACCACCCCGCTCTGCGCGCTCACCGACACGTAGGACGACAGCGCCCGCGGCTCTAGGTCGCTGGCCACGATGGAGTAGGAGACGCGGCCGTTGGGTCCCAGGTCGGGATCCGAGGCCCTGACTTGGGCGATGGAGGCGCCGGGAGGGTTGTTCTCAGCCACGTGGACCACGTAAGAGGCCTGTTGGAAAACTGGAGCGTTGTCGTTGACGTCAGCGATGTTCAAGATGACACTTCTGTTGGAGGAGAGGGGCGGCTTGCCCCTGTCGGTGGCTGTGATGGTGACATTGTACTCTGGAGTCTGCTCTCGATCTAGGGCTCCATCTGTCACCAACTTGTATGTATTTTTTGTGTCTTGAACTATTTTAAATGGGAACTTTCCATTTAGTCGGCATTGGATTTCCCCATTAAATCCAGAATCTAGATCACGTGTTTTGATCAGAGCAACAACAGTCCCTGGCTCAGCATCTTCTTGTATATGTTTAGATTCAGAATCCAGGGTTATTTCAGGAGCATTGTCATTTTCATCCAAAATATCTATTTGTACTTTACAATGGGCAGTGTGACGTCCACCGTCCTTTGCTTCCACCCCAATTGTGTAGCTCTCGCTCTCCTCAAAGTCCAGTCGTTTGCCAGTGGTGAGTTCACCAGTCTTACTGTCCAGCTTGAACAGTTGTCTCACTGCCTTACCGATGTTGATGAAAGCATAGGTGATCTCAGCATTGACGCCCTCATCAGAGTCAGTGGCGATCACTCTTAGCACAGAGGAGCCCACTGGCAGGTTCTCTGGCACACTGACCCTGTACATATCCTGGGTGAACACTGGGGGGTTATCATTTGCATCTGCCACAATTACCCTGATCTGGGTAGTACAGCTTCTGGCCGGCTGGCCCCCATCCACAGCGGTGAGGACCAGGTCGTGGCAGGACTGCTCTTCCCTGTCCAGGAGAGCCTTCACTACCAGTTCTGGGTACCTACTGCCATCTGGGTTCTCCTTCTGGATCAAAGAGAAGTGTGGGTCAGGGCTGAGGTAGTACTGCTGCAGGGAATTGACACCTACATCTGAATCTTGCGCGGATTCCAGGGCAAACGTGGCTCCAGTTGGGGCCAGTTCACTGATTTCCAGCTCGGTGATATTTTGGCTAAAGGTCGGTGGGTTGTCGTTTACATCCTGAATCTCCACATTTATATGAAAAAAGTTCAAAGGCTTTTCAGAGACCATTTCCAATTCCAGAACACACGTCGACTTCTTGCCACAAATCTGTTCTCGGTCTATACGATCGCTCACAAGTAAGTCCCCATTCTCCGTGCTCATTGTAAAGAATTTCTTCTCTGCACTAACCGGCAGGTTCCAAGCAGGCAAATCTCGCACACCAAGCCCCAGATCCTTGGCGAGGTTCCCCACCAGCGAGCCCCTAGCCAGCTCCTCGAGTATAGTGTAGCGGATTTGCTCCGACAGCGCCCGGCTGAACAAAGACAGGAGAAGGAGAAATGGCATTCGCCTCCACCCAGCCGGGCCTTTCAGTCCCAAGCGGTTTCCCATCCCCCCGTCTGCGCCTTTGCCCTTATGATTCCGAAGAGGTGCGATCGCTAAATGATCCTAAGAATTCTCTGAGCAGGAGCGACTCCTTGATTTGTCTTGCAGGCAGATTCTCCGATAGACATCTCCGCGGCAGGGAGCCGGAGAGAGAGTGCACAGTTCTCCGGATTCCGTGGTCCGCTGGGAATTCCTTTGCGTCGGGAGGAGCCGATGCTTCGCTCAGTACTAGCCAACAGCGGCACCCCGCGCCTCGGCTGCAGAACTGCAGTAGCCGGTACTAAATAGCTTTAAACACACAGGTGGCTAGAAGACAACTCTACTGTGTCCTGATAGACTCATTCTTCTCATTTTACAAGGATTTTAACATTTTAAATACTATATCTTCGCTCTGGCTTTCATTTCTTTGAACTTGAACTTTATTCATCCAAATAAAGTGATTTTTACTCATCAAAGAGCAGAAGTACCTCACTGAAGATCTTTATTGACATCGTTGTCCTTTTAGTTTCCATTTTCATAAAATGGTCATAATGACATCTTTCCTGCATATCTTCGTAGAACTGAGGACCAAATAAAATAATACGTAGAAAATGATACAAATGAATGACAGTGTTCGTCGTGGCAGAAAGTGTGATATGAAAATTCTTCAAATATCAGCTTGATATATATTGTTATTCCACTCTATTTCCTTTTCTTCAAACTTATAAAAGTTATAAATCTCATAGCTTTTAGTTTTACCATCTGTTTCACTTTCTTCTCTTATTTTTATTATCTTCTCCCCAAAATAATTGATAGGTAGCAAGGAGATTGGTTGTCCTCATAAAATAAAGGTATGGTAAGAAGCAAGACACTCTTCTCCTTAGTTTCCAAATGTCTACTTTTGATTAAATGACTATGATTAGAAAATCATTCCACTAGTTTTATTTTACACACTACATTACCATTGTCTTTAATTGTACTGTTTTTTTCTCAAGTAGCTTAACAGTGGTGAGTTATTTGGATTTGGGGGGGTGCAGTATGAGTCCTTATAATTATATATTCCAAAGAAAGCAATCTCTGTATCCACTTTTCCTTGGTCTCCAAGTTATTTTCTGATCATCTCAACTCTGTCACTGACACTCTTCCCCTGTCAATAAGCATGTCAATTTCCATGTTTCTGATAGATGTCTTACAGTTTTAATCTATTTCCAAACTAGAAATCTCCATAAAGAAATTGTTTTTTAACCTACATAATACATTGCCATGCTAAAACTTGGCAGGTGTGTAGCAATGCTGAACTCATAGTGCAATAGAATTAGAGCATCTTAAACTGCTCATTGTATCCAGATTCTAGACAGAAACTCAGTGGCATCTCTACTTTATGCAAATGTTAAAAACACTACTGACTCAAGTCTTTGCTCCAAAACAGGACTGAGCAAGTGCTTTTCCACCACTGTGTGAACAGTTCAGTCAGTACAGGAAATTTATCTTTTCAGAGCACATATGGAACAAAAGATTCAAATATTTAAAAGCATATACAGTAGCATATAGTATATACTGTCAGAGTGTGTAGACCAAGCACTTTATCTTGTAAAGTTCAAACTTCTATAGAAGTTTATAGAAGTTTAAAAGATATTTTTCCATTGTATGAAAAACTAACTCTGGATGCATACCCAAATCTATAACCTTTTCTTTAAAAAAAAAAAAGGAAAAATGAGTTTTCATGTAGGAGTGAATGATGTCAGTATCTATATACAGATTCTCTTGTTACTCTTTGGATGCATTCACTATTCAGTGAGTTTGCACATTTTACACTGAAATCAGAATTGTCCATATGTAAATATAATTGGATCCCCTTTAAATAAATGTTTAAAAAATTAAAATCAAGGTTCTAGGTTTTCAAATGTATGAATAAGCCTTTCATGTGGTTGAACAATGTAGCCTACTATCTCATTAATAATACTTTATTGCCATTTCCCCGACTTATTCATACTTTGCAGCTGATGTGCAAGTTGTTGAAAGTACAAAATTTGAAAAATTGGAAAATCTTTTAAAAAGAAGCATCTCAAAATTATCTTCATTTAAACCAGATGCGAAAGATGAATAGGGTAGTTCTTCCATTACACAACACATACTCATGAAATTTGAGACCCATAGACCAGAACTTCATTAAGAAAAATTTAAGATGAGCACATCCCTGAGAAATGAATTTTTAAATTTCAAGTCATTTTTAAGTTGAGTTGATTTTCAAATTACAAATCTTAGACTCTTGTAATAAAGCAGAATTGTACCTACACCTGCAAAAATGCAAGCATTCAGGTAGATATTGATTCTGAAAAGTGAAGGGGCTACCTGTAACAAGAAGATGCCAGGTGTATGGCATATTTGTATTTAATGAATGTAGCAGTATTTTATTCTTTGGAGATTTTTAACTGCATCACAGAATAAACCACAATTCTAAGGCTCCTCACTGATTCTTCTCTCAACAAATACACACGTCCAATAATGACATGGTTCAATCCAAACTTTCCAGATTTCAGAATGTCACAGATATCATCACTATAAGTTTAATTGACTTTTCTGATAGTTATCATGTAGAAGTTTTTCGTATTCTTCCACTGATTTATGCAAATACAATAAATTATTTCCTTATGCAAACAGTAGGTATACTAAAATATCAATGCTGCACAATATTCTCTCCAAAACATATTCAGTATTAGTGTTTAGGCAAATATTCAAAAGAGAACATTACATCTAACAATTTGGACTAATCAAACAACTCTCCTATTAACATAGCAACATTTCGAGCATAAGAAAGTCTTTGGGTAAGGTGATTATGTTTAACCACTTTTTTTTCCCTTCTTCTTCTCCCCAAAGCCCCCCAGTACATAGTTGTATGTTCCAGTTGTAGGTCATCTGGTTGTGGCATGTGGGATGCCACCTCAGCATGGCCTGATGAGCGGTGCCATGTCAGCACCCAAGACCCAAACCGGTGAAACCCTGGGCCGCCAAAGCGGAGCACATGAACTTAACCACTCGGCCACGGGACTGGACCCTAACCATTTTCTTTTAAAGTAGTTGTTTCACTTAAGTCTATGGATATCAGCTAGATTTTCTAAAATATCCACGTGTTAAAAAAGAAGACATTAAACCCAAAATATAATTTGAAAGCAGACGGAGAAACCATCAATTATCATATTAAAGCAAGTTAATCTCTAAATGAAGCAAACAATGATTCACTATTTATATAATTAACAGATTTTGAATGTGGCAGAAAAATGATTGAGGAAACAAAGGAAGAAAATGCTTCAAGCATCCTTATTGAAAAAGAAAACTCACCTGAACAATGCCTAGTTCTTCTTCATTTGCATTTATCTTCTCAGGTATCAGAAGAGGCTCACTTTTCTCACAACTCTCTTCGCTAATGAGCATGTCCGCGTAGTTGGGCTGGGGGAAGATCAGGTGACTCTTCCGCGAGTCCGCAGTGAGGGAGACCTCGTGGGAATAGGTCTGCAGGAAAGCGCGCACCCCGTCCACGCCCAAAAAGTGCGAGGCGGGCACGCCCACCAACCCGCCTCCTGAAGCCTGGAGCAAGCGGGACCTGTGCCAGCGCCGCAGTCTGAGCGCCAGCAGCACGATGACAAAGGCGAGGAAGACGCAGGAGACAGCAGCCACCGCCACCACCAAGTACAGGGTGAGGCTGGAGTTGTCAGGATTGGCTGAGGGCTCCAGGCTTCCCAGGTCCGCGAGGACATCTGGGATGTTGTCAGCAATGGCGACAGTAAGCGTGACGGTGGCTGAGAGAGGGGGCTGGCCATGGTCCTGGACTGCTACCACCAGGCTCTGCTTGAGTGCATCTCTGTCCAGAAGGGCCCGCGCTGTGCGTACCTCACCGGTGTGCAGCCCCACCGTGAAGAGCCCTGGCTCACTGGCCTTGAGCAGGCGGTAGGACAGCCAGGCATTCTGGCCTGAGTCTCTGTCCACTGCTACCACCTTGGTCACTAGGTAGCCAGGCTCTGCAGAGCGAGGTGCCAGCTCCACGCCTGTGGAACCATCAGTGGGGAGCGAGGGGTACAGGATCTCCGGCACGTTGTCATTCTGGTCTAGCACAAATATGCTCAGTGACACATTGCTGCTAAGTGGAGGGTCTCCGCTGTCACTGGCAATCACCCACAGCTGGAGGTCTCCAACCTGCTCATAGTCGAAAGAGCCCAGTGCATAGAGGACACCAGTGTCAGAGTTGATGGAAACATAGGAGGACAAAGGCATTTCCTGAAATGTGTCCTTGGCCAGAGAGTAGGTGACCTGGGCATTGCTGCCACTGTCGGGATCATGGGCAGTTACAGAGAAGATGGAGATGCCTCTGGGGTTGTTTTCTGGGATGTAGGTGGAGTAGCGGGTTTGAGGGAAGATAGGAGGGTTGTCATTGATGTCTGCCACTTTCAGGGAGATGTGGTTTTCTGTAGACAGTGGTGGGTTTCCACGGTCAATGACAGTTACTGTGATGTTATAATCTGAGATCCCTTCTCTGTCCAGGGCTCTCGTTGTCAATAAATGATAGTAATTACCAACTGACTTTTCCAATTTAAAGGGTAAGTTCCTGGGAATAGAACATGCAATCTCTCCATTCTCTCCGGAATCGCCATCATGTACACTAAACAGCGCAATTACGGTTCCAGGAAGACAGTCTTCAGGGACGGAACTGGTGAGAGAAGTGAGGATCACTTCCGGGACATTGTCATTCACGTCCTGTACTGTGACCAGCACCTTAGCGCTGGCAAGAAGAGCACCTCCATCCTGAGCTACCACTTCCATGACATAGAATCTGAATTCTTCATAATCCAGTGATTGCACAGTTGAGATTTCACCCAGGTTGGAATCAAGTTGGAAAGTCTCTGAAATTTTGTCTTCTTCATTGCGAAAAGAGTAGGTCAGTTTCCCGTTTATTCCCTCATCTGGATCCGTGGCGGTTAGTGTGAGCAGCCGAGTGCCCACAGGTATGTTCTCTGGAACACTCACTCTGTACTCCGATTGCGTGAACAGGGGCGCGTTATCGTTTGCGTCAAGGACCATGATGCGGATGTGTGTAGTACCAGAGAGTATGGGGTCTCCGCCGTCTAAAGCTGTGAGGAGGAGGTCGTGAACAGCAACTTTCTCGCGGTCTAAGGGCCGTTCCAGTACCAGCTCCGGGTATTTTTGTCCATCGGTTCCGTTTTTCTCATCCAGAGAGAAGTGCATATTGGAGCTGAGCTGGTAACTCTGGAGGGAATTCACACCCACATCCGCATCTCGAGCGAAGGGAAGCACTAACCGAGTTCCCCTAGCCGCATTTTCATTAACTTTTACTTTTACTTCCTCATCCCGGAAACGCGGGAAGTTATCATTAATATCGATTATTTCTACTTGCACTTCATAAATTTTCATTTTATTCTCAACCAAGATGTTAAAACTCACCAGGCACCGCGCGCTCTGAGCGCAGAGCTCCTCCCGGTCTATCCTGTCCGAGGTGACCAAGCTGCCGCTTCCGGGGTTTAGAGCGAAAAGCTTTGTCCTTCCTCTGGAGACGATGCGGACTCCGTGCTCCGCCAACTGCCGGGGCTCCAGCCCCAGATCCTTGGCGATGTTGCCCACGAAAGAGCCTTTGTCCAGCTCCTCTGGCACTGAATAGCGGATCTGCCCGGCCCCGGCTCCCCACAGTGTCCCCAGGAGCACGAAGAGCGGGAGCAGCTCTCTGCAGACCCAACCCCTCAGTGGTTCCGCCATTGCCTTCTCTCCGACCAGTATTCTCTTAGTTCTGGTTCCAGCCTGCTGTTTCCTTATTTCTTTAAAGCGAAGGGGCACACATTTCCTGGTTGAAATGGAAGAGGGGCGCGGATGGGCTAATTTTCTCAGCAGCTTGTCTGATCTGTGTGTGTTTAGCGCGGGAGGAGCAGAGTCCGGTCGCATCAGCAGCAGCTTCTTTCCCACTTTGGTGAACAGCGACGCTCAGAGTCCTAACCAGTTACTACACCAATTCTGTTTTTATTCCTAAATGTTTAATTATATTTTATTTCTAATAATTTTTCTGTATCCTTAATGTATTACCGTGCGACATTGTTTATATTTAATTAAGATTTAATTCTGAAATAGCAAAGGGCTTCCACAAACCCCTGAGATCAATATATTAGATTCCTTTTTACTTCTTTAGAAAAGTTTTATTCAGTGTGCCATTGAGCCTATGTCCTTTATTTGCCTCTTAGCTATATTGAGTCCTTTAATTTAGAACATTGGAGTTCTTACTTTTCTAGGTTTTGAGATTTCATCTTTTTAATAGGATATTTATGAAAACATGCTTATTTGTACATAAGAATGCCAAGGAAACAAACAGCTCTCAATACATCTTTTCAATAAGGCCTAGTGATTCATGCAAATTATATTAGCTGTCACATGCATAAAAGACAAGGGGGCCATTTTGTTACTTGTGAGGTCTTTGAGAAAGTTTCCAGATTTTCACACTAAGAATATGGCGGCTAAATTATATCAGACAGAGTTGAAGTGGGGTTAACTATGTATTATTTATATTCTCCTATTACCATATCTAAGTTGGAGTTAAACGTTTTACAGTGACAGATTCTTGGGGTAAAATAAGTATAGTGACTGTGCAGGGAAGGGCTTAGGTTCATCACTCATGCAGAAAACACATCCAGATACTTGTCAGCAAGCAGGCAGAGAGTGCTTTCGACATTGAGACAGATATTTACTGTCATCCCCTTTATATGGAAGCAGAGAAAGAAAAACCTTATGACTGAAAAAAAAGGACATTTCAGATAGTCCATTAAATGAGGGAAACAATTTTTACTTAATGACACCTTCATAGAAAAATGAAAAAAATGAAGACTTGCTAGATCAATAACTAGGAAATTCAAAAAATAAAATTTTAAGTAAACGATGTGAATATAGGTTGCAAAATTTTTCTCCATGTACAGTTTCGCACAAGAGCAATTTGTTACTATGTATCATGAGAGAAAGACTTCACACACTTATTAAACGCATTCTTAAGAGCAGACACCGCAGATCTCAAACTTTGCCTATCTTTTTTTTTTTTTTTTTGATGAGGAAGATTTGCCCTGAGCTAACATCTGTGCTAATCTTCCTCTACTTTGTATGTGGGTCACTTCCACAGCATGGCTGGCAAGTGGTGTAGGCCCAAGCCCAGGATCCGGGCTCGTGAACCTGGGCCACCAAAGTGCAGCGCACTGAGGCCAGCCCCTTGCCATCTTTTAAAAATAGATCTGGGATCCCAAGACACTTAACTTGTACAGACATCTAGAGTGCTGGTGTTCAAGTGAATCCTACCCATGCTCTGCTGTTGACAAGCCACGACATTGAGTAAAATTCTTCCTTTCTTTGGTTCCTCATTTCCCCAAATTGATAATAGAAGAGCTCTCTTTACTCCGAAGTACTATAATTCTAAGAGGAAGTAAACTAAAATTTGAGTAATAAAGACCCTGAAGGTGAAAGGAATAGCTTAAGGTCCCAACAGTAATAAACTTTCACAGGGAAGGAATGTAAAGATGAGGAAGGAAGAGAAGTATCTTATGTAAGAAAGGCTTGTAATTATGAACAAATAAATCTCACACATCAGATAGGAAATCTACATAAAAAATTCAGTTAGATAAGATTAAGGTAATTACAGCAGAAAACTTCCTAGTTCAAACCACAAGACAATAAAAAAGAAACGGGGACTCCTACCCCAGTCAGATGATTTCTTAAGAAACATTAAAACCCAAAGTGAAAATAAGTGAATTAAATTAAAGCTCACCTTTAAAATAGTATCTGAAGCAAGTGGGACCGCAGCATCTCCATGATTTGTACTTGGTACCCCAAGGGCATCTTCGCAGAGGAGATCCCGAGGGGGAGCCATTTCCGGGGTCACATGGAGAAAATTAAACTCTGTCTTAGCTGACTGTGAGGCAACACACAGATTGTAGGAGTAGGGCAGTGTTCCCTCACTGTAATTGGAGAGAACCCCAGGTCCAGACTTGGAACTGAGACCAGGCTGAAAGCAGCCCCAGGCGTCGGGGCTGGAGGAGCGTCGCAGGCGCAGGGCAATGGCCAGAATCACCGCGAGCAGGAAGAGCACGGAGATCAAGGCCAAGGCCACCACCAGGTAAAACTGCAGCTCAGCCTGGGGCTCAGAGGGTGCAGGATGGTCGCCGAGGTCCGGCAGTGCCTCTTGTAGGCTGTCTGCGAAGACCAGGAGCAGCGTGGCGGTGGCCGAGAGGGGCGGCTGTCCCCCGTCCCGCACGGCGACCAGCAGGCGCTGGCGGGCCGCGTCCCTGTCGCCCAAAGCACGCGCCGTGCGCACCTCGCCCGTGCGCAGCCCCAGGCTGAAGAGTCCGGGCTCGCTGGCCTGCAGCACGTGGTAGGACAGCCAGGCGTTGTGTCCCGAGTCGGCGTCCACCGCCACCACCTTGGTGACCAGGTAGCCGGGCTGCGCGGCGCGCGGCACCGTGTCGAAGAGCGCCGAGCCGTCGGGCCCCAGCGCCGGGTACAGCACCCTTGGCGCGTTGTCGTTGCGGTCGCCCACCAGCACGCGCAGGCTCGCGTTGGCGCTGAGCGCGGGCGAGCCCTGGTCGCGGGCCTGCAGCGTCAGCTCGAAGGCGCGCAGCTGCTCGTGGTCGAAGGCGCGCTGCGCGAACACCACCCCGCTCTGCGCGCTCACCGACACGTAGGACGACAGCGCCCGCGGCTCTAGGTCGCTGGCCACGATGGAGTAGGAGACGCGGCCGTTGGGTCCCAGGTCGGGATCTGAGGCGCTGACTTGGGCGATGGAGGCGCCGGGCGGGTTGTTCTCGGCCACGTGGACCACGTAGGAGGCCTGGTGGAAAACTGGAGCATTGTCGTTGACATCTGCGATGTGCAGAGTGATGCTTACACTAGAGGAGAGGGGCGGCTTACCTCTGTCAGTGGCCATTATAGTGACGTTGTATTCTGGGATCTCCTCCCGGTCCAGGGCCCCCTCTGTCACTAGCTTGTAATAGTTCTTCGAGTAAGATTTCAGTAAAAACTCAGCCTTTCCTAAGATGCGGCAGTAAACTTCTCCATTTTCTCCAGAGTCTCTGTCTCTTGTTTTTATCAAGGCGATCACTGTTCCTGGTGGTGAATCCTCTGGTAACGGAGTAAACACTGAAGTCACAATCACTTCAGGTGCACAATCGTTCTCATCGAGAATTTCGACTTGGATACTGCAGTGGGCTGCTAGATCTCCAGGATCTTTTGCTTCTATACTGAGAGTGTAACTACTAGCAATTTCGAAATCAAAATCATTCTTTGTCGTGATTTTGCCTGTTCTTTTATCTAAGTTAAAAAGTTGTTTCACTTGTTCGTCCACATTATGAAAGGAGTAGGTGATCTCTGCATTGATGCCCTCATCCTGGTCAGTGGCTGTCACTCGAAGCACCGAGAAGCCTGGGGGCACGCCCTCCTGCAGGCTGACCCTGTACATGTCCTGGCTGAACACCGGGGGATTATCGTTGGCATCGGTGACTTGGATTTGGATCTCGGTGCTGCCGCTTTGGGGTGGGTCCCCACCGTCCACAGCTGTTAGGACCAGTTGATGGAAATTCTGCTCTTCTCTGTCCAGAGAATGTTTCAGAATCAACTCAGGATATTTATATCCATCTGGAGTCTGTTTCTCTGTGAGATCAAAGTGCTCATTGTCATTAAGGTAGTAACTTTGTAGTGAATTAGGACCAGCATCCGAATCCAGGGCTGGGTCTAATGGAAACGTTTTACCTGGCTTAGTGGATTCTCCAATTTTTAAATCAATCTTCCTCTGTTTGAATATCGGGGTGTTGTCATTTATATCCTGCACTATTACTGCTATATGGAAAATATTTAGTGGGTTTTCAGCGACAGTATCGAAATCCAGAATACACAGAGGCTTCTTCCCGCAAATCTGCTCTCGGTCTATTCTGTCACTCACAAGTAAGTCCCCGCTCTCAGGGTTTACAGTGAAATATTCCTTCTCCGCGCTAACCCGCAGCTTCCGGGCTGGCAAGTCCCGGACATTGAGCCCCAGATCCTTAGCGAGGTTTCCTACCACCGAGTTCTTGGCCAGTTCCTCAGGAATTGAATAGCGAATTTGGTCTGGGAGAACCCCGCGGAACAAAGACAGTAGGAAGGGCAACAATACCTGCCGCCACCGCGCCGGGCCGCTCCTCTCTGCGCTCAGCCTCATCCTCTGCCTCCCTCCACTGATGCTCTGTTCCTGGGCCGGGAGGAGGAATAAGTTCTCCGTGTATGGCTAAGTCCGGGGTAGGGTCCCTTTTCTTGCTTTTGTTTTCTGTATCCGAATCTGTACTGGCCTCCTCTGTGTGGTCGGTTTGAGCAGGAAGTTACTCCAAGAGGCTCCCAAATGCGTCGCTGATCTCTTTCTTCTTTTGACCTACAGCGACGCCCAGAGGTTTTCCCGTGAAACTGCACCAACGGCTTGTAAATGTTTTGTAAAGAACTATTTTTTATCTTTTCTTTTTTGCGTTTATAAAGGGTATTTATTTGTTTTTAAATAGGTATACATTCATTCAGTTCCAAAATCAAAAGGTAGATACGGCATATTCTATAGAGTCTTCCTCTCTGCTTTCAACAACATATTTCTCCCAGGAGAAGTGAGTGTTACATTTTTTGTGTATCATTCTGGAGATATGTTTTGTATGGTGCAACAGGTTTTTATAAATGTTCTCCCCCTTTTTAGACACAGATGGAAGTATACAATATGCCATGTTCTGCATCTTGCTTGTTTTACTTATTATATTTAGAAAATCATTTCATATCAGTACATAAAGAGGTTTCCCATTTATTTCTCATAGCCATGTAGTAGTCCATCATATGGTTATATAATAACTTATTTAACCAGAAATAATACTTTCTAAAAGAAACCCAGTGCTCAAACAAAAATATATTTTCCATGTAATATTAGCTTATAAATTATCTACTGCTCTCCTACGCATTTAAAATATGTATCACTCTGATCCTGGAATGTATTCCAAATGCCAGCATCCAAATATATTTGACAGTTTCAGGCCAACTGATATTTTCAAATTATATTTTAATGCTTCAGTATTTTAAATAATCTCTCTTCAGATATGATTTTTCTCTCAGTATTCATTTGTTATTTCCTCTTTGCTCTCTCCGTGCCCACTAAGTGTGTCAGATCACATTCTTGTTTACTCTGTGTATTGCACCACAGTTTCCCACAATGACAAAAACATTTAAAAACGAAAACTCTCCTTCTTAAGTTGAATTGAGGCATAGTCCACAATCTCTTGCTACAATTTTCAGGTGTCTAAAGGTCACTAATTTGTATAGCCCTAGACATTCATGAATTCTGAATTAACTCACAGAGCAGAATGAAAGCACAAGGAACAAAAGTGTTGCATATCCCTGGCACACAGAATATTTCCCCCTTATCAGATCACCTCAGAGCCACATCGTGACAGAGCAACCTGAGAGTAATTTGCAGGAACAAGGATGAGGCCTGCTTACTAAGCAGCATAAATCCTATCAGTTCAGAATCCAAGTTACCCAACCTTTATAAGCGGCTCCCATGATGAAAAAAGAAAGACTTTAAGTTTATTTTCCTGAGCAGTTGAGAAGGTTCTCATAACAAGGCTACAGTAGGTTATTTTAAAAATTATTAAAATTACTAATCCAACTACTTAAATATGAGTGAAATAAAATGGGAAATACTTTTGGCAATCACAGAAGTGCACCAAAGAAATCACACAAAGTCACCACTGGTACATCTCACAAACTGTGACAACAAAATATTTGAAACATACCAGTCCAGTTGAGAAGTTATCCCTGTTAAAGTTATATCTAACAGAAGATTTTCCCCAGTATTTATAAATTGCTATTGTTTAATTATAATGGAAAATACGCTTTCGATGAAAGAAAAGTAAACTTCAAGCAAAGTATGTTATGGTGTAAAAAGAAGAAATTGAAAAACACTCAGTCCAGATTCAAGAATAGCTTCATAAGACAGAATGCTTTAAGACGAATTTATACAATTCCCTTCTATTTCACAGTTTTAATCTATCTTTTCAGTAATACCTGAAAGAAAATTGCATTTAAAGAAGAAAGGTGATTAGAGGTATAAAAATTAAGAAATTGCTGCTGAAACTAAAACCAAATAAAGAGTACAAAGGATAAATAATAAATAACTTTCAGGTGCAGTAACTGTTATTGATCATTATTAAAGGATCATCAGCCCCTCCCCTTTAACACAATAAGAACACTAAAAACGAAGTGCGTTTATTTGATATATTACTATCTTATACAATTAAAGACATTTATACAGCTTTCTCCCTACGTTTCAGTGTGGCAAGGTTGACTCACCTGATGAAGATTGGGGTCTCCTTTTGTTTCAAGTAAATCCTGAGCTATCAGAAGAGGCTCGCTTTTCTCGCAGCTCTCTTGGCTGATGAGCGTGTCCGCGTAGTTGGGCTGGGGGAAGATCAGGTGACTCTTCCGCGAGTCCGCGGTATAGGAGACCTCATGGGAATAGGTCTGCAGGAAAGCGCGCACGTCGTCCACACCCACGAAGTGCGAGGCTGGCACGCCAGCCAACTCGCCTCCAGTAGCCTGGAGCAGGCGCGACATGTGCCAGCGCCGCAGTCTGAGCGCCAGCAGCACGATGACAAAGGCGAGGAAGACGCAGGAGACTGCAGCCACTGCCACCACCAGGGACAGCGTGAGGCCCGAGTCGTCAGGATCAGCTGAGGGCTTGAGGCTGCCCAGATCGGTCAGGATGTCTGGGATGCTGTCAGCCACGGCCACGGTGAGCGTGACGGTGGCCGAGAGAGGGGGCTGGCCGTGGTCCTGGACTGAGACAACCAGGCTCTGCTTGAGTGCATCTCTGTCCAGAAGGGCCCGCGCTGTGCGTACCTCACCGGTGTGCAGCCCCACCGTGAAGAGCCCTGGTTCACTGGCCTTGAGCAGGCGGTAGGACAGCCAGGCATTCTGGCCTGAGTCTCTGTCCACTGCCACCACCTTGGTCACCAGGTAGCCAGGCTCTGCAGAGCGTGGTGCCAACTCGACGCCAGTGGAACCATCGTTGGGGAGGCCAGGGTACAGGATTTCGGGTGTGTTGTCGTTCTGGTCCAAAATGAACAAACTCAGAGACACGTTGCTGCTGAGTGGAGGGTCTCCACTGTCACTGGCTGTCACCAGTAGCTGCAGGTCTCTAATTTGCTCATAGTCAAAGGAGCGCAGGGCATACAGGACCCCGGTATCAGAGTTGATGGAGACGAAGGTGGACAGCGGCGCCCCCTGGAGTGTGTCCTCAGCCAGGGAATAAGTGACTCTGGAATTCTCAATGCTGTCAGGGTCCTGAGCAGTCATGGATAAAATGGAGGCACCTCTGGGGTTGTTTTCAGGAATGTAAGCAGAGTAGGAGTCATGAGGGAAGGCAGGTGGGTTGTCATTGATGTCTGCCACCTGCAATGAGATGTGAGTTTCTGTAGACAGTGGTGGAGTTCCGTGGTCAGTGGCAGTTACCGTGATGTTATACTCTGAGACTTCTTCCCTATCTAGAGTTCTGTGTGTTAACAACTGATGATAATTTCCGTAGGTCTTTTCAAGTGTGAATGGCAGATTACCCGGAATAGAACATGTGACAAGGCCATTCTCTCCTGAATCACTGTCATGCACATTGAAAAGTGCAATTACTGCGCCTGGGGAAGAAGTTTCTTGAATAGAGCTGGTGAGAGATGTAACTGTGACTTCTGGAGCATTGTCATTTACATCCAGAACTGTCACCAGTACCTTACTTCTGGCTCGGAGACCAGGTCCGTCATGGGCTTCTACGTCTATATCATAGAATCCAGAGTCCTCATAATCTAGTTCTCCCAGTATTGTTATGTCTCCAGTCAGAGAATTCAATTGGAATAGCTGGGATATCTTATCTCTTACTTTCCGGAAAGAATATGTCACTTCTCCATTGGCTCCTTCATCTGGATCAGTGGCTTTTATGGTGAGTACCCGGGAACCGACTGGCACGTTCTCCCGAACACTCACGTGGTACTCGGGCTGAGTGAATACAGGGGCATTGTCATTGGTATCCACAAGTGTTATGTGAATTCTAGCAGAGCCAGAGTGAACTCGGTCGCCTCCGTCGAAGGCGGTGAGAACGAGGTGGTGAACCGCCTCTTCCTCGCGGTCCAAGGCGCGCTCCAGCACCAGCTCAGGGGACTTAATTCCATCGGCTCCGCTTTGCACGTCTAGGGAGAAGTGAACATTCGAGCTGAGCTGGTAACCCTGCAGGGAGTTTACCCCTACATCCGGATCAAAAGCTTCCGGAAGAGGAAATCTGGTCCCAGGATTTTCATTTTCAGCGACTTTTATTTCCCTTTGCTCTATCCCAAAGTTGGGCGCATTATCATTAACATCGATTATTTCCACTTCTACTCCAAAAATCTTCACTTTGTCCTCTAGGAGAATCTCCAGGCTTACTACACATTTTGGAGATCTGTCACAGAGCTCTTCCCGGTCTATCCTGCCCGCGGTGACCAAGCTGCCGCTTCGCGAGTTCAGAGCGAATAGCTGCGTCCTACCTCTGGAGACGATGCGGACTCCGCGCTCCGCCAGCTCCCGGGGCTCCAGCCCCAGGTCCTTGGCGATGTTGCCCACGAAAGAGCCTTTCTCCAGCTCCTCAGGCACCGAGTAGCGGATCTGTTCGGCCCCCATTTCCCACAGAGCCCCCAGGAGAAAGCAGATCCGGACCAGCCAGCTGCAGTCGGGGCGGTAAGGAGGAGCCGCCATTACAGCCCCGCTGCGGAATAGCTTGCGCCGGGGGTGTTCCCTCGGTGGGGGCTTGAGGAGCCCCAGGATCTTCCAGGTCCAAGATAATAGGCTTTCACCGTTGGATGTTGAAGCTCTCGCGGGTCCAGTTTGAAGCTTTGGTAAAGCACCAGGGCCAGTGCTTTATGATGCAGAAATCTTGTGGTTCGGATTGAATTCCTGGTTGTCTTTTTTTTCCCCCCGATTGGTGAACAGCGACACTCAGAGTCCTAACCTGTTACTGCAATCTAGTCTTGGTAAATAAAGTATCTCTTGTGTGCACCATTTCTTTTCCGCGTCCTATTTCTCCCAAAAGAATGCAAGTCAAACTCCTGTTGTTTGACTTGCAATGAAAATCTAGGAGCGACCCAAAGCTTTCTGTACAATAAGGCTTATAAAGTAATATATTTTTTTCGGAGAAAATCTGATTTTTTCTAAGAATTTTTTCTCTTTTAACTTTTTGCATATTTATTCTCAAAGCCCATTTCCAGTAGTGTATTGTGTGAGGGACACATTTATCCCTTCCAGGAACAAGGATGGACTTGAAAAATGGAAGAATAGGTAGGTGAGAAGACAGTGTCCCGGGAGTTGGAGGTCTGGGCTCCAGTCCCAACCTGTGCAGAAACAAGCTTCCTTACATGAGCTGACCCTTGAGAATCTGGGACAACTTTTCAATTCCCTTGTAAGGCAATATCTACTGTTCAAGAGCTAGTTTTAACCTCCCATCCTGTGCAAATGGGCTTGGCGAAATGTTAATAGGTTTGGGAAGAGAATTTGTTCATTATTTTTGCATATAGAAGATTCTAGGCCACAAGCTATGTCTGTGACTGTCATGTTCACAGCGAGTCCTCCAACTTTAGAACAGCATCTTTCATAGAGTATACAGTCTAATCGTTTTGCAATGTTTAATGAATGAGTCACTAATGCAATTGCAAAGCCTAAAACAATGGGTAACTCACTCTAATCTTAAAATAAGTAATAAAGATAAGAAGACAGAAAAGTTAAACTGAGGCACTCTAAAGAGAAGGCAATATTTCAGTGATCTTTTTTCACATAAGGACACATATAGAAGGCATTATTTTACTATTATTTATAAGTTTACTTTAGCTTTGATTTTAGAAATGATCAGTAAGAGGGAATATTTTAGTAGTTGGGTGTGTATAGCATTACATGTTTCTTAGTTTTCTTATTCACCAATAGAGTAATTTACTAATCTGAGAAAACTTAAGATAAAGCAGGACATAGCCAATTCTTTATATTATTCCTCACATAATAATTAGCTTCTAGAAATTACTCATAAATTTTAACTAGACACAAAAGTCCATTAACTATTTAGAGTTCTTAAATCTTCAGACTTTGGAGAGTAGATTAGTGCTTTTTTTTTTTTTTTTTTTTTTTAAAGATTGGCACCTGAGTGAACAACTGTTGCCAATCTTCTTTTTTTTCTCTGCTTTTTCTTCCCAAATCCCCCCAGTACATAGTTGCATATTTTAGTTGTGGGTCCTTCTAGTTGTGGCATGTGGGACCCCACCTCAGCGTGGGCTGATGAGCGGTGCCATGTCTGCACCCAGGATCTGAACTGGTGAAAACCTGGGCCACAGAAGGGGAGTGCTCCAACTTAACCACTCAGCCATGGGTCCAGCCCTAAAGGTGTTTTTCACAATCCTCAAAGGACTCACAAGTTTCTGGGGATTGGGAAGTAAAATGAAATGTTTTCAGAAAATTTAACTCATTTCTCAGAAACCTTAAGAAAAAGAAATATGGAAAAGGCTTTATATACAAAAATGTTCATTACATTCCTTATTATAATAGTAAAAAGGTATAAATGGCATAAAAATAAATTATTAAAAAACAGTTAAGAAAATTTTTTTAAAAGATTGGCCCTGAGCTAACATCTATTGTCAATCTTTCTTCTTCTTCTTCTTTCTTCTCCTCCTCCTTCTCTTCCTCCTCCTCCTCCTCCCAAAAGGCCCCCCAGTACATAGTTGTATATTCTAGCTGTAGGTCCTTCTAGTACTACTGCGTGGGACACTGCTCAGCATGGTTTGATAAGCCATGCTAGGTCCGTGCCCAGGATCCCAACTGGTGAAACCCTGGGCTGGCGAAGTCGAGCATGCAAACTTCATCACTTGGCCACTGGGCCAGCCCCAAGAAAACTATTCTTGAATGAGATTATGAAGTGGGAATAAAATTGACCCCAAACTAACTAGTGATTCAAATGTAAAATCTGACAGTCTGCTACATGTGATAAGGCAAAGAAGTACTGAGACCTAATTATCGGAAGGCTATATTAAAAATACATGTTGCAGCAATAAGATAAACAGATAAGATAAACAGAAAGATACATAAGATAACTAGAATGCATTTGATGAAGAGGAACATTAACTTCGACTTAGGCAGAAAGAACAGTCAATATATTTATAAAGAGCAAAGCTGGAAAAAAATAGTATCACACATCAGCTGAGAAAAGGCAGTCCTATTACTAAAGGTGATGACGTTCAAGAAAAAGCTCTCTTTAGCAAGATTTGTTGACTATACAGAAATGCCAACAGTACAGATTGAGAAGTGGTAATTAGGTAACTGCCAAGACTACCGAGCAATCACGCAACCAATCTCCACCCTTCCAATAGACCTCCTCTCCCACTACCATCATTAGAACTATAAACAACGAACAACGACCAAAAACAAAGCACAACTGAGAATAAAATACAATATATAAAATTTAAGGAGCTTTCCAGAAACTCACGTGAGAGGAAAAGGAGAAGTCATTAGCGATTTGGGGATCTTCACCGCTGGCACATACATCCATAGAAGGATCTTCACACAGGAGATCCCGAGGGGGAGCCATTTCCGGGGTCAGGTTAGGAAAATTAAATTTGGTCTTTGCTGAATGCGAGGCAACACAGAGACTGTAGGAATACGGCAGTGTTCCCTCATTGTAGTTTGTGGGAACCATTGGTCCAGACTTAGAACAGAGACCAGGCTGAAAGCAGCCCCAGGCGGCGGGGCTGGAGGAGCGTCGCAGGCGCAGGGCAATGGCCAGAATCACCGCGAGCAGGAAGAGCACGGAGATCAAGGCCAAGGCCACCACCAGGTAAAACTGCAGCTCAGCCTGGGGCTCAGAGGGTGCAGGATGGTCGCCGAGGTCCGGCAGTGCCTCTTGTAGGCTGTCTGCGAAGACCAGGAGCAGCGTGGCGGTGGCCGAGAGGGGCGGCTGTCCCCCGTCCCGCACGGCGACCAGCAGGCGCTGGCGGGCCGCGTCCCTGTCGCCCAAAGCACGCGCCGTGCGCACCTCGCCCGTGCGCAGCCCCAGGCTGAAGAGTCCGGGCTCGCTGGCCTGCAGCACGTGGTAGGACAGCCAGGCGTTGTGTCCCGAGTCGGCGTCCACCGCCACCACCTTGGTGACCAGGTAGCCGGGCTGCGCGGCGCGCGGCACCGTGTCGAAGAGCGCCGAGCCGTCGGGCCCCAGCGCCGGGTACAGCACCCTTGGCGCGTTGTCGTTGCGGTCGCCCACCAGCACGCGCAGGCTCGCGTTGGCGCTGAGCGCGGGCGAGCCCTGGTCGCGGGCCTGCAGCGTCAGCTCGAAGGCGCGCAGCTGCTCGTGGTCGAAGGCGCGCTGCGCGAACACCACCCCGCTCTGCGCGCTCACCGACACGTAGGACGACAGCGCCCGCGGCTCCAGGTCGCTGGCCACGATGGAGTAGGAGACGCGGCCGTTGGGTCCCAGGTCGGGATCTGAGGCGCTGACTTGGGCGATGGAGGCGCCGGGCGGGTTGTTCTCGGCCACGTAGACCACGTAGGAGGCCTGGTGGAAAACCGGAGCATTGTCGTTGACGTCGCCGATGTGTAGGGTGACGCTTGTACTGGAGGAGAGGGGCGGCTTACCTTTGTCTGTGGCTGTGATGGTGACATTGTACTCTGCCATCTGCTCCCGGTCTAGGGCACTGTCAATCACCAGTTTGTAATAATTCTTGGAGGTGGATTCTAATTTGAAGGGAACTTCTTCCTGAATATAGCACATCACCAGACCATTTTGCCCAGAATCCTGGTCTTGCACTTTAATGAGGGCTATTACACTTCCAAGGTCTGAGTCCTCGGGAATATGGTTAGAATAGGACATGAACGTCACCTCCGGGGCATTGTCATTCTGATCAACAATATCAATCTGAACATTACAGTGCGCCGTGTGCACTCCTCCATCCTTGGCTTCTACACCCAATATATATCTGCTTGTCTCTTCAAAGTCCAATGTACCATTGGTTGTGATGTCGCCAGTATTTGGATTGAGATTGAACAGGAGGCTGGTACTTGTTGGGGCATTGAGGAAGGCATAGGTGACCTCTGCATTAACGCCCTCGTCCTGGTCAGTAGCCATCACCCGCAGCACGGAGGTTCCCGGAGGCACGTTTTCTTGGAGGCTAACTCTGTAAGACTCCTGGCTGAACAACGGAGCATTATCATTGGCATCAGTGACCTGGATCCGGATCTGCGTGGTGCCACTTAGAGGAGGGTCCCCGCCGTCCATGGCAGTCAGGATTAAGCGGTGGGAGCTCTGCTGTTCTCTGTCCAGAGGTTTTTCCAGCAGTAATTCGGGGTATTTAGTTCCATCAGGACTTTCCTTCGTTGACAGAGAGAAGTGTTCATTGGGGTTGATAGTGTATATCTTCAGTGAGTTACTTTCTACGTCCGCATCTTGCGCAGAATCCAGGGGGAATTTTACCCCTGGTAAGGCTGACTCACAGATTTCCAAGTCAATGGCTTTTGCAATGAAATGTGGTGCATTGTCGTTAATATCTTGGATTGCAACAATCAGGTGGAAAACATTCATTGGGTTTTCAGCGACCATTTCAAATTCAAGCGCACACTCAGATTTCCTCCCGCAAATCTTCTCTCGATCTATTCTACCGCTCACTAACAAATCCCCACTCTCCGCACTCACGCTGAAAAAATCCTCTGCACTAATCCGCAATTTTCGAGCTGGCAATTCCTGAACACTGAGCCTCAGATCCTTGGCGAGGTTCCCCACCCGCGAGCCCTTGGCCAGCTCCTCGGGAACCGCGTACTGGATCTGCTGGGAGATGGCTCTGCCCAACAAAGACAACAGGAAGAGAAACAGTACCTGATTTTTCATCGTTTCAGCTTTTCTGGAGCTCCTTTGCATTTCTTGAGCCCTCTGAGAAATTTCTTTTCAAGATGTCTCTGGGATATTTAAAAAATCCAGGGTGACAGCACCCTGGACTTTTGTGATTTGGAGGTAAGACTTGTTTGTTCGGCACCTGAGGGTGCACAGGAGCGGTGCTGGCGTTCGGAGGTGCGCAGGACAAAGCAGGCGAGCACCCTGCTCCAGGCTCCTGCAGAACCGAGAGTGCTTTTCTTCCCTTTGGTCAACAGCGGCGCCCGGAGGTTGTCTGGGAAAACTGCATATTGCCCAGCTGTTTATCTTCAAAATGTAAGCTCTTGAGTCTATGTACCTTGTCTTTTTATTGGTTGAAAAGAACCAAGTATTCAAATTTTCCCTTTAAATTTGATGTTTTCTAGTTTTTCATCATCTCATCAGCGTTGTCCTAATTTTACATTCTTCTTGTTTCATTAAAATTTTTTCACAAGGCATACAGCCATTTTTTCCATTTTGGGGTCAAAAATATCTTCAACGATATCACTGTATTTATAAACACTGGCATGACTAGTATGGTTGTAACCAAATAGGTTACTGGCTTTTTATCCACATTTTAGTGGACTATGATCCTTACATTTCTGTAAATCCATAACTTCCCTTATTTAGTATTTCAACTCTCCCCATTTTATCAATTCAGTAATACTTTTCAAAGATATAGTCTCTGCAAAAAAGAGTCAAGGTCCTAGACTTATTTTAATGTATTGCTCATCTTATTAAAACATAGATAACCCCATTAAGTACAGCAGACCCTGATATTTTGTTAAAGGGATCAGTTTAGTATTTGAGCACACTATATGCCTTTATAAAGCTGAACCAAGTCTACACCATATTTATTTTGTGAAATGAGCACTTCTTTACTATATGAATATATATACACTACTCCATAATGCCAGTTCTCAGCTCCAGTCAATTTATACCACTAATAAGTAAAATGAATTTGACTTGATCACTGGTAAATCTTGGAGAGGCACTGAGAGTTCTTAGACACCACATTTTGGAACTTACTCTGTAATCCTTGAACTGGTCTTCATAACTGAAACAAACACCTTTATGTCAAATGCATTACCCAATTAGATGCCAACTCAACAATTTATTCTACTATTTTACAGTGGCAACCCATACTCATCTTACACTCCAGTCAAAACAGACTATTATCTGTCTTCCTAAGACATCCTTTCTCTTTTTTTCTCTACTTCATGCCTTTAAAGTTTCTGTTCCTTTTATTATAAACCTTCCTCCCTTTCTATTGTAATGAACTCTCGTTCATCCTTAAAGAAAATACTTTTTGTGAAAATGGGATGTCTGAGACCTTTCATTATCTATACAAGTAGATGTAAATTGTAGTACATTTGTGCTCTCTGTGCATTTTCACAACATATATGTGGGCTGTTTTATATGGGATTCTTAGAAAATTCTCTTTGAGAATCTAAAATTCCCCTGGCACTAGTCAATTAGTATTTTTTTCTCCTTACAAGGAAAGTGATACTAATATTATAAATATTTTTCCTAACAATGATATTCCAAAGTTTATGTGCTCTTTTTTTCTGTGATGTATTTGCATTTTTGAGTGAGACTACACCCTTTCTGCTTTCAGTTATTTTGTTCAGGCTCTGTTGTCTCACACTTTTGAAAGTACCCTTTCCTAAGATATTGAGGGAGAGATCTGTTCCTTTGCTTAAGATATAATGAAAAACATTTGGTTTAATTTTGGATGACTCTCTGATGTGTTTTCATGGGTGAAAACAATTTCATAAATTTCAAAATGGCCCAACAATTTCTAGCCCAAGAAAGTTGTAGGACTCCTATTCCATTGTTGGAATGGATGATCTAGAAATCTCCCACAGAGGCTGAGACATATCTCCTTACATTTATTTTTTATCCTTCTCAAAACACAAGAAATGGCACTCCAAGGCTCATAACAGTTTAGGCAATTGAACTACTTACCTTCAGTCAAAAGCCTGAAATCAATATGAACACACATACACAGACACACACACACACACTTTAGGTATCCATAATAGGGACTACAGGCCAGGTAAATTTGACCAATCTCTCTATTTTTTACCCTACAATTTTTATGTCATTGACATGAAAAGAGCGTAGCCTGGCTTGGAAGGAGTTAAGCATCATTTTACGGGAGCCTAATATACCTAGTATTTATATGTATTTTTTATTTGTATCAGTCAGGATAGACTAGGTAGGCTGGAGAAACAAACTTCAAATCACGGGGATTTAAAATGAAAAAGGTCTATTTATCACAGGTATACAGATCAGTGTTGAGTCAACCACAGGGCTCTTCTCTCATCATAGTTATTCAAGGACTCAGGTATAAAAAGCAGTCATGATTCCAAAGAGTAACTTAGAGATCTGGACATTCTCACAATGGCAACTAGAGTTTCCTCCAGGAAGAGACACACCTACTTCCATTTACAATGCGTTGGCCAGAACTAGTTACCTAAGCCCACTCAGCCATACTAGGCCAGGAAGTGCAGCTCTACCATAGGCCCAGAGAAGAGGGGGACAAATACTTAAACAACAGGACTAATGACTGCCGTATTGCTTTATTTTCAAATAAATATGGTATATTAAAGCTTTATAATAACCATACTGGAATAATTTTTCTTTATAATATTCAAAGAAAGAAGTAAACTCACCTGAAGTAGCTTGGGGTCTCCTGTTGTTTCAAGTAAATCTTCAGATACCAGGAGAGGCTCGCTTTTCTCACAGCTCTCCTGGCTGATGAGCGTGTCCGCGTAGTTGGGCTGGGGGAAGATCAGATGAGTCTCCCTCGAGTCCGAGGTGAGGGAGACCTTGTGGGAATAGGTCTGCAGGAAAGCCTGCACCCCGTCCATGCCCACAAAGTGAGAGACCGGCATGCCCGGCAACACACCTCTCGAAGCCTGGAGCAGGCGGGACCTATGCCAGTGCCGAAGTCTCAGTGCCAACAGTATGATGACAAAGGCGAGGAAGACACAGGAGACCACTGCCACAGCTACCACCAGGTACAGTGTGAGGTCTGAATCCTCTGGGTTGGCAGAGGGGCTAAAACTGTCCAGGTCGGCCAGAACATCTGGGATGCTGTCAGCCACGGCCACGGTGAGCGTGATAGTGGCTGAGAGAGGGGGCTGGCCATGGTCCTGGACTGCCACCACCAGGTTCTGCTTGAGTGCGTCTCTGTCCAGAAGGGCCCGCGCCGTGCGCACTTCGCCCGTGTGCAGCCCCACGGTGAAGAGCCCTGGCTCACTGGCCTTGAGCAGGTGGTAGGACAGCCAGGCGTTCTGGCCTGAGTCTCTGTCCACTGCCACCACCTTGGTCACCAGGTAGCCAGGCTCTGCGGAGCGGGGCGCCAGTTCCACACCAGTGGAACCATCAGTAGGGAGAGCAGGGTACAGGATTTCAGGCATGTTATCATTCTGGTCCAGTACAAACAGGCTCACGGACACATTGCTGCTGAGCTGAGGGTTCCCGCTATCACTGGCTGTCACTAGTAGCCGCAGGTCTCTAACCTGCTCAAAGTCAAAGGAGCACAGCGCATACAGGACGCCAGTGTCGGAGTTGATGGAGACGTAGGTGGAGAGAGGTGCCCCCTGGATGGTGTCCTCAATCAGTGCATAAGTGATGTGGGCATTCTCGATGCTGTCAGGGTCCTGGGCTGTAACAGAGAAGATGACAGCTCCCCTGGGGTTGTTTTCAGGAATGTAGGCCAAATAGGAGTCATGAGTGAAAGTAGGTGGGTTGTCATTGATATCTGCCACATACAGGGTGATGTGAGTGTCGGTGGACAGCGGTGGACTTCCTCCATCTGTTGCCCTCAGAGTGATGTTATACTCAGACACTTTTTCACGGTCCAGGGATCTGGCTGTCACTAAGCGGTAATATTGGTCTATTGATTTTTCTAAATTAAAGGGCATATTTCCAAGAATGAAAACTGTGACTTGCCCATTTTGCCCAGAATCCCGGTCATGCACATTGATAAGGGCAATTTCTCTTCCAGCAGTAGCCTCTTCAGGGACTGATCTTATGAGAGAAGTGATTGTAACTTCTGGGGCGTTGTCATTCATATCCAGAACTGTGACTAGAATCTTAGCTCTTGAAAGGAGACCTGGTCCATCTTGTGCTTCAATTTTAATTTCATAGAACATAGCATCCTCATAATCTAGACTTTTTAATATTGATATATCTCCAGTGACTGAGTTGAGATGAAAAATCTGAGCAATTTTCCCAGGCATTTTATCTAGTATATAGGACACTTGAGAATTGAATCCCTCATCAGGGTCAGTGGCATTCACCGTGAGCAGCCAGGTGCCCACCGGCAAGTTCTCTTGAACGCTTACTCGATACTCGGGCTGAGTAAATACTGGTGGGTTGTCATTTGCATCCAGAACTACCACTTGGATGCACAAGCTGCCAGAGTGGGCAGGGTCGCCACCATCAGAAGCAATGAGGATAAGCTGGTGAACTTTCTTTTCCTCACGGTCCAAAGCACGCTCCAGCACCAGCTCTGGGTACTTGGCACCATCAGAGAGGCTATTCACAGCCAGGGAGAAGTAGTCATTGGTGCTGAGCTCGTAGTTCTGCAGAGAGTTGACGCCCACATCTGGGTCAAATGCAGTCTTAAGTGGAAACCGAGTTCCAGGAGCTGTTAATTCACCAATTTTTATTTCCAATTCCTCTGTTACAAAATCAGGGGCATTATCATTAATATCTTTAATTTCTATTTCTACATCAAAAATTTTCAATTTGTCTTCAACCAGGATGTTAAATTTTACTAGACACTGTGTGCTCTGAGCGCAGAGCTCCTCTCGGTCTACCCTGCCGGCGGTGATCAAGCTGCCGCTTCTCTGGTTCAGAGCAAAGAGTTGCGTCCTACCTCTGGAGACGATGCGGACTCCGCGCTCCGCCAGCTCCCAGGGCTCCAGCCCCAGGTCCTTGGCGATGTTGCCTACGAAGGAGCCTTTGTCCAGCTCCTCCGGGACCGAGTAGCGGATCTGCCCAGACCCGGTCTTGCACAACGTCCCCAGAAGCGCGCACAGCAGGGCCAGTCCACCGCCGGTTCTGAATCTCAGGTAATTGGTCATATCCTTTTTGGTGAATTATTTTCTCTGCATTCGGTTCCAATTTACCACGACGGACTCCAATCTTCTTTTCTCAAGGAACTAACATTTCATGGGCCTAATTTATAGGTCACAGAGCAGGTTGACTGAGAGGCTGAGCTTTGTAGCAGCCCCGGATCTTCTGAGTCTGATTTGCTGGTTCTTCGCTTTTTGGGAACAACGAAATCGACTAGCTCTCCTGCTGCGTTTTCCTCCTTGAGTGGTCAACAGCGACGCCCAGAGGCCTAACCGTTTACTGCACCCTCTCAGACAAACCCAAATTACCATTTTAAAAGTTTACAAACACCTGAAATCCTTTTTATCAGAGGTAATGGGACTGGTGTTTAGTTCACATAATTGAATTGCTGTATGTTAAAGTTATGACGTCAAGTTACCTTCCTCGGGAAGCCATGCACTAACCTTAATGCCACCGATATTGCTTTAAACACACTGGAGTTGCTGTTTTGAAACGTTCAGACAAAAGTTTAAGAACCACACAGAAATATCAGTCATATTTACAGGTTATACCTCTTGAAGTTTGCTCTTGATAACCTGACATCTTAATTTCAATATTTGTTATTTAACTCATTCATTAAACAAAGATATAATTGGGTATTAAGACAATATCTGGGGATTTAAGTGTACAATACAGACATAGCCACTTCCTTCACTGAGCTGATGAAGATATAAAAGCAAACAAGGAGTTACAGTGCACTGAGATAACTATGATAATGAGAGAAGCCAAGAGCAACGGGAGGGCCTCCAACCTGGCCTCAGAGGTTAGCAAAGGCTTTCCCAGGAAACACGACAGGAGTGGATCAGGGAAAAAGCCTGGATGTGAGACAGAACAGCATGGCAATGCCTAGATGTGAGAGAAAATCACGGAACTTCAGGGTACTACAAGTAGTTCACTTTGCTTAAATCTAGAGCGTGAGGATGTTTTTTTGTTTTTAAAGATTTTATTTTTTCTCCCCAAAGCCCCCCGGTACATAGTTGTATATTCTTTGTTGTGGGTCCTTCTAGTTGTGGCATGTGGGATGCTGCCTCAGCGTGGTCCGATGAGCAGTGCCATGTCCGCGCCCAGGATTCGAACCAACGAAACACTGGGCCGCCTGCAGCGGAGCGCGCGAACCTAACCGCTCAGCCATGGGGCCAGCCCCTAGAGCGTGAGGATGTTTTTTAAAGACCAAAAGTGAAACTAGTAGAGATAAACTTTTAGGTTCCAGAAACCCTTTTCCTGTATTTGTTTTCTTCTTTAAGCACAGAAAGAGAAATATATTTGTCATTTCAATCATGCTGCATTGTATACCTATGCATAAGGCATTTATTCTTGTGAAGAGTTACTGTGCACACTAAAAGGAACTCTGTGTTTAATTTTCCTCAGTTCATACTTTTGTTTACTTACTTGTAAAGATGTTATAAAGTATTATTCTACAGTGAGTTCCAATTTATCTCACAGCGAATTATGTGTTAGTAATAAACACAATGGAACACATTGTCTCAGGTAAATTTCCCCTCAGATGCCCTTGAATATAATAAAGAATCACAGCAGCTTGAAAGATGATACCATTAAATACAAGATTCACTAAGTACACGATTACTTCCAAATCAAAATTAAAAAATGATCCCAGTTGCACAGAACATTAGCGTATTCTTTGTTCTCTGTTATTAAATATATAACTAATATACCAAAAGCCAACATGGGAAGAGGAATGGGGAAGGAAAACCGGTTGTGGGGGGCACTGAGGTTGGGTGAGGTGTTGGAAATGTTTTTAACAGCTGCTGAGAAAAAACTTTGAGAAGAGAGATGCATAAGGAGGATCTTTAGGGGCAATTATTTGATATGGTCTCTGAAGCCCTTGAGGATATATATTGTTTTAAGGATAAAAAGACAATATTGTTTCCAGATATGAGAAAAACAAAACATCAAAGAGAAATGTGTTTATTATAATACTGCCCATTTATTATAGAGCAAATTATAACTCAATCATTTCTTCAAGGAACACAGCTACTTTAGAGGCAAATGAGATTTTTAACTAAGCAGAGACACTGTGACATACCTTCCAAAAACATGGTAAGGCATATATATTTCTAAATTTCCATCTTTTGAATAGGGAAGGTCATGCAAATCAAGTAAAAAGAACGTCACTGCCAAACTGAAGAGAAAATACTAAGATTGAGTGAGAAGGAATCAAGCACCTAAAGTGTTTCAATATTCATAAACAACTCAAATATAAAACATAATACCTTTAAATTTTAAAGCACTTGAATAAACATAAAATTCAACCTTCATATTTTGAAGAAGGGATTGTTGACCCACGCAGATGAGATGATTCGCCCAGGGATGGGAAAGCAGGCATGAGAAACCAGATACCTCAGGTCCTAATGCAGTGCTCTTTTGATAACCTCAACATCATCTTCACCTAGTAACTCCTGATTTAGACTCATGACACAAGGATTCTAGCTCCTCTTCTCCCTTACAGAGTGTGAACACTTAGAAGTACCGAAAAATAAGTCACCATGACTCACTTCCTAAAAATTTAATATATTCACAAGGAAATATGTGAAATAGAAGAGAGATGGTAAACAGTGGAGGCAGCTAAGAGGTAATTTTACTTATTTTAGCAATAGCTGATAAATATATTGTGAAGAGAGTTTACCTGAGAAAATGTTTCTTCTCCTTTATCTTCAAGTAAAGACTGAGGTGCTGATAGAAAATCCTTTTTCTCGCAGCTCTCCTGGCTGAGAAGCGTGTCGGCGTAGTTGGGCTGGGGGAAGATCAGGTGACTCTTCCGCGAGTCCGCGGTGAGGGAGACCTCGTGGGAATAGGTCTGCAGGAAAGCGCGCACCCCGTCCACGCCCACGAAGTGAGAGGTAGGCACACCCGCCAACCGGCCTCCTGAAGCCTGGAGCAGGCGCGACATGTGCCAGCGCCGCAGTCTGAGCGCCAGCAGCACGATGACAAAGGCGAGGAAGACGCAGGAGACTGCGGCCACTGCCACCACCAGGTACAGTGTGAGGTCTGAATCGCCCGGGTTGGCAGAAGGATTGAGGCTGCCCAGGTCAGCCAAGACGTCTGGGATGCTGTCAGCCACGGCCACGGTGAGAGTCACAGTGGCTGAGAGAGGGGGCTGGCCATGGTCCTGGACGGACACCACCAGGCTCTGCTTGAGTGCATCTCTGTCCAGAAGGGCCCGTGCCGTGCGCAGCTCACCCGTGTGCAGCCCCACCGTGAAGAGCCCTGGCTCACTGGCCTTGAGCAGGCGGTAGGACAGCCAGGCGTTCTGGCCTGAGTCTTGGTCCACTGCCACCACCTTGGTCACTAGGTAGCCTGGCTCTGCGGAGCGGGGTGCCAGCTCCACGCCAGTGGAACCGTCGGTGGGGAGGGTGGGGTACAGGATCTCGGGTGTGTTATCGTTCTGGTCCAGTACAAACAGGCTCAGCGACACGTTGCTGCTGAGCGGTGGCTTCCCACTGTCCCGAGCTGTAACCCACAGCTGCAGGTGACGGAACTGCTCGTAGTCAAAGGAGTGCAGCGCATAGAGGACACCAGTGTCGGAGTTAATGGAGATGTAAGAGGATAGAGGTGCCCCCTGAAGGGTGTCCTGAGTCAAGGAATAAGTTACATGGGCACTGTCATCACTGTCGGGGTCATGGGCCTTCATGGAAATGATGGAGGTCCCTCTGGGGTTGTTTTCGGGAATGTAGGCCGAATAGGACATGTGGGGGAAGGTGGGTGGGTTGTCATTGATGTCTGCCACCTGCACCAAAACGTGAGCATCCGTGGACAGAGACGGGTTCCCTCCATCTTTAGCGGTCACAGTGATGTTGTAAGAGGAAAACTGTTCCCTATCAAGGGCGCTGGTTGTAACCAGTCGGTGGTAATTGTCCACTGACCTTTCTAACTTGAAAGGAAGATTCTCCGAGAGTGAACATGTGATAAATGCATTCTGTCCAGAGTCTCTGTCATGTACATTGAAAAGTGCAATTACGGTTCCTGGAGGAGAATCTTCAGGAACTGAGCTAGTAGCAGAGGTCATGTAAAATTCTGGGGCATTGTCATTCACATCTAGAACTGTGACAATAACCTTCGTTCTGGTCAGAAGGCCCGGACCATCCTGAGCTTCAATATCAATTTCATGGAATTTGGCTTCCTCATAATCTAGACTTTTTATGATTGTTATGTCTCCAGATGTCGACTTAAGCTCAAATACCTCTGAGGATTCTCCAGGGGTTTTCTCTTGAAAATATGCCACTTGAGCGTTGTATCCCTCATCTGCGTCAGTGGCGGTCACTGTGAGTATCCGCGTGCCTAGGGGGATATTTTCCAGAACACTTACACGGTACTCGGACTGTGTAAAAACAGGCGCGTTGTCGTTTACATCCTGGACCACCACGCGGATGCGGGAGGTGCCAGATCGGATCGGGTCGCCCCCATCGAAAGCCAGGAGAACGAGGTGGTGAACTGCCTCTTCCTCGCGGTCCAGGGCGCGCTCCAGCACCAGCTCCGGGTACTTGTTACCATCCACTCCGCTTCGCACATCCAGGGAGAAGTGGTCATTTGGGTTGAGTTCGTACTTCTGGAGGGTGTTTTCTCCTATGTCTGCATCATGCGCACTCTTAAGAGGAATCCGGAACCCTGGCGTAGTCATTTCACTGATTTTTAGCTCCAGTTCCTCTACTCCAAAGCGAGGGGCATTATCATTAATATCTCTTATTTCTACCTCTACTGAATAAATATTCAATTTATCTTCCAGGAGTATGTTAAAATTCACCAGGCACCGCATGCTCTGAGCGCAGAGCTCCTCCCGGTCTACTCTGCCCGCGGTGATCAAGCTCCCACTTCGAGAGTTCAGAGCAAAGAGTTGCGTCCTACCTCTGGAGACGATGCGGACCCCACGCCCTGCCAGCGCTACGGGCTCCAAACCCAAATCCTTGGCGATGTTGCCCACGAAGGAGCCTTTTTCCATCTCTTCTGGCACAGAATAGCGCATTTGTCCAGCTCCGGCCTCCCACAGAGCCGCCAAAAGAATGAACAGCAGGACCAGTTTTCCGCGGTGTGGCAACTTTTGCAGAGCCGCCATTTCTTCTCCTGCAGTCTTTTCTCCCGAGGCACTTTCCAGCATCCAGTGCAGGATTCCCAATCTTTATTCCTCAGGGTCTGAGGCGATCAGCATTCACAGGACCCAGGTCACTGTGGAGAGAACTAGTGGGCTGCTGGACTGAATTTCTTTGCCGCCCTGAAGCTTGCGGGCCAAATGCCCCGTCCTTTGTGTTGTGGGAGCCGTAACGTTGACAGTATGTCTCGCAGGCTTTTACTTCTTAGGTGGTCAACAGCGACGCTCAGAGGCCTAAGCAATTTCTGCACCCACTCAGGTTAAACCAAGTTGTTTCTTGTTTGTTAGCCTTGCGACTTTCAAGTTTGCTTTGAAGAATCTTACAGTTCTAAGATACCTCAGAAGTAACCTTCAAGTCCAGAGCCTTTTTCTCAGAATTAATAAGAATGGTACACACGAATGTGACTGATAATAGTTGCTAGGAAAGTATTATTGAATGCTCAAGGCATTAATCAAGGCTGCCATTTATCCTTGCTCCAAACATATTTAATCTATTTTATATTCACAGAGAGTAAGGTCAATTTAAAAGCATTAGCTACATTATTTTCTAAGGTTATATATTTTGAATTTCTGTGCTTGATGGCTTCATATTTAACTTCAAAACCTCTATGTAAATTATTGAATTATCAGACACTTAACTAGGTGACTATCATGTGCCTGACACTTTGCCTAACCCATGCTGGAGATAGAAATGGTGGATCCGATGATCACAGTCCCAGCTCTCAGGAAGCTTACAGGATAGGGGAGGACAGAGGAAAGTAAACAGAGTATTTTAATACAATATGAAAACTGCTATGCTGGTGGGAACCATTGGGCAATTGAGGAATGCACAGGAAGGGTCTCCAGCCTAGATGTGGGGGTCAGGAAAGACTTTTCCAGGACATGATTGAACTCGAATCCTAAAGGATGGGATTGGATCAGGAAAGAGGCTAGAGTAGTGTTCTAGAACCTCAATACCTGTGCTTGGAGGGGGGAGGCAGGATGGAACACTAAAGAGACTAAAGGTGGTTTCTTCTTTGTCCTCTTTTGTTTTGGCTATCAGAGGTCCTTTGATATACCACATGAATTTTAGGATGGACTTTTTCTATTTTTGCAAAAATAAAATGTCATTGGGATTTCAATAGGGATTGCATTGAACCTGTAGATTGCTTTGGGTAGTTCTATAAATGTCTGATGGATACTCTTTATCAAGTTAAGGAAGTTTCCTTCAATTCTCAGTTTGCTAAGAAATTTTAATCACGTGTTGAATATTCTCAAGGCTCTATTATGCCTCTTTTGAAATGAACATATGGCTTTTATTTTTAATCTCTTAATATGGAGTTTTACATTATTAGATTTTCTTATATTGAAATATTCTTGCATCCCTGAAATAAGCCCTACTTAGTCATAAGCTATAAATATTATTTTAAAATATATAGCAAATAGGATTTGGTGATATCTTAATTAAGACTTTGAATCAATATTCTTAAGTGAAATTGCCCACTTCTGGTCTCACTTCAGTCTGTTTGCCTTTTGGCTTCTTCCCTGTTGAACTTTTTTCATTTTTACTCTTATCTATTCTTCTAGAAGAATACTGATGAAATACTTACTGGAAACAATTGATAGAAACTCATATTTTCTAGTAGAGCTTCTAGTTTGTTTTTTAAAACTTTTTCATCAACAGTGTTTTGATGCTTTTGCTGTCTCTCTCTCTTTTCTTTTTTTGCAGGGGAAGATTCACCCTAAGCTAACATCTGTGGCCAATCTTCCTCCTTTTTCTTCCTTTTCTTTCCCCCTAAAGCCCCAGTACATAGTTGTGTATAGCTGTAAGTTCTTCTGGTTCTTCTTTGTGAGCCGCTGCAATAGCATGGCAACTGACAGAGGAGTCGTGTGGTTCCGTGCCCAGGAACTGGACCCAGGCCACCAAAGCAGAGCACGCTGAACTTTAACCGCCAGGCCATCAGGGCTGGCTCTGTTTTGATGCTTTCAAGTCTCATTAAATAACTGTTCAACATCCCTTACTGCGGTCCTCTAAAGATTTATCTCCACTTCTTTGTCTGACAATATCTGGTTTCACGCTGTATATTATTTCCCTCTTATGTTTCTTGCTTCGTATCAAGTTGTTCTATTTTTTCTCAGTCTCTCTTGCTTTTCCTTCTCTTTCTCCTTTTCCAGGTTGTTTTTGATCAGAATTTTGGGTTTTCTTTTAGGATCTTTACACAAAGAATTTTAGTCATGCCAAGTGCCAGCACTGTATTTGATAAAATTTTCATTTTCTCCCCACTGGTTTCAGTATGACTTTTACCATCTGCTTCTATTGCTTTATCATCAGAATTCCTCCCTGTTTGAATTTCAGTAATTTATACTCTGTTATTTTTCCTATTATTTTCTTTAAGTTTATGCTGATATGTTTTTTGCCTTGTTTGAGTGGTGAGATAAATTCACTTATTTTAAATCACTTATTTATTGTATTTGTTTATAAATTTACCCCTACTCTTTTAGCTGCATTCCACAATTTTTAATAAAAAATATTTTAATTTTTGTTAATTTGTAAATAGTTTTTATTTCCATTGTGATTTTTTAAATCCAAGAGTAACTTAGGGGTGTAGAGTTAAACATCCAAACATTTTTTTTCCTTTTACTATTTTTAAATGTTTGTTTTGTGATTTTTTTTCCAGCTTTAATGAAGTGGTAATTGACAAATAAAATTGTAAGGTATTTAAAGGGTATAATATGATGATCGAATATATGTATACATTGTGAAAGGATTACCCCGAGTTAATTAAAAGATGCATCACCTCACATATTTACCTTTTTTGTTTGTGAGAACATTTAATTTTACTTTCTTAGAAAATTTCAATTATACAATACAGTGTTATCAATTTTAGTCTCCATGTTATACATCAGATCCTCAGACTTTATTCATCTTAGAACTGAAAGTTTGTACCCTTGTACCCATTTCCCCACCCCCCAGCTTTGTGATTTAAGTACATCCTACAAGGCATGTATATTATTGAAATTTTGGTACTTTGAAATTTGCTCTGCCTTTTTCTGATGACTATGTGGTAAATTGTTGCAGATTTTCCATATGCTCATGTAAAGAATGGTTATTCTATATTTGTTGTGTACAGGATTCTATACAGATCTATTAGATCAAGCTTATAGATTGTTGTTCAAATCTTCTGTATGCTTAGTTATTTTCTGCCTGTATGGTATATTATTTCTTATGGAATTGTGTTAAAATATCCTGCTATTATTCTCAAAGGTCCAATGTTTGGTGATGGGAGCTCATAATTTTTATATCTTTTGATTATCTTTTTATGATTATGATCAGTTCATTTTTAAAAATCACTATTAATGTTTGTTCCCTTAAACACTACTTTACTGGTATAATATTCACATGACTGCTTTCTTTTGTGTGTGTGTGTATATAGATATATATCTTTATTTTCACTATTTCAGTGTAATTTTGTTTTAAACTTGTGTCTTGTCAGTAGAATATAGACGGACTTTAAAAATCATCCAACTTGGTAATCTATGTGTTTTAATAGGCAAACTTAGCTCATTTATATATACACAGAAGCAAAATTTTAAATTATAAGAGCTAAGAAAATTGAGAATTAAAATAACATGTTATTAATTGAGAGTATACTCTTGGTACCAAACAGGAAATAAAAATAAAAGTCTACATGTAGACATACAGCAAGAATGAGAGAAATTTTTAAAAAGCCATCAGAGATAACAGACATTATCTAAAAAATAACGATGATTTGTTGACTGAAAATTTCCCATTAGCAACAATAAATCCAAAAGACAATGTATTTCAACATTTTGGTTTGTACATTTATTTTAAGTGGAAGAGCTTTTTTCTCTGTCTCTTCTACTTTCTCTCCCTCTCTTCCTCCCGCCTGGATTCAGCACTCTGTCTCTAATGGCTTTGAAATAGTTTCTATCTGAGCCCAGGTCCCAGGCCATAACTAGGTCTTTTAATGGTTCTTTCATGGTGTGCAGCAGTGGAATTCTGAATATCACAGCTCACATCTGAGACCTGGTCCTCATTTTCTGAAGCCAGCATCTGTACCCACTTCTCTCCTTTAGTCTGCAGCTTGCAACAAGTTATGACCATAGGAACTGGTAGGCAGCACTTTTATGCAATTTCCCCTTTTAACTAGCTGAGAGGCCTAGCTGCTTGTTTCAGATTCAAGCAGTAAACCTGGCTCAGGTCCCTTGTTTAGCCTGAAGCACTTTTGTTCCGATTACACTACTGGAACACTCTCATGACTTTCAATGCCTGCATCTAGCCAAGACTAGAACTCCCCAGCTTTAGCCTGGCTCACCACTTTCTGCTCCACCTTTGGTCCATTTATATATTTATCTTTTATTTGTGCCTTACTATGCTTTTGCTTTCCTCTTTTTATATTTTATTTATCTCTTTAATTATTGGAGCAGAGTAACTATGTCAAAGCATGGACTTACTCCCCTACGATGCATTTCTTGATTTTTGTTAGTCATCCATTATGGCATAATATACAAGTCAGGAGGCTTCAAAACTATTTCTCAAGTTGCATAGTAAATTTTCTGTCATTCATTTTATTTCTCCATTTCATATGTTACTTAAACATTTGATGTTCTTCAGCATGCACAAAATATCTCAAAATAAAGGGCTAAGATATTTAACAATAATTGAAATTTGCAGCTTACATGGATTTCCATAATTTTATATTATCACAACTAAAAATACTACTTTAGACAATCTTTACCTTTTCAAATGTCCCCAAATAACACCTTGACAGATGGCATCTACATTAAACTTAGGGATAAATTAGGAAGTATTTATAACTTAAGGAAATTTGAGAACAGAATTAGTCATGTAAATATTGCTGGACTTTTTCTAATCAAACCCTATCCTTGCCAGATAAGAAACTGTAAGCCCAGAAAAATAAAATTATTCAGTCAGAGGCAAGCAAGACAATATTAGAAGCCAGACCTCCTTGTTTCTGATGCAGTGCTCTTTCCACAACCGGGATGGCACCTCACACACACTCTTCATCCCAGCCACCTGCATTATGATTAGTTACAGTCTCCTTTTCAATGAAAGAACGATTATAAATATACCTGGATATAAACACTTAAGAATGATTTCTCAGGATTTGTAAATAGAAATCTACAAAGATACATGGGAAATAGAAGAACCGTGAGTAATAAAGAGTGAAAGCAAGTAAGCAAACTCAGAAATTATTTTTATCTAGATAAATTTACTACAAAAAGTTTACCTGAGAAAATGTTTCCTTTTTGTCTTCAAGTAAAGACTGAGGTGCCGATACAAAATCCTTTTTCTCACCGCTCTCCTGGCTGAGAAGCGTGTCGGCGTAGTTGGGCTGGGGGAAGATCAGGTGACTCTTCCGCGAGTCCGCGGTGAGGGAGACCTCGTGGGAATAGGTCTGCAGGAAAGCGCGCACTCCGTCCACGCCCACAAAGTGTGAGGCTGACACGCCCGCCAATACACCTCCGGAAGCCTGGAGCAGGCGCGATGTGCGCCAGCGCCGCAGTCTGAGCACCAGCAGCACCATCACAAAGGCGAGAAAGACGCAGGAGACCGCGGTCACCGCTACCACTAAGTATAGAGTGAGGCTGGAGTCGTTAGGTCTGGCAGAGGGTTCGAGGCTGCCCAGGTCGGCAAGGACGTCTGGGATGCTATCAGCCACGGCCACGGTGAGCGTGACAGTGGCTGAGAGTGGGGGCTGGCCATGGTCCTGGACGGCCACCACCAGGCTCTGCTTGAGCGTGTCTCTGTCCAGCAGGGCCCGCGAAGTGCGCACCTCGCCGGTGTGCAACCCCACTGTGAAGAGCCCTGGCTCACTGGCCTTGAGCAGGCGGTAGGACAGCCAGGCGTTCTGGCCTGAGTCTCTGTCCACTGCCACCACCTTGGTCACCAGGTAGCCAGGCTCTGCAGAGCGGGGCGCCAGTTCCACGCCTGTGGAGCCATCAGTGGGGAGGGTGGGGTACAGGATCTCAGGGGCATTGTCATTCTGGTCCAGCACAAATACGCTCAGCGAGACGTTGCTGCTAAGTGGCAGGTCCCCGCTGTCATGTGCCATCACCCTCAGTTGCAGTTCCCGGAACTGCTCGTAGTCAAAGGATCGCAGCGCATACACAACGCCTGTGTCTGAGTTGATGGAGACATAGGAGGATAGAGGCGCCGCCTGGATGGTGTCTTGTGCCAGGGAGTAAGTGACTCGTGCATTGTCATTGCTGTCGGCGTCGTGGGCTGTCACAGAGAAGATGGAGGCTCCTCTGGGGTTGTTTTCCAGAATGTATGCAGAGTAGGAGTCTTGGGGGAAGGTAGGGGGGTTGTCGTTGATATCCATCACTTGCAATGAAATGTGCATTTCAGTAGATAGAGTCGGAGTTCCCTGATCTGTTGCTGTTATTGTGATGTTGTACCTGGCAGTAAGTTCTCTGTCCAGTGTTCTTTCTGTCACTAAACGGTAATAATTATCAAATAACTTTTCTAATTTAAAGGGTAGATTTTTAGGAATGGAACATATAGTGTGACCATTGTCTCCAGAGTCCTGGTCTTGCACACTGATAAGAGCAATTACAGCCCCAGGAGGAAAGTTTTCTGGGACTGCAGTGGTGACAGAGGTGATGGTCACCTCTGGGGCATTGTCATTTATGTCCAGAACTTTGACCAACACCTTAGCTCTGGCCATGAGGCCTGCACCATCCTGAGCTTGAATTTCCATTGGATATATTTTGTATTCTTCAAAATCCAGGGGTTCTTTATTTGATATTTCTCCTGTGTAAGAATCCAACTGAAATATCTGGGCCACTTTGTGGTCTATGTTATGAAAGGAGTATGTTACTTCCCCATTGGTTCCTTCATCTGGGTCGGTGGCTTTTACTATGAGCAGACAAGTGCCCAGTGGCACATTCTCTGGTACACTCACGTGGTACTGTTCTTGAGTAAACGCCGGAGGGTTGTCATTGGCATCCACCACCTGAACACGAATGCGGAGAGTTCCTGAACGGACTGGGTTGCCCCCATCAGAGGCGGTGAGAAGGAGGTAGTGGACAGCTTCTTCTTCCCTATCCAGGGGACTCTGTAGCACCATCTCTGGGTGTTGGGACCCATCAGCTCCCTGTTGCACATCCAGAAAGAAATGAGGGTTGGAGCTGAGCTGGTAGCTCTGGAGCGAATTCATACCCACATCAAGGTCTTGCCCAAAAGGAAGAGGGATCCTGGTGCCTGGAGTGGTTATTTCATTCATTTTAAATTCCACTTCCTCTAACTGGAATTGGGGAGTGTTGTCATTAATATCAATTATTTCCACTTCAACAGGGAAAAGCTTCATTTTATCCTCTACTAAGATGCTGAAACTCACCAGACACCGTGCGCTCTGAGCACAGAGCTCCTCCCGATCTAGCCTGCCCGCGGTGGTCAAGCTGCCACTTCGTGCATTCAGAGCAAAAAGCTGCGTCCTACCTCTGGAGACGATGCGGACTCTCGGCTCATCCAGCTCCTGGGGTTGTAGCCCCAGGTCTTTGGTGATGTTGCCCACGAAGAAACCTTCATCTGTCTCTTCTGGCACCGAGTAGCGGATCTTCCCGGCCTTGGCTTCCAGCAACAGCCCCAGAAAAATGAACAGCAGGACCAGCCTGCCGCAGCCAAGCAGCTTCACGGGAATCGCCATTTCTCTCTGGCTTCGTAGTTTTCTCCTAGTTCCGGTACCAACAGTACTGTTTCTCTGCTCTTCTGAACCTAAATTAACCCAATTTCCAGGAGAATTCAGAGCAGAAAGTGGTCCAGAAGGAGGGTCTGGGCAGCCTCAGGGAGACCGTTTTCAAACTGGCGGTGACGGAGGTTCTAAGCAGCTCATATTTTTTCTTTTTTCTTTTCAGGGCTTGTCTGCATGCGTCTGTGCTGCCTGTATCTCCCAGACTGGTGAACAGCGGCACCCAGAGTCCTCACCAGTTACTGCACTCCTAGATAATACTCATGAACGTGATTTATCTTTCCTTAAGTTTTAGTTTATTGACAAGGAAATAGTTAAGCATTCTACTATATATGTATGAAAAGGAGAAGCTACTATGTTCATTTAATTAACCATATCTAAATGTTGCTAAATTTCAATATACAGTAGAATTCCAGTATTCCCAAGCTATCTGCTTTCCCTGTTTGCTATTCAGGGAATATCACAAAAAGGACAAAATCATCCTTCTACGTCTTCTGTAGTATATCTTGACCACCTGATAATTTCCCAAGCCACAGAGGAGAGCAACTTCCCTTTGACTGGAAGATAAAAATCGGAGGGAAAAATATACTTTTAGAATGTACGCTAGACTTTAAAAAATTGAACTGCTCCTTTCCTTTCCATTGTGCTTTGAACATTTATCAGAAACCTTGGGATTTTGAAGGACATGTTTTATCCCTATCCTTACTTTTCCTCTTTTTCTGAAGTGTCTATGTATTATGTGGATTTTAAAAGACCTTTAATACGAGTTTTTTAAAGAACTTTAATTCACCCAAAGGTAATATATTTTGAAAAAAATTATACCAAACTCTTGGAATTTTACTGGAAAAATGTCACACGAACATCTTACAGACTTCAAATTTAAGAGACAAACGAGGTAGTGACATTATTTTTCAAAATTGAAAAGAAAAAGGCCACATCTTTATTTTTAGACAGGCTTATTAGGATAATATGTATTCTCCTACAATCACACAATATTTTCTCTAAAAGAAGTTGCTTTTCTTAAAAAGCAGGATTTTAAAACTAGATTGCCTTCCTTCTTTTACTCATTGCAAAACTAGTAAAAGATTCCTAACTAAAATGTCTCAGGCTTAGAGTGATTTATTTATCTTTACCAAAAAGTTAGGGGAAAATGTTCTCTGCATTCCAGAGGTTGACATTTTTCAGGACAAACTGGGCCAAATATTGGCAGCCACCCTATGGACAACATGAGAAGGGTCTGGAAAATGAGGAAAGAAAGGAAACAATCAAAGACCACAAGAATAGTTCTTGGAAAGAGAATTTCTGTTCCTGTATAATCAAATCTATAGTTTCTCAGCTTCTCAAAGACAAGTATATAGAAACCAAGGGCAGAAACTTAGAAAGTTCAATATTGCAAGGAAAGAACTCTTTAGCAGGAAACATAACATAAATTAATAGGCACAAAACTCTCCCCAAAGGAATTGTCCAGGTTAACGAGACAAATGAAAATATACACAGAAACCAGCAAGTAAACTTGTAGAGTTCGTACCCCCAACCCCCACCGCCAACAACAAAAACCAAGCAGGATTGATTTACAACAGGATGATATTTATGAAATAAAAGTGTTAAAACTCACACGTATACATTTGAATCCAATGTAATATTTAAGGCTTCATTGCTGGCACTATAGAGAATATCCAGTTGAAAGATGTTTCCTGAGTTAACTTGAAGAAATTAAGATTTTGCAATATCTGAAGTCAAACAAGGGTTGCAGGAATAGGGCAAATCTCTCTCCCTGAAGTGGGAGCAACTACAAATCCATGCTTGGACCAGAGACTAGGCTGAAAGCTGGGCTGGGGAAACATCAAAGGTGCAGGGTGATGGGCGGAGTCACTGTGAGGAGGAAGAGCACGGAGATCAAGGCCAAGGCCACGACCAGCTAAAACTAGCTCTGCCTGGTACCTGCCACCAACAGCAACTCCTGCAAACTGTAGGCAAAGACCAGGTACATCATCATGACTGTCACCACTGCGCACAGTGACCAGCAAGCCCTGGAGAGCAGTGTCTCTGTTACTTGCAGCACCGCAGCACGCATCTCACTCTTGTGCATCCCCAGGTTGAAGAGTTGGATTAGGTGGTCTGAAGCATGTGATAGGACAGGCAGGCATTGCATTCTAGTCGGCATCCACTTTGGTGACCAGGTAAGCAGGGCTGTGCAATGCGTGGTGCTGCATCAAAGAGGGATGCCACTTCCCGCTGCAGTTCCTGGCATAGCATCCTCTGTGCATTTTCATGGTGGTAGTCCACTGTTACAGGCAGGTTCAGGATGACACTGAGCCCAGTCAAACCCTGGTCACAGGCCCATAAAGTCAGCTCAAAGGTAGGCTGCAGTGAACACAACTGTGCTCTGCGCTCACTGATACATGCGACAACAGTGCCCACAGTGCTGGGTCACTGGTCAGGAAGAAACAGGAGGCACACAAGGCCCCAAGTTGGGGTCAGACTAGACACCCAGCTGAAAGTCACCCACACTGCATTATAGTTCTCAACCTCCATTTCAACCAGGATTCTGAAATGGGCTGTTAAACTGTCTCCAGTCTTCTCTTCTATCCCATGATGTACCTCACTCTTCAAAATCAAAGATGGTGCTGTCATTATTGAATGGTAGATATATTCTGCATGCCCTGTGAGATTGTGTGGAAAGTGCAGAACTCTCCCTTAAAGGGTGTCATCTAGGTCAGTGGGGATCACCTGAAGAAAGCAGATGAGGAGGTAGAGGGCAGGTTCTCCTGCAGGCAGACTCTGCTGTACTCCTGTGGCTCAGTTTGGGAGGACTGGCTTTGGCATCCAAGACCAGAATCTTGCCCTGAGCCGTTCTGTCCCTTCCCCACCATGAAGCAGCACCGCTCCTCTGGTCCAGATTTCTCCAATTGCAACCAGAGTATTTACTGGCCTAGTGCTCTCTTTTACTTCTGGGCGCAAGGGAGATGGTTACTGAAACTACTCTGATAAATTTGTACAGAATTACTTGTACGGTCCAAATCTGTTGTGGTTTAGGAGTAAACTTTGCTCCTATTAAGATGTTTTCCAGAATTTTCAAAACAAAATGTCTGTACTAAAAGCCATATGTTATTTATATCCAGGATGAATACCTTTATATGAAAAGCATTTATAGGATTTCCAGTGAAGATTTCAGAGTCAAGGGGCCCAGGGTCTTCCTTTGGCATATCCGCTAGATCTATCCTGTCATTCTCAGTTCGTCCCTGCTCTCTTCGCTGGCGATAAAGAGAGGCTTCTCAGCACTCACTCACGGTTCTTGCCACGGAGATGCAGATCTTTGGCGAGATTCCCCACTTTTAAATTCCTGACTGTCTCTTCCGGAAGTATCGCATCTGCTACGTAGTTCACTAGGTTGAACAAAGACAGCAAGAGGGGAAACAGTAATCCCTGCGCTCTGCGCACCTTCCCTGTGGAAGACTTCTCCCTATTTCTTCTCGATGCTGCTCCTCAGATCCGAATACACCTCACTACGGTGGCTCCGAGACTACAAAGGTGAGCTGGGAAGGCAGCGCCTCATTTGCAGTCATTAAACATCCTGACGTTCCTGACCCAGATATTTGGACCAGATTCCGGGAGAGAGAGAGTGCAGAGTCGGCTCCTGATGTGTTTCTCCAAAGTCTGCGGAGATCGCTGCGTCACAATCGTCAGAGGATTGCCTTGCTTCACTCTAGCCACGGATTGGCCGACAGCGGCACCCAGAGGCCCAGTATGTATCTACCGCATGTTATTTCTGAAGGTCTTCACAGGAGACTCTATGTATGTATTTGCTTTATTTCCGGGACTCATCTTAGAATACCAGCTAGTTTAGTACAAAGGCTGCAAGTCATTATTTCATTTTGACAAAATGTTAATAAAATGATCTTTCCACAAAATTTAAATCAAACGTCTTAACTTATTAAAATGCACATTGACTTAAGAATTCTTACAGAATTTTCCCTCTTGACATTTCCTTTTGGAGATGACATACTATTGAAGCTTCTTTTTCTTGAAAATTTTTTACTCAAGAAATTATCCATTGTAAAAAGAATTTTACATTACAAAAAGAAATTAAATTCTCACTGTAAATTCTACACAAAAAATGTTCACTATGAAAAGGTAGAAAATAATGATAAAAATTTAAAGTCACCAGTAATGGCATTATATAATTACTGATTCAGAGAATTTATATTTGATGCTTATCCATACTTTTGAAGTACAGAGATATGTTTTTCTTTTTTTATTGTGGTAAAATACACATAAAATTTACCATCTTAACCATTTTTAAGTGTACAGTTCAGAGGTATTAAATACATTCATGATGTTGTGCAACCATCACTACCATCCATCCTCAGAACTCTTTCCATCTTGTAAAACTGAAACCTTTACTCATTAAGTGATAACTTTTCATTCTCTCCTCTCTCTAGCCCCTGGCAAACACCATTCTACTTTCTGTCTCTATGATTTTGACTACCCTAAATACCTCATATAAGTGGAATCATACAGTATTTGTCTTTTTGTAACGGGCTTATTTTACATGCATAACACCCTTAAGGTTCATCCATGCTGTAGCATATGTCAGAATTTCCTTCCTTTTTAAGGCTGAATAATATTCCATTGTATATATATACACCACATTTTGCTTATCCATTCATCTGCTAGTGGACACTTGGGTTACTTCTAACTTTTAGCTATTGTCAATATGCTATGAACATGGGTGTACGAATATCTCTTCCAGACCTGGCTTTCAATTCTTTTGGGTATATACCCAGAAACGGAATTGCTGGATCATAGAGTAATTCTATTTTTAATATTTTGAGGAACCACTGCACTGTATTCCACAGTGGTTGTACAATTTTTCATTCCCAACAACAGAGCACAAGGGTTACTCCACATCCTTGCCAACACCTGTTATTTTCTTGTTCTTTTGATAGTAGCCATCCTAACGGGTGTAACATGCTATTTCATTTTTGTTTTTATGTGCATTTCCTTAACAATTAGTGATGTTGAGCATCTTTTCATGTGCTTATTAGCCATTTGTATCTTTCTTGGAATTACATATATATTATTATAACCCCCCAAATAATCAGCTCTTTCATGGATACTACTGGTTGCCTCTATAGACTGAATATTTGTGTACCCCTCAAAATTAATATGTTGAAACCTAATCTCCAATGTGATGATATTTGGAGGGAGAGCTTTTGGGAGGTGATTAGCTCATGAGGGTGGAATCCTTATGAATGGCATTAGTGCCCTTGTAAAAAAGGTTGTGGAGAGTGCCCTCATCCCTTCCACCTTGTGAGGTTACAGTGAAAAGACTGCCATCTATGAACCAGGAAGCCTGCCCTCACCAGACACCAAACCTGCCAGCATCTCTATCTCAGACTTCTCAGCCTCCAGGACTGAGAAATAAATTTCTGTTGTTTACAAGCCACTCACTTTATGGTATTTTGTTATAGCAGCCTGAAGGGACTGAGACAGTTGCCCAGGCCCTTTCCTCGCTTCTAACACTTCCATTTTAGTTTAGGTGTCCACCCTCCCTGTACCTGAGGGGAAGTTGAACATATTCAGAGCTGTAGTAGGTTCTGATAGATCTAAATCAATAATTGGAATCTGAGTCCTCTTGTCAGTGTTTCATTAGGAATATAGGCTTAAAATAATAAGCTTACAGCAGGGTTTCTCAACCTTGGTACTCTTTTGAGCCAGATGACTCTTTGCTGTGGGGGAGCTGTTCTGGGTATTGTAGGCTATTCAGCAGCATCCCTGGCCTCTACCTACTAGATGCCAGTAGGCCCTACCTCTACAGTTGTGATAATCAAAAATGTCTCCACACATTACCAAATGTCACCTCTTCCCCACCTTTTGTGTGCATGCGTATGTGAGGAAGCTTGGCCCTGAGCTAATGTCTGTGCCAATCTTCCTCTATTTTAGGTGGGACACCACCACAGCATGGATTGACCAGCAGTGCTAGGTCTGGGCCTGGGATCTGAACCTGCGAACCCTGGGCCGCTGAAGTGGAGCAGGTGAACTTAACCACCACACCACTGAGCCACTCCCCTCCCCACCATTTTGAAAAATCACAGGCTCAGTGACTATTATTGAGCCAGGGATAGGTACATGGCTTAAGTTGGTCCAATTGGATTGAAAGACAGACTTTGATTAGGAGGAGCCACACTGTGAACTTACCATAGACAAGTAAGGAAGTTCTCCAGTTACTGTTGGCAGGTTTCTTGTGACCACAGACTTTGGAAGTTTACAAGGAGATGAGGGCAAAGCTGAAATAATAATAGAAAAAGTAAAAATAAATGCTCCTTCTCTAAAATTTGGAAGAGAAAAACAATTTATGAAGCCTATGATTCTATCACGCCTAGAGGCAGCCATACTTCTAGAACTACACTGTCCAACACAGTAACCACCAGCCACATGTGGCCACTGAGCACTTGAAATGTGGCTAGTCCAAACTGAGATGTACTGTAAGTGTAAAACACACACAAGATTTTGAAGATATAGTACAAAATAAGAACATAAAATACATCATTAATAATTTCTACATTGATTATATGTTAAAATGATAATATTTTGGATTATTATGTTAAAATGTTACTGAAATTAATTACACTTGTTTCTTTTTGCCATTTTAATGTGGCTACTAGACAACTTAATATCACATATTTGGCTTTTTTTTTTTTTTTAAAGATTGGCACCTGAGCTAACAACTGTTGCCAATCATTTATTTTTTTTCTGCTTTATCTTCCCAAACCCCCCGTACACAGTTGTATATCTTAGTTGCAGGTTCTTCTAGTTGTGGGATGTGGGACGCCGCCTCAATGTGGCCTGACGAGCGGTGCCATGTCCGTGCCCAGGATCCGAACCCTGGGCCACTGCAGCAGAGCACGTAAACTTAACCACTCAGCCGTGGAGCCGGCCCCTCATCTGTGGCTCTTATATTTCTATTGTACAGAGCTGACCTAGGCTACCTGGTTTTTCAGATAATAGATTTTCGTATTGTTTAAACCAGTGCAAATTAAGTTGGCCTTCTTTTCTATGGAAAGCATCCTATTTGATACAGGAGACTGCTACATTTTAGTTAACCTACTTTTTACTGTTTATATACTAATACAACAGTATGTAAATGTACTTTTTTGGGGTTTTTGCTATTTCCTCACCCACATAATTTTCCATCTCAAAAATATATTGGGGCCGGCTGTGGTGCAGGAGTTAAGTTCGCACATTCCGCTTCTCAGTGGCCCTGGGTTTGCCAGTTCGGATCCCGGGTGCGGACATGGCACTGCTTGGCAAAAGCCATGCTGTAGTAGGCGTCCCACGTATAAAGCAGAGGAAGATGGGCACGGATGTTAGCTCAGGGCCAGTCTTCCTCAGCAAAAAGAGGAGGATTGGAAGTAGTTAGCTCAGGGCTAATCTTCCTCAAAGAAAAAAATATATATATAAGCAGGGCTTCTCTCATCACCTATAATTTTTTTAACTTCCATAGTATAATGAACTTAAAAGTTTATCAAAAGTTTATTAGAGAGAATTTTAAAACATACAACATCAGCTTAATGTGACACTCCTTTATCATAGGTAGGAAGTCTTTGGAGGACTTATTACCACACTGGGGAATTTACTGATCTCCCCAAATCTTTGGTTCACTTGTATCACAGATATTCCATGGAGCAACTACAGGAGTGTAGTTCTTTCCTCAATTCAGAGTGTTTATGTCTAATGATTTTGATAAATAAAAACAACTGGATTTATTAATAGACATTCAGGTAATGGTGATGTGGTAGAGCCCTTAGGTCTTGGTTCCATGCAATTTCCCCTCAAAAAAGAGCATTTAGAGCCAGCCCTGATGGCCTAGTGGTTAAAGTTCAGTGTGCTCCACTTCAGTGGCCTAGGTTTGTTTTCTGGGTGCAGAACCACACCACGCATCTGTCAGTAGCTGTGCTATGGTGGTGGCTCACTTAGAAGAACCAGAAGAACTTACAACTGTACACAACTTTGTACTGGGGCTTTTGGCAGGGAAAGAAGAAAAAAGGAGGAAGACTGGCAACAGATGTTAGCTTAGGGTGAATCTTCCCCTGCAAAAACAAAACACAGCATGTAGAAAATGTGTTAATCTCAAAAGCAGAAAATATGTTTCAGGATTGAAAGAGGTAGATACTTTAAGGGAAACTTCAGTTAATCCTTTTAATTACCTCTGACAATTTTCTATTTAAAGGCTTACTAACTAAAATACATCATAATTTTGGCAAATCAGAATTGCATAAAATTTATCTCCAGTTACTTCTGTGACAAGGATTATTTGAGCATCATAAAACTCACAGGCAATTAAAATGCAAAGCAATATTTGGATTATTTTCATGAATAAGCATGGTCTCACATTTTATATAGTCAAATAAAGCATTATGCAGAGGCTAGCATGTTAAACTCACATCTATAAAATAAGTAAATCAGGTATAACTAAGGGACAAGCACATTGAAAAAATTTCATCTTCAAAAAGAGGAAATAGATCATCCTGGAAATTAGAGATAAATTGGTGAACATTTTTCAACACATTATAGAACAGAGAGAACTAATATACGGTTATCTGAAGAGCATAATTTCTCCCTCAAACTTAATATAAAAAAACCAAACTGCTGTCAAGCCATTTTAATTTCCTCCAATGATACACAGTATCACAGTTTGCCTAAATCAGAGAGCACACATTCACACACACTATTGGCAAACCTCTCTGCTCATAACAATTGGCCCTGTCTTTGACTAGAGAGTGTTTATAAAGTGGCTCTATCTTGTTTTAAGGTGACACAGAATGTATTTTCTCTTGCAAATTACTGTAGAAGTTAGACTATACGATCTTTCTAGATGGGTCAATTGTTTCATTCGATTAGAAAATATTTTGTGTGTATCTCTCATGTTTTAGTACTAGGCACTGGGCCATGATGAACAAGACAGAAAACTCCTGATTATCATGGAGCATCCAATCTGGGGTGAGGGAGACAATAAGTATACTAAGAAATACAGCAAATTTTGAAAATGTTAGTCACGTTTTAAGAGGGTTCTCTCTAATTTAGATGGCAGTTGTTAATATTTTAGAGGAGAGAAATTAAATTTTTTTTTTTTAGGAAGATTAGTCCTGAGCTAACTACTGTCAGTCCTCCTCTTTTTTGCTGAGGAAGCTTGGCCCTGAGCTAACATCTGTGCCCAGCTTCCTCTACTTTATATGTGAGATGCCTGCCACAACGTGGCTTGCCAAGGGCTGCATAGGTGTGCACCCTGGGATCCGAACCAGCCAACCCTGGGCAGCCGAAGGGGAACGTGCAAACTTAGCTGCTGCAACACTGGGCTGGCCCCAGGAATTAAATTTTTAATGACTTTGATGCTCTACCAAACTGATGTACTGAAAATAAATGGATATAAACAGGAATAAGTGGAAACTGTTACATAGTTAGGCCAAACTACTATAAATACGTGTCGAAGAATATCTGATTACCCATAGAAGAGACAAGCAGAAAACAGTTATTAAAACAGCAGGAGTGGAATGAAAACAATTCCCAATTTAAAAATTACTGGCAAGCGAGTGGCAGGTAGTAATACTTCAGTTAAATTCTAGTTCAATCAGACCTTTTGTCTATCAGACAACTCTGTCCTAAGCGAACATGTGCCTCCGGAAGAACACTTACTTCTCTGTTTACATTTCTATCTAAGTTAAACATATTAAAAAGAGAAATCACCCTTGTTCCCTCGGGGTCCTTCAAAACGGAAACAGACCCTGAGGCATGGGTCCCCTCCGGGTATTTTCATAATCAACAAAAAAACACAGACTTAGAATTAAATAGTAGGCAGCATGTCCTCCCCACTCCGCTGATCTGGGTACTTTAAAATCCACTGTATGCTTAGTTATGTATCGGCTCCATATTGGATATACCCTGGGAAGCATCCGAGCTGTTTCCAGAAGCAAAGACGCTTTCCGCACGGACGCCTTATTTCCGGAAATCACCCGGAAGCCTAGGAGCTATCCCGCCCCACGGCGATCGGTAAAAGTTCTGGCTTAGCCACGGGGGTAGCGGCAGGACCTAGGTCTTTCTTACAACCGGTTTCTCTAAACATTCTCAAACCAACAGCTGTTTATGAAACACTGTCACTTTTAACGCGTAGAACCCAGTTCTCGCGAGAAGACAAATCACGCCGGATAGCGTAATTGCGCCACTGCGCCTGCGCGCGCTAGGACAGCCCGTACTTCCGCCAGAGTCGGGCTGTCACTCACAGCCGTCTCCCGCCTCGCGCCGTGACGTAGAGAGTCTTTGTCTGCTACGTTTGCAACTGCGGACGGAGGCGTGCGGAGCTGCGGGACTGCTGAGTTTGGCGCTCGGAGCTCGGGATCTCGGTGAGCTTTCTTGCTGCCCGTCCTGGGCCATTTCATTGATAAGCAGTAGCGGATCGCTTTGCCAAGAGCCGAGAAGAACAAAAGAATCAGGAAGGAGACGCTCGGCCCCGGCCGCTTTGCTCCGGGTGGCTTCCTCATCCGCTCGGTCGTGTCCGGAGAAGCTGCGTTTATACTCGTCACTGGATTGTAAGTACCCGAGGCGAAGAGAGCTCGCTGCGCCCTGCTTTTTGAATATCTTTGTTCCGGGACATTTTGTGGATTGGGAGTGTCTCCTGGGCCTTAGTTTCTGTGCCGAAAGTCATTCCGTAGGAGCCGCCATTTGCTTTCCTGCTAGCTTGCTCTCTGCATTGTCCGGCAGCGGCATCTAGAGGTTGGAACTTGGCATTGCAGCTAATAGATCTAAATGGACTTAACTGAATGAGCCGTTGTTGGTAGCACCTGGTATTCGGGCACAGCATATTTAGAAAGACTTGGGGCTTAACTAAAAATTAAGACAAAATAGATGCTTAGCTGCTGTTCTACTTAGAACTCTTTGTGATTAAAGATTTCACTTCATAGCAAACAGGTCTTTGTAACTGCTGCAATAGCTGGAACTTTCTAGTGCAAAAAGTGGTTGTTGGAGAAGTGAGTCTCAAAGATATAAAGATGAGTAAGAGCAAAGATGATGCTCCTCACGAACTGGAGAGCCAGTTTATCTTACGGCTACCTCCGGAATATGCCTCAACTGTGAGGCGAGCCGTACAGTCTGGTCATGTCAACCTGAAGGACAGACTGACAATTGAATTACACCCTGATGGACGTCATGGAATCGTCAGAGTGGACCGGGTCCCACTGGCCTCAAAATTGGTAGATCTTCCATGTGTTATGGAAAGTCTGAAAACCATTGATAAAAAAACCTTTTACAAGACAGCTGATATCTGCCAGATGCTTGTCTCCACAGTTGATGGTGATCTCTGTCCTCCTGTGGAGGAACCAGTTGCTGCTGCTGATCCCAAAGCAAGCAAGAAAAAGGATAAGGACAAAGAGAAAAAGTTTATATGGAACCATGGAATTACTCTGCCTCTAAAAAATGTCAGAAAGAGGAGGTTCCGGAAGACAGCAAAGAAGAAGTATATTGAATCTCCAGATGTGGAGAAAGAAGTGAAGCGGTTGCTGAGTACAGATGCTGAAGCTGTCAGTACTCGTTGGGAAATAATTGCTGAAGATGAAACAAAAGAAACAGAAAATCAAGGCCTTGATATCGCTTCTCCAGGAATGTCTGGCCACAGGCAGGGCCATGACTCACTAGAACATGACGAGCTTCGGGAGATATTCAATGACCTCAGCAGCAGCAGTGAAGATGAAGATGAGACACAGCATCAGGATGAAGAAGATATAAACATCATTGACACTGAGGAAGATCTGGAAAGACAGCTACAGGACAAGCTAAATGAATCAGATGAACAGCACCAAGAAAATGAAGGAACCAATCAGCTGGTTATGGGAATTCAGAAACAGATCGATAACATGAAAGGCAAGCTCCAAGAGACACAGGACAGGGCAAAGCGACAGGAGGATCTCATCATGAAAGTAGAAAACCTGGCTCTCAAGAACAGATTTCAGGCTGTGCTGGATGAACTCAAACAAAAGGAAGACCGAGAAAAGGAGCAGCTTAGCTCTTTGCAAGAAGAGCTAGAATCACTGCTAGAGAAGTGAGAAGAGCTTTGGTATTGAGTTTCATTCCTTTGGTCAATATTAGAAGAGAAATCTTGGCTTTATCACCTGGACTAGATGTTACAATTTTGCAGCAGTTCCAGTTTCCTCTACTGCCTTCTGTTGAGTTTGTCTTACTAACAAATATAAATGTGAATTGCTGTTTCATTTGTTTCTCAGAACTGCTTTGTTAAGTGTTTATCCTGTAGGAAGTGGGAATGTATAGACAGATAAGTGATTGTAGGAAAGCTGTAGGATTAGTGGAGTGAACAGTTCAACCTTGGTGATCACAGCTTCACTGCAGGACTTTGCTGCTGTTTCTGCATTTGCCAGGAGCTACTGTTGCTGCTTTGTGATGCTGTATGAGATCAATAAGGAGAGTCTAGTCTGGAAGCAGTGAAGCTAGTTTGCATATGTTTTCCCGTGCAGTAGCTATTTTCCCAGTTATACAAAGCAATTTTCTACGTGTAGAGTTACAAACTGTTTCTTAAAGTTGTTTTAACACAATAAATAAAAGCAACTAATTTTCACCTCATAATGTGTCTTCCTCTATTTTAGGGGTAGTGGGTATCAGATCCTCTTGTCAGGTGGTTTCATGTTGGGGTTAAATGACTGAGCAATTTGATCCTACTTTGTAGGGAAAGAAGCAATTATGTTGGGTTTTAAGAAAAACCAAACAGCAGGGACAAAGAAATTGGGAAATGTCATCTTTGCATTATATGGAGTTTTCAATCCACCTGCTCTATTTGGAAGTTAGGGAACACTAGGTACAGAATCTTTCTAAACTACCCTAATTTTTGTACCTGAAGGTCTATTTTTATCTTTTTTTTTTTTTTTAAAGCACTACACTCATCTTAATAGAAACAAGCCTACCCAGTACTGTTTAGTCATTCTATTGGTTTGGATTAAGGTGGTATTTCTAAATATTTTTAACTTGATTTTGGCAATTATTTAATAATATTCTGAGAACTGAAGTGATTTGTCCATATCAGTTCATCGAAATTGCTCATAAAGGAAGTCAGTACTATAGTCTGATATTTCAAAATTTCTTAAACACAATTTTTATGTTCTTAAACTTAGCGTTTTCTAAAGATTCTATTCTGATGCCTCACACTTCAGCTGTTTTTGAAAAACTAGTATTAAAATTTACAAAATGCAGAGTTGCATTCACTTCATTTCTGACAGATTGGTTTATAAAGAAAAGCTTTGGTTTGAAAATATTAGCCTCGTGAAGCAAATATTTAAAGCCCATTTTAATGTATTTGACAAGAAACATCAGTGGTGAAATGTTAAAATCGATTTTCTACACCTCTCAAGTTTACAACTATACATGCCGATGTTTGGAGACCTCACAAAATGAATTACTCTCACATTATCTGATCATCATTTTTCTTTTCACAAAACGTTTTCATAATTTTAAGATTTTGACACAGAATGTGGAGGCTTCAGCAAGGTTTATCTCAATATCTAGGCTTTGGATTATTTCTTGAGGTTTGCAAGTAAGAGGCAAATTTTCTTAGTACATTAGAGTGTTAGATAACAAATTCTCCTGTTTCAATACATTTGGTATTTTGCTGCACTTACCAGATTGACACCTGAAAAACGCCCACCATATTTAGGTTTACAGTGGGTCATTTATGAAAATAATTATTCTTATGAAGATCTCAACACTAGTGATGGCTGGGTTCCATCAATAACGGGAAGGAGAGGTGCTGCCTACAGTCACAAAATGGTCTAGTGCTAGCATTACTCCCATTTCTGTTTTTAGCTCTATGCTGATTCTGAAATCCGTATTTGTAAGCCCGATCTCTTCTGAGCTTCAGATTTAGTATGTTCAGCTGTGTAGTGTACTCAGTGGTAAGCATCCTTCAGGCAACTCAACTCTGAATGTTCAAAGTGGGACTCATTATTTCTTCCTTTCCTTGGAAACCTGCTCTTCATCCTGTGTTTCATGACTCAGTGAAAATAAGTGGTACTACCACCCATCGCAGTTGTTGAAACTAGAAACTTAACCCATAACCTTGGAATGCACCCCCTTACTACTGATTCTGCTTCCTAAAAAGCTTTTCAATCGCACTACTTCATCTGCACTGTCCTAGTTCAAGCCATTATCTCTTGCCTAGCAAATGGCAATAGCTTTGTAATTGGCGGGGGGGGGGGTGTGTGTACAAACATTTTCTTTACCATCCAGATGAGTTTTTTGATCTAGTCACCAAAGTGATCTAAGATAGATTTGACCATGTCACTCCCATGCTTAAAACCCTTCAGTGGTACATCATTGCTTTCAGGATTAAGTTTATATTCCTTAAAAAGACGCGCATATTGTAAGTGCTCCAGTTACCTTTTCGGCCTCATCTCACCATGTCCTCTCGCTATTTTCAATCCACGCTGCACTTATTTCCATTTTTCAAGGAATTTAATTACTCCTCTTCCTCTCCTGGGCCTTGGAACCTTTTAACAAGCTGTTCACTCCACCTAGAAGACTCTCCTTTATTTGGCCAAGTGCTCCTTAACCTCTAGTTCTCAACCTAAATAGCACTAACTCCAGCAATGCTTCCTTGATCTCCATCTAGGTTAAGCAACTCTGTCATGACTTTGCTTGTACTCTGTTTCCCTCGCATTCAACAAATACTTATTCTGCCAAACAGCAGACACTGGACCTGAAATACTGAACTAAACGGTGAGTGTCTATAATCTTATGCATTCTCTAATAGTCTACTGGGATACTGTTACGCATTTATTGTAAATTACCCGTTGCTCATATATTCCCTAGGCTGTAAATTCGCTGAGAGTAAGCACTTTGGTTTGTTAGTCACTGTAAACTTACTAAAGAATTGTAAAGAGATTAAAATACCAAGATTGAGATGTAGTGCCTGAGTTTGTATCCTAGTTCAGTGACCCATTAGTTATGTGATCTTAGGCAAGTAATTTAATCTGTTTGCATCAATTTCCTCATTTCTAAAATGGAGGTGATAGTATTACCTACCTCATAGGGCTGTTGAGTTGATACATATAAAGGACTTAGAACAATGCCTGGAATATAGTAAATTAACAATAAAAGCAAACTATTATTGCCTATTTAGTAGGGTCTGAACAGGGATTAAATAATCATTTGAATTAAAGAGTGATGGAAATGATAGAAAAGTATGTAAAGAAACAGCTGTTTTAAGTGTTGACTGATTTCAAATTAAAGAATCTTTCTAAATCAAAGTTATAAGTTACAGCAGAAACAAAGTTTGCTTCCAATATATCTTCAGCATGAACAAATTGACAGCTTACTACTGTAGCTTTACTGTTTTTTGCTTGATTTATTTATTACTTAGCCTTGCATTAATATTAAAAACTTCAGAATGAAGAGTAATTATCTGTTATATAAACTTCAAAAGAGAAAGACTTAACTGAAGAAGATTTGGATCCATTTCCCTTCAAGTAAATCCAATTACCAAAAAAGTCACTTCTCACAGCTCCCTGGCCTAATGAGTGTGGTGTGTAGTTAGGCTACAGTTTTCAGTATTTCTGAGTTCATAAACAGAAGTTTTGAAGAATTTTTTTTTTCAAGATTGACACCTCAGCTAACAACTGTTGCTATTCTTTTTTTTTTTTTCTCCCCAAGTCCCCCCAGTACATAGTTGTGTATTTTAGTTGTGGGTTCTTCTAGTTGTGGCATGTAGGATGCCACCTCATTGTGGCCTGACGAGCGGCACCATGTCCACACCCAGGATCTGAACCAGTGAAACCCTGGGCCACTGAAGCAGAGCTTGCAAACTTAACCACTTGGCCATGGGGCCAGCCCCAAGAATTTTTTTTTCCTGCTTTATCTCCCCAAAGCCCCCTGTACATAGTTGTATATCTTAGCTGCAGATTCTTCTAGTTGTGGGTTGTGGGACGCCGCCTCAGTGTGTCCTGACGAGCGGTGCCATGTCTGCGCCCAGGATCCGAACCCTGGGCCGCTGCAGCAGAGCGCGCGAACTTAACCACTAGGCCACGGAGCCGGCCCAAGAATCTTTTTTAATTAGTGTTTTAAAATGTTATAGAAATAAAAAAAGACTCACTGAAAAAATTCAAATAATGCAGAGATTTTACCAAAAAAAAAGTTAGTTTCACACCAACTTTCTAGGGTAAACAACTGTTAACATTTTGACATGTATCATTCCAGACCTTTATTTGGGGTACCATTAATTGTATACATATATGTAGTTTTGTAAAGCAAAAAATATGATTTTGTTATAGACACTATTCTAAACCTTTATCACTGGAAAATGTATTATGAGTATCCTTCCTTATCAGCATATGTAGATTTATTGCTTTTTTTATGATACAGATTCCTTCTTAATTTTATCCATTCCCCTATTGCCAGTCCCTTAGGTCACTCCATTTTAAATTTGCTATTACACAGGATGCTGCAATAAACATTCATGTCCTATGGCCTCCATTTTGCATTATATCTATAGATGAGGCCAATGGGATCTTTATATTCAGTTTTAGATGTCATAAAGCCTGACATTTTGAATTTGGAGATGAAATGTTTATTTGAGATGGAAAATTTGGGCAAACCATGACAATACATGTCTCTGAAAGACTGTTTTGAGCTCTGGTTTTTATCTGTTTATTTCCCAGTAAGAATCCTTTGTGAAAACAGACTAAGAAGGCTGCTCACCACACAGCAGCCACACTGGTGGTCTTTCTGTGCTTCAAATGCCAAGCTCTTTCCCACCACAGACCTTTATTTAGCACTTAGGGTTCCTTTTTCCTGAAACGGTCTCCAGATATTCTCATGGCTAGCTTTTTCCATTCAGGCCTTAGCTCCCACCTCACTTCCTCTGGTAATCCTGTCTGGCCACTCAGTCTAATTGCTAAGGGGGCATGTGATTTGGGTGTTCTCGTCTTGTCAAGAGTTATGGTCTTCATTGAGAAGTTGGAAGTTCTTTTGCTGTTATTTTCTGGTATGTATGCTTGGGAGGACATGTGCTTAAATTTAAAACAGAAGCATCATTTTGGTTAGTTAGAATCGAGAAAAAGTGGTTTCAGTTGCTTAAGACTGCCTATTGTCTTGGGCAGTGTTATACTATATGCTGAGATCTCTTCTCTCCGAGTCCAGCTGTTTAGTTAAATATATTTCATGGAACTTGATCTCTATCTCTACTATTTGTGCCACTATGCCTGACAATTCAATGAAGGTATACACCATTTCCCTATTAATGCCTTCTTGGTCCCTGGCCCTGGTGTTAAGGAGCATGGTTTCCAATGTGATATTTTCTTTCAAAATACTTTTATTTAATGGAACTGGGACATACTGGGCCATTGTTGTTTACATTATCTTTAGTTTGGATACGTGGGCTCCTCCAGATCTGAAAGTTTCATTGTTTGATCTCTGGTGGTCACAGATGATGAAAGGATTGTTCTTCCTTTTCTTAATTGTTCTGTAAGATCAGTTCTATGATGTTCTCTCTTTTTATTCTAATTTTCATAGAAATAAGCATTGCTTTCCAGATTATAGTTTGCAGAAGATGTATTTCCATACTGAAGTTTTCTTGAATTAGGAACTCATGCCAGGTAATAGTCTTTTGCTGATTTTAAGGGATGTCTGAGAAAACCTGTGAACTGTCACTGATATCTAGAATTTCAGTATCTGCTTGGTAAAATTGCAGTGGATTTTGAACAATTATTCGAAATTTAAAAGGCCTTGGGTTATTTCACCATATATCTTTTCATAATTTGTGATACCACTGAAGTGTATGATCCCATTGTCTAACCTTTACATGAAATGCATTCTACCTTCAGAGACAATGCAGACTCTGTCCTGAGACAGCTCTATTCTGAAGTTCTTCGCTGTTTCTCATGAGAATGACTTGTCTCATTTCAGGTGCACACAAGGTCCCAGAAAGAATGCTCAGCAGAACAAGCAACCCCTTGCAAGGGTAGTGTCACAACTCAGCCATTTTCAGATCTTTTTGAAGCTTCCTCAAATTTCTCTACTATCTCTGCTTCAAGTTCTTTTTCCTATAACAGCCTGTATCTTGACTTCTATTACTAGCAGGTGTATGGTCAATGTAGCATATTTCAAAAAATTCTGTTCTTCCCTTGCCCAGGATGTTAGCAGTATCTATATTGTGCATCTCCTTTTGGAACAGCCAAAGGGGAAAGGTTAGATGTCTCTCTTTTATCTCCTTGCTGGATGAACAGCTAAATTCAGAGTACAAAGTAAATTATGGCACTAATTTGAGAGAAAACTGAAAACAATGCAGTTCAGTATTGATTTGGAAGATGTGGACTTCTACAATATATTATTGTTTTACTGGGTAAATGCTCCTTGCATACTTCCTATTCTCTGTTCTCACAAAATTTATTCACCTGGCCCCATCCTTTTTTCATCCATTGAGGAAACTCATATCCCCTTCCTATCTGTATTTACACTACCTTTTCATACTATTTTACTGTACTTTTTAAAATGCATCTAGGAAAACATATTTCTAACCAGAAAAAATAACTTTTCATGGGTGTCCATACAACTGGGATACTTTTTTTGCTACATTTCCTGGATTTACTTCAGTTTCCTGCATGTCCTCAATGTCCATCCTTCCTATTCACCTGAAGCCTGAGAGTGACATTCCCATGGAAATTCTTCTCTCCCACATTCTCTCCAGTCTTCTCTAAGATCTTTGTTTCCCTTTAATTCTCACAGGTACTGTGGTAGCTAGCCTCCAAGATGGCTCCCATTGATTCTTGCCTCCTGGTGTCAATGTCCTTGTGTAGACCCCTCCTGCACTGAATAGGAATCTCCTGAGTAACCAATAAGATGTTGCAGAAATAATAATGAGTGACTTTCAAGGCTAGGTCATAAAAGGCATGTGGCTTCTGCCTTGCTATATCTTGGATCACTCACTCTGGGGGAAATCAATCACAATATCATGGGGACACTCCGGCAGCCGTACGGAGAGGTCCAAGTGGTGACGAATTGAGGCCTCCTGCCTACAGCCAGTAGAACTTGCCAGTCTTGTATGTGAGCCATCTTGGAATTCATCCTCCAGCCCTACTCAAGCCCAACTGACATCTTGACTGCAACCTCACAAGAGACCTCCAAGCCAGAAATATCTACCTAAGCCACCCCTGAATTCCTGACCCACAGAAACTGTGTGACATATAAATGCTTGTTGTTATTTTACATCACTTCATTTTGGGGTAATTTTTTGTGCAGCAATAGGTAACCAATACAGATTTTTGGTACCTAGAAGTGGGGTACTGCTATAAAAATCTAAAATCTGGCTTAGAAATCAGGTCTTCAGATTGAGAGAAACTACTTTGGAATTCTGGACCCACAGAAACCGTATGATAAAAATAAGCAGAGTTAAAGTGGAAGAGTAGATAGATGGAGAGCCTTCAACTCTTAAGTTCAAGGTCTGATATTTGATGTTGGTATCCATTGGAAGCATCTATGTGTCTTTTTAAAAATTGAGATATAATTGACATAACATCAGTGGACACTTAGGTTGCTGCAATGAACGTGGGGGTGCTATGTGTTCTTGATCAGAGAGACAAAGTAGAGAAAACCGTGCTTAAAGACTGGCAATATGTGTGTATCAGGAACTGTACCCCAAAGAGATCCAGTGTAGAGATAGCCTAATATGGCTGTTCATACAGCCAAAGTAGAAAAAACAGCAATGTAGCGCTTACTCATTTATTTACATGGAAGATAAAAGATGTAAAATACTTTTTTTTTTAAAGTGAGTTAATGATAGGTTACAATCTTGTGAAATTTCACTTGTACGTTAATGTCTGTCAGTCGTGTTGTAGGTGCACCACTTCACCCTTTGTGCCCACCCCCCACCCCACCTTTCCCCTGGTATCCACTAAACTGTTCTTAGTCCATATTTTTAAATTCCTCATATGAGTGGAGTCATACAGAGATTATCCTTCTCTAACTGGCTTATTTCACTTAACATAATTCCCTCAAGTTCCATCCATGTTATTGCAAGTGGAATGATTTTGTTCTGTTTTGCAGAAAAGATGTAAAATACTTTTTAAATGCTACTGAGGCAACTAACACCTTTACAGTAACTAACTTTAGTTACAGTTTTAGCTCTCCATAGTGAGATGGTAGTGCAAACAGAGTACATGGTATGTCACTGGACTTGGAATGTCTTGGACTTTCTTCTATTTATTACAGCTATGATAATGGGCTCCCTTAAGGAGTACACCTAATGGCCAAAACCACTTCTAAGTCACTGGGATGAATGTATAGTTGTCCATTTCATTTGGTATTCAATGTTTATTTGTAGACTTACTTTGATTCTTTAGGAGGCTACAAAGGTGGATTTCTAATTTGTGTTAGATGTCTGTGTAAAGTCTACTTAATATATTATTTAAATAATTTCTGCTACCATTTAGTACTTAGTGCAGCAATACAGTGCTAACCCAATCCCGTGAACATAGCCAGCACTCAATAACTATTTGTTCTATGTATGTTTTTCATGGTTTAAATGCATGTTCAACCAAAAATAAGATTATCTCTATCACTCTTTAAAGTGGCTAATACAAGTGTAGTTACTACTACACCGTACAAATTTTTGAAATATTTTGATAGGAAAACTAAAATCTCCAAGTCCAATTCCTGAGATGATTACTAATTTGGTTTCTCCAAAACATAGAAGTGAACTTAATGAAAAAGCAGTTGATAATATATTACACTATCCTGCATCTTGGTGTGTTTGTAAAAACTCAGTTTGTGTTTTTAAAAAGTAAACAATGAACCAGATATACATCAATTGACAATCAGTGGTTATTAAAATACTGAATGCACTCTAGATAACTTTGATAGGGCCTCCACCATAAGTATTAAAATATGCTTTTTTTCTCTGACTTTACTGAGAGTTACATCAAAACATTAAAAAAAAAATCCCTAAAATATGACATGAAGGATTTAAAAATCCCTTTCTAGTTTAAAATGGCAGATTGTGCTCACATATCTCTTTTCTCTATCAAAAATCCTGCCAAGATAACAGTAACTCCCAAGGATAAAGCAAATAGGAGATAAGATAACAGTGAATGAGAGATGTCAACCCACTTTGAGAAGGCCAAAGCAGATGAAGAAATGATACTTCACAGATCAGAGAAAGTTACATGCTAACTGTCTGCAATGGAGTACACCAAAGAGAGATGAACTCACTTGATAAAGAACCTGTGAGAGGCTCAATGTTTGCAGAAGTTTCCAAGGAAGGGGGGAAGGTGTGGGGCTGGAAACATGGGATTCATTAAAGTCTGTGTTCCGAGCTGTTGGATGTCCAGGATCCCTATCCTACCATGGGAAGCCAGATGACTCTTCTTCCTTATCCTACAGACGGAAAGTTTATTTTCTGGGTAAAGTGAACCAAAGAAGGCTCAAACTCAGAGAAAGCAGACGCAGATGAAGGTTGGGTTGTACAGCATCAAACAAGGGAATTATGTGACAGTCTGTATCCTTTACTGCAGGAATGTCACCCCCTTCCCCCATCATCAGTATCGAAGGCATACATCTCCCCTCACAGACATCCACACACACAGCCAAAATTGGAAGATTATTCTCTGAGAAACCATGTGGTTCCAGAGAAAAGAAATCCAAAAACTGACACCTGGGCATTCTCCACAGAAATGGCTAGGTCACTCTACTACAGTGAAGTCTACCTGTTGACAGGCTCCACCTATTCACCATCTGCTTTTCAGAGCCTCACTTTTAAATATTAATTGACAGCCAAAGATAATCAGACAAGGAAAGCTTTCTAAACGAAGGAGAGAATCATTTCAGCATACTTTCTGCCCCTCCCGCATTTTGTTTTTTTACCCCCAAAGTGAAATACCAAGTAGGCCTTAGAATGTATGTACCCCTTAAGAGAATTCGTTCCGAGGCTGGGATTATGAGCATCTGGAGGGAAACGTGCCCTGACAGCAGTTCCGTCACTAATGTCCAAGACCGCATCTTGCCTTGAAAGCTAGGTTTGTTGTCAATTCTTTCCCCAACTGCTGCTCCTGCATAAAGCTCTATGGCTCCTCAACAAGAACTTCCAAACTGAGCATGTGTACAGCGCGGGAGCCACACGGCTTTTGCTATCGTTTCTTAGCGATATATAAATATCCGTTTTCCGAGCCTGTTGTAAAATGCCGTGTACCTACTTCTAGAAATGATGACTCTGTGTCCCACCACCTCCCAGGGCTCCAGCCTCGGCTTCTTGCTCATGTTGTCACGTAATAGCCTTTCTCCAGCTCCTCAGGCCCGGAGCAGTGGATCCGCCCGCCTCGCTCGGGCCTCCCGCGAGTCCCCAGGCGAGAGGAGAGCAGGACCAAGGGCGGCGCTGCGGGGCCCGCACCTTTGCAGAGCCGCCATTCCTGTCCCAGAGTCGGTTAAGAGTTTTTGGATCAAAAGCAGCCACCATTGTCATGCAAAAGCCCCCAAGTAGTTTGTTTGTCTTCCCTATTTTAAACCTCTGTTTCTGTAGATTGACCTTTGACTCCAGGGTCTTTCAAGTGGGAGCATCTCCCGTTTTGTTTTTGCCTAGTAAGAAACGGCGCAGGTCGGGGGTCGGGCCGAGTAAGAAAGTATTTCTTTCCCCGCCGGGTGAATAGCGGCGCCTAGAGTCTCTGGCCATAATTGCAAGAATTTATCGAATAGCTTTCAATGGCTGTATTATAATTCATTAAAAGTGTTTACATAGTCCGCGGGCGCTAGGATCGCGGGGCCGGGCCGGGCCGGGCGGGCGGCGGCCACGGGGCGCTGCGGAGCAGGCGCGAGGCCGGGGCCGGGGGTTATTTCAGCGTGCGAGGAGGGCCGCCCGCGGCCCGGCGTGGGGTTAAGCGGCTTCTCCCTCCGGGGAGAGAGAGCCGAGAGCAGGCGGCGGGACGTGAGACGCCCGCCCTCAGCTCCAGAAAGTTGCCTTCCACCGAGACGAGCCGACGAGTGGGCGAACATGAAGTCCAGTCCTGCCATCCAAGCCGCCATCGACCTCACAGCGGGGGCCATAGGGGGCACAGCGTGTGTCCTGACCGGGCAGCCCTTCGACACCCTGAAAGTGAAGATGCAGACGTTTCCCGCCCTGTACAAGGGCCTCACCGACTGCTGCCTCAAGACCTACTCCCAAGTGGGCTTGCGGGGCTTCTACAAGGGGACTGGTCCAGCGCTCATTGCCTATGTCGCCCAGAACTCGGTCCTCTTCATGTGCTACGGCTTCTGCCAACAGTTTGTGAGGAAAGTGGTTGGACTGGACAAGCAGGCAAAACTGAGTGATCTGCAGACTGCAACCGCCGGTTCCTTCGCCTCTGCGTTTGCTGCGCTCGCCCTGTGCCCCACTGAGCTTGTGAAGTGCCGGCTACAGACCATGCACGAAATGGAGATGTCAGGGAAGATAGCAAAAAGCCATAATACAGTTTGGTCCGTCGTGAAGAGCATCCTTAGAAAGGATGGCCCCTTGGGCTTCTACCACGGACTCTCGAGCACTCTAATTCAAGAAATACCGGGCTATTTCTTCTTCTTCGGTGGCTATGAACTGAGCCGATCGTTTTTTGCCTCAGGGAGATCGAAAGATGAACTAGGCCCTGTCCCTTTGATGTTAAGTGGTGGAATTGCTGGAATTTGCCTTTGGGGTGTCATATACCCAGTGGATTGTATCAAATCCAGAATTCAGGTTCTTTCCATATCTGGAAAACAGGCAGGATTTATCGGAACTCTTCTAAGTGTTGTGAAAAATGAAGGAATAGCAGCCTTATATTCTGGACTGCAAGCTACTATGATTCGAGCGTTCCCTGCCAATGGGGCACTATTTTTGGCTTATGAATACAGCAGGAAGATGATGATGGGCCAGTTTGAAGCATACTAAAGTGTCTTCATGAAGCTAGATTCAAGTATGTGTCTTTGAGGACTATAGTTTATCTCAGGGTTTCATGGAGTACTGGACCAAAGTGGAATTATCTTTTACTTCATGGGAATTTTGTTTTTGTCTTCCCTTCTTCTACCCTAAATCTTAAACTTTATAGAAGAACCTCTGTTTCATATTCTAGAATTTCTGCCCATAATTGTAGTGACATAGACAAGTTGCTGCTCTTGTGTTTGGTGGGACATACAGAGTGAGCAGGTAGCTCAATGTACCTAATCTGAAAGGCTAAATATAGTTATATCATGGCTTTTGCATAAACCTGTACTTATACATGCAGTTTGGTTGGTTATGTGTTGTGAGTGAAACACAGTTTGGTTCCATGTTTAATCTCAGATCACCAGAAAAACTGAGTTAACCATGTTTCATGAAGAGGCTTACAAATGATTGCTTAACCCATTCAAGATGTAGGGTCTCTAAAACTCTGCCTAACGTGTGCAATGCACTAGGCAATTAAAGTTTTTTAAAAGTTTTTGTATGGTGCTTGAAAACCAAAATACTCATCTAGATTTTTAAGAGAAGAATTTACCTGCATACTGGTTGTGGCTTTCACATTCTTGAGTCTAAGTTTCAAAGTAGGCATCCTGGATTTTCCCAGCATGCTCTGCTGTTAAAATGGTGCCATTCATTTTCAAAATGGGATCATATTCCGCAGTCTTCATTAGGTATGGCCTAGAGCATCAGACCTTTGGGAAGCAGCATGGCCTTCATCTGTACCAACTTCCCTTCTTCTCCTCTCCCAAAGAGCTTCCCTCCGCCGGGCTTTGGGTGGAGGAAGCGGCTGAGGGGAGGGAGCTGTGCTGCTATGCTTTGATGCAGACCCATGTCGCTGACAACAGTTCTTAGCTTCCAGTCTTCCAAGGTGTTCTGTTGGCCCAATTAGGGGTTGTTGATCCACTTTGGATCATTCACTGTCCTCTCTGCCTCCACCAGTCAGAAACCTTTCCAGGGAACAGAAAGTCCCAAAGCCAAGAAAGCTTTTGTTTCCTGTTTGGTGATCAAACTGTGACAGTACTCATGGATGAAGTCCTTTCCTCTCAGGCAGAACTAGACAGAACTTAGTGCTTGCACTCCACAGTGAGTAATGTTAGGGCCGACCCATCTTGAAGTTTACCTTGGGGTCCATAACCCCTTGCCGTGCTTTTACAGTATTGGAACTTTCTAAATTTTGTACTGGCCATCAGTGAATTTCAATGATGACTGTATATGGGGTGTGACTTTATAAAGCAATGAAACATAAGAAAAGCAATTTTATTAAATTATACCATATGTATGTATATATGAACTGCCAAAAAAAAAACAAACCCCAAAACCAAAGTACATCTGATCCCCACAGACTTGGTGATGTGCACCATATGGCCTATGGTATAAGAGGGTCATTCTTGTCACTACTAAAGTAAGCCTCACTATTTCTTGCTGCTCCAAGACCAGCAGAGTCTCTCTCAATAAGAAGTGTTCTTAAGCAGTCTGTAAAGCTGAAAGCAAGCAGGGTACCAGGCTTAAGAACAGTCCACACCGCATGTGTCTATTGCTTTCCGCAGAACGTAAATCTAGTGTGGAATCTCTAGTTTTCTGCTATCTGTGAAGCCTCTGTGGTAATTCTAGCCATCGCGCCAGAAACATAGGTCAGGGAAACAAGATGTTGACAAGTGGGGGCAGCAGACATTTGGGGAGGGGATGTTCAGTGTCCCCTGACCAGTGTGTTCCAGAGCAATGGCTGGTCTTCCATTTGCTTTTTCTTTAAAAGAAAACCATTTTCCTACTTTTAAGTTATTTATACATTTAAGTTATATATCCCATACTTAAATGGTCTGTAGCTACTTAGTGGGGCTTCATCCCAGCAGGCCTGGATTACAGCAGAAGAGAGATGAGGACTGGCTTCCAGCAGGAAGAGGACCACTTCAGAGTCCATGGGCCCCCTGCCCAGCCCCTATGAGCTCATCTCGTATAGTCCTGTTGTCAGCAGACATTTTCACAAGTTGTCCATTAAAGGTTTAACTAAATATCTGTAATAGAAATAGTTTGAGGCAGGTAAGAGTGAGCAGACATGAGAAATGGCAACCTAACTCAAGAGAATTTTTTCCACTCTGTTTGCTTACTTCATGGTTCAATATTTGGGTACAATTTGTACCATTTCAGATCTGTACTCCAGACAAAAATACAATAACTTGAAATATTGTGTTTAAAGAAATTTGAGTGTTGTATCATTATTTACCTAAATAAAAATATTGATTTAACTCACACCATTTACAATGTGCTGTATTGAGCTCTGGGTATTCACACATTAATGATACTTGATTTCTGTTCTCAAGGATCTGATGGTCTAGATGTTTGTTTTACAGTTGGAAGGGTGGTATTCTAGAATAAAATTTAGAACAAAAAAGTAGAATCCAAATTATGTATGTGCGTGTGTGTGTATATAAAATCAGTGATGGGATCTTTGAATTTAAGAAGCTCTCTCCCTTAATTATGTTTTTGTCTTTGTATTGTGGTTTCTTTGTATTCTTTAAATTAATGCCATGGTATTATTATTTTTTCTCCCCTCAGTTTACTGAGATATAATTGACAAATAACATTGTGTAAATTTAAGGTGTACAGTGTGATAATTTGATATACGTATATATTGTGAAATGATTACCACAATAAGGTGAGTTAACATATCCATCCCCTCACAGAGTTACCATTTATTTATTTTGCTTGTGAGATAGTATTTATATCTATGATTTAAATTGGTCAAGTCCATTTTTCTGATTCTTAGTCTTATTTTAAACTTCACTTCCACATAACATAATTTATCCCTCAACTTTGAAAAATATTTTCTAATATTTATTACATCCTTTGGCCTATGGTCAGGGCCAGATGTTCTGCATGCTACAGTGATACTGTAGCTAGAAATTCATTCTTAGTCCTAGCTTTCATGGGGATACCAAGCTGTTGCAGTTGCTGGGTACACGTGACATCTCAGAAGGATCATATCCGGCACTGGAGTATCAAACCTGCCCATTTTCTTGAATTGAACAAAGAAAATGTCCCCATGTTGCTGAAGGTGGAAGAAAAGTAGGTTCTTTTTCTTCTGGCCCAGAGCTCTAAGGAGAGGTGATAATTATTTCCAGGAAGTTGTTATGTACATAAAAGAGTCACAGGAGATTTTTGCTCAAGGTCAGAAAATGCCCCTCTGTCTAGAGCCTACATGTCCAATTTGAGCACAGTCTGAGCTTTGAGTTCCCTGTTTTCAAAGTCCGGAATTCTCTAGTTCTCTGATCTCTCCGGATTCACGTGGAATGGCCCAGAAGTCTTCTCTGAGAGCCTTTTTGGAAGGTAAATTATTTCAGTTTTGGAACTATCGTCCAAGTCTGACCAGCCTTGTGAACTGCACCTCCACAGTGTTCTCAGCTCCCTTCTAATGCCAGCGCTTAAATACTGGTTCCTTGTCAATAATGTTTAAAAGGCAGACTAGGATCTTCCGATTTGCTGACCTCATCAGGATTGGTGGTGGCCATCAGTACTGATGCTTTGTTCACTGCACCGGGCTTAATGGCTTTTTCAAAATCAGTTCAGGGGCCGGCCCTGTGGCCCAGCGGTTAAATTCCCATGTTCTGCTTCTCAGCGGCCCCGCGGTTTGTGACCTGCATCCGGGCTGCGGACATGGCACCGCTTTGCCCGCCATGCTGTGGCAGGCGTCCCACATATAAAGTAGAGGAAGATGGGCACGGAGGTTAGCTCAGGGCCAGCCTTCCTCAGCAAAAAAGAGGAGGACTGGCAGTAGTTAGCTCAGGGCTAATCTTCCTCAAAAAAAACCCTAAAAACAAAAACAAAAAAAAACCCAGTTCAGAACATTCGGTACTACTGGCTTTAGTCTGCACCTTGAGACGAAAAATTTCCCTGGTAGGTAAGTAGTTTTGCAGAAAATTTACGTCTCAACAATCCTGCACATTCTGTGGGTGAAAAAAAAATTCCCTAGAAAGGGTATTATTTCCTGCAGATAATTGTCTATATAGTGAGTATTTCTACTCTAGCCTAAAGAAGTTTCACTGGGTCTTCCTCAGCAACCTGGACGCTTAGCAGACATTAGGGCATCTTTCCACTTAGGTTCTTTGCTCGTTTATTTACATACAAACGGCTCTTTTGTGCTTTCGGAGGAAAGGCTCTGTTCTGCCTTTGGAGAAGTGGCGGACGGACTCCTCTGGCCAGCGCTCAGGGTTCCAGATCTAGGTCCCTGGAGATATTGTTCTCAAAAAGCCTTTCCCGTCCCCTCGGCACTAGACAGGAGAATCTTCTCGGACTCCAGCGCCCGTTGGGTCACGAAGAGGCAGCAGAGCAAGGGTGGTCTTCGGTTCCGAGTCTGGAGGCTGCCGCGGCTCCATTACGGTCTTCCTTAAAGGATCACGAGATTCTAGCACACTGTTGTTTATGTTTCCGTTCTCTACCTCTCCACTTTGCTTTGCCGTCTGGAGTCATGGCTGATGCGTGTCGATGAGAGCCTTGCTCTACCTCCAAGCGTTGTTCCTGCGCGTTGATTCTGTTCTACGGCTGCAGCCGAACTAGGCGGTAAGTCTCCTGGGTTTCAGGGCTTTGGCTCTTGGAGAGAAGGTCTAAAGGCTTGGTCGAGGTTAAACATTTTTGGCAAGAATATCGCATTGGTGATTCTGTGGGCTTTTATTCTATCACATAGCTGGGGGTGGGGGGGACCAGTTTGTTTTGTTTTTTTAAAAAAATCCCGTTGGACCTCAGGTTCACAGAATTGAATTATGATAAACCATACTTGACCTACTTTATTTCCCTATCCGATATCATCTGCCTGTATATCTGTATGTGTATTTATCTATCTCAATAGTAGTAAGAATCCATGAATACAGCATCTCCCCCAAATGCTAGGGCCTTGGTAATAGTCTCTGTCAAACCGTATATATGGTCCCTCATAATCCTCCCCACCTCCACCAGGTGAAGATAATCATCATCCTGAATCCTATGTGCATCATTCTTTGCTTTTTTGAATATGCTTTTATTATATTATATATTACTTCCCCCCATGTATTTTTCATTGAGTTGTTTTAAATTTTATCATAAGGGTAAAATATTGTATGTAATACTTTGGTACTTATTTTTCCACTTAATATTTATTGTTATAGTCCAATAATCTTGTGTTACTGAGTTCATTTGTTTTTGACTTTTGTAAAATATTCCATTTTGTGAATATACCACAGTTTATTCATTCAGTTGGTGGGCATATGATTGTTTCCTGATTTTTGCTCTTGTGCACAGTCTATAAATGTTCTTATATAAACTTCCTGATGAAAATGTGCTAGAATTTCTCTTGAGTATATAACTAGGAATAGAAATTCTGAAACTCTCAAGTATTTATTCAGGAGTAATTGTTAAATTTAATACATTATGCCCAACTATTTTCCAAAGTAGTTACACGCTTACTTGCAGTATATAAGACTTGGAGCTCTTGTATCCCCATCCTTCCCAACATTTGGTATTGTCAGGCTTTTAAATTTTTGTCAAAAAACTTTGTAGAAAAACCACCTTATCCTGGTTTTAATCTGTATTTCTGTGACTACAGCAAAAGAACATCTCTTCATGTGTCTGCTGGTTATGTGTGTTTCTTCTGTGAAATGTGCGTTCATGTCTTTTACCATTTTTCTATTGTTATTTTTGTTTACATTGGTTTTTAGGAGTTATTTGTATATTCTATATTAATTCTTTGTCAGTGTGTATATTGTGAGTATCTTCTCCTGGTTTGTACCTTTTCACATTTTTTTAATTGAGATATAATTGACATATAATATGTTAGTTTCAGATGTACAACATAGTGATTTGATATTTGTATATGTTGTGAAATGATAACCACAATAAATCTAGTTCACATCCATCACCACACATAGTTATGATTTTTTTCTTATGATGAGAACTTTTTAAGATCTACTCTCTTAGAAAAGATGCTCAACATCCCTAGTCATCAGGGAAATGCAAATCAAAAGCACAATAAGATATCACCTCTCATCTGTTAAAATGGCTATTATCGAAAAGACAAGAAGAAACAAGTATTAGGGAGGATGTGGAGAAAGGGCAACCCTTGTGCACTGTTGGTGGGAACGTAAATTGGTGCAGCCACTGTGGAAAACAGTTTGGAGGTTCCTCAAAAAGTGAAAAATAGAACTACCATGTAATCCAGCAATTCCACTTCTGGATATTTATCTGAAGATAACAAAAACACTAATTTGAAAACATATCTGCACCCCTGTGTTCACTGCAGTCTTATTTACAACAGCCAAGACATGGAAACAACCTAAGTGTCCATCGATGGATGAATGGATAAAGAAGATGTGGTATATATATACAGTGGAATACTGTTCAGTCATAAAAAAGAATGGAATCTTGCCATTTGTGGCAATATAGATGGACGTAGAGGGCGTTATGCTAAGTGAAATAAGTCAAACAAATATCATATGATCTTATTATATGTGGAATCTAAAAAAAAGTATAAACAAACAAAACCAAGCTCATAGATATAGAAAACAGATTGGTGGTTGCTGGTGGGGGCGGGGGGTATTGAGGTTGGGTGAAATGCGTGAAGGGGGTCAAAAGGTACAAATTTCCAGTTGTAAAATAAATAAGTCATGGGAATGTAAAGTACAGTGTGATGACTATAGTTAATAATACTGTATTGCAGGCACCAAGAATAGTGTATCAGCCCTCACATGTATCAATTTACCTCATTGAGCCTGAAATTTCTATGCTATGAAATCGTTGATCTTTGTTATCCAGCGGCTATGAGAGATCATTGTTCAGAAATCATTTGGATTATATATGCAATGCCAATCATAAACTGTTTTAGGATCTATATGGTTTTTGTTGACTAAGACAGTGAATATGACATTAATTGTCTGAGTCACAATTGCCGGGCTAAGATAACAGAAAGAAAGTTAGACCCCGTAAGGCACTAAAGTAGGCCCAACTGTATCTAAGAAGTATCCTGAAAATGTGTGCAGTAACTTATTCTCTAGAAGTAAAATTGCTTTGAAACACCTTCTTTCAGTGAATTTCATGTTAAAAGGAGATCTGCTTTTTCTTGTGGAAATAAATCTTGTAAATCTGAAAAAAATAATATTGTATTGCATATTTGAAAGTTGCTAAGAGAGTAAATCTTAAAAGTCTTCATCACACACACAAAAAGATCTACTCTATTATTATATAATAAATATATATAATATGTTGTGTAATAAAAGATCTATTATTAACTATAGTCACTATGCAGTACATTACATCCCCAGGACTTATCCTTTTCAAGCCTTTAAGATGTCTATTGATGAATCAAAGTCCTTGACTTTAATACAGTCAAATTTATTAGTGTCTTTTTGAAGAAATTATTGCTATCTCCAAGGTCTAAAGTATATTTATCTTTATTTCCCACCAAGAGTTTTAAAGGTTTTTTTTTGAACATTTAAGTCTTAGATCCAGTTGGAATTGATTTTTAAATTAAGACCCAACGTAATCTTTTTCTGTATGGATAACCATTTTTAATTGAGTATTTCATCTTTTGTCCATTGATCTGTGTTATGGACTGAATGTTTGTGCCTCCCACCATATTCGTATATTGAAGCCCTAACCCTCAGTGTGATGGTGTTAAGAGGTGGGGCCTTTGGAAGGTAATTAGATTTAGATGAAGTCTTGAGGGTGGAGCTCCCATGATGAGATTAGTGCCTTTATAAAAAGAGGAAGAGGAGACAGCAAGAACCCTGAAATCTGCAAGCCAGGAAGAAGGCCCTCACCAAGAACCCGCTCTGCTGGCACCTTGACCTTGGACTTGGCCTCTAGAATTGTGAGAAGTAAATGTGTGTTGTTTAAGCCAGCAGTCTATGGTATTTTGTTAGAGTAGCCTGAGCAGAATAAGACAGTTTGACTTGCCATCTCTCTAATATTCAAACATTCCATATATATTTAAGTCTGGTTTTGAGCTCTCTAATCTGCTCTCTTTTTTCCTAAGAAGTTCACTAGCTATCATTGATGATTTATTCTTTCATATGAATTTTAAAGTAATGTTGTCTTGGAGCAGAACAGAATTTATAACTTTAAAATATTGAATCTTCCAATTCATGTGAATCATATATTTCTCCATTTATAAGTCATCTTAATGTCTCTTTATAAAGTCATATAATTTCCCCATAGAGTCCTTACATTTTATTAGTTGGACTTATTCTTAGCTATTTGATGTTTTTATGACTGTGAACTATATCTTTATGTCAAACGTCAATATCTGTTTATTGCTCGTTTACAAAATAAATTGATTTTATATTGATTTTTTCAAATTCTGCAAACATTAACTCTCTTTTTAATTATAATATTTTATCTGTAGGTAGTTTGGATTTTCTGTGTAGTCCTTAATATCACCTGCAAATAATAACAACTTTGTTTCTTCCTCTGCAGTCTATAGAACTTGTATTTCTTTGCCTTATCATGATGGCCAAAACCTCCAGTACAATATCAAATAGATGTAATTGTGGGCATTTGTGTCTTGTTTCTGATCTCAAAGGACTACTTTTAGCATTTCACAGTTAACATGTTTTGCTGTAAATGTTTTCATATCATTTAAAGATTAAGGAAGTTTTCTTCTATTCCTAGTTGGAGACCTTTTTCCCCTATCATAAACAGAATTTTAACAAGTGCTTTTTGTGTGTCTGTAAAGATAATTACCTGATTTTCCCCCTTTAATTTATGTCAGTGAATGATATTGGCTTTTAATTTTCCTTTCTTGACATCAGGGTTATGCTAAACAACTAACATTTTTGGGGAGTTCTAAGAACATTCTTTTTTGTGTGTGGGGGGACAATTAGCCCTGAGCTAATATCTGTGCCAGTCTTCCTCTATTTTATGTGGGATGCCGCAACAGCATGGCTTGATGAATGGCACTATGTCTGTGCCTGGGATCCGAACCTGAGAACCCAGGTCACCGAAGCCAAGTGTATGAATTTAACCACTACACCACTGGGCCAGCACCGAGTGTTCTCCCTTTTTTTTCTCCCTGTTCTATAGAAGTGTTTGTATAAGATTGGAATTATTTCTTCCTTGAATTCTTGGTAGTACTCATGGATAACAGGTCCTGAACATCAACTTATTTAACAGTTATCATACTCTTCATTTTTTTCTGATCTTGATGAATCAGTTTGATTAATTTATATTTCTAGGAAATTGTTTATTCCAATTAAATTTTTAGCTTCTTGGCATAGACTTGTACATAATATTTTATTATTAACTTTTTATTGTCTCTGTCTACAATATTTGAGTCGCCATTCTCCTTTTAACTTCTGATGGTTATTTGTGCTTTCCCTCTAGTTTTCTTGTACATTGCTAGAGATTTGTCAATTTTATTAACACTTCCAAGAATCAACTTTTGGGTATTTTGATTCTCTCTCGGATACTTGTTGACTATTTCACTAATTTCTTCTCTTAGTTATTTTCTTCCTTGTCCTGTTTTCGGTTTATTATCTCATGTTTTTCTCATTCTTGAGAAGGATAGTTAACTCATTAATCTTTAGCCTTTCTCTTTTTCTAATATATTTATCCAAGGATATTAACTTTTCTCTAAATACTGCTTAATTGCATCCTACATGATTTGTGATGATATACCAAAATAGTTCAGTTTAAAATAGCTTTTAATTTTAGTGTGATGGTTTGTTGGATCCACTGGTTATTTAGAACTGAATTTTTATGTTTCCAAACACATGGGATATTCTAGTCATCTTTTTGTTACTGATTTCTAGCTTAATTTCATTGTAGTCAGATAATATGCTCATATAATTTCCGTCTTTAGCTATTTGTTGAAAGTGTTTTTTTACACGCACAATATGGTCAGTTTTTATAAATTATGAAGAAAATAATATGAATTCTATACTTGCTGAATTTGATGTTTTATATATGTCTGGTAAGTTAGTTTTCGTGTCTATAATATAGTAATTGTGTTCCTTCCAGATACTGGTCCAACAAGCCAATTCATTTGCCACTGCTCAGCTATCTATGCACATCCATCCTTCAGGTCACTTCTCTTTCCATTAAAAATGGATGGCAAGTGTACTGCTTACAGCTCTGCTTACTTGGAAGATTTCCCTTCACCACTGTCCTTTAGGGCCACCCTTGATTAGGCCTGTAATTCAGCAGTTAAACATTTTTGGCTTGTACCAACCACCTGTGAACTTGGGCCAAGATCTTTTCTTCTCTGCAGTTGGTCATAGAGAATCTTCCCGTGAATTGAGAGAGAATTTTGTGTAATACAGGTAAGTGAAATGGGACTCCAGGTCACCTATTCATGAAATTCTTTCTGGACCTGCTAGGAGCCAGTTCTGAATTTACTATTTCTATTGTATGAAGGGTTGCTCCTATACCTACCTAGCTGTATGATGATGGTATAATCATTTGGTGTCCCATAGTCAGCCACTCAGTCTTTACTAGGGCTTGAGAGCATGATAGGATGTATTTATAAACACAGAGAAGTTATCTGCTGTAGAAGGCATGGGTCTGCACTGTAAGATTTGCACTGTAATTCTCCTATTGCAGCTTGCCAGAAATTCCACACGGCATCCTTATCCACAATGGGTGTTTCTAGCAACATCACATTGGTTGGATCACATTAGATTGGCTAGTATCATAGCTTGGACCTGCTGCATACCTTTCTCTTACTCCAGGCCCTGCTCAAACCTGGCATGATTTGGAGTTCCAAATATGGTATATGCTGCCTCTAAAATCCAAAGAGGTCCCCAAAGACAGTGTCTCTGTCTTAGAGTCAAGAGATGCAAGAGATAACTTGTATTTTACCTCAGAGGGGATTTCCTGGCATGCTTCAGATCCCTAGAATCATTACTAGGCAGGCCCCTGAATTTTTATGGGGATAATCTTTTGCACTTTGACATGTATGTGTCCTAATAGGCCATTGAGAATTCTTGCCATTTACTGCTGTACAGAGTTCACTGACCTCCCCACTTTCCGGGGACACTGGGATCTGGAGCCTACGTGAAAGAATGTGTCTGGGCTCGGAGCCGGAGATGGCCACTCTGGCCCTGACCCCAAGGCACAAGTTAATAAGAAAATGTCCTGCATCATGTTCCCTGTCTGGGCTGGCCACCCCGACGGGCACCTGACTGGACTATAGAAGCATCCCTTCCGTGGGAACAAAAAGATAGAAACATCCCATCCATGGGAACAAGAAGAAATAACTCAAAGTATCCAAGTGTCTGAAACCCTGAGTCAGAACCCAAATAACCTTAGAGTAAAAGGGAGTCACAAGCATAGAACAATTGGGAGTCTCACTGAGGAGAGGACGCTTTGCCTCAGACCCAGACAATCGGCACTTCCGCCTGCCGTACAAACTATTAGGACTTCCACGGCTGATTGTGGTGTGGGTGTTGTAAGTGCCGATTTGTTGTTTGCTACCCCGCTCCTCATTCTGAACTCCTTTATCCCTGCTCCTCCTTCTGTTCCCCTGTATCAATAAACTCTGATTGCTTAAACAACAAGTAGCCTTGGCGGTACCTGTCATTCCTTGACCTTTGCGGCTGCGGCCAACATCTGCTCACTAGGTCCAATTAACATGATGTCATCAATGTAGTGGTCTAGCATTATGTTCTGCAGAATGTTCAATGTTGAGTTCTTTGTGGAATATGTTATGAAAGAAAGCAAAAGATTTAACATAGCTCTGGGGCAAGACAGTGAATGTGTTCTGCTGCCTTGTTATGAGAAGATGAGCTCCTTTTGATTTTGTTCACTGATGGAGTTTAAGACAAATGCATTCACCAGAAAAATAGCCACCTACCAAGAGCCAAAAGTTATATTGATCTACTCCCATAAAGATACCACATCTGGCATGGCAGCTGCTATTAGGGTTACCACGTGGTTAAGTATATTGCAGTCCATTGACATTGCTATGATCCATCTAGTTTTTGCAGGGAATGAACAGATAAATGAGGATATGATGGGGACTATCACTTCTGCATACTTTAAGTTTTAGGAGGTAGTGTTAAGCACTAAAATTCCTCTCAGGATGCTGTATTATTTATGATTCACTATCTCAGCAAGGGAAAGGGAAATTTCAGGGTTTCCACTATATTGTCTCTTACTCTACCAGTCAAGGAACAAATGAAAGGGTTTGACATCGGAGGTCCCTAAGACCATCCTCAGGTTTGGTGATTCACTAGAAGGACTCACAGGACTCAGCATATAGTCATACTCATGGCTATGATTTCTTGCAATAAAATGATACAAAGCAAAATCAGCAAGGGGAAAAGGTGCATCGGACGAAGTCTGGAGGAAACTAGATATAAGTTTCCACAAGTCCTCTCCCACTGGAGTCACACAGAAAGTGCTTAATTCCTCCAGCATCAAGTTGTAACAACATGTGTGAAGGGTTGTCTACAGGGAAGCTTGCCCAAACCTGAGAATCTAGGGTTCTTGTTGGGTGCTGGTCACTTGGGCATCTTCTGCCTAGCATTTAGCAAACTTCCAGACTCCCAGAAGGAAAGCAGGTATTCAGCATGAACCACATTGTTTGTATATACAGTTTAGGCACAGTACACCACCCTTATCAGTTATGAAATGATGGGAACACTCCACAAATCCAAGTGCCAGATGCCAACGAAGGGCCAACCTTGCAAGAAGGCCTTTCTAAGGATAGCAGTCTCAGGCCCGCTCTGGTAATTCTTTTCTACACAGTCCATCCACTTGGCCTTTGGCCAAAGTGTCTTTACAACAAGATTATTATCAGTAGGACGCCACATAGCAGGGTGACCAACTTGCAATACTGGCTTTGGTTATGCCCTTCATAGGTCCTAGATCTGGCCAACTAAAACATCTTACCATAAAGATCTATCATAGAAAGCTAGGTGACTTCTTGCTTAAGTTTTTCTATTAACCCTCTTACCTGGTCCTAGGCACCAACTCAGGCAACAGCACAACTCTGGCCAGTAAGGTGAAGGTGACCCAAATGCCTTGTAGGGCTGAGGCAGTGTCATGATAGGCAGGGAACACACAGAAAAAATGCAGTACGTCTGGAAACAAAGAGTTTACAAGGGCATCCCAAACAGGTTATACATTAGCAGGCAGTACAGGTTAACTAGGATTCTAAGACACCCTCCAACTATGGGGCCTCCTGCTCCAGGATTCTCAGTTCAGTTCAAATAATTTAGTTCAGTCCTTAGTTCCAGAGGGGCTGCCTGAGGCAGTCAGTTCCAAGCAGTTTTTCTTGTCCCTGATATCAGTTCATACACTTCAGGTGTGTGGATGACATCTGGAAGTGTTCTGCATGGAAATTGCGGGAGTTTGGGCCATCCTCTGCTGTCTCATAGTCAGCACTGTCAGGTGTGATTGTACACTCAGCAGTCCACTTGAATTCAGAGTGCTCACAGCAGCTTGGGAAGACAGCATGGGGAGTTTTCCTTCAAGAAGAGAGGGAAGTTTCCAGAAACAGTTCTGAAAAACAAAGATCATTAATGTCCTCCCAAATTCCTGTGCCTTCCTGGGTACCCGATGTGTTTTCTCCATCATTATAAAATCATTATGTCTCATTCAGAAATTATAACTTTATATTTTTCCAATTATTCCCCTTCTCTTACTCAGATCCTTTGTCTGGAAGGGTTGAACGCAAGAGGGACAAAAGCATTTTCACAGAGAAACATTTTTATACAATTTAACCAGAAAGTCATTGCGTATTAAGGGATGGTCATGATGATATCTGAATTTTCAAAGATTTCCAAATGTATTTCTACAGATCAATCTCTTTCTGGGGATGGTTGCATTTAACAATCAAATTGCCTTGGCAAGATGTGTGTACCAGGAAAAAAGTGAGGGAAATAGAGTCAGGCTATCAGTCCATTGATGCAAATTGCAACCAATCTAGAAATCTGAACGCAACAAGTCAACAGCAGCATTGGGGGTCCAGAGTCTGATCTCTGAGGATTGGGTGGAGGGCCACAGTCACTGTGATGTACCTTCCCCCAACTTGCAGCTTTCCACAGTAATCACAAGTTAGCAATGCAACCAGTCTCTGTATATCTCTCTATATCAGAAATATAGAGCCAAGCAGTATCTCAATTTCAGATGGCCCCTTCTTCGAGAATTCTGGATAATTCACTTGCCCGAGTGCAGTTACCCAGGCAAATGGCTGCAGATCTCTTTGGGAATGTGTAGAAGGAGCACTTAGAGTCTTTAGTTGCAGTGGCATTGCTCTTCCTTAGAGAGAGTCATCTTCCCCTTCTAACAGTGGGCTTTGGTGCTGTGACCTGATTTATATCTAAAAAGAGGGTGAGGGATTCAATGGTCCATTGTAATAGCTATATAACAGCTCCCAAATATTTTTATTAAACAAGTCAAGCAACATTTTATTTGTCTGTCTATCCTTCTCACACCTAAGAACACTATGATTTATTAGGCATAGCCACAAATTCCTATGAGTCAAAATATCTTGATTGCCGTGGTGGTCTTTTTGCTACTACAGTAGTTAAATCTACTTTGCCACTAATAGTTTTGTAAAGCCACTTGGTCTCTTCTATTCTAAAATCTCTTTATCCTCATTCATATCAGAGAGGCTAGTTCTTTGCCAGCATCACATACCAAAAACCTTTGCCTGTAGGGATAGCTTCCCACTGAGCTTCACAAAGATGTCAATATTCCCTTCACTAGTGCATTCCTCACTAGTGATGAGAGTGTCTTTTGGGCCCTCTCAGGGAACATAATTGTTGGGTTCTCAGGTTTTATACAGTAAACCCATTCTAACATTCCCACCTCTCTGAGCCTTCTGATATTCTCCGCCATAATATGCCCAAGGATAGTTCATTATCTTTGCCACATTTATTAGCCATTAATTCTGTCTAATCTTTGAAGAGTCCTTGACCTTACTGGACAAAGTTTTAGGATCTGGTCCCGGTATCCTTTCCAGAAGCTTAAATCCTAAGTCACGGGCAAGCTTTCTGTCATTTAATTCTACCATATCCAGCCTGTTATTCTATACCCTGGTCCAATACTGTCAAAATCCACTCTCACTCATGTTTTGCTGGTTCCTGCAAGTACATGTTAGTCAGGTCTTGCAGTCCTTTCTGTGTAAGTTATCTCCCCCAGAATGGAAAGTGTGCTTTTCCACAGGTTATATCCTGGAAGGAATGAGGATCGGAAGGGCAGATGTTGAGGAGAACAAGTATCATTTTGTGAAGCACCTGCCTCATGAGGTTGTTGTATGATTTCCAGGAAAAGGGACACTGCTTTCCTCTGGCAAGTAGTAAGAGTCTGCTTATGTTGGCCTGGAAGATTCAGGAGAATCAAAGGGTTTAAGATTCCCATGTTCACTTATTTAAGTATTCCCAGTTGGACCTTGACATTGACATAGGACACCTGTAGAGGCTGTGCATTTAGTCTCCTTTGCTGTTCTGCCACATTTTCTATTAGACCCTGATGGTGCTTCCTGGTGGTCTAGTGGTTAGGATTTGGTGCTCTCTTTTTATTAGACCCTGGATCTAATTTTCAACAGTTTTGGAACATCTAAAGGTACCTTTTAAAATCAAGTATCTGACTAGAAGGATAAGAAGTATAGACAACCCAAGATTAACAGTCCCTGAAAAATAGACCTAATCCCAGTGGGGCCTCCATCTGATCTCCAGGTGGGGGCAGACATCTGGTCTTAGTTCCTGATAGTCTTTTGTTTTACTAGATATGCATCAGAGACTGGAACAACGCCCTATACCCTGATCTTTCACTTGTCATTGATGATGGCTATCAACATAGACTCTCTGCCTGGGAGTCATCACATTCCTAAGGAACTCAAAAGAATAAAGTTATCAACTTATAGCAGCTGGGAGGGGCCATAAAACCTACAGAGAACATCGAGGTTAGTTAATCAAGGTCATTCAAAGTTACTATATGGTTTCTTTTCTACAGTATGTCTTCCCTTATGTCAACCTTGTGTTAAACTGGTATCAGAGATGTGGAGAATCCTCCCTCCCCACATTGAAACTGGGTGCTCAGAACGCAAAAGAGCTGGTATCATTGAAGTGGGATTTGCTAGATCAACCCTGGCTCATGGAAACATATGATTTGGGAAGAGAAAAGATGAAAAGGCAGGGATGAAGAACTTTGATTTCTGGGTGGCCTGATGGTTACCCATGATATGGAGTATCAGCTGTGCTGCAATCAGTTACTAAAGGTGAAAGTTACCGTTGGAATTTAGAGATGGATCCAACTCCCAGGGCATTGGTTCTCTGGATGCATAAGGAAATGCAAACTAATAAGAAAAAGGCAAAATATTCAATCCCTGGTTATGTTATCTGTAATAGCTAAACTGAAAGTAAAAGAGAGTACTGGGTCAGACCTTGATGCTAGACCAATCTCAGATTTCAGTGAATCTGAGCTTGGGCCACTAGCCTCAAAGTAAAACTTATGCAGAGACAACAGAAAGTACCTCTAAGACCTCTGGTCACCAAAAATGTAGTCAACATGGTGGAAGGACAAAACCAAGAAAATACTGAAACCAGGGGCTACAGCATGAAGGGATTATTTCATTTTAGATCAGGATCATCAACTTCCTGAAGAACCTTTAGTGAAATTGGTTGTGAGAGTAAATAATTTGGGGGCTGTGTCTTTGGGTTTTGAATGCTGCAGAGTGGAAGAGCATGTTTGGGTTGACGCAAAATAACCAATAATCGTTCTATAGATAAGAGAAACAAGGAGCCATCTCTGACGGCCTAGAGGTTAAAGTTTGTCATGCTCTGTTTAGGCTGCCTGGGCCCAGTTTCTGGGCATGGAACCACACTACTTTTCTGTCAGTAGCCATGCTGTGATGGCAGCTCACATAGAAGAACCAGAAGAACTTACAACTATAAACAATTATGTACTGGAGCTTTGGGGTGGGGGGAGGGGAGGAAGAAAAAAGGAGGAAGATTGGCAACAGATGTTAGCATAGGGTGAATTTTCCCGTGCAAGAGAAAGAGAGAGAGAAATAAGGTGAATTTTACTTGAGCCAGAGTGAGGATTATAACTTGGGAAGGCTTTAGAAAGTGTTCCAGAGAAGCATGGTTTTCAGTACAGTCTTATATCATCTTAGAGCAAAGAACATACATTAAACACGGCCAGGATAAATTTTCATTAAAGTTTTAAAGAAGTATTTAGTTGCAAATTAGCATATCAACATGACCTCGATGTCAGGGAGGAGACTAATATGGTCATTACCAATAGGGCGTTACCAATAGGGTGTAGGAGGGAAAGTATTCATTCTTATCTTAAGAGACTCCATTCTTTGCTTTAATGGTTAAAGCAGATGTACAATGTATGTTCAATAGGCCATAAGTCAGGCTTTTTAGTTCAAACCAAATCAGTTTTGAACCTGAATAGTTACCTCATATACCTCAGTATGTGAAAATCTCTTGTCAGGTTGATATAGGCTCTACAGCTCACTGTGGAAAATTCACAGACTGCTATATGTGATCCACACATACAGGAGGGTAGTCCTGAGGGAACAGCCAGCCTGGTGGACTGGATAAAAGCCACTGTAAGGTCTATTTACCCTGAGAAGGGGGACTGTCCATCTCTCCCTATGAATGCCAAGTGGAACACCTCAGATGAAGCAGCTGGATATGCTTTGTCTGCAAGCCATGTAAGACTGGCTTTATGGTGACCAGCATATTCACCCACTGAATATGCCTGTTATCCAGGTCAAGGTAAATTCTGTGATAAAGGGGGCCCCTTCCACATGGGCATCCCATATAACTTAATGTTGCAAAACCAAAAATCAGTTTGGGAAACCTTATCGAATTTGCCATCTCACCTTCCTCTTATGGGTCTTACAGATGCTAATAAAAATGATAGATTAATTAACAAAAGAATGGGGAGAGGCCCGGGAGAGATAAGTGTCTCTTCCCACCCAAAAAGGTAGAAATTTTTAAGTGATTATTAAGGAATAAGGTGAATAAAGTGAATATTGATAGGAGCAAAAAAAAGAGGAAACAGAAAGCAGGGAGTCATAGGACTTGTTCTGGCAGGGTGGAAATCTTTAGATGGTTATTTAAAAATGGGATGAATAAAACAGACATTGATGGGGTTAAAACAAATTATTACCTAAAACTTTAGGTAATGCTGTTTTAATATAGCACTACCTAAAGTTGGGTGGGCAAAAGAGACCCCCCCATTGGTCCGCCAACATTAAAGGGCCCCAAAGAAGTTCGCTCTATTTACCCCGGTTTGGAGAAATTTTAAAAGTCAGAAGGTAGAGATTACAGTGAGAAACCTAACCAGCAATTGCTTGGGGCAGTGGATAGGCAGATTCATCAAGATAAAGATTGACCAAAGGGCCAGGGTTCCTTGGCTGGACCCCTTGCTGAGGACCCAAAGCCTTTTGCACAAGAGTGGGTAAAATGGTCAGGAGGAGGAGAAGAGAGGTTTCCAGGACTCCTTGATATGGGAGTCCCACAAACTGTGGTACCAAAACCCACTGGTGAAGCCGTGACTAGGGCTACAATTAGATTGAGATTACCTAAAAAATGTAACGGTCAATAGGATTACGAAAATGAACAGTGGAAAAAGCCTCTATGTTTGGCTTTTTATGACTCATAAGCAATGACCAATGGCCAATGGCCTGGCCATACGGTGAGGTAAGAGGGCAATGGAAACTTGGCCTCTTAAAGGGATGCCCATATGGGGCACAGCCCTATGGACATTTGAGAGGTGCATTAAAGTAGGACATTTCAATGCCCATCAGAACTCCTTCTAGGTTAGGGAGGTGATTGGAATCAACAAGCAGGTATCCCTGTGTGCTCACTTAAGGTGGCTACCTTGGGCCCTGAAATAAGTGGACATTGGGGGCCTTTAGCAACGTAGAGATGGACTAAATCTAGACATATTCTTCTTGCATCCTGTGAGGCACAAGATACTGGTAAGAACTATTCTGTCTGCCAACAAAAGAGATAGAGACTGCAAATGGCTATGTGGCAGATTTCCTGGTGGGAAGGCCCTGAACATAGTTGGCAAGTCAGCTGATGCTGGTAACCATGGGGGGCTACAAATGGGTCCTGACAGGAATAGACACTGACTCTGGACTGGGCTTGGCTTACCTGGTGGTAGATGCAAGCACTCAGAGTATTATGAAGAACCGCAACAGAAGATATTGTCCTGATTTGGATGGCTGACCATCATTTCTTCGGACCAAGGAACTCACTTTATAGCCTATAATGTCCAACAATGGGCACAGAGATATCCTCCTCAGAGTAATAGTTTGACAGAGAATTGGAACAGGCAGTTAAAACATTGGTTGTCTAAGACAGGGGGAGATAAAAGCATGAAGGGCTGGCTTACATGTCTTCATAAGTGTGTGCTAACACTCAACATGAGGAGTGGGCTAAAGGAATGTTCCCACTGGACAGATTTCTCTTATTTTTCTGATGGGTCTGGGGAAGAGGGCGTGGGGAAGGTGCTGGTATACTTTCTTCCCCACATCACCTCAACTTTTTTTATTTCCTACTTGACGCAGTGGTCATAGGACCAGGGCTGCAACTACAAGGGTTGGAAGCAGGGATGATTCCTAAGCAAGAAACTGTAACTATGTTTTGTTTTGGTGAGGAAGATTGGCCCTGAGCTAACATCTGTGCCAATCTTCCTCTATTTTGTATGTGGGACGCTGCTGCCACAGCATGGGTTGATGAGTAGTATGTAGGTCCATGCCCGGGATCTGAGCCTGAGAATCCTGGGATGCTGAAGCAGAGCACATGAGCTTAATTACTACACCACTGGGCTGGCCCCCTGTAACTATGTTTTTAATCTTTATGTCAGAATACCCAAGGGCCTGATGGTGCAGATGCGCCTTCACTCCATCTAGCAAAATTGGGGTTAACAGTGAATGCAGCTATATTGCCTGGTGGTAAAGATAACCTACTAGTTCTGCACCTATGTAACCTTACTCTTTGTGAACAAGAGTGGACTGAGGAGGAAGTACTTGCTAGACTAGTATTGCTGACAACAATCTAGACCCGCAGGGTGGCCAAACCTAATTTCCCTTTGATCCTGAACCTGAAGTGAGTTTGCTCACCTGTTGCACAGCAAGTCAATCTCTGACACTGGGGGTAGTGGAAGAAAGTAGGAATTTTATTATTGCACAGTGCTGAGCAAGGAGAGAGGGCAGCTAAAGCTGAAATCCCAAACTCCTCGAAAAGCTAAAAAGAAGGGTTTTTATTTGGAGTTTTAGGTAGGGGAGGGGGAGCATATGGCTTTGCTAGTCAGAGCTCTCCCACCAGCCTATCTTTGGCCTTGAGACTACTTGCAGAGAGGAGGGAGCCTGTGACCCTGCTGGTCAGCAGCTTTCCCACCAGCCTGTATCTCTTTGCTGGGAGGGGATAATGAATCCAGGTGCTTGTCCTTGGCGGTGTCTGTCTCCAAGGATGATAATGGATTCTGGAGCCAGGAAGCCAGGGAGTAAGCAGAGAATGAGTATTTTGGTTTTAACGCCATATATGCTGGGTTTAATGTAGGGAAACTGATATCAGGGTTGGTATCACCTTCTAAAGGTGGAAAAGTTTGAGATTAAACAGAGAGAAGGAAAAATAGTTGCTATGGGTAAAGAAATGAATAAATGGGTTATGTAATGAGGGAAATCCCATATTACATTAACACCTTGAAAGAGGCTCAGAACAAGAGATGATATCCAGACTTTCCTGTTACCAACCCTCTAATCTTACTCCATTTTATTCCGAGACATATAAGCCAAACCATTAGTCACTGCTCATGAATAGATGCTGTTATGGGTTGAATTGTGTCCTCCCAGAAAAAGATATTTTGGTGTCCTAACCCCCTACTTCAGCACATAACTTTATTTGGAGATAGAGTCTTAGAGGTAATTAAGTTAAAATGAAGTCATTAGTATGAGCTCTAATCCAATATGGCTGCCATCCTTAGAAAAAGGAGAAATTTGGACACAGGTAGAGACTCATAGAGGGAAGATTATGTGAAGAGACAGATAGAAGATGGCCACCTAAGGGGCCGTCCCGGTGGCTGCAGCAGTTAAGTGCACACATTCTGCTTCAGTGGCCCGGAGTTCACTGGTTCAGATCCCCAGCGCAGACACGGCACCGCTTGGCAAGCCATGCTGTGGTAGGCATCCCACATATAAAGTAGAGGAAGATGGGCATGGATGTTAGCTCAGGGCCAATCTTACTCAGCAAAAAGAGGAGGATTGGCAGCAGATGTTAGCTCAGGGCTAATCTTCCTAAAAAGAAAAAAAGAAAAAGAAAAAGATGGCTACCTACAAGCCAAGGAAAGAGGCCAGGAACAGATTCTTCCTCCTAGACTTCACAAGGAACCTGTGGATAACTTGATTTCAGACTTCTAGCCTCCAAAACTATGCGAAAATAAATTTCTATTATTTGTTTCACCCAGTTTGTGGTATTTTGGTATTACAGCCCTAGAAAACTAATACAAATGCAAATCCACACCTCTGGTCATCTTTCTTTCCAGGAAAAGTGAACAACCAGATGTACCACTCAAAGTTCTCTTCCATTAGGAAGAAGTTCCCTTCTGCACTTTTGAGTCAGTCCTGTGGGATGTAATACTCTAGTGATCCCTAATGGTTTGTGCCAGATTTCCAAATTAGGTTCAGATTTTCCCTCTTTAGTCATCTGATCACAGGGAACTCCCAGTGAGGCCATGGATGTAGGTGAAAAGAGAGGTGGTAAAGCAGGAGCAGTAGGTGCCAGTGTAAACTAACCACTCATGAAGCATATTTATGATCTCCAGACCTGCTCATGTATGATCTTGTATTATCACTTCCACTTGAGGATGGAGTGCTGCTACAAGTGAAACCAATTTTATGGTTTGGTCAATCAGGTAACATTTAGTAAATTATAGACATCTCAGATCACATGTTCACTTAATGTCCCATAGGCAGTGGTTCACGCTCTACCATGGTCCCATAGCAAGCCGAGAGGTATGTTACCAAGTTGGGCTCTCTAGGAAGCAGATTCTGAGATAGAGTGTAGGTGTTTTCTAGTGAGTTCCTTGGGAATAACATCTGTGCAATGGAGGTGATGGAAGTGGGATTCAGTAGAGAGAGAAGTGGGGAGCTCTGGAGCTAAAATGCCCCTTTAGCATTGTGCTCTGTTAAGGCTGAAATGGCCAAGTCTTTATATTTTTACTTGATCAGTCATTGGATGTAGCCTGCCCTGGGAAAGGTGTGACAGCTGAAAAGTGCCCACTGATAGTACTCCTAGCACTCCCAGCAGCACTCCCACAAACAAGTCCTTCATTGAAGCAGAATCTGAGTGGTGCATCTCCATGTCCTTACAGTCTACACTTCATGATGCTCAGATCCTCTTCTTCATATACATTCAGGGAGCAGCTCCTTCACAGTTTTAGTGGGCCTCTCTTCATGGGGGAGACTTAGAAGAGAAAGTATAATGGGATGACCTATAGTCCTTGCCACTGAAACTGGTTTCAGGGTTACAACGATGATCATTATCTCCCTTCTCTACTATCCATTCTAGGTTTCTTCTTTCCCTCCACTAGTATGTCTGCTGGTCTTAGTGGTTTATCTGGTGGTGTAATCCAGACCTTCATCCCTGAGAGATCCGAGCCTTGGTTATCATGCCCTTCTCAATCCCGGATTGTTGTATATATCCAATTACCAAAGTAATTGGGAAAGTGTGTAGGCACCCAAGTGGGTCAACTAGGTGCCAAACATATTTTTCCTTGCCCCTAGTGTGTAATGGCAGCCCTAATTCCTCTTGATGATCAGGGTTAGTTTACCTTGTCAAGTTGGTTGCTCCTTTTTTTGTCTGCTCGATCCAGGTCAGATGGAACCCAAAGGATTGAGGCTACCTCTTTAGCTTACAGTATATTGGGAATCTTGTTGTGTTTCTTGGTGGAAATATTTCCCTTTGGGGACAAGGGCTTCTGACTCTGAAGAGCCCAGAGTTTCAGAAATGCGAAGCACAAATTCCCCCAGGTGGGTTATTGGGAGTAATGGTAACTATTCTTACCATACAAATGGTTTAGTGTTAGTCTCTATTGCAGGCAGTTTGGCCATTTGGCTGTGGAAGCAGCCAGAGCAGCTTTGGTAAGTGAAGCACGTGCATAGATATCATCTTTGCCACTCTGGCCTTTTTGTTCATGTGCTCATCAAGCCAGGCTAATGAAGGAGGCTGTCTTATGTCAAATTGGTAGATTATTTTGTCTATTTCAATGTTTAGTGATTCTTCCTTGGTAGGATTCCCTCTGGTGGCCATTAACTTATCACATATAGGTTTTCACACTGTGTTTACTCCCATATGTCCATCAACATCCTCCTTACCCAAATCTCTTTATACCTAATCTTCCAACTTTTCAGGACCCCAAGATTTTGCTCTCCAACACCTTTATTCAATGAAAAGGAACCAGGGATCTTTGTAAGGATTGTTTAATACATGTCTGGATCAGGAAAAAATAGAGTAATTTTGTGACCTCTTGCTATTGCCAGAAAGCAAGGATGCTATCAAAGTTATAGGTTGGGTCAAAAGCCCACAGGAGCCAGTTTAAGGAGTCTCCTGCTGGCCAAGTTGTGATAATTTAATTAGTAATATGGACCAAAAATTTATACTTGATTAAAATAACTTAAGTCCGTAAGTGCCAAGATTATATATTAAAACTAAAAAGAAAAAAATGTATTTTCTCTTCAAATACTATTACACAGTTTTATTTTTATTTATTGATCTTTTTGCCAAACTTCACTGTCTTGATTACTGCAACTGTACAAGATGTCTTGCCAATTTCTACAAAACAGCCTGCTTGGATTTTGATTTGGATTGCATCTCTACAGAGATCAATGTGGTATTAATGGACACCTTAACAATTTTGAGTCTTCTGATCCATGAATATGGTATATTTCCCCATTATTTAAATCTTCTCAACTTCTCTTTGTAATGTTTTATGATTTTCAGTGTAGAAGTTTTGTAAATCTTTGGTTAAATCTATTCCTAATTATTTATCTCTTTGATGCTATTGTAAATGTTAGTTTTTAACCTTTATTTTCCATTTGTTTGTTACAATTATATAGAATTATAATTGATTTTTATATATTGACCTTATGCTCTGCAATGTTGCTAAATCTACTCATTAGTCTCAGCAGTTTTCTTGTAAGTTCTTTAGGATTTTCAACATATAAAATTATGTCATCTGTAAATAAAGACAAATATTTTAAATATCTGTGTCTTTTATTTATTTTTCCTGCTGTTTTACATTGACCAGATCCTCCATTATATTGTTGAACAGAGCAATGAGAACTTTCTGGGCTTGTCCCTGATATTATGGGGAAGCATTCAATATTTTACCATTAAGTATGATGTTAGTTGTAGGATTTTTGTAGATGTCCTTTACCACAATGAAAACATTCCCATCCTCTATCATGTTGAAAATTTTTACAAAATGCATTTTGAATTTTTCAAAGACTTTCTATGCACTTATTGAGATGATCATATAAAATTTCTCCTCTATTTTGTTAATATGGTTAAATACATTGATTGATAGTTTTAATTTAACACACGCTATGTATATCATTTAGGGATTTTATTCAGTTCTGAGTAACATAAAATTCCCACAATATGCCTCACAAATTAGCAAGGTGCTTATTTCTCTCCTGGGAGAGTTCAATCCATGAACATGGTATATAGGCAGTACAAGGATAGTATAGCCACTCAACGGTGCAATAGGGAAACAAAATTACCCATTTGTTTGTTTATTTTGGCTGCAAAATTTTATGACTTGGGAAATCAGAGCCACTATAAGTATTATGAGAACTTTGTGCTCACTATAGAGCACAAATATAGAGAAAAGGGAGGCAGAGAATTGGAGAAAGTCTCTAATCACTAGATCTTGAAATAGCAGTATGGATGGGCAGGTTTGAGTTTGCAAGGAAATGCAACAGTTGTGCATGTCTAGCCACCAAAGTGGGATCGTGAAGGGTGAGCTCATGGAGATGTTTGTGGAAGCTGCTACCTCTGAGGCAACTGAAGTTAAGTGCTTGGTGATTGGCTCAGTGCTGATGTTGTTCAATAAAGCCAGTAGTCAAGACAAGCTTGAAGTTTGGAACTTCTGAACATTTCTGGATCTTTTTGTTAATCTGCTACTTTCACATCCTCTTGAGATTAATGGCTTCTTCTTCATTTATGCCTTCCAAATCTCATTCAGGTTCCTCTTTTATCCAATTCTAACTTATAAGCATAGAGTAAAGAGGATTCTGGAAAATGTAGTCCTAAGGCTAATATAACACAATCCTACATAACCATTATTACCCCTAGCTTTCATCCTCATGTTTGTAAAGTCTCTCTTTTCAACTTGAAGTGTTGTGTCCAACTTGAAGGAGCAGCAAAGTAAAAAAGCTAAAATGATCAATTCAGATGAAACCGTCCTTTTTTGATAACTTTGCACATTTAAAAATTTATGTCAACTACTTATTGACCAAGACAATTAGTTGTATACTACACTAGCTACAAAAATGCTTGAAGATATATCTCTCAACAGTAAAGATCAATAATCCTGGGGCTGGCCTGGTGGTGTGGTGGTTAAGTTCACATGTTCTGCTTTGGTGGCATGGGATTCGCCAGTTTGGATCCCAGGTGCAGACCTACACACCGCTTGTTAAGCTGTGCTGTGGCAGGCATCCCACATATAAAGTAGAGGAAGATGGGCACAGATGTTAGCTCAGAGCCAGTCTTCCTCAGCAAAAAGAGGAGGATTGGGAGGATTGGTGGCAGATGTTAGCTCAGGGCTAATCTTCCTAAAAAAAATCAATAATCTGAAAATTTCTAAGTTCTCTTAGTGAGGAAGAAGGGAAGAATAGACACCAGGTAGGCAAATCCCAAGGTCTGCCACAGAAACCAGAAAGAAAATCCCAACAATTACCAAAGTCACTATCACAATGACCACATGCATTGTGTACAGTGGAAATTAATTAGAAACAATAATAAAACTAATTTCAAATACATTTACTTGCACATTAAGAAATACACTTTACTTCAGTCCAAGGAGACTTCACAATGGAAATGAGACAAAATATATAAGTAAACCATAACGGAAATAATACATATTGAAAGTTGTATGATACAGCTGAAAGGGTACTGGGAGCAATAATTATCACCACAGAGGTTTATATTAGAAAATGAAAACTATAAATTATGAGGTAAGGATCTCTTCAAACATGAGACACTGATAAAGCAATTCCATAGTTACAACATTTTAAAGATTTATCCTCTGGTATAAAATTCCTTATTCATAATAAAAGAGGAGATGCACCTGAAGGCTTTCCCACATTGATTACCTTCATTGGGATTTTCTCCAATGTAAGTTTTCACATGTCTTCAAAGTATGAGGGAAAACTAAAGGATTTTCCACATTCTTTACATTCCTATCTTCCAGTATGAGTTCTCACTTGCTGACTAAGGAATAAGAATGACTTGAAGAAGACTTTCCCACATTCTTTATATTTATATGGTTTCTCTTCAGTGTGTGTTCTCACATATGCACTAAAGGGTTGGGAATTATACTTTCTCCTATTTTGTACACTTACGTGGATTTTCTCTATTGTGAATTGTCACATGGCTTTGAAAGAATCAGATACAAGTTAAGACTTTCTTACACTCCAAAAATTAATAGGACTTCTCTCCAGTGTGAGTTCTCATGTTTCCTAAGGGATGATGAACAGCTGAAGGCATACTTGCATTTCATATATTCACAGTATTTCTCTCCAATGTGTAATATCATATGTACAGTCAAATGTGGAAGAATAAAATAAGGATTTGTCACATTGTTTACAATCATAGGGCCTCTCTCCAGCTTTTGCAGTCATGTGGTTATTAAAGGAAGAGGAGAAACTGTAGACTTTCCTACACTCATTACATGTATAGAGCTCCCTTCTGATATGTTTTATCACTTGTAGAGCAAGCTTTGAAGAATAAGAGAAGGTTTCCCCACATGCCTTATATAAGGCTTCTCTCCAATCTGAATTCTTACACGTACAGTAAGGGATGTGGAAGAAATAAAAGCTTTCTCACACTCTGTTACATTCCTGGGGTATATTTTCAGTATGACTTCTCACAGGTACCCTATAGGATGAGTGATAATTGGAAGACTTTTCCATATTTTTTTCATTCATAGCATTTCTCTCTAGTGAGAGTTTCCACATTTTCTAAAAGATGAAAGGAAATGGAAGGTTTTTTCACATTATATGAATATAAGGCTTACCTCCACTATGAGTTCTTATATGTACAGCAACTGATGAAGAATTAATAAAGGCTTTCCTACATTTTATATATTCAGAGCATTCTTTTCCAATGTGAATTTTCACGAGTCCTAAGATACAAAGAACAGTTAAAGCCTTCTCTACCTTCCTCTCATTGATGGGGTTTGTGTCCAGTGTGTGATCTCATGTGTGTCTTAACAAGTGAATGATTAGTGACAGTTTTCTCACATCCATTGAATTAATAGGATTTCTCTTCAGTATGAGTTCTCACATGCACATTTAAATTTTGACTCTGGTTGAAGTCTTTGCCACACTGATTACCTTCATTATATTTCTCTCCAATATGGAGTATCTTCCACACAGCAGTTATTAAGGTCTTTTGAAATATTTTACAATTTGAATTATATTCATAGAGATTCTCTACCATATGAATTCTTAAATATCTCTCTTTTGTCTTGTGCTGATCACCTGTGCCATGGTGAAAAGGATAAGGATTACATAATAGGAAGTTTTTCACACTACAGATGAAGTTGTATAATGCTAATTCAAGGTATACTGTAATAAGTAAAGGCTGTGTTTTATTTTCCCTAGAGGATATACTCCCAAAAATGTTATAGGTAAAAAGTCAATTTCAGATATAAAATGGAACACCAAAAAATATACAATTAAGCCAAAAGAAAACAGAAAATGAGAAACAAAGAAATGAAACAGAGGGTATGAATACAAAATGCAATACACACAAACATATAAAAATTATATTAAATATAAATGAATGACCTCTCCAATTAAAAGGCAGAAATGATAAGATGGAATAAAAAAGATTCAATTCTATGTAGTTTACAAAAGATGGACTTAAAATATAAAGACAAGATGAAAGTAAAAGAATGAAAAAATATATCATACAAATCCTAAGCATAAGAAATATGGTATGACTCTATTAATACTGGATTAAAAGTATTACCAGAGACTAAAAGGGATGTTTCATAATGATTAGTGTCAATTCATTGAGAAGATGAAATAATTCTACCTACCTGCACATTGAATAACAGAGCTTCAAAATGTAAGAGGTTTAAAAAAATGCTAGAACTGAAAGGAGAAATAGACAAATTCACAATCATAATTAACAAATTCAACATTTTTCTCTCAGTGATTGATAGACATGTGAGAAAAAGTGATAAGAATAAAGAAGATAAACAATATTATCAAGCAACTTGGTTTAATTGGTATGTATAGAACACTACACACAAGAACTGTGGAACACACATTTATTTCAACTATACATGGGAAACTCACCAAGATAACCCTTATGTTGCATAACAACAAGAAAAGTCAATGAATTTCAAAGGATTGAAATCATACAGAGTATGTTCTCAGACTAAAACAGAATTATTTTGGATATCAAAAATGATATCCCTGGATATTTGGAAATTAAGCAACATACTTCCAGTTAACCAATGGGTCAAAGAAGAAATCAACAGGGAAATTATAGACAAATTCAAACTGATGGTAGTAAAACCACAATGTATCAAAATTAAGGTAATGGAGCTTAAGTAATGCATAGAAAGAAATTTATAGCTTTAATTTATATTTTTACATATTTCAATCTACATTAGAACAGAAATGCTTACAGTCAATGATCAAAACTTTCAGAGAAACTGGAAAAAGAAGATAAAACTAAACCCAAAGTAGGTATATGAAAGAAATAAAAACCTAAGGATGGAAATCAATAAAACAGAAAGCAAAGTAATAGGAAAATAACAAAGATAAAAGTTGGTTTAAAAAAAGATTAATAAAATTGATACATTCACAACAATACTGATAAAGACAAAAAAGAGAGAAAACATATTTCATCAATATCTGGAGTGAAAAGGGCATCATGACAGATCCTAAATATACTGAAAAGATGGTAAAGGAGTATTATCAATAACTGTGTGCCAATAAATTTAACATCTTAGATAAAATATAGACAAATTGTTTAAAAGACATGTTACCAACTGACACAAGAGGAAATAGAAAATTGGAATTGAAATATATCTATTTTAAAAACTGAGTTTGCATTTCAAAATCTTTCCACAAATAAAATGTCAGCTACAGATTGCTTCTGTGGTAAATTCTATCAGAAACATAAAGAAAAAATAATAAATATGTTACATGAACTCTTTCATAAAAGAGAGGAGGAAAAAACAATTGCCAACTCATTTTATGAGACCAGTATAACCCTGGAACTAAAACCTGACAAAGGCATAACATGAAAAAAAAATATATAAAACAATATTCCCCTGAACGTAGATGCAAAAGTTCTCAACAATGTAATAGCAAATTGAATCTACCTAACAGACAATATTTTTCACACTGCTGCATGCCACCTGGAAGAAAAACATATAAACAGTTTGCCTGGTCCATCACAGCCATAAAGGTGCTCTTCTGTTCCCAGTCTGCAGGACTCCAGTTCGTCAGATCTCCTTGGATATCTTTGTATTCTTCTACTGTTGCTGCCACTATCCCATATTCCAAATGGAGAGGGACTTGATTCAGATTTCACTGCTCAGATTCCAGCTGTGACCACCATCACTACTGCTGTGATGGCCTTTGGAACTTGCAAGTTGGAAACTATCAACAGGACCAGGACAAGAGTAAGGCAAGTGTCTCAGAAGCAAAATTGGTGGGTCACTCAAAAACTTATTAATAAAGATAGATACTATTTAATGCAGTATTCTAAAAAGTCAAACTTAATGAAAAAATCCATGATGAACAAAATATCAAAATTTTAAATAAAGACAGGATCCAACCTTACACTTGCACAACTTGGCGTCACCCTAATCCCAGCCCCCTGTCACATCCTGATGTCAACTTTATTGTTTCCTGATCTCACTGGGGGGAAAAATGACCATATCTACTTTACAGTTCCCTCTCCTGGGCTACTCCTTCAAGGCCAACAGGGCCACCAAACTTCTACACCCAATAATGCTGGCATGGCTGAATTAACAAAGAGAAAACTCTTTTAGTTTGCAAATACGATTTCTTCTAGAATATGTTCCTAGTGCCAATTTTTTAATATATAATTATGCATTAAAGGAAAAGATATCTTTACAATGTGGAAAAGCTATGGAAAAGCAATATTACTGTACTATATATCTGTGAATGCAGTGCATCTCCATCATCAACTAAAGCTATTCTCCCAGACACACACACACATGTTCAAATGCACATATACAAACACACAAATACAGAAACACTCTGAGTGCAGCTGTGGAGTTCTGAAATTGTTTGAGGCATTACCATTCATGTGGTGTGATAGATTTTTATTGATTTTTTCACGACTGCGCTGATAATCTGAAAGTAATGCTCTTTTCAAGGTGTTCCAGATAAATCCAAGAAAGACGTAAGTATTAATCCCTTGGAGAGCCCTTTAAATTCTACACTTTACCAATAAAGTATTTGTAAAGTAAGATAGGAATGGAATAGTGGATACTGACACATTAGGGTCTCCAGGCCTGTTTCAAAACATGCATCTCCATATATCGAAAAGGTTGTTAGAAATTTCTGATACTTCCACCAGGCATATTCTACCAAAATATGTAGATTGCTGATCTGCTTATGAAGATTTTTCAGGACTTATATTTAGTCAATTTGTTTTACTAAGTAAAAATTTTGGCCCTGCTACTTCCCTGCCTGAGATGGAAACCAGCGTTCTGGATTGCTGCATAAACATCCTAGTCATCTTGTCAGGATACCACTAATGCAGGTTTAAAAATATAGCTGGCATTTATCAGCTTACCTTCTCATTCTATTCTCCAAAACTCAACTTTTGGGGTTGGAATATTTCTTTGAAAGTTCAGTTACCTGCATATGTTTGCATTAGCCAAACTGAGAGATGATTGAATGACGATGAAAAGTCAGCCATAGTAGCTCAGAGGACTGTCCCTTGATAACACCTAAGGGAAAGCAAACCACTTCTCCAACAAGCATCTTAAATTGACAACCTGGGATCTAGTCAGAAGACCGTGTAAATCAACCTTACCTGTGAGAAGGAGAGATATGTTAATTTGGAATGCATTTTGTCTGCAATCAACAGAAAACTCAACTACAGTTGCTTAATCACACAGGGGTTTATTTACAAATGCAGCATAAAGTCTGGGAGAAGGTAGTATAGAGCTGTTGCAGCAGCTTAACAATGCTATAAAAAAATCAAGGGCTTTCCGTCTTACCATACTTAGTATATAGACCTTTGTTTTATGCTATTCATCTCATGATAGCAAGTTGGCTGCTTCAACTCAAGGCTTCTTCCCCAATACCCATGCTGGTTAAGAAAAAGGGAAATTGGCTAAAGACCTAAGGAACATGCCCCCTCAGATTAGCCCTTTCAAAAATATTTCCCTTAAGCCCAATCTCCCAAATGCACTTCTAAATCATTAGCAATAACAGTCATATGACACCCCTATCTGCAAGGGATTATGAGAATATGAATATTTTGGCCTAGAGTAGGGGAAGGCAAAGAAAAGTGGGCTGGGAAACGGCTTTTTTAGTAGCCATTTGTATTTATTTTCTACTGCTGCTGTGGCAAATTACCACAAATTTAGCGGCTTAAAAACACAAACATTATCTTACAGTTCTGGAGGTCAAAAGTTAAACTGGGCTAAAGTTAAGGCAGGGCTGCACTCCTTTCTGGAGGCTCTAAGGAAGAACACATTTTCCTGCCTTTTCTAGCTTCCAGAGGCTGCCCGCATTCCTTCACTTGTGGCTTTCTTCCATCTTCAAAGTCATTAATGACTGGTTCAGTCTTTTTCATGTAACATCACTCTGATATTGACTTTTCTTCTACTTCCCACTTCCACTTATTAAGGGCTCTTGTGATTACACTGGACCACCCCCTCCCCCGGATAATCTAGGGTAATATCCTTATTTTCAGCTCAGCTGATTATCAACCTTCATTCTATTTGCAACTGTAATTCCCTTCTGACATATAACATAAGATATTCACAGGTTCCAGACATTAGGACACGGATACGTTGTGGGGCCATTATTTTCCCTACTGCAGCCCACCCTCTGGCCTCCAAAGATTCACATGTATCCCACATCAGAAATATATTCAAGGTCCCCAAAGATCTCATTTCATTACAGTATCAACTCAGTCCATAATTTCATCTAAATCTCATCAACTCAAAAATCCCAAACTTCATCACCTAAATCATCTAAACTGGGTACAGGTATGACTTCAAGTATTATCCATCCTGGGCATAATTCATCTCCATCTGTAGTAAAAACTAAACAAATTATCTGCCCTCCATACCATACAATGGTAGAACAGGCACAGGTTAACAGTTACCAACATTCCAGTTCAAAAAGAGAGAAAATGGCAAGTAAAAAGGAGTCATTTGTCTCAAGAAATGTAGAAATCCATCCAGAAAAATTATTTGCGTTCAAGGCCCAGATTTGAAGCTCCACTCTCTGGGCTCCAGGCTCTGTCCTCTGAGCCATCCTTCCTTTATCATGAGAGGTAGTACATTTTTATAGCTAAGTAGTTTTGTCACTCTGTTTCTTGCTTATAGAATTTTGGTTACAATGACCTTCTTTTATTGCATACTCTCTGTCCCTTTCAGTTGAAGCTGGTAATATTTCTGCTGGTATACCTTTCTCAAGAACCTTACGAGTCCCTTGTGTGTGTCACAGGGATTCCTCCCTTACACAATAGACTCCTTCACAGTTCTTTCCTGGATAGTATCATCTCTATTTCTGACTTCTGCTGAGATGGCTGAGGACATCCATGAATCACATGCCTAATCTCTTCAAAGAACCTTCTTTGTGACTTTGTGACTACTCTGACCTTTTAATCCTTTCAAGACACTAGCAGAAGGTTGTCCTGCATATGATACCCTTGGCTTTGTCTCCAGAACATGCTTTCCTGATAGTGAATCTCCTAATTTTAGTGTCTTTTACAATCTGAATAGGCTGAGAATTTCCCAAGTCATCAAATTCTGGTCTCTTTTTGCTTAACAGTCCTTCCCTCAATCTAGCTCATTCCTCTCACATTTTACTATAAACGGCAAGAAGAAACTGCAACTTCAGCCTTTTGCCTGGAAATCTCAGCTAAATATCCAAGTTCATTGCTTAGAGGTCCTTCTTTCCACATTTCCAATGCAGGACACAATTCAGCTAAGTTTTCTGCCACTATATAACAAGGATTCTCTTTCCTCCAGTTTCCAATAATATTTTCCTCATTTCTCTCTGATCCCTCACCAGTAGCGACTTTAACATCCATATTTCTACCAGCAGTCTCTTTACAATGATTTAGGTATTCTATAAGGCAATATATGTTTTCTCCACCATGCTCCTTATTTCCTTCTGATTCTTCACTAGCAGAGTTGTTAATATCCATATTTCAACTAACAGTCTGTCCAAAACAATCTAGGCTTTTCCCATCATGCTCTTCAAAATTCTTCCAGCCTCTGCCTACTGCCCAATTCCAAAGCAACTTCTACATTTTTAGTTATTTGTTACAGCAGCACTCCACTTCCAGGTACCAAAATCTCTATCAGTCAGGGTTCAACCAGAGAAACAGAACCAGCAGGAGATATATATTAAGAGATTTATTGCAAGGAAGTGATTTACTCAGTTGTGGGGGCTGGCTAAGCAAGTCCAAAATCTGTACAGCAGACCATAGGAAAGGGCCGGCTGGAACTCTGGGGCATAAGCTGAAGCTGCTGCCCACAGGCATCTTCATCTCAGGGAAGATTCAGCTCTGCTTTTAAGGTTTTTCAACTGATTGAATCAGGCCCACCCAGATGACCTAGGATAGTCTTCCTATTTTAAGGTTAGTTGATTAGCAACCCTAATTCCATTTGAAACTTAACTCCTGCTTTCAATATAACATAATGTATTCAGAGGTTCCAGGGATGAGGATGTGGATGTCTTTAGGGGGCCATTATTCTGCCTCCCACACCATTCTATAGTATCTGCAAAGTTAGGAGGCTCCTGGAGATAGAAGAGTCCTGACAACAGAGCTGATTATTGCATCAAATCATTCAACCCCTTCACCAACATATCCTTTAATGAGTTTTCTTTGGTTAACTAACATTAATTTTACAATGTATTTTCTTTCAAATTCCTTATCAACCAGAACAATGTCATCATCCAAAGGCAAGTAGATATTGGCATGCTGTGCCATCAAAGGCTCCTCTAGGCTCAGAATTTGGAGCTCACTTGAGAATTTCTTGGCAAGGGACAATTGCAAGCATTGCATTACTTGGTCCTAGAGCCTATTGACCTTTAGAGTATATAGGAATACCATAAACACAGTTAATTTGGGTATCATAAATCTGTTCAGGACTCTAATCAGGATCCTAACTTCAATTAGATATAAGGAAAAATCCATAAGTCTTTTCAATATTAATTTAGATGAAAAAGAATAGGTGATAAAGATACAGTTTGTGAAAGAATTTCAATCTAAAATAGAACCCGAGGATATAAAATGGGGAATCTCATGCATGTACCATCAAGAAGACAAAATTTAAGGACTAACGACTGATTTCCTGTAAATGCCTGACTTACAGAAAACTGATAGTATTGAAATTTTCTTGGATGATGGGGTTGATTAGAGGTTGTCTCATATCAACCTTGGGCACTTTTGCCAGGAGCATGAATGCGAGATGACCCAGATCCAGTTGATCTCACCAAGTGGGTTGAATTGAGCTTTGTTTCTGTGACTGGACTGATTTTGTCAGCTCAGGAAATTTTCAAGACTGGTTTCCATTTGTTTTTTATTTTAACTGACTAACTGAACTCTCTGCTTTTTACATTCCCTGCCCATAAATACAACCTACCCCAAATCCTCAACAGACTAGCCTGTAGTTTGCTATAGTTTGCTTGTCCTGAATTGCAATTCCCTCAGCCATTTCTGAATAAACTCATTTTTTTGAACTTGCCTCAGTTTACCTCTTTATTTAGGTTAGTAAGTTTCATGAGATGACATGTATTAGAGTGAGAGTCTAATGATTACAAGTGTGATTTTGAAATAAATAGCATGAAATTATGTGTGTTGCTGCCTATTGGTAAAACAAAAATCCACACAGAGCTTGAAAGAAACTGGACATGGGAAAATACAAATTGATTCCATTTCAAACAGAAAAGAAGTTATAGAAAGGTCATAGCTGTGTAATAATAAAAACTAAATGATTTCCAATAATTTAAAAATGAAGTATGATAAAAAGGAACGAGACATTTTTATGTAGTGTCATACAGTGAGAAAGTATTTTAAAATTAGAATTATGTTTAGTCTGAGAGGTTAATTTTCATATTATCCGTTAGGAATGAGTACTAAAAATTTAATCAGAAATGTGAAATTTCCTGACATAAAATTTTTACTAACACAATAATTGAAAAAATAATTATAGGTCAACCAGGCCAACAAAATAAACAGTAACCTTACTAAGGAAAACAGTAGAAGAAAGAACAAGAACAAGGAGAACTAGAGATTACTACCGGATTAAAAAGAAAAAAGGAAAGGTAGAGGAGACAAAACGAACAGACGGCAGCGGGGAAGTTTCAGATCCCTAAACTGTTCTGGAAGACTGAACTTCCCTCTGACTTCCTCCCAAGGTCCTGGCTTAGATTATTGGGGAACATTGGCTTCAAGAACTTGAACTCGTTACTCCCAGCGTCTCCCATCAAACACACCTCATACTGGTAGCTCTGGGACAGGGTCCCGGTGCCACTCACGTCCACCAGGTGGCCCGGAAAGGGGCCCTCGGGCACCGAGCAGCCACCCAGCGACGCGGCCCTGCTCCTCCTGCACAGCCGCACCGCGACGAACAGCAGCACCGACAGGAGGAAGAGAGACGACACCGACGCCAGCGCGACGACCAGGTAGACGGTGAGCGGGTCGGCCCGCGCCTGCTCGGCCGCCGCCTCGGGCAGCGGCAGGTAGGGCTGGGAGAAGCCGTCCACCAGCAGCACGTGCAGCGTGACGCTGGCCGAGCGCGGCGGCTCGCCATTGTCCCTGACCTGCACCAGCAGCCTGTGCTTGGGCGCGTCGCGCTCGCTCAGCAGCCTGGCCGTGCGCACCTCGCCGTTGTGCGGCCACACGCCGAACAGCCCGGGCTCCGTGGCCTTGAGCAGCTGGTACGACAGCCAGGCGTTCTGGCCCGAGTCGCCGTCCACCGCCACCACCTTGGTCACCAGGTAGCCCGCCTCGGCCGCCCGGGGCACCAGCTCGGTGCAGGGCGCAGAGCCGTTCTGCAGCGGGTACAGCACGAAGGGCGAGTTGTCGTTGGCGTCCAGCACCAGCACGCGCACCCGCGCCTGGCTGCTCAGCGCGGGCGAGCCGCGGTCCGTGGCGCCCACGCCGAACTCGAAGGCCTGCAGGGCCTCGTAGTCCAGCGACCTGAGGGCGAACAGGTGGCCGTTGTCGGCGTTGATGGACACGAGGGAGGCCAGGGGCAGGTGCGGGTCCTGGGGCGGCAGCAGCGAGTAGGTGAGCTGGGCGTTGGCGCCTGCGTCTGTGTCTGTGGCGCTGACGCTGCCGATGTGCAGGGCGGGGCTGTTGTTCTCGCGGACCCAGAGGGTGTAGGAGGTTTGGGTGAAGGCCGGGGCGTTGTCGTTGACGTCGGAGACCAGCACGGTTATGTTGTGCTCGGTTTTCAGCCTGGGGGTACCCATGTCTGTGACGGTGATGGTGATGTTGTACTCGGCTCTGCTTTCTCTGTCCAGCGCCCCACTTGTAACCAGAGTGTAGAAATTCTCTTCAGATGGTTTCAGGAGGAAGGGCAGATCATCTTGGATGGAGCAAGTCATCCTTCCGTTGTCTCCTGAGTCTCGGTCTCGAATCCTAAACAGGGCCACCTCTGTCTCGGGGGAATTTTCAGGAATGGGGCTGGTAAGTGAGGAAATAGTTAGTTCTGGAGAGTTATCGTTAACATCCACTACCTCAATGGCGACAGAGCATTTTCCAGAAAGTCCCCCACCATCTGACGCTTCTATATCCAGCTCATATGAAGATATTGTCTCAAAATCTAGTTTTTTAATTAGTCGAACTTCTCCTGAAAGTGTGTTTAGCTCAAAAGTTGTGCTTATCTCCTGAGAAGTATAAAAAAGGAAGTATGATATCTCTCCATTTGTCCCACTGTCTGAATCTCTAGCAGAGACCTTGACGACTAGGGCGCCTACCGGGCTGTTCTCTGGGACCTGCACCTGATAGAGCGTCTGCGCAAACTCAGGGGCGTTGTCATTGACGTCCAGGACCAGGATGCGGACCTGGGCGGTGCCGGACCGGGGTGGAGAGCCGCCGTCCAGCGCCGTGAGGGTTAATCTGAGCTCCGCCTGCTCCTCGCGATCTAGCTCTTTGTCCAGCACCAGCTCCGGGTATTTCCTGCCGTCCCCCCGGTCTCGGGTGGAAACATGAAAATGAGAGTTGGGATTGATATCGTAGTTTTGAATGTTGTTGTTGCCCACGTCCAAGTCTTGGGCTTTTTTCAGGGGAAACACAGTCCCAGGAGGGCTACTTTCTGGGATTTTCAGCGTCATTTCTCTTTCAGGAAACTCAGGAGAATGATCATTTATGTCTTTCACCAGTAACTCAGCTCGAAATACTCCCAACGGGTTTTTGAGTAACACTTGGAAATGCATCACACATGGATCGGTGGGGCCGCACATCTCCTCCCGATCCAGTTTCTCATTTAATATCAACTCCCCTGTCTGCAGATCAAGCTGCAAGCGGGGTTCGTTATCCTCAGAGACCACGCGGGCTCCCCGCGCAGCTAGCTCCCTCACTCCTAGCCCCATGTCCTTGGCCAGGTTGGCCACAAAGTAACCCCTCTCTGTTTCCTCCGTCACGGAATAGCGACGGGATTCCCAGCCTGCCAGAGCCACTCCCAGCAAGAGAAAGAGAATCAGGACTTGCCTTTGTTTAGGAAAGCGATCCCCTCCAGCCTCCATCTTTACTTCCACAAACGCCTTTCCAGGAACAGGGCCCAGCTCTACCTTAGGGAGCGATGGGACTGAGATGTGATGGATCTCTCAGTTGGTAACCTGTCCGGCAATGTCAGTGGGTAGCATTCTCTGGAGACAGTACAAGTTCTGAGCTCTGCTTACTGGCTTTTCTCTTCCGCCGGAGATCTGAGGTACAGTTCGTAGCGTTTCCTGGGCTTTATTTTTGACGCCTTAGCCTGCAGCGCCACCATGCGTTGTCTTCGAAAAGAATTGCTACAATTGTATTCTCTCCATGTAATAATCTGGTGGGTTATTAGAAGTTTGGAAATAGTTTGGGGTAGACCATGTAATCAGAAAATCACGCAATTATAATTATTCATTCCTTCATTCAAATAAATATTATTGATATCTATGTACTAGGTTCTGAAATACATCAGTGAACACTCAGACACGGTTCCTACCTTCTAGAACCTGTCGTCTGGGTGAGCTGCCCTAAGGAGAACTGAGAAGTGAAAGAAGACAATAGTGATCAGCCATCTTGTAAAAGTAATAACATATATCTATCTGAGTGATTTCGTTAAATTTTCTCAGCAAAAAGGATGAATTTCATTCGATTTTTTTTTCAAATTTCAGGTAGTCTGTGTGCCAGAATTGTGGTTCTCATTGGTTGAATCACATCAAGGAAAAAGCTACCAGTTAATTCCAGTTTCTAATCCCCTTTCGACGTAAGGTCAGAGAGTTACGATTTTATGAAACTTTCAAACTATGGGAAAATGCATATGAGGGCACTTCCTATATCTCTTACCCTGCTTTTTCACCTTAGCATTGATCACCATCTGATACAGCATATATTTACATATTTAATTATGTCACCATTGAGTTTTAGAACTTTGTTTTGTTCACTTTTACATCCCCCAACATCGAGAATAGTTCCCGGCACATGGTAGATATTCAACAAATATTTGTGGAAGAGATCAATGAATAAATAACAATTAATTTAAAAATTCTGACCAGCAGATTCTCCTCCTAATGTAGAAGTCCCCTTTTTTGCTTGGACCCTAGTTCATTATATGAGCCGGATAAACAAAACACATGTTCCCAAGTAGCTACTTTCTATGCTCCTTTGAATAGAAATTTGAAATGATTCAGAATGATCTAAAGTGTTTTTTCATTAAATGGCAAAATACTCTGGCTCCCCTTAAGCAGAGAGATACACTATAAAAAGGGAAGAACATGACATCAGGCTATAATGATTCTACAGATAAGCTGTGCGTCCCTTTTAGAACGCATTTACATTGTCAGTGTTATTTCTTGCTAGTGCTATTATGACAGTAATGATATTAAAACTCTTTTTTAAGCAGTAGAGTTTTCTAAGAATTTCTGTTAAACACTCCCAAAACTGTACAACTTAGAAATATCCATCAGTTCTTCTCAAAATCACATATTCTAACAAAAGCTTGTGCGTGTTCCTTACTGACTACCAATAGTCCACAACCTTTTGATCACAAATATTATTATATTAACATGAAAACCACAATTTTTAAAATCACAGGTTAATACTGAGGTTCAATCCACGCAAGAATATCTAAACATGCTTTCAACAAGGGAAAAAACCCACTTAGCTATCTTAATGAGGGGGAAATTTATTAAAAGAGCACATATTTGTTTCCAAAAACCCGAGGGAGAAAGCAGACTTGGGAGGGACTGGAAAATCTACAGGAAGTTACTCTTTAGGCATCTCCTGCCTTTTTGTCTCTGTGTGGCCTTTCTGTGCTTCTTTCCATGTATTTAGCCAACATGATATTGCTTTCTTGTTAAGTTCCTAATAGAGAGACTATTTTATGTCTTGTTTCTAAAGCCATTTTTTTAAACAGAGAGAATCAAATTGTCCCAGCTTGGATCAGCAATGTCTACCACCTTGTCTGGTTGTCTGAAATCACAGAGAGAGGTGAGTCATATAAAATAGACGTGGCTGGAAGAGTACACTTCTGACGAGAGAAGTTTCCAGAAGAAGAGTGGATGGGCTAGACAGACACCACAAAGGGATCTATTATTTAAATATCTAGAAATATTCTAATAACCTTTCAATAATACTCATATATATTATATACTGAAGGGTGATATAAAGAGAAGAAAAGCCCCTAATTATGGGAGAAATTGTAGTCTTTTCCATTTAATACTACTGTGAAACAAAAACATGCAATTTTTGCAGACATTTCTCCATTTAACAATTTGACAGGTACGCAAAATATCAGAGTGAACAGAATATATACTAATAATTCATTATATTTGTATCATACTTGTCTCCTGAGTAACCACATCAAAAATTTAGAAAGTTTCTAGACAACAATTAAACAGAAAATAGTACTGAGGTCATCTTCTAATCAATGGCCTTTGATGATGAAAAATTGATAAATTGAACAAATATAACTTTTCAGTAATGAAGTAGAGTTGAAAGTTCTTTGTCTCCATCAAAATAGAAATGACAAAAAGAGAGGATATATGAGTATATACTCAAAGAAAATTAGTAATCTCCTTAATTAGGAAAACGAAATCAACAAAAGACCAAGAAATTCTCTATGGGCCAAAAAGGGTAATGTAGACCTAGTACATTTAGAAAGAACTAACCTTCATCCTGAACACTCTGAAAAATCAACGAATTCCTAATTGAATCCAAAACCATTTACAAAGTTTGAGTTTTCCTCCACATCATTCACAGACCCCTGATGGTCGCAGGCAAGAGATTTCAGAAACTTGAACTCGCTGGTCCCTGAACCTGCCCTCAGACACACCTCATACTGGTAGCTCTGGGACAGAGTCCCGGTGCCACTCACGTCCACCAGGTGGCCCGGAAAGGGGCCCTCGGGCACCGAGCAGCCACCCAGCGACGCGGCCCTGCTCCTCCTGCACAGCCGCACCGCGACGAACAGCAGCACCGACAGGAGGAAGAGCGACGACACCGACGCCAGCGCGACGACCAGGTAGACGGTGAGCGGGTCGGCCCGCGCCTGCTCGGCCGCCGCCTCGGGCAGCGGCAGGTAGGGCTGGGAGAAGCCGTCCACCAGCAGCACGTGCAGCGTGACGCTGGCCGAGCGCGGCGGCTCGCCATTGTCCCTGACCTGCACCAGCAGCCTGTGCTTGGGCGCGTCGCGCTCGCTCAGCAGCCTGGCCGTGCGCACCTCGCCGTTGTGCGGCCACACGCCGAACAGCCCGGGCTCCGTGGCCTTGAGCAGCTGGTACGACAGCCAGGCGTTCTGGCCCGAGTCGCCGTCCACCGCCACCACCTTGGTCACCAGGTAGCCCGCCTCGGCCGCCCGGGGCACCAGCTCGGTGCAGGGCGCAGAGCCGTTCTGCAGCGGGTACAGCACGAAGGGCGAGTTGTCGTTGGCGTCCAGCACCAGCACGCGCACCCGCGCCTGGCTGCTCAGCGCCGGCGAGCCGCGGTCCGTGGCGCCCACGCCGAACTCGAAGGCCTGCAGGGCCTCGTAGTCCAGCGACCTGAGGGCGAACAGGTGGCCGTTGTCGGCGTTGATGGACACGAGGGAGGCCAGGGGCAGGTGCGGGTCTTGGGGCGGCAGCAGCGAGTAGGTGAGCTGGGCGTTGGCGCCTGCGTCTGTGTCCGTGGCGCTGACGCTGCCGATGTGCAGGGCGGGGCTGTTGTTCTCGCGGACCCAGAGGGTGTAGGAGGTTTGGGTGAAGGCCGGGGCGTTGTCGTTGACGTCGGAGACCAGCACGGTTATGTTGTGCTCGGTTTTCAGTCTGGGTGTTCCCATGTCTGTGATGGTGATGGTGATGTTGTACTCGGCTCGGCTTTCTCTGTCCAATGGGCGCTCTGTTACCAGGGTGTAGAAATTCTTGAAGGTAGGCTTCAAGACAAAGGGGAGATTGTCCTGAATTGAACAAATCATCCTCCCGTTGTCCCCAGAGTCTTGGTCTCGAACGCTAAAAACAGCGACGACCATCTCAGGCGACGAATTTTCTGGTATGGGGCTGGTAAGAGATGTCATGACTATTTCTGGTGGGTTGTCATTCACATCTACAACTCGAACTAAAATTGTTGATTTTCCTAAAAGGCTCCCACCATCAATGGCCTGAATATTAATTGTATAAGACTGAGTTAACTCAAAATCCAGAAGCGCTTTTAAATGGACTTCGCCAGAAATTGGATGGATTTCAAATGTTTTCCATATGTCTCTGGAATTGTGAGAAAATGAATAAGATATTTCTCCATTTATTCCTGCATCTAAATCTGTAGCAGACACCTGGACGACCAAGGAGTCCAGAGGGCTGTTCTCTGGTACCTGAACCTCATAGATGGGTCTCTCAAACTCTGGAGCATTGTCATTGATATCTAAGACCAAAACGCGAACCAGTGCAGTTCCGGACCTGGGCGGAGACCCACCATCCAAGGCTGTTAGCGTTAATCTAAACTCAGACTCCTTTTCTCGATCCAGAGATTGGTCCAGTAACAGCTCTGGGTATTTTCTGCCCCCATCATTGTCTTGTAATTTAAGGTGGAAATGAGGATTAGGGCTTAATGTGTAGTTTTGAACACCATTCTTTCCTACATCCAAGTCCTGAGCACTATCTATATGGAATGAGGCTCCTGGAGCAGTACCTTCTGAGATTTTCAGAAGTATATGTTTTTCTAGGAACGTAGGAGTGTGATCATTTATGTCTTTGACCCAAAGCTCAGCCTGAAAAAATTGCAAGGGATTTTCAAATAAGACCTGGAAATGCAATATACATGGCTCAGTGAGATCGCAAAGTGCCTCCCGGTCCAGTTGCTCATTTAAGAGTAAGTTGCCAGTCTGCTGATCCAACCACAAATATGGTTTATAGTCGTCAAAGATGACTCTGGCTCCCCGCACAGCAAGATCATCCACACGCAAACCTGTGTCTTTCACTAGGTTGGCTATAAAGGAGCCAATCTCTGTTTCCTCTGCCACAGAATAGCGCCAGGTTTCTGAACACACCAAATACTCTCCCAAGAAAACAAAGAAAAGCAGCACTTGCCTTATCTGCTGACGGCTCCCCCCTCCAGGCTCCATTGCTCCTTAGCCAAACGTCTTTCTGCAGAAATGTTTCAACTCGGTCTCAAACAGCCCTGCGAGTTGCTCTTCTCATCTATCAGCCTGGAACTTTGAGAATCTATAGACTTGTAATCCCGTCTCAAAGGTGTTGTTGTCTCCCTAGCTTTCTCTTGAAAGCCTCTTTCCGCCCCCTGCTTTTCCAGCGCTTTCAGTTCCACTGGTTAATGGAAACCAGAGCATCTGAGGTTGCAAAAATTTCCCCATCTTATCCTGCAGCGCCACCATGCGACTCTGCAGAGTCTCAGCTTTTAAGCAAAGTCAAATAAGTTTGAGACAAAATATTAATCTATCTTCTGTGTTTGTTGAAAAATTTAAATTGTATTTTCTCTGATATTCGTATTTTCTTTTCTGAGTTGCATTCTTTGTCATATGTGATGCTATTATTGTTCAGTCTTTAACACAATAAACCACAATCTGCTAGAGCTGTGGTGGATATAAAAAGCATATTTAAGATATAGCCCTAGCCTCAAATGAGTTATGATCTCTCTGTGCAGACAATATGTAAAACAACTAAAAATAGCTAAAAGGACTCTCTTATGTGATTGACTAAGTGAGCAAAAGGTTCCTAGGAAAGCTGGAAACGGGAACCGGAGGTCTTAGTCTTCTCTAGCTGTCAGCAAATACTCTTAGAAAAGACAATCAGAATAAAGTCATGAACTTGAAACTGAACCTGGTAAGTGCAAATAGTTGTTTTGAGGAGGCTGGACATCTAAGACTGGGTAAATGGTACCATTTATTCAGGGATACTCCGTAGGAGACTTGCCTGGCAGCAATAGAAAGTAAATGCTCAAAAGTAGTGAATAAAGTCAGATACGTCCAGTCTCTGACAACATTAAAAAAGGTTGAACCAACTAGACCCCAGTTTAGTTGTGGAACTGAATTCCATTTTGCAGACTCAGGTCTTCCAGAGGTACAATTCTAAATATTTTATTCATTCATTCATTCATTTATTCATAAAATATTTTTTGAGCATATTGTTCATGCTAGGAATGGTAATAAGTGTTAGGAATAGATTGGTAAACAGACAAACACAGTTTCTGTCCTGAAAGATGGAGGCAGAAAAGTGATCACACATTTAGAGTAGAGCATAATGAATGCCATGATAGCAAAAGTTCATGCCACTATAAGAGCATAGGTGAGGGTCATCTAATCGGAATTTGGAAGTATAGGAAAGACTTTTCTGGAAAAAGTGTGTTCCAAATGGATACAAAAAAAATGAGTATGAGTAATCCACACAAAAACTGGGTGTCGGGTAAAATTTCCAGGCAAACTAAAGACATGATAGTGGAAATCCAAAGTAAGAGAAATGTTTTGAAAGAACTGCAATAGGATCAATATAGCTGAGCTGCAAGAGGATAGAAATGGTGAGAGTTGAGATTGGAAAGATAAGCAAATATTTTGTAAGCCATGCCAAGGCATTTGGACTCTGCATCCATGGAAATGCAAGATTATTAAAAGGTTTTAAACAGGGGCTGGCCCTGTGGCCAAGTGGTTAAGTTCGAGCGCTGTGCTGCAGGCGGCCCAGTGTTTCGTTGGTTTGAATCCTGGGCACGGACATGGCACTGCTCATCAAACCACACTGAGGCAGCGTCCCACATGCCACAACTAGAAGAATCCACAACAAAGAATATACAACTATGTACCGGGGGGCTTTGGGGAGAAAAAGGAAATAATAAAATCTTTAAAAAAAAAAAAGGTTTTAAACAGACAAGTGACATGACCATGTTTTTATCTTTCAAAACATCATCCCGTTTCAGAGTTGAGAATAAATTAGAGAGGAATAGGACTAGAGACAAGAGACTGATTAGAAGTTTCAGTAACAGGTAAGAGACGATATTGGCCTCAGCTAGAAATGCAGTAATAGAGCTGTATTAGAATGATAAAGATAAAATATACAGGATGTGATGATAGATTGGACATAGAGCAAGTGGGATAAGGAGTGAAAGTAAATGTGCTTTTTTCCTGGCTTAGGGAACTAAGTGAGTGTTGGTGCTATTAATTGATAGAGAAAACACAAGAAGAGAGAAGAGAGGAACAGGTACAAGGCTGGAGAAGATGTTTAGTTTTGAGGAAGAGAAAATTTTAATTTAAAATATGCTGGGTTTGAGATGGCCATAAAACATGTATGTAAACAGTTATATAAATGATCTTCCATTACATAAATAAAGTTGACAAAAGAGGTTTGGGCTGTAGAGACAAATTTGGTATTTATTGGTATAAATGGTGATTGAAGCCCTTCAAGAAAGAATGTGTGTTGTAGATTAAGAGAAGTATGTTTGAATTTGTGATTTCAGAGATGATGCAGCTCTAGGATGTTACCACCAGAAAATGGCCACGGCCATAGGTGACTAGAGTAGAGTAGAAGTGAATGTCACTAGAGGTGAAGAAAGATGAATAAGAAGAAACAGAGATAGGTCAAACTCCTGGACTCAGAATTGTGACAAGGGATGGACAGAGGAAAACTGTAATAAGTTACATTTGAATTTGATTCAAATGTCTCTACATTTGATTAAATGTCTCTGCACCACTTCACTCCCATGATCTTGATTAATTTTAAAACAAAACTGATATCCAGGTGATTTGATTCTCTTATTAAAAAAATTTTTTTTTGAGGAAGATTAGCCCTGAGCTAACATCTGCCACCAATCCTCCTCTTTTTCTGAGGAAGACTGGCCCCGAGCTAACATCCATGCCTGTCTTCCTCAACATTATATGTGAGATGCCTGCTGCATGGCTTGACAAGTGGTGCATAGGTCTGCACCCGGGATCCCAATAGGCAAACCCCGGGCCGCCGAAGCAGAACGTGCAAACTTAACCGCTGTGCCACTGGGCTGGCCCCTGATTCTCTCATTTGATGACTCTCATGTGCAATGACTATTTAGGCAGGAGGGCTTGCTAATTCCTTTCAGCACCTCAAAGATATTTTACTTTCTTTTTGTAGTGTTCATTGCTACTGTTGAGAAATTGTCAACATGGACCATAGCTGTCCATCTAACTGTCATGTGTTTAAAGACTAAATATCTTTTTCCTGTGCCTTTTCTTTTTTCAAAAGATGTCTCTTCGTCTTTGTCTTTCTGAAATTTCACAATGATGTTTCTAGGCATGCTTATCTTTTATTTATGCTGGTAGGTTTACTTGGGTCTCTTGGATCTGTACATTGATATTTTCATCAATTCTAGAAAAATCTCAGCCATTATTTTTTCAAATATTGCTTCTGATCCAATCTTTCTCATCTGTTTTTCTGGAATTCTGGTTAAATATATGTTAAATCTTTTTATTTTGTCTTATGTTTCCAACCATCTCCTCTGTATTTTTCATCTTATGAACTCTCTGAGGTGCATGCTGGATAAATTATTTTCTGACCTTTCACTCCACAAGTTCTTTATTTGGTTGTATCTAATTTTCTGTTAAACCTTTTATTTAGTTTTAAATTTTGTTTATCATATTTTTCAGTTGTAGAAGTTCTATTTGGTTCTTTTCTAATCTATCACATTTTATAGTTTCTCATTCCCTGTACATCTTCAAGTATAACTTTTATTCCAACTAAAATGGTTAGCATCTTATAGACTGTGTCTGATAATTAAAATATTTGAAGCGTTTGCAAGATTATTTCTATGTTCTGGTTTTTTTCTGCTGGCTTTCACTCATGGTGTCATGTTTCCTTGTGTATGAAGTTATCTTTGTATTCAAGTTAACATAAAAATTATTTATATGAATAATCCTAGGCTTAGCATGAATAAACCCGTTTTGACCGAAGGTCTGCATTTGGTTCTATGAGGATCTGGGCGCACTATCTGTCAAAGACCACCTTAAAGCAAGTTCAGTGCTAACAATCAAGTTCAAAGCTGAAAGTCCACACAAGGGCTCATCCGTTTCCAGTTTGCTTTCACCATAAAGGTGTAGTTCTTAAGGATCCATATTTATTAGTGCGAGGGTCTTTTATAAACTTCTCACTTTGTTAGGCTTTGATTTCTTCCCTCATTATAAAAACCATCAAAATAGACGCTCACATTTCCCAAGATTCCAAGTGTTCCCAGGGAAAAAGTGGATTTGGAGCTCATTTATATTCTGGGTTATCTTTAAACATTAACTGTGGCCTGACAATATATTAGTGTCTTATTAGCTAATTGCTTTCAGTGGAAGAGTTGGTCTACATAATCTATACCATCCTCATTAAAAATGTAAAGTCTCAAGGATATTGTTATGTCTCAAAATTACAAGTAAACTCTTAGCTTTCATAGGGTATAGGCAATTGATCTACCTGAAGGGATAAAGAAATAATATATATTTTTTACCAACTTCAACTGATCAATACTAAATGAGCTCTATAATGCTGCAATCAATTTAAACAATCTCTTGGAAAAGATGATTGCTATCATCGACATTGGTGTAGCTCCCACTTCTCTCTGCACCCCTCCTTCTTCTATATGTAAACACATATCTGTTTCGTACAGCTGTTCCTTCTTCTCTCCTTCTGATATGTTTACTTACATATTTGTATGTTTCAACAAATATAGGATATTATGTATTATATGGCACTGTACTATAAGCCTCAGTCTCTTTCCTTTTAAAACATTTGGGATTTATCCATGTGGTTTTATGTACACCTAGTTCACTCCTTTTGATTGCTGCGTAATACTTCTTCATAAACATGTTCCACATTTTGTTTATCAATTGGTTTACTGATGGATATGTAGTTAGGCTCCTATTCTTTGCTCTCTCAAGATGGACATGCCTATGCACATCATTTGTGAAGCTGTGAAGAGTTTTCCAGTTTATATACTCCAAAATAGAATTGCTGGATCATAGGTTATGTACATACTACATTTTACTAAATAATATTGAAAATCTCTCAAAATGGCTGTACATGTGATTTCCTATTGTTTCACTTAATATTACCAAAATTTCTCATCTTTACTAGTGTTATGGGTGTAAACTGGTGTCTTATTTTATGCATTTCACCAACTAATGAGGTTGAGCATCACTTCATGTTCTTTTCAGACTTTCTGTATTCTATTTTGAATTTCCTTTCCGTTTTATCCTTTTAAAAAATCTTATTGGCTGTCTTGACTTTTTGACTTTTGCTGATCTGCAAGAGTGATATGAATAATCTAAATATTAATCCTTCTCAGTTAAAATGCTGCAAGCAGCTTCTCCCTGTCTGTCATCTGCTAGCTTATCTGTGCTAGCCTCTAGTTTTCAGGTAGTAAAATTTGTCAATTTTTCTCTTTATTTTTTGGACTTTTAAAGACTTGTTTAAGAAATTCAAACTGATAGTAAGGTCATAAAGATATTTTTACCTAGATTTATTACATTTTTTCCAATTAAAGTATTTCAAATTCAGCTCTTAGATCCATATGAAGTTTATTTTTAGATGGCATGAGATAAGAATTTTGTTTCTTTCTGGAATGAGCCAATTTTCCCAATAACTTTTGCTAAGTAATCAGTATTGCCCCTACCCTCAGTGATTTTTGACACCTCCTCTATTGTGACCAAGTTCTGTTCTGTAAAAGGATCTGACCGTGGATTCTATTCTATCTGGTAGTCTGCAAGTTTGTTCCTGAATCATTCAAATAGGATATTCTGTTCTTATCTATTCTTGGGTTTTTTTCTGTGTGTGTGTGTGTGTGTGTGTGTGTGTGAGGAAGACTGGCCCTGAGCTAACATCTGTTGCCAGTCTTCCTCTTTTTGCTTGAGGAAGATTGTCGCTGAGCTAATCAATCTTCCTCTATTTTGTATGTGGGATGCCACCACAGCATGGCTTGAGGAGCAGTGCTAGGTCCGTGCCTGGATAAGAACCTGTGAACCCCAAGCCGCCAAAGTGGAGCACCCAAACTTAACCACTATGCACCACCTGGCTGGCCCCTGTTCTTATCTATTCTTATTCTCATGCATAAGAAACATACGATTTGCTTCTTATGACTCTGAGGGACAAAGAGGGCCCAAAGATTCTTTTTCAGGATTTTATTGCTTAAATGCCTATTTAAATGAAATTCTCACAACTATTAAATATCTGTTGCAACACAAAATAAAACCAATAAAAATTGCATGAAGCAAAGAAAAAAAGATTCCTAATGAAATTGGAATTTGCTTCACTTATTTCACAATGTGAAGTAAAATTCCATTTTACTACATCATTTAGTCTATAATATTTAATTTTATGAAATTACAGAAATGTATATGCACATTAGCTTTAAATCCACACCACATTCTAGCTATCAAAATCTCTACCCATAATCATCCATTGAACTGTCCACCTATAGATTGGAGACTTTATAATTCATAATACCATTAGGCATTTAAAACCATAAATACAGGCCCATTCCTTCTTTGTGGATAACCGAGAGAGGCCACAAATATTAAGGACTTTTTATATTTGCTCTTAAAAATCAATAAGAAAGTGAACCTAATACATTTCTTTAACAGTTTAAATTTTCATTTTAATTTAAGAAGTTTTTATCTGTAATATTCTGAGGGAGGGTTATTTTGCTCAAGATGATACCATGAATTACATTTTCGCTAAGTAATGATAAATATAAAATAATACAAATTTAAACTAGCGGACACGGCATATTTAAAGAAAACAAAATAGCATTATCAAAGCCCAGAACATTGTAAGACAACAGCATCAACAACAAAGGAAAATCACTTAAGAAATCGATAATTCGAATATGATCACTTTTATTTTGTCATAAAGTGAATTCTTGAAAAACACTACACAACAAAAAGCAAAGAAATAAGGTACCCTAGTACTGAATATGGAGAGATCGCATTTTTTACCCATTATGATGAACATTTTCAATAAAAGCCATTATGCTTTCCACCCAGATCCAACAGCATTTTTTATTTTTCCTTTATGCTTTAATGAAATGTCTGGAAGTAAATTACATATATTGTGGCACTCACTCTTAATACTTCAGTTTGCACCTCCAAATAATAACATTGTCTGCATAGCAACTCACTTGTCACAAAAAAATTAGCAATAACTGCTAATATAATATTTTTGACCAAATAAATGGGAAAAAAGCACATAGATTGTATTTCCACGTCATTATGGCCACTAAAAAAGATTTTTAAAGCAACTGTGAGGAGAGTGTAAGAAATGATACTGCATGCAACTACAGTGCAACCTAAAATCCATTACACATAGGCAAAAAGTAGATACTTTCTCCAAAGAATAATAAAAGGTTAGAAGTTTAAAATAAATTATTTTATTGAATGTTGAATCCAAAGCTATTCCTAAAGTTCTCATTTTCCCCCGTATTCCCACCAGTGTCATGGACTGGAAGATTGGGGATAATCGGCTTCAGAAATTTAAACTCATTTGTCCCGGTACCTCCCCTGAGACACACCTCATACTGGTAGCTCTGGGACAGGGTCCCGGTGCCACTCACGTCCACCAGGTGGCCCGGAAAGGGGCCCTCGGGCACCGAGCAGCCACCCAGCGACGCGGCCCTGCTCCTCCTGCACAGCCGCACCGCGACGAACAGCAGCACCGACAGGAGGAAGAGCGACGACACCGACGCCAGCGCGACGACCAGGTAGACGGTGAGCGGGTCGGCCCGCGCCTGCTCGGCCGCCGCCTCGGGCAGCGGCAGGTAGGGCTGGGAGAAGCCGTCCACCAGCAGCACGTGCAGCGTGACGCTGGCCGAGCGCGGCGGCTCGCCATTGTCCCTGACCTGCACCAGCAGCCTGTGCTTGGGCGCGTCGCGCTCGCTCAGCAGCCTGGCCGTGCGCACCTCGCCGTTGTGCGGCCACACGCCGAACAGCCCGGGCTCCGTGGCCTTGAGCAGCTGGTACGACAGCCAGGCGTTCTGGCCCGAGTCGCCGTCCACCGCCACCACCTTGGTCACCAGGTAGCCCGCCTCGGCCGCCCGGGGCACCAGCTCGGTGCAGGGCGCAGAGCCGTTCTGCAGCGGGTACAGCACGAAGGGCGAGTTGTCGTTGGCGTCCAGCACCAGCACGCGCACCCGCGCCTGGCTGCTCAGCGCCGGCGAGCCGCGGTCCGTGGCGCCCACGCCGAACTCGAAGGCTTGCAGGGCCTCGTAGTCCAGCGACCTGAGGGCGAACAGGTGGCCGTTGTCGGCGTTGATGGACACGAGGGAGGCCAGGGGCAGGTGCGGGTCTTGGGGCGGCAGCAGCGAGTAGGTGAGCTGGGCGTTGGCGCCTGCGTCTGTGTCTGTGGCGCTGACGCTGCCGATGTGCAGGGCGGGGCTGTTGTTCTCGCGGACCCAGAGGGTGTAGGAGGTTTGGGTGAAGGCCGGGGCGTTGTCGTTGACGTCGGAGACCAGCACGGTTATGGTGTGCTGGGTTTTCAGCCTGGGGGATCCCATGTCTGCGACGGTGATGGTGATGTTGTACTCAGCTCTCATCTCTCTGTCCAGTGCTTTTTCCGAAACTAGAGTAAAAAAATTCTTGAAGGTCGGTTTCAGAGAAAAGGGGAGGTCATCTTGAATAGAGCAAACCATCCTCCCGTTGTCCCCAGAGTCTTTGTCTCGGACACTAAAAAGAGCAACCAGGGTCTCTGAGGCGTTCTCTGGAATTATCTTTGTAATTGACGACATGGTCACTTCTGGTGGATTGTCATTTATATCTATTACTTTAATCAGAAGAGTGCATTCTTCTGAAAGACCGCCACCATCTGTTGCCTGAATATTTATAGTGTATGACTGTGTTACTTCAAAATCCAGGCTTGATCTCAAATGTACGTCACCCGATGGTGGATTGATTTCAAATGTTTTACGAATATCTTCTGATGCGTGCAAAAATGTGTACGATATTTTCCCATAATTTCCTGCATCCAAATCCTTAGCAGAGATGGTGATAATCCAGGAGCCAATGGGCGTGTCCTCCAGGACCTGCACCTCATAGAGCCTCTGAGGAAACTCAGGGGCATTGTCATTGACGTCCAAGACCTTGATGAGAACCAAAGTTTTCCCAGACCTGGGTGGGGAGCCACCATCCAGTGCTGTGAGTGTTAGTCTGAGCTCAGGCTCATGCTCGTGATCTAACTCTCTGTCCAGAACCAGTTCTGGGTATATCTTTCCATCACTGCTGTCTCGAATTTTAATGTAGAAGTGAGAATTGGGGCTAACTGTGTAGTTTTGGAGACTGTTCCTTCCTATGTCCAAATCTTGGGCACTCTCCATTAGGAATGTGGTTCCAATAGTGGTACTTTCTGATATTTGAATAAGTATTTCCTTATCCAGGAATGTAGGGGAGTGATCATTTATATCTTTGACATGTAGCTCAGCCCGAAAAAACTGTAAAGGGTTTTCCAGTACCACCTGAAAATGCAGCACACAGGGCTCGGTGGAGCTGCACAGCTCTTCTCGGTCTAGTTTCTCATTTAAGAGCAAATCCCCGGTGGGCAAATCGAGGTGCAAATGCTTTTTATTGTCATCAGACACTACCCGGGCCTCCCGTGAGGACAGCTCCTCCACCCCAAGCCCCAGATCCCTTGCCAGATTGCCCACAAAAGAGCCAATTTCTGTTTCCTCTGCCACAGAATAGCGCACAGATTCAGGACCCGCCTGAGACAATCCCAGCAAAACAAAGAGAATCAGGACTTGCCTCTTCCGCAGAGCCAGCGCCCCTCTGATCGCCATGGTTCCTTCAGGCAACGTCTTCTGTGAAAAATGTTAAGTCCAGCCCTAATTTTGGAAGCTGAAGCCCTGATTTTTTAACAGGAAAGCGCTGGAGGGTAAATAGCCCTCCAGCAGCTCTGTAGGTGAAGCCTCTTGAATAGCTCTCTTTTCGTTGGGTTGGATGTTCTCTGTTCCCCTGAATAATGGAGCCCACAGTGTTGTCCATGCATCGTTCTCATCTTATCCTGCAGCGCCACCATGTGTTTCCATGAATTCTTTTTCAGTAAAATTTTTTTCTCTTTGAACAAGTAACTTGTGAATACATCTGTAGTATTTTAAAGCAAATCCAAGACATCATATATTTTTACCTCTAAATATTTCACTAAATATCTCTCATAGATAAAGACTTTTCAAATATAACTATGATACCACTATCATAATCAACAAATTTAGCAATAATTCCTTCATATAATTTATACACAGTCTGTGCTTGGGTTTCCCCAGTTTTCTCCAAAATGTTTTTACTGTTGGTTTGTGTGAATCAGGATCCAAACAAGGTCCATATAATGCATTTAATTACTGTTGTTTTGAATGCCTGACAAGAAGACTCCATTAAAATGTCCTGAACCAAAGAAATAATATTTTATGTAGGCCATTTCTTGAGTAATTGCAAATATATTCTCTCCTCCGCTCTTGTAAATACTTGTTGAATTCAGTCAATTATAGTTAGTAACGTCTTTACTTTTTTCACTAATGTATTTTTTAAATACACATGTAAGGACATGGCATAAATAGATAGAGATAATCCTTGTGTTTCTGAGGCTCACAGGCTAGAAAATTTGGCAGACAACTAATTAAAATATGCCACAATGTATGTATAGGTAAAGAGTAATATAGAAATATCTAGAAGGGACATCTTGTACCTAGAAGGTAGCATACTGTAGTGATTATGGACATGGATTGTGGAACCAAAAGATCTACATTTGAATCCTAGTTCTGCCACTGACCATCTTCAGTCTTAGCCAAATTATGTACCTTTGTTTCCTTACCTGTAAAATAGGCGTAATAACAGTATTTACCTCCTAGGATTACAATCATAGGAATCTAATGAGTTAGTATCAACAGAGTGGCTAGTAAGTGCTAGTTAAATGCCTGTTAAAAATAAATAAAATCTAATCCGAATTTTTGGACATCAGTGAAAGCTTTCCTGAGGTAGTAAACTATAAGTTGTGATCTGAAGGAGCTAACCAGGAGAAGGAGGAGTGTTTCAGACAGATATTTTGAGGAACAGAGAGAAGTTCAGTATGCCTTGAACTTTAAACCAGGGAAGAGGAGAATTTAAAAATAAGATTGGGGGAAAAATCAGGGTAAGAACATAAATGATTATATATGTTACATCATGCATTTCAAAATTTATCCTAAGGGCAATTAAAATACAATGTAGGATTTTAAACAATCAATTAACATGATCATATTTGCATTTTCGGAAAATCAGTTTGGCTGATGTATGGAGAATCGATTTCAGGGGGACTGACTAGAATTAGAGAGGCCAGTTAGGAGATGATGGTAGCCTGGATGAGGGTAATGCTAGTGTAGATGGGGAGAAGAGAGATGATTAGAAAGACATTTAGGAGATAGTGTTTAAGACCCAGTGTTCGATAGGTTGCATGGGATAAAAAGAGGAAAGACTCATGGATGATTAACATGCCTCTGGATGGGTAATTGGATGGCTAGTGGTGTCATTCGTTAAGACAGGGAACACAGAAAAGAAACAAAACTGAACTGAAGTGGAAAAAGATGAAGTCAGTTTTGGACATGCTGATACTGAGGTAAGTACCTGTGGGCTATGTATGTGTGTATGTGTGATGCGTGCACACATGCCTATGTATATTTGTGAGTGTGTCCAAATAAAACCAAAGCACAGGACATAAATCTGGGCTGGAGATACGGACTTTGGGATTCATCAGCATGTATATGGTGATTGACACCATGAGAGCTCTAAGATAACCAAGCTAAAGTGTGTCAAGTAAGAATAGAAGAGGCTTAGCACAGAACTCTGAGAAACACTGTCGTTAGAGGAGAGGGGAAAAGAAGTATCTTTTAAAAGACGAGGAAGTCCCAGAGGGCAGAATCATGAAACCAAAGGCAAAAAGCATTTCAAGGACAGGATGAAGATCAAATGTAACAAATGCTTCAGAAAACTCAAGAAAAAGAAATATTAAAGTGATCCATGGGATTCAAGAAGATGATCATTGGGGAGGATTCTGATAGATGTCTGCCAAAATCTGTTCCCTTCCTTTACATAATAGAACTGTAGCCAGGCACATGGCTCCTCAGACAGATAGCTTGTCCCAGCCTCCCCCGTAGTTTAGTGTGACTGATTGAATTAAGTTCTCACAGATGGATGTTGCACAGAATTTTTGTTTGCCACTCCCGGGTCTGGAATGGAAGACATCTGGATGTGTCTCCCTCCACCCCCCACAAGCCAGCTAGAACCCAGCTGAGGCAGTGACAGCTACAGTCATGCAGATTATGACATTGCAACAGGGAATGTAGGAGCAATTACTTGGAACAAAATTTGGTTCCAGAAGGACTGAAAAGAGCAAACCTGCCCCATTCTACCCAATCATTTACATCAGAACCGTCACAGGAAAGAGATACAGACTTACAAGCCACTGGGTAGTTGCACCGCTTTGTTTCAGTCATATAACCTTAGCTAACATATACAAAAATCTATGATCACCTTTACAATAGCAGTTTCAGTAGAGTGGTTATGATGAAAATTAGATTACACTTGGTTTAAAAATAAGGAGGGTGAGGAAGTAAAAACGACAATCCTTTCAAGAAAGTTGGCTGCAAAAGAAAGAAATAGATTGGTATCTGGAGGAGAATTTAGACTCAAGAGGGTTGTTTTTTAAGTCTAGAGAAAGTTGAACTCATTTAAAAGGCTAATTTGTAGTATTCAGTAGAGAGAGAAAATTAAGATACCCAAGAGAGGATATAAGCAATGTGAAGCCCCTAGAAGGTGGTTAAATATAGGGTCCAGGATTGGACTTAGGTGCAAGGGACCTCAGCAGAGGAAACTGTAAGTACAGATGCTATCAAGGGTATACGTTTGGGGACAGGAAATTGAGAGAATTCCTATCTGATGGATTCTATGTAAGAAATTAGGCAAGTTTGTCCACTGTAAGGGGGTATGTACTTAGTAAGGTGAGAAGTTTAAAGTAAGATAAATAGGTTTGAAGTAGTTGTTATGGAGAATAGAAGAGAAAGCTGATTAGGAAAATCTACAAGGATTTCTTGGCTTTGAAAACCCAATTAAGTTTGAACATGGTAAACTTAGTAGCAATAGGATTGGTAATTTCTAAGTTTTGTCTTATAGAGTGTAACATCCCAGGCGTAACAGAAGAGGAGGGAGACGATTATATTCATCTCATGTGGAGTTTTATCAGGTGGTTTTAGTGAAGGAAAATTGAACAAGGGGATTGAAGATATGGGTTTGAGAGTGATTGGGAGTGCTAAACCAGGGAATCATCTGCATAGGAAGGAAATTAAAGCAGGAAGGGGTGGTAGGTGGTAGCAGCATCGTGGAATGGAGGTTCTGATAAGGTCAAAGACAAGATGTGATAGTAATAGCAGAATGGGAGGGTAAAGGCACAAAAGATTGTGTTCTCAGAGGGAGAGATCTGAAATTATTATTTCATAGAAAGAACAGTTCTGGGTGGTGAAAGGTGCAGCATGTAGCCAAGACACTAATGACTGAACCAGAGGAGAGGAGAACCCTGAGGACCGAGAGGCCATGTTGTTAGATTAATCAGGGGCCAGGAGTGAGAGCAAGACTTGAGCTAGAAAGGAGATGAGGAGAACAATGTGTTTGTAAGCTAAAATGTCCTTATGTCCTTTATTCCCCTTACTCTTGGCTAATCTAACCTAAACTGCTATTTAATTTTTATTGGTAAGGGTTTTCAAGAAAAAGCACTCTGGGAGGCTGGGCTATCTCTTCCATCTCCATTTTGTAAGTGACCTTTTCCCACTGGACAACCTATGATCCCTGAATATAAAATTGACTGATGCACTTTGACTCCTACACACTAATTTAAATTTAGCCATGAATGAGGCATTTGAACATAAGAGCAAAATTTGTTTTTAGCAATATGTTTTAGGACTATGGGTTGGTTACTTGTATTTGGGCATCTACGTTCCTGGGCCTGGCCACTCTCCATTAGAGTCAGGAAGCACATAGTTCTCTCCATAAATAGACAAGTCCTCCTGTTCAGGTATCTGGAAAAACTTGAAGCAATAGGATAAGTACTTGGTCCTTGTCTCTGCTGCTGTATGCCTGTTAGACTTTCTGCCTGAGTTGTTTGAACTGCTCTTCCCCTTCTATAATAGATGAGAAAAGGCCCAGCTTACCTGGGACCACAGGCTGCCAGAACCACTTCCAGTTTCATTTTTAACAGCGTTATTGAGATATCACTTACATACCATAGAGTTTGCCCATTGTACAGTTCAATGGTTTTTAGTATATTTACAGAGTTGGACAATTATCACTATAGTCTAATTTTAGAACACTTTCATTACACCAAAAAGAAACCTTGTATCCATGAGCAGTCACTCCCCACCCCTTACCCTCCCTCCAGCCCTAGGCAACCACTAATCAGCTTTCTGTCTCTATAAATTTGCCTATTCTGAAAATTTCATAAAATGGGACCATACAATCTGTGACATTTTGTGACTAGCTTCTTGCACTTAGCACAATGTTTTTTAAGGTTCATCCATGTTGTAGCATGTGCCAGTACTTCATTCCACTTTATTGCTGAATAATAACAATTCCATTGTATGGAGATATCATGTTTTGTTTTTCCATTTATCAGTCGATGGACATTTGGGTTGTTTCCACTTGCAGTTGTTATGAATAATGTTACTATGAAGATCTATGTGTAAGTTTTTTTGTGTGTGAATATATGCTTTTATTTCTTTTGAATAGATACTTAAGAGTTGAATTTCTGGGTCATAAGGTAACTATATGTTTAACATTTTGAGGAACTGTCAAATTTGTTTTCGAAAGTGGCTGTACCACTTTACATTCCTTCTGGCAATGCATGAGGGTTCCAATTTCTCCACATCCTTGCCAACATTTGTCATTGTCTGTCTTTTTTACTGTAGCCACTCTAGTGTGTGTAAAGTGTCCAGTTCTCCTTCTTCTTCTTTTTTTTTTGGTAAGGAAGATCAGCCCTGAGCTAACATCCATTGCCAATCTTCCTCTTTTTGCTTGAGGAAGATTGTCCCTGAACTAACATCTGTGCCAGTCTTCCTCTACTTTGTATATGTGACATCAAGCCTCCACAGCATGACTTGATGAGCGGTGGGTAAGTCTGTACTCCAGATCCAAACCCCTGAACCCGGGCCACCAAAGTGGAGCACATAAATTTAACCACTACACCACCAGGCTGGCCCCTGAAGCGGCCACTTTCGTTTTTCACCTTCAGTAGTCTGTGTACCTGGTACCACGTGCTAAAAAGCTGGAATGCTTTATATCTCTTTAAGCTAGTGGTCCCCCATCTTTTCCCCACTAAGTGCAGGAAAGACAGGAGGTAATCTTAATACTTAACTTTGATTTATTAATATCTTATGAATTTTTGTTCTCTGTGTAAAGAAGCTTTCATTTAGGGAGGAAAGATATGCTCCTAGTTCCACTTCTGATAATAGATTCAAATTTAATTAGCTTGCATAGAGAGACTTCTAGTCTCTCCATTTTTCTTAAATTCAAAGAATAATTCATTAGTCCACACAGTTCAAAAGAACTGGTAGTGAGAGCTTAGTTTTCAAGAAGTGTGAACATTACATTGTTTTGGATATGATAGGGCAAGAGATTGTACTTCCTGGTGTTGTTAACTGACTAATAGCCAGCCTCTACAATATTAAGACAAAACTTTAAAATATCTTCAAGAGGCAGTCTCTGCACTGACTCTAGTCTGGGCACTAGAAACAATAGAAGGAATTATTTTACTCATCCTGACACGTTTCCTCTTTCCCATGTCTGCTCTCTTTCACACACACTTCCCTTCCCTCTATACCCTTACTCACTTTGTTAATCTACGCTTTCCTTCCATAACATACAGAGGTTAGACTTTTTGATGAAGTTTATTGGAAAACTCCTCCCCCAACAATGAAGGCTCTCTCTTCTGTAACATAGTCAAATTACTAGAGCGGGATGTGTTTGGCTGGTGCCTGTGCAACATGAAACAAAACTTCCTTGTACAATGGTTTGAAAATTTTTTAAAAATTAGAACCTTAAAAGTCTATCTTTTAATACTTCTCAATGCTCTACATATATCTCCGAGAAAAGTGATTTTCAAACTTTGGATTGCTACCCATTAGTAGGTCATGAAGTGAATTTAGTGGACCATGACCACATTTGAAAATTAAATGGAATGCAGTAACATAAGAAATTTTAGATTGCATCACAAAGAAAGCTAAGCATTGCTCACAAAACATTTCTTTCTATGATGTTCATATGTTATGTAATATATACAACATAATTTTTCTATTGGATATGAATTCTTTTAAAAGTTTGAAAACTAGTGCCCTGTGTGTATATAGTAAATTCTAAGACAACACAGGAGGCAAAAAATTATACACATTAGCACACAAATCCACTAATTTATTCTATATGAATTATTATTCAGGTGCCTGCATTCAAATGGATTGCATTACAGCTTTGTAACACTAATGAGACATCTGGAGAATTATAATTTCATATTCCAGGATTCTGTGGGTGGCCGCAACACTAATGTGCCTTCACAACCCCTCTCTGGGATGAACAGGAAGAGATGCTAAGAAAATTGCCTTCTGGTTCTTTCTAACAAGGTGATTACACTTATGGTTGTATCATAGGACATGATTCTTCAGGTGTATTTTCAACAGTAATAAATACTTTTAAATGTTAACTTAAAAATGCAGTGAATTTAAAGAAATAAAAATGACATTTCTGAATAGCAACCATTAATAAACCACAAGAAAAAAAGCAAAATAGAATGAAATGAAGAAATACTTGAACGCTTGAAATACTTTGAAAGTGGTCTGTTTTATCTTACCATAAACATAACTGTGGGTGAAAGTTCAATTGGAGAGAGGGCCATGGAAAAAAGTGACTTGGTGGTGTTATTTAAGGAGGCAAATTCATTACAAATTAAGACCTCCTAAGTTGGAGAATAAATCACCATTTCATTACAACTACAAATAAACATTCACTTAAAAGTAAAAGTGGGTAGAACATGCAAAAATATTAAAGTAACAGTACAACTTAAAGTACACATAATCTGGGGGAAATAACATGGGTTTGGAAGCAGCACAAAACAAAACACATACGGGATATAGAAGTTAACTATGGTCACTGAATATTGAAACCAAAGGTATTGTGGAAGGTAGGATTTTCCTCTATTTCTTTCCCAGGGCACTGGGGTGGGAGGTTGGGGATAACGGGCTTCAAAAATTTGAACTCATTCGTCCTGGTATCTCCCCTGAGACACACCTCATACTGGTAGCTCTGGGACAGGGTCCCGGTGCCGCTCACGTCCACCAGGTGGCCCGGAAAGGGGCCCTCGGGCACCGAGCAGCGACCCAGCGACGCGGCCCTGCTCCTCCTGCACAGCCGCACCGCGACGAACAGCAGCACCGACAGGAGGAAGAGCGACGACACCGACGCCAGCGCGACGACCAGGTAGACGGTGAGCGGGTCGGCCCGCGCCTGCTCGGCCGCCGCCTCGGGCAGCGGCAGGTAGGGCTGGGAGAAGCCGTCCACCAGCAGCACGTGCAGCGTGACGCTGGCCGAGCGCGGCGGCTCGCCATTGTCCCTGACCTGCACCAGCAGCCTGTGCTTGGGCGCGTCGCGCTCGCTCAGCAGCCTGGCCGTGCGCACCTCGCCGTTGTGCGGCCACACGCCGAACAGCCCGGGCTCCGTGGCCTTGAGCAGCTGGTACGACAGCCAGGCGTTCTGGCCCGAGTCGCCGTCCACCGCCACCACCTTGGTCACCAGGTAGCCCGCCTCGGCCGCCCGGGGCACCAGCTCGGTGCAGGGCGCAGAGCCGTTCTGCAGCGGGTACAGCACGAAGGGCGAGTTGTCGTTGGCGTCCAGCACCAGCACGCGCACCCGCGCCTGGCTGCTCAGCGCCGGCGAGCCGCGGTCCGTGGCGCCCACGCCGAACTCGAAGGCCTGCAGGGCCTCGTAGTCCAGCGACCTGAGGGCGAACAGGTGGCCGTTGTCGGCGTTGATGGACACGAGGGAGGCCAGGGGCAGGTGCGGGTCTTGGGGCGGCAGCAGCGAGTAGGTGAGCTGGGCGTTGGCGCCTGCGTCTGTGTCTGTGGCGCTGACGCTGCCGATGTGCAGGGCGGGGCTGTTGTTCTCGCGGACCCAGAGGGTGTAGGAGGTTTGGGTGAAGGCCGGGGCGTTGTCGTTGACGTCGGAGACCAGGACGGTTATGGTGTGCTGGGTTTTCAGTCTGGGGGATCCCATGTCTGTGACAGTGATGGTGATGTCATACTCGGCCTTGCTTTCTCTGTCCAGAGGACTCTCTGTTTCCAATGTGTAATAATTCTCCACTGAAGATTTTAGGGTGAACGGGAGGTCTTCTGGAATGGAGCAAATCATCCTCCCATTGTCCCCAGAGTCTCTGTCTCGGATGCTAAAAACCATAACCACGGTCTCAGGCAAATTTTCTGGGATTGGACTGGTAATTGATGACACAGCAATTTCAGGAGCGTTGTCATTCACATCTATCACCTGAATTCTGACTGTTGATTTTCCAAAAAGGCCTCCACCATCTGTGGCTTGAATGATTATTGAGTATGAGTCAATTGTTTCAAAATCCAAGGGTGCCATTAAACTAATTTCTCCAGACTTTTGATTAATTTCAAATGTCTTGCGAATCTCTTCTGAGGCATGGGAAAAAGTATAGGATATTTCCCCATTTTTTTCCGAGTCTAAATCCCAAGCTGAGACAGTGACAACCACTGAGCCTAGCATACTATTCTCTGGAATCTTCACCTCATAAAAGGGCTGCTGAAACTCAGGGGAGTTGTCATTAATGTCCACGACCACCACCCGAACAGAGGCAGTCCCAGACCTGGGCGGAGATCCGCCATCCAGAGCAGTGAGGATGAAGCTGAGCTCAGATTGCTCTTCATAATCCAGTGCCTTGTCCAGAACTAACTCTGGGTATTTCCTATCGTCTGGATTGACTCTCATTTTAACGTGGAAATGAGAGTTGGGGCTTATTGTGTAGTTTTTTAGAGCATTGATTCCTACATCTAAATCCTTCGCACTTTCTAGTAAGAATACGGCACCGACAGGACTATTCTCTGGGATTTCTAGCAGCATTTCTTTTTCTAAGAAGACAGGAGAGTGGTCATTTATATCCCTGACCTGGAGCTCAATCTGTAAAAACTGCACGGGGTTTTTCATTAATACCTGGAAATGCAGCACACAGGGCTCCGTGGAGCCACAGAGCTCCTCCCGGTCTAGCACTTCGCTTAAGAGCAAATCCCCCGTGTTTACGTCCAGCTGCAAACGCTGTTTGTCATCATTAGCGACCACCCGAGCCCCCCTAGAAAACAGCTCACCCATTTCCAGTCCCAGCTCCTTTGCCAAATTGCCTACAAAGCTCCCGCTCTGCATCTCCTCTGCCACTGAAAAGCGCCCAGACTGGGAGCGCGCCTGAGAAATTCCCAGCAAAACAAAGAGAAGCAGGACTTGCCTTATCCGCAGAGTGCTTGTCCCTCCGTTCTCCATAGCTCCTTTCCCAAAGGCTTCCTGTAGAATCGTTTGAGCTCCACTTCGCAGTTCTGGCAAATGTGCCTCGGTTATGTCCACCAAATCTTCGGAAGCCTAAGGATTTTGACCCCGTTGAATAGCTTCTAGTTTGCCCCTTGAAGGCTTGTTCTTTCTGTCTTCCCAACGCCCTGTGTTCACTGGATAACAGTTTCCGGACCATCATCCAGCGTAATGTGTTTTTTTTCTCTTTTTCCCCACGATATTATCCTGCAGCGCCACCATGCGTCTCCACAGATTTTCAGAGTTTGATTAAAGCTGCCTAAATTCCATTCACATAAATGTCCTTCAGAAACAAATACTGTTTTATTCATTGTGTTTACGTAGTTACAAATACATCCTATCTTCCATAAGAATTGTTTTATACTCTTTATAGTTTCTGATGCTGTTAGTATTTGTTTTAAAGCATTTAAATATCCCTCCCCACTCTCTCCACAATCCAAAGTGCCCGGTTGTGGCGAATACAGAAACACAAGAAGTGATTCCTGGCCCTCAGTAGCTTGGAATCTTTCTGAGAAGATTGAAAGCCTGAAACAAGGAGAGTAGAAATGACTGTTAAACTGAACAAAATTCTATCACTACTTGACCTTCTTTAGGTGGTAAGGGAAAGAGGAAGTGTGCACGAGTCATTTCAGAGTCCTCTCAGAGGATATGAAACTGGATTAACCATGAGATGGAACATATATAGATAGTTGTTATAGCACAAGAAGGCATTTCTGTAGATTGTCTTGACAACAATGAACTATGACTTGGGAAAAAAAATGAAGTAAAATGCTGGGTGGAACATACTATCTAAATCCAAAATTTAGTTCTAGTTTCTCATAATTTACCAAAAAATATTTAATAAGTACCCAAACATGTTAGTTTCATTTAAAGCAGGCTTACTCCTAAAGCTGGCTTCCCGCAGGGTCCCAAGATTTATTCCAGCTATAGCTTTCACTATCTACTTTCTCTTTCAGCCCAGAAGGAGAGAGTGAGAGAGAGTCTCTTTTCCAATCACAGGAGAAAAACTTAGTTTACTCTGATTAGAGCAACTAAGATCATATGCCTGCTACTGAAGCAAGCATTGTTTCAAAAGGTATAGAATTGTAGGTAGAGATTTTAGTCCCAGAATCTAAAGACTCATTTTTGGCCTTTTGCTTAGTTTTAATCCTGTCTGGAACCACCTCTTAAGCTTTGAGTGGTTTCAGCTCTAACCAAAGTGCATGGTTACTACATAATGGGGGAGATTGTTTGGAATAGATGCTAGGAGCTCACAATGATGTGAGATCTCAAAAGTGCTCTCAAGAATGGATGGAGGAGGAATCTAACAAGTTTGCATTTTTAAAGTAAGTTCAAATTACATTTGTAAAAATGTAAGCTAGGTACATGGTTGAAAAATAAATCACTACAAAATGGTAGAAAATGAAAAGTAGATGGATTGACTACACACTTATCTTCCCTCCCATTAACATACCCACTAAAATGACAGAAAAATGATAAAAATGGTATGAAGTAATAAAGACTAAGAATTCTCAAATGAACACACATGCTTTTGATAACAGAAAGCAGATGGAAGAGCAATTAAGTTATCAGTTCCAAGAAGTGTCTAAAGTAAATTTCCTGCATTGCAGATATTCACAAGAAACTGGTGGGTTTATCCCACATAATCCCATTTAGGTCAAGATTTGGAGGAACCAAGTGCATAACAAGATTGAAGTCAGTTAAGGACTGAAAAAGAAATAATTAGTTGACAATATGGATATAGGAGAGTTGAATTCTCTGATCCTCTCATCATCCTACATAGATAGAACAGTAACTCAGTTCCACAGAATGAAAAGTTTATTCTATGTAGAAATTAAATGGGACTATCTCTAGTTTTGGAGACCCTATGCACAGCTGAAAGCAAGTGTGAGGTGTGAAACTAAAAATATTGAGATTAAGCAAAAAATTTGCATCCTGAACGGTGAGGAATCTAGCCCCTTCCCATGCAATACTCTCCGATTGAAGGGCACAAGGTATATGCCTGACTTCCTCTCTCACTCGCCCCCACACAGAAGATATTGTAGAATTCTAACCTAGAAAATATGAAAGGATCAGATAAAGACTTACACATACTTGTTTTCGGGGGTCTCCCAAGGAAACAGTCCTATCCTAGCATGGTTACATTAAAGTGAAGCCCTGCCATCAACAGGCCTCGTGTACTCACAAAAAGCTGACTATAGACATTATGATATCTCACCATTCTTAAATATGAGAAGACAGCTGAGGATCACAAGACGTTTGAAGAAATGCCTACAACACGACATAGAAAGGCCAAAACCACTATCACCAGAAAACAAAACAAAAGGAACAGGATGAAACACATATAATAGAGAAAACTGAAGAAAGTCTTCAAAAATGTCTGATTAATATCCTTAGAGTAGTAAAATCTGATAAGAGCTAATACTTATTGAGTATTTACTCTGTGCTACCCACTGTTCTAAGCGCCACATTTAAGTGTTTACCCATTTAATCTTAACAGTAACTGTTTGAAGTATGTATTCTTATTGTAAGATAAAGAATAGATTAAGGCTTATGTGCCCCTTACTAGCTGTATAACCTTGGACAAGTTCTTAACTTCTCTGTGATTCACTCTCACTTTTAAAATAGGTATAATAGTAGTTTTTACTGCATAATGCATTTTTTGCATAATGCATTTCAAAAAAATAAAGAGATGAATTATAAATGAGAGAAGATACTACATTTACAAATCTATAACAGGATGCTGTGAAAAACACTCAGACAACCAAAAGGGCTCTTAAAAATAAGTATTTGTCAGCCAAAAAGAATAACTTAAATATAAAGATTGGATGATAAACTAAATTGTCCAAAAAATTAGAACAAGAAACAAAGAGAAAATAAGAAAGGAAAAAAATTAGAGTCTTTGAGAATCAGTCCAGGAGAGTCATCATTTCCCTAATGAGATTCTGGTTCAAGTGAAAATGTAGAAAATTCAAGGGAGAAATTATGATGAAAACATAACAAGAAAATTTCTCAGAACTGAAAGTAAGAGTCTAAACACTAACAGGGTACACCCATATGGCCAGATTAATAAATAAATAAATAGCTGACATGAAAGTATTTTCAGAATACTAGGAAAAGTTTCCAGTGTTTCCATGATGAAAAAAGGTGTTGACATTAACAGACGTAGGAATCAGAATGGAATCAGTCTTCTGAATAGCAGCTGTGTATGGAATCAGTAAAAGGAACACTCCTTCCAAAATCGGAGGGAAATCTAGCTTGAAAAAAATTCAACCTAGACTTTTATACCCAGTCAAACTGTCAATTAAACGCAAAGAAAATGAAGATACCTTCACAAGGCAAGGTCTCAAAAGATGTTACCTCCTGTGCATCCATTTTTATGAAGGTATTGAGATATGTGTGTCAGTTAAATAAGGGAGTAAACCAAGAAACATACTAGATCTTGTAAAAGAGGACCAACACAGGAAAGTATTAAAGGAATAAAAGTCCTAGAGTGACGGCCTACAGAACAACCAGTAAAAATGAAGCAGAGATATGGAGGGATGTGGTTGAAAGAGCTCCAGGAAATAAATATAATTGACAGGTATCTGACATTTTTTAATATTTAAGGAGAAAGATTAATATTCAAATAAGAGATAATGTGAAAAATCAATAGGAATATTATAGAAAATAAATAGACAATGAGGCAAGTAAAAACAACAATTATCAGCTTTAGGAAATATTTTTTTCAAGAATGAAATGTAATCATACAACACTAATGTATATTGTGAAGTAACCTTAGCAATATGGACAAAACTACTAGTTTAACAACAACAACAAAAAAGCAAACCTGCAACAACTCTATTTGGAAAATAGGAGACAAGAAATGTGCAACGTTTGTATATGTGTTTGTTAGTTGGAAAGTAAAAATGTTGAATCCTTTTTTACCATAGGAAGAAGTGATTAAAATATAAAACCAAATGTCAAGGTATAGCAGTATAAACATGTTACTTAGAAATATTGAGAGCAATTCTAGAGAAAGCACTAGCAGGAGGTTGGAGATTGAAGAATCTTTGTTTTTCTTTATAACTTTTAGTTCTTCTTAATTTTAATTGGTAGGGATTAAAATAAATTTACAAAATAAAATGAAAAGTGAATATCTTTCCAATGGTCCACCAATATTCTCAAAAATTTTCAAAGCATTTTTATTTATATTCATTTTCATGCAGGTTATTACATTTTGTTTGAATTATAAGACATGATCTGTTTTATATGTCAGCAAAAGTGGACATTAGAAAATAACTGAGTAAGAGGAGTGTCTTTAAAGGAAATGAAATAGTATGAAAACAAGGATATTATTGGAGTCCAATGTCACTCACAAAATGATGTTTCATTTTATCAAGAGCAGAGTATCAGAGAAATATTTCTTTTTAAATGCTATGATTTAGAACTAGATGATATCGTTTTATAATATGATTAAACAGAATGTTAGAATCAGGTCAGAAGTGCAGGTATGTGTTCTCACATGAAGGAAGTGCAACAGACAGGTGGATACGATCGTGAGAGGTAGTCTATGAAATACACTAGGAGAAAAATAAAAACCTTAGTTTTCTAGAATGAGAAATAATAATTAACTCCTTGTATATACTGAAAGTTATACCTTAAAACTATTATTTAGAAATGGGTACTAATTAAACCTAACTGTTGATTATTGTGAAAAAGGATGAAATAACATTGTAAAAACATAGATATATGAAACTTTAAGATTAGGCTTGAAGTTGCAAATAATTTAATTTGGAGTTTCAAAGCCAAACTAATATTGATATGGTTGTACAACACTTCAAAAGTACATGAAAATACAAAGGGAATTTTTACTGAAGATTAAGTCCAAAGCTATTCCGAAAGGCGGGATTTTCTTCACTATTACTCCCAGGGCCCTCTGCCTGGATATTAGGGAGAATCGGCTTCAGGAACTTGAAATCGCTGGTCCCAGGGTCTCCCATCAGACACACCTCATACTGGTAGCTCTGGGACAGGGTCCCGGTGCCGCTCACGTCCACCAGGTGGCCCGGAAAGGGGCGCTCAGGCACCGAGCAGCCACCCAGCGACGCGGCCCTGCTCCTCCTGCACAGCCGCACCGCGACGAACAGCAGCACCGACAGGAGGAAGAGCGACGACACCGACGCCAGCGCGACGACCAGGTAGACGGTGAGCGGGTCGGCCCGCGCCTGCTCGGCCGCCGCCTCGGGCAGCGGCAGGTAGGGCTGGGAGAAGCCGTCCACCAGCAGCACGTGCAGCGTGACGCTGGCCGAGCGCGGCGGCTCGCCATTGTCCCTGACCTGCACCAGCAGCCTGTGCTTGGGCGCGTCGCGCTCGCTCAGCAGCCTGGCCGTGCGCACCTCGCCGTTGTGCGGCCACACGCCGAACAGCCCGGGCTCCGTGGCCTTGAGCAGCTGGTACGACAGCCAGGCGTTCTGGCCCGAGTCGCCGTCCACCGCCACCACCTTGGTGACCAGGTAGCCCGCCTCGGCCGCCCGGGGCACCAGCTCGGTGCAGGGCGCAGAGCCGTTCTGCAGCGGGTACAGCACGAAGGGCGAGTTGTCGTTGGCGTCCAGCACCAGCACGCGCACCCGCGCCTGGCTGCTCAGCGCCGGCGAGCCGCGGTCCGTGGCGCCCACGCCGAACTCGAAGGCCTGCAGGGCCTCGTAGTCCAGCGACCTGAGGGCGAACAGGTGGCCGTTGTCGGCGTTGATGGACACGAGGGAGGCCAGGGGCAGGTGCGGGTCTTGGGGCGGCAGCAGCGAGTAGGTGAGCTGGGCGTTGGCGCCTGCGTCTGTGTCTGTGGCGCTGACGCTGCCGATGTGCAGGGCGGGGCTGTTGTTCTCGCGGACCCAGAGGGTGTAGGAGGTTTGGGTGAAGGCCGGGGCGTTGTCGTTGACGTCGGAGACCAGGACGGTTATGCTGTGCTGGGTTTTCAGCCTGGGGGATCCCATGTCCGTGACGGTGATGGTGATGTTGTACTCGGCTTGGCTTTCCCTGTCTAGGGCTCCTTCTGTCATTAGGATGTAAAAATTCTCCATAGAGGGTCTCAGAAGAAACGGCAGATTATCTTGAATGTAGCAAACCATCTTTCCATTTTCTCCGGAGTCTCTATCTTTAATCCTAAAAACAGCCACTGTGGTCTCAGGAGAGTTCTCAGCAACAGAGTTGGAAAGTGATGACATGATCAGTTCAGGGGGGTTGTCATTGGTGTCCAATACCTCCACCAAAACCTTACATCTTGCAGAAAGGCCCCCACCATCAGTTGCCTGTATGTTTATTTTGTAAGACTTTACTAGCTCATAATCAAGCAACACTCTGAGAATGATTTCCCCAGAAAATGGATTTATTTGAAAGGTGGCTCGAATATCTGCAGAAGCATCAAAAAATGAATAGGATATATCTGCATTGACTCCAAAATCTTCATCTCTTGCAGAGACTTTAGCAATAAGAGACCCCACTGGGCTGTTCTCCAGGGCCTGGGTCACATAGGTTGCCTGAGAAAACTGCGGGGCATTGTCATTGATGTCTAGGATCATAATGCGTATAGTGGCAATCCCAGACCTGGGTGGCGACCCACCATCCAGTGCCGTGAGTGTTAAACTTAGCTCTTGTTGCTCCTCCCGATCCAGCACCTTGTCCAACACTAGCTCTGGATATATCATGCCTTCATCATTGCCAGTAATTTTAATATGGAAAAAAGAGTTGGGGTTGATGGTGTAGTTTTGGATTCCATTAAGTCCTCCATCTGAATCCTGTGCTCTTTCTAGTTGAAATGCTGTCCCTTCAGCTGTATTTTCTAGTATTTTTAAGACCATCTCTTTGTCCTGAAACACTGGGGAATGATCATTCATGTCCCTCACCCTCAGCTCAGCCCGGTACATCTGAAAGGGATTATCCATTAAAATTTGGAAATACAGCATACAGGGCTCTGTAGGGCCACACAGCTTCTCTCGGTCCAATTTCTCATTTGTGAGCAAATCCCCAGTTTGAGAATCCAGGAGCAAGTGTTGTTTGTTATCGTCAAAGAGCACCCGGGCTCTCCTTGCAACCAGTTCCCCATCCCCCAGCCCCAGATCCTTTGCCAGATTGACCACAAATGATCCTCTCTCTGTTTCCTCCATCACGGAATACCATCCAAACTCAGTACCTGCCAAGGATACTCCCCAAAACATAAAGAGAAAGAGGACTTGCCTTTGTCTTGAGCAGCGCCACCCGTCAGCCTCCATAGCGTCCTCTGAACGATCTTTCCTCAATACTGGTCACAATCACAGATCCCAGTGTAAAGAAACAACAGAAGAAAACCCCAGACCTACGACACGTAGTAGCAGGCGTCTGGATTTTTTTCCTTCCCAATCTTGGGCAGCTACAGCTTTTCTCCCAGCCTAGCTGCCTGCAGGATCTTTTTCGTTAGTGACATCCAAAGCATTCTCAGTTCAATTTTTCCCCCAGTCTCTTTAGCCTGCAGCGCCACCGCGTGGCCTCCGACAGACTCAAATGGCTGTATCCCATTTGTGCACATGGATATATTTATAAATTTGTTCTTTAGTGGCCCATTTAAGTATTTAACTTTTCTTTTCTTTTGTTTGTTTTGTAAAAAACAATGTTGAGATAGAGAACTGTTCACGTTGTTGAAATTTTTCAATTTCATGGAGAAGGTTAAAAATCAACAGTTGGGAAAAGAATGTTTCCAGCAGTTAACTCTGTCCACATCATTGTGCTAGATTTAGTTCTGTACTAGGCCTTTCACACCTGAGACTACTCCCACACAATGTCAGGAACCCAAGGTAAAACGTGGTGGCCTCTGGGACCACCAAAATAATAGATTTTACTTTTCCAGAAACGTTGGGCATAGGAACACCAAAAACTGACAAAAGAAACTTGTTTCACACCTCCTTCAACAAATTTCTTCAAAACCTAATTACTTTGCCTAAATAGAATCACCACTGTATAATCCAGAAAGAAGCATTTAGCCTGTCCTTCCTCTGGGTTCCCTTAAAAACTTGTATAATTGCCCTGTAAACATTATTGTTCCATGTTTCATGACAATCTGTCCCCTCTTCAATGTGACTTACTTGAGGATTGAAACTATGTCTTAGTTATCTTTGGTTGGCAAATCACTCACTCACTAAACGCTTGCTTATTAAGGTATGCATAAATAAACTCTAGTGAATAGAGTATGAAAACTGTTCAGTGCCCTTAAGTCCTTAACGTTTGAAAATTGTATTCTTTCACTTACTCGTTCTTTGCAATTTGTTCCCTTTCTTTCACATGTCTTTGTTTTCCTTATATTAGCTTTAAAATTGCTTGCAGAATTAAAGAAGGGACTGACCTTTATTTAGGGTCCCTCTTAATTAATTCTAATGGGATCTAATTTCTGTGCACCAAATAAAGGGAGAGAAAGAATAGACCACACTAACGCCTATCCTAACACTGCTGAGAGTAAGAACAGCATTGTAACATGTGCCTCATCCAGAATTTTCTTCAAAGTCCTAATATCTAGAAAGAAGCTCTATTTTCCCCATAATAAGGAAAGGATACAGATTAAATTGAGAGATATTATACAGGGAAAGGCCTAGATACTGCCAAAACACTCAATTGTTGAATATAAAAGCCATACCATATAAACCTCTGCTTGATGGCTTCTATCACTTTTTCAACTGAATGGGATTATGTTGTTAGCCAGTAAAAACTTAATAGAGACTTCTGATTTTTCATATGGAATTAAAAGCAACAAATTATTAAATATTTCTACATGATACTATAGAATGTCTAAACTTTGCTTTTCTTGTCTCCAAACTTTAACTCATATACATACGCTCATATCTTACAATAATGTTTCTTCTTATTTTCAGATAAGGCTGATTAGAGGTTTATTTATCATATCATACAACAGAGATATTATATTTTAAACAAGCAGATACCATTACAGGGAAAGAGAACTTTTAAAAAAATAGCATAAAGAAAACTGCCATAACAAAAATGAAGGTTGATAAAACAACAAAAATACCAGTTTTTAAAGGAAAATGGAAGAAATATCAAATAGTGAATATACAGATAACATGCAGATTATCTTAATAATTGAAGTTCTACAACAAAGAACTAAAATTAAAAATGTAAATACAAAGCCAATAAAGACATTAATAAATAGGAAAAAAAACCTTAAAGTATATCAACTTTGAAGATAAAGCCTATTTAACTCATTGGGATTCCAGTGAGTAATACTTTCTTGGGCTAAAATAGGAAGAAAAGGAAACTTGTGAAGTTAAGCATAAAATTGGAAACTGAGGATGAATCAAATAGAGAAAATTAAATATTACCTTATGGGTGGTGGTGGACCAAAAATTAATTAGTCAACAAAAAAATATTAGAAGGAAATGTCTTTATTATATAGGTTCCTGTCAATAATTAAATCCCAAAGCTATTCCTAAACGAGGGATTTTCTTCCACTTCCTTTCCTCTGCTCTGGGATGAGAGATTGGGGATAATTGGTTTTAGAAACTTGAACTCGCTGGTCACTGAACCTGCCCTCAGACACACCTCATACTGGTAGCTCTGGGACAGGGTCCCGGTGCCACTCACGTCCACCAGGTGGCCCGGAAAGGGGCCCTCGGGCACCGAGCAGCCACCCAGCGACGCGGCCCTGCTCCTCCTGCACAGCCGCACCGCGACGAACAGCAGCACCGACAGGAGGAAGAGCGACGACACCGACGCCAGCGCGACGACCAGGTAGACGGTGAGCGGGTCGGCCAGCGCCTGCTCGGCCGTCGCCTCGGGCAGCGGCAGGTAGGGCTGGGAGAAGCCGTCCACCAGCAGCACGTGCAGCGTGACGCTGGCCGAGCGCGGCGGCTCGCCATTGTCCCTGACCTGCACCAGCAGCCTGTGCTTGGGCGCGTCGCGCTCGCTCAGCAGCCTGGCCGTGCGCACCTCGCCGTTGTGCGGCCACACGCCGAACAGCCCCGGCTCCGTGGCCTTGAGCAGCCGGTACGACAGCCAGGCGTTCTGGCCCGAGTCGCCGTCCACCGCCACCACCTTGGTGACCAGGTAGCCCGCCTCGGCCGCCCGGGGCACCAGCTCGGTGCAGGGCGCAGAGCCGTTCTGCAGCGGGTACAGCACGAAGGGCGAGTTGTCGTTGGCGTCCAGCACCAGCACGCGCACCCGCGCCTGGCTGCTCAGCGCGGGCGAGCCGCGGTCCGTGGCGCCCACGCCGAACTCGAAGGCCTGCAGGGCCTCGTAGTCCAGCGACCTGAGGGCGAACAGGTGGCCGTTGTCGGCGTTGATGGACACGAGGGAGGCCAGGGGCAGGTGCGGGTCTTGGGGCGGCAGCAGCGAGTAGGTGAGCTGGGCGTTGGCGCCTGCGTCTGTGTCTGTGGCGCTGACGCTGCCGATGTGCAGGGCGGGGCTGTTGTTCTCGCGGACCCAGAGGGTGTAGGAGGTTTGGGTGAAGGCCGGGGCGTTGTCGTTGACGTCGGAGACCAGGACGGTTATGCTGTGCTGGGTTTTCAGCCTGGGGGATCCCATGTCCGTGACGGTGATGGTGATGTTGTACTCAGCTCTGCTTTCTCTGTCAAGCGATCCTTCTGTTACCAGGGTGTAAAAGTTCTTGACTGAAGGTTTTAGAAGAAAAGGAAGGTCATCCTGGATGGAGGAAATAGTCTTCCCGTTGTCCCCGGAGTCAGGATCTGAAACACTGAAAACGGCAACTACAATCTCAGGCGTGTTCTCTGGGATGGGGCTGGTGAGTGCGGATATGGTCACTTCTGGGGGATTATCATTCATGTCCACCACCTGCAGGAGAAGAGTGCATTTTCCCGAAAGACCTCCCCCATCAGTGGCCTTGATATCCACTTCATAAGACTGAACTGTTTCAAAATCTACTTGTTTTCTCAGTCGAATTTCTCCTGTCACAGAATTTACCTCCAAAGTTTTGCTAATATCTTCTGAAGGCTGAAAGAGTGTGTATGATATTTTTCCGTAGACTCCACTGTCTAAATCGCTGGCAGAGACGGTGACAACCAGGGAGCCTACAGGGCTGTTCTCAGGAATATGCACCCTGTAGAAGGGCTGCCCAAACTCTGGGGCATTATCATTGCTGTCCACCACTTCAATGCGCACCTGGGCGGTCCCATATCGAGGCGGAGAGCCGCCATCCATCGCTGTCAGGGTTAATAAGATTTCAGGCTCCTCCTCCCGATCCAGTTCTTTGTCCAACACCAGTTCAGGGTATTTTCTGCCGTCACTGCGATTGCGGGTTAGGACTTGGAAATGGGAGTTGGGGCTGATTTTATAGTTCTCAACATTGTTGCTTCCTACGTCCAAGTCCAGAGCATTACTCAGAGGGAATGCAATTCCTAGAGGACTGTTTTCCGGTATTTTTAGAATCATTTCTCTCTCAGTGAACATGGGAGAATGGTCATTTATGTCTTTCACCCTCAGTTCAGCCTGAAATATCTCTAAGGGTTTTTCCATTAACACTTGGAAATGTAGTACGCAAGGCTCAGTGGGACCACATAGCTCCTCTCGATCTAGTTTCTCATTTATGAGCAAATCCCCAGTCTGTACCTTGAGCTGCAAATGCTCTTTGTTTCCCTGGGAAATGATCCGGGCCCCCCGAGTGGACATCTCTGTCAACCCCAACCCCAGGTCTTTTCCTAGATTTGCCACAAAGGAGCCTCTCTCCGTTTCTTCCACTACTGAATAGGGCCCCAACTCGGCGCGCGCCCTAGACATGCTCAGCAAAACAAAGAAAACTAGGACTTGCCTTTGTCTCCGATTGCAGGTCCATCCAATCTCCATTGCTCTTTCCTGAAAACTGGGTTCACAGGAGCTTCACGTATGTCCAGGATCCCAGTAGCCCAGTCCTGCAACCCAGAATGTCAGAACTATGCCGCTAAATAGAATTTTAAAGAAGTTTCACACTCACTTTTTCTCCGGCTGTGAAAGCTATTCTTTAGCTTCCAGGCAGTGTGAAACTGTTTGGCTGGATACTGGAGCTGCGTAGGCAATTCTGTTTTCCATCATTTAACCTGCAGCGCCACCACGTGTCCTCACTGCATCTTATATTTTCTGGCTTAACGTTGAATACAAAATCCTCCTAAATGTACCAAATAGGTTGTATAAATTGTGTTCTGTAATATAAAATACTGAGCTCTATTTTTGTGTGGTATTTGTGTGTTCGGATAAAGCTCTGTGTTGTTGCACATGAAGAGTATAAATAGCACACTGTCATTTATATTATTGACTGTTTAAAGCTGTTGAGGACTAGTGATTAAATAAGATAATTTAATTAACATGTAAGCCAAAAAGAATATACATTTAGAAGCAAAATGTTTTCCAAGTAACATGGGAACCGTTTCACAAGTACATCTTTTCATGGTAGATATTACAGAATTACAAATGAGAGGACACTGCAAAATTACAATCAGTGGTGGTTCTAAAGAGTGTATAACCAATGCCTTGTTAACGAGTGGATCATTTCCTTTTCTTTCCAATACCTAAGGCTGACAACTTAGGTTTTGGAGTTTTCAATTATTTGAAAATTATTTCCCAAACAGGCAGATCTCAAGGGTAGGCCTGCCATACTTTTGGATTCCTTTTATAATTATTATTATCATGACACAATTTCTGTTTTATTCTTTTTTAAAAACAGCTTTAATGAGATATAACTCACATACCATGCAATTCATCCATTTAAAGTGTATAGTTCAGCGGCTTTCAGCATATTCACAGAGCAGTTCACCCACCACCACAGTCAATTTTAGGACATTTTCATCACTTCATAAACCTTGTACCCTTGAGCCATCACCCTCCTATTCCCTCATCCCTTGTGCCCCCAAGTCCTAATCAACCACTAATTTATTTTCTGTCTCTATAGACTTTCCTATTCTGGACTCTTGTACGGAGGGAATAGTACAATATGTGGACTTTTGGGACTGGCTTCTTTCACTTAGCATGTTTTCAAGGTTCATCCAAGTTGTAACATATCAATATTTCATTCCTTTTTATGGCCAAATAATATTCCACTGTATAGATATATTACATTTTGATTATCCGTTCTTCTGTTGATGGACGTTTGGGTTGTTTCCACCTTTTGGCTATTATGAATAATGCTGCATAAATACTCATGTACAAGTGTTTGTGTGGATGTATGTTTTCATTTCTCTGGGAGTGGAACTGCTGAGTCATACGGTATCTCTCTGTTTAACTGAGGAACTGCGAGACTGTTTTCCAAAGCAGCTGCACCATTTTACATTCCCACTAGCAGTTTATCAGCATTCCGAGTTTTCCACATCTTCCCAATACTTTTCTGATTTTTTGATTCTAGCCATTCTAGTGGGTGTGAAGTGGTATCTCATTAATTTTAACTTGCATTTCTCTGATGACTAACGATGCTGAACATCTTCTGATGTGCTTATTGTCCATTTGTATATCTTCCTTGGAGAAATGTCTATTTAGATCTTCACTCATTTTTAAATTGGGTTATTTATCTTTTTGTAGTTGAGTTGTAAGAGTTCTTTATATATTCTGATAAGTCCCTTATCAGATTTGTATTCTTTTGTTCAGGTTTTCCATTTCTGTAATTTGAAGTGAATTGCAGTAAAGATTCATGATATCTTTATCAGTTCAGTGTTTTTGTTAAAGATTTTAAGAAGTTTGTTAATTACCTTGTCTGAGGTCAAAGCATCTAATCAATGAGGCCTAAATTCCTGGTATAAAGACCTTTATGTGCCTTCCGTTGGCCACAAGTGGTACTACTAGACCAGATAATTTTCTTCCAAGCAGCCATTATTCCAAGTGGCAGGCAGAATAATGGCCACCCACCCAAAGACGTACAGGCCCTAATTCCCCAAATCTGTAAATATGTCATCTTACATGGCAAAAGAGGATTCATAAATATAATTAAATTGAGGACCTCACGAAAGGAAGATTATCCTGGGTTACCTGGGTGGGACAGAACCTTTCCTGACTATGGTCAGAGGAAGATGTGACTACAGGAGAATGGTCAAAGAAATACAGTGCAATGCTGCTGGCTTTGAAGATGGATGAAGGAGGCCATGAGTCAAGTCATGTATGCAACATCCAGAAGCTGGAAAAAACGAAGAAATGGATTCTCCTCTAGAGCCACCAGAAAGGAATGCACTCCTGCGGACACCTTGATTTTAGCCCAGTAAGACCCGTATGGGAAATCTGACCTACAGAACTAGAAGGCAATACATTTTTATTGTTTTAAGCAACTAGGTTTGTGGTAATTTTTTATAGCAGCAACAGAAATCTAGTACATAACACAAGCATGGATTCTCATGCACCTAGCAGCTGAGTCAACAATTCATCACTCTACAACAATAGCGTTATTACAGCAAATGCTGAAGAATGTCGGATTCAGTTCTACTGAGCCATCCTTTCAGAATAAAGTCATTTATGACCTCCTACATCTTTTTTCAGCAGACTTTTTAAGAGGAGTTGCCAAAGACATCTGGTTAATTTTAACAGAGAATAACTGGAGCCTTTCAGTTTTTTCCTACTAAATTTCCAGAATCTCTAAATCATTTAGTGATAAAAATTCCCCCACAACATTGCCTGTACTGGTCTGAAATTAGTTATTTCATTTAGAATTAATACTAGAATAGCAACTGCTTTCAAACAAATGGTAAGCTAAAATGAAAACGGTATATTTAATTTGAATAAGGAACCTACAATGATATATATAATAAAGGAAGTTTCAAGTTTGCAAAGAAAATGAAAAATATATATTAGAGGTGACAGAAAATGACTGAAGGCATAGTACAAGAGATTAAATAAATACAACCATAGGGTAATTCTGCTCCCTAGTCAGGACATTCATTTCTGCAATGATGAATGTGGTAAGTTAAGAAGGTGGAGGAAGATAACCAGGCTGATCCACTCATGATGACGATCAATTGTGGTGTCTGATCCAGTTTACTTAGGTCAGTGCTTCTATAAGAACTTTGGGTTATTGGTCCAGAGCAGTGTGGCCATTGGTATAGAAACAAATACAAACTATAGACTAAAAGTCACATTTCTACATAGGAGTTCAGTTCATGGAATAGATGGATTTCACTTCCTTAGTTAAGAAGACAATGCTACCAGTTAATGCCTGCCATTAATAGCATATGGGTTAAGAGCTGGGGCATTCAATTCAAGTGGACTTAGAATATATTTCAAATTTTTTCTTTTATTACTTCAGAATTTTGAGCAAGGTCACTTAACCTTTCTAAGCTTCATTTTTCTCATGTGTAAAAGAGGGGATAATATGCCAACTCCCTTAAGGTTTGGCAAAGGATTAAAAAGACAATGAATGTAAAGCATTCTTTACACTACTTTTAACCAAATTGGAAATAAAGAAGTAAAAGCTTTAAAAAGATCATTTAGATCAAACTGTACACTTAAGACCTTTTTGCACATTTTACTGTATTATGTAACATTTTAATAAAAAATCTTTGTTAAAGCACTAGGACCGGATTCTACTAGAGGCAGCACAAAACGATTGTGATGGTGGCTTAAGTTAGTTAGAAGTTCCTTTATTTCTCAGGTAAAAAAAGGTCAGAAGTAGGCAATCCAGGGATGACATAACGACGCTGTGATCATCAGGTACACTCATCTCTTTTAAGTTTATTCTATACTGACTGTCTTCATCCATTATGTCCATCCTTAGTGTTGCTTTATGGCCCAACATGGCTGGTTGATATCCAACCATGACTTACACATTCCAAGCAACAAGGAGCAGTTAGAGAAGGACAAAAAGGGACCCCTCCTAGATGAGTCATTTCTCTTTAAGCAGCTTTCTTGGAAATCTCCCACATTTGTATATACATCTCATTGACTGTAACCTAATCAAATGCCCCATTCTAGCGACTAAGGAGGCAGAAAAATGTATTCTTTTGACTAAGCACACTAATGCCCTAAATGAAATTTGGAATCTGTTACTAAAGAAGAAAATATGAATGGATATGGGTGGCCACTGCATTTTCTGTCACATGTGCTCAATGTTTCTCAAATAGGAAAAGCCAACTTCACTACTATGTTATTTCATCTCACTGGATAAACACAGTATAGCTTTTTCCCCCTTTTAACATCAATGAAACTAAGCAGAAAGCAATTAAAATAATTATATTAAAACTAACACTGGTATATTAATGAAAGGAAGCACAATTGGTACAACATTAAGAGAAAACAATATTAAAGATTCTACGAGGGCAGAATAAAGCTACAGCCAAATTCTCACTGTACCAGTTCTCTTTCCTTCCCCACCAGGGACACTTCAGTGTAAGTCTGTTAGTGCATGACTGCCTTATACACCTAATAGTTTAAAAACGAATAAGAAAAATTCAAGAAAATGCCATCGATTATATAGAACGAATTTCCCACTGGTTTTTTTTCCCCCTAATACATTCTTAAGCTATTCCGGAACAAGGATTCATACAACTATTGACTTCATCATGTTTTGAGAGGCAAGATTTAGGACCATTCATCTTGAAATGGTAATGAAGAAAAAAGATAGTATTCTTTACAACTAAGAGATAATATAAGAAATTTTGCAAGCAAGTTTAGTGTAATTAAAAAATTTACAATAGGTTGCCAGAAAAACTATCACCTTAAACTTATCAATTTTAAATATTTGGAAAAACAATTATTGTCACTGAATACTGAAACCAAAGTCATTCTTAAAGTTGGAGGTTTCTTCTATTTCCGGTCTAGGGGAATGGCCCTGGAAATTGGGCACCATTGGCTTCAGAAACTTGAACTCGCTGGTCCCTGAACCTGCCCTCAGACACACCTCATACTGGTAGCTCTGGGACAGAGTCCCGGTGCCGCTCACGTCCACCAGGTGGCCCGGAAAGGGGCGCTCAGGCACCGAGCAGCGACCCAGCGACGTGGCCCTGCTCCTCCTGCACAGCCGCACCGCGACGAACAGCAGCACCGACAGGAGGAAGAGCGACGACACCGACGCCAGCGCGACGACCAGGTAGACGGTGAGCGGGTCGGCCCGCGCCTGCTCGGCCGCCGCCTCGGGCAGCGGCAGGTAGGGCTGGGAGAAGCCGTCCACCAGCAGCACGTGCAGCGTGACGCTGGCCGAGCGCGGCGGCTCGCCATTGTCCCTGACCTGCACCAGCAGCCTGTGCTTGGGCGCGTCGCGCTCGCTCAGCAGCCTGGCCGTGCGCACCTCGCCGTTGTGCGGCCACACGCCGAACAGCCCGGGCTCCGTGGCCTTGAGCAGCTGGTACGACAGCCAGGCGTTCTGGCCCGAGTCGCCGTCCACCGCCACCACCTTGGTCACCAGGTAGCCCGCCTCGGCCGCCCGGGGCACCAGCTCGGTGCAGGGCGCAGAGCCGTTCTGCAGCGGGTACAGCACGAAGGGCGAGTTGTCGTTGGCGTCCAGCACCAGCACGCGCACCCGCGCCTGGCTGCTCAGCGCCGGCGAGCCGCGGTCCGTGGCGCCCACGCCGAACTCGAAGGCCTGCAGGGCCTCGTAGTCCAGCGACCTGAGGGCGAACAGGTGGCCGTTGTCGGCGTTGATGGACACGAGGGAGGCCAGGGGCAGGTGCGGGTCTTGGGGCGGCAGCAGCGAGTAGGTGAGCTGGGCGTTGGCGCCTGCGTCTGTGTCTGTGGCGCTGACGCTGCCGATGTGCAGGGCGGGGCTGTTGTTCTCGCGGACCCAGAGGGTGTAGGAGGTTTGGGTGAAGGCCGGGGCGTTGTCGTTGACGTCGGAGACCAGCACGGTTATGTTGAGCTCTGTTTTCAGCCTGGGTGTCCCCAAATCAGTGACCGTGATGGTGAAGTTGTATTCGTCTCTGTCCTCTCTGTCCAGCGGTTTCTCTGTTACTAGGGTGTAAAAGTTTTCCAGGGAAGATTTCAGGATAAAGGGTAGATCCTCCCTAATGGAGCAACTTATTTTCCCGTTTTCTTCCGAATCAAGATCTGAAACACTAAAAACTGCAACCACAGTCTCTGGGGAGTTCTCGGGGATCTGTCCGGTAAATGCAGACATAGTCACTTCTGGGGCATTGTCGTTCACATCCATGACCTGAGTAAGAAGGGTGCATTTTCCAGAAAAGCCTCCAGCATCTCTGGCCTCGATGTTGACCTCATAGGACTGAACACTTTCGAAATCAAGTTGTTTTTTAAGTCGAATTTCCCCTGTCATGGGGTTGATCTCAAAGGTTTTGCTAATCTCTTCTGGAGCCTGCAAAAGTGAATAAGAAATCTCTCCGTTGGCTCCTATGTCTGCGTCCGTAGCAGAGACTGTGACAATCACGAAACCTATGGGACTGTCCTCAGGGATCTGCACCCTATAGAAAGGCTGCTCAAATTCAGGGGCGTTATCGTTTATGTCCACGACTTCGATGTAGACCTGAGCGGTGCCAGACCGGGGTGGAGAGCCACCATCCTGAGCGGTGAGGGTTAACCTGAGCTCAGGTTCCTCCTCACGATCCAGCGCTTTGTCCAGCACCAGCTCAGCATATTTCCTGCCATCGCTGCGTTTGCGGGTGAGGACTCGAAAGTAGGAGTTGGGACTGATTATATAGTTCTCAATATTATTTCGGCCTATGTCCACATCCTGAGCATTCTTCAGAGGAAACGTAGTCCCAGGAGGACTGCTCTCTGATATCTTTAGCAACATATCTCTGTCCACGAACACCGGAGCATGGTCATTTATGTCTATTACTTGTAGCTCAGCTTGAAAAAACTCTAAGGGATTCTCTAGCAACACCTGGAAACGCAGCACACAGGGCTCCATGTGACCACACAGTTCCTCACGGTCCAGTTTCTCATTTAGCAACAAATCCCCGGTCTCCTGATCGAGCTGCAAATGCAGTTTGTTCCTTTTGGAAATGACCCTAGCCCCGCGCCTGGAGAGTTCCCTTTGCCCCAGACCCAGGTCCTTTGCTAAATTGGTTACAAAAGAATTCCCTTCCGTTTCCTCCACCACAGAATAGCGCCTAGGTTCAGTGCCCGCCAGAGATAAGCCCAAGAAGAGAAAGAAGAAAAGGACTTGCCTTTGTCTGCAAATGAGCTTCCTGCTGGCCTCCATTGTTCTTGCTTGGTACAGCCTCCGGCGAGGGTGGTTCCGCAGAGCTGTAAAGACCTCAGTATCGGAGACTGTGGTCAATCCGCAAGATACCTCAGAAGTATTCCGATGAATAGCCCTTTTCAGAGGACTCAGTTCTTCTGTAGCATCCACCCTTCCCGTGGGCTTCCAGGCTCTGCTGGTAAGTTTTGCGTGTCAATGGAGCCGCAGCTGCGGTTCTGGGTATACCTTCTTATCCTGCAGCGCCACCACGCGTCCTCACAGGATATTACATTTTCTGGGATGAAAATGGATGCAATATCCCCCTTTTCTATATGTACCACCAAGCTATGTAACGTTACAAGACTTTTACTATCGCCGGACCTTATGACACAGACAATTGTCTGAGGGCCACACAAGAGAAATGACATTAGTAGGGACTTTCTACTTTCAATAACGCTGAGTTTGGAGCAAAAAGAAAATATGTAAAAGCCTGGCTGAGAAGAAAGAATATATGCAGGAAATTTTAAAAATATATGATTGGACTAACATAGAAAACTTTCAGAATTATATACTTTTATTGCCATGAACTACGGGAATAATTAGTAGCTATGAACCTTGGACAAATTATTTAAACTTTGCCTCAGTTTCCTCATCTGTAAAGTGGAGATAATGATAGTACGCGCCACATAGGACTGCTGTAAGTTTCCACCTGACAGATGAGGAAATTGAGGCAAAAAGAGATTAACCTTATAAACACACACACACAAACCAGGCATGTAATTTGATGTCATCAGGTAGCTGAGTTTCCATGAGTCCATTGCCATGACTAGAAAAACACCCAAGATTCAGGTGGTAGAAGAATGCATGAGCAGGATTATCTCAGATAGAAGTTATCCTGTCAGGTGATGAAACAGGACAGGCTGGAGAGTTTGTCTGATAGAGGTATAACCTGTGACAGGAGTGGTGATTCAGTATCTCAGAAGGATGTCCTATTTTTGTTAATTCCACTTCTCTTCTTACAGCACAAATTTTAAAAAACCTTTTATTCTGAAAAATGTCAAACCCCACAAAGAAAGAGAATAGTATAAAGAACGCCTCGCTACTCATAACTAGCTTCAACAATTATCAATATTTTGCCATAACTGTTTACTCTATCTCCCCAACATTTTCACTTCCCAAATTTCACCCATAAATACTTCATTATACATCTCTAACTTTAATGACTTAAAAAAAAACCCTACAATGCCATTACCACATCTAAGAAATTAGGTTAATATTATTTAATGTCCATCTAAATTCAGATTTCTCCAATTCTCTCAAAGTTGTTATGGTTGTTTGAATCAAGATCCAAACAAGATCCACCACACATTATATTTGGTTGGTATGTCTCTTAATTTCTTTCATTGTATAAAATTCCTTCCTCTGCTTTTCCATCTCATTGATTTGTTGGAAAAACTGGATGATTTTACCTTGACACTATGAGAACAACAAGATTTTACTGCTGTGAAATTTTTTTTTGTCTTTAGACTATATTCCATTAGTAATGCACAGTAATAATACTATTTTAAGAGTTACCGTCACTCGCTTATATTCAGAATACAGCTATAAAAATTATCTGGGTAATTGTTAAAGAAAAAGCAGTTCCAGATTATTTTAAGAAACAAAGCTTCTCCTTAACTCCCCAGAATCTCTAAGTAATTTAACTATAATTTGTTTCTCTTTATATTACATGTTTAAAACTATTCTTTTTCTTATACTTTCTCAATTCAGCACGGAAGTATATTGATAGACACTTTTCAAAAGTTTCAAATTAAAGGAGAAAAACGTGTTAAAAAGTAGGTAGGGACTACTGCAGAAAAACTGTAGTGTGAAAAAAATAATAAACTAACGAAGCAATCAAAATTATGTAATATTTCTACTCAGGGCCATTAATCTTTTCTGTCAAATAAAGGTCATATATTTAGATAACAAGGAGAAAGCACAGATTGATCTTTCAATTTTTTTTTACTTGAGATTTGGTTAGATCAGAGCTTTAATAATAATAGCTGAGGAGCCGGCCCTGGCCGAGTGGTTAATTTCGCGCGCTCTGTTTCCGCGGCCCAGGGTTTCCCTGGTTGGGATCCCAGGCGCGGACACGGCATTGCTCATCAGGCCACGCTGAGGCAGCGTTCCACATAGCACAATCAGAGGCACTCACAAACTAGAATATACAACTATATGGGGGGTGGGGGCGGGCTTTGGAGAGAAGAAGAAGAAGAAAAAAAGGTTGGCAACAGATGATCGCTCAAGTGACGATCTTTAAAAAAAAAGTTAACTGATCCAGAAAAGCTAGATTATTGGTTTGTAATAAAGTAAAAGCACAGACCAATACATACATTATTTTCAAATACAGAAAAGACTGAACAAGAATATGAATATGAAAAAAGATTTCTTCTCCTTAATTAGGGAGAAACTTGTCAGGAGATATCCAATGACAAACAAAAAGAAACAGTATAGCATCATAGCAAGGTCCCAGAATCAGACAGCTCTAAGAGAGATGCTCAGCTCTGCCATTTATTCGTTGGTGACCTTAGTGAGGTCACTGAACCTCTATAAACATCTACTTCCTCATTTCTAAAATACCTCCCCTATAGGTTTACTTCCAAGATTAAAAGTCAGAATAATGTATGATGCATAGTAAGTGCTTTTTAAAAGGCTTTAAAAGATACTCCACAATCTGTGCCCCTAAAACTTAGGGTCGGTATACTTGTACAGCACTCTAATCAACTCAGAAAAGTAGCAATAAAATTTTAAGACAATGAAAACCAATTTAAAATATCTTAAACAAGATTTACCATGTAATAGACTGCACAAAATGTATAACTGAGATTAAAATATGACATATATACATTCAATGCTTTGTGGAGGGTTATTAGGGCTAAAGCTGGATCCTTTTCGCTGTAAAGAAATTTATTCTGTGACTTTAAGAATACTTGAAATAATGTGGAAGCACTCCTCTACAGGTTAACTCAGGATAAATTTCTTACTAGGAATATATTCAGACACAATATAGGCATTTATTTTTCATTTTTTATCAGAAACCCAAATCATTCCCAAATGAAGGATTTTCTTCCACTTCCCTCCCTGTGTTCTGTGACTGCAGACTAGGGATGATGGGCTTCAGGAACTTGAACTCACTGGTCCCTGAACCTGCCCTCAGACACACCTCATACTGGTAGCTCTGGGACAGGGTCCCGGTGCCGCTCACGTCCACCAGGTGGCCCGGAAAGGGGCCCTCGGGCACCGAGCAGCCACCCAGCGACGCGGCCCTGCTCCTCCTGCACAGCCGCACCGCGACGAACAGCAGCACCGACAGGAGGAAGAGCGACGACACCGACGCCAGCGCGACGACCAGGTAGACGGTGAGCGGGTCGGCCCGCGCCTGCTCGGCCGCCGCCTCGGGCAGCGGCAGGTAGGGCTGGGAGAAGCCGTCCACCAGCAGCACGTGCAGCGTGACGCTGGCCGAGCGCGGCGGCTCGCCATTGTCCCTGACCTGCACCAGCAGCCTGTGCTTGGGCGCGTCGCGCTCGCTCAGCAGCCTGGCCGTGCGCACCTCGCCGTTGTGCGGCCACACGCCGAACAGCCCGGGCTCCGTGGCCTTGAGCAGCTGGTACGACAGCCAGGCGTTCTGGCCCGAGTCGCCGTCCACCGCCACCACCTTGGTCACCAGGTAGCCCGCCTCGGCCGCCCTGGGCACCAGCTCGGTGCAGGGCGCAGAGCCGTTCTGCAGCGGGTACAGCACGAAGGGCGAGTTGTCGTTGGCGTCCAGCACCAGCACGCGCACCCGCGCCTGGCTGCTCAGCGCCGGCGAGCCGCGGTCCGTGGCGCCCACGCCGAACTCGAAGGCCTGCAGGGCCTCGTAGTCCAGGGACCTGAGGGCGAACAGGTGGCCGTTGTCGGCGTTGATGGACACGAGGGAGGCCAGGGGCAGGTGCGGGTCCTGGGGCGGCAGCAGCGAGTAGGTGAGCTGGGCGTTGGCGCCTGCGTCTGTGTCTGTGGCGCTGACGCTGCCGATGTGCAGGGCGGGGCTGTTGTTCTCGCGGACCCAGAGGGTGTAGGAGGTTTGGGTGAAGGCCGGGGCGTTGTCGTTGACGTCGGAGACCAGCACGGTTATGTTGTGCTGGGTTTTCAGCCTGGGGGATCCCATGTCAGTGACCGTGATGGTGATGTTGTACTCGGCCTGGCTTTCTCTGTCCAGCGGGCTCTCTGTTACCAGGGTGTAGAAATTCTCTACAGATGGCTTCAGGACAAAGGGGAGATCATCTTGGATGGAGCACACCATCTTTGCATTGTTCCCTGAATCTCTGTCTCTAATCCTAAAAACAGCTACGACTGTCTCGGGTGAATTTTCTGCAACTGGGCTAGTAAGCGATGACATGATCAGTTCCGGTGGATTATCATTTATATCTGTTACGTGAACCACCACAGTACACTTTCCCGAAAGCCCTCCGCCATCTTTGGCCTGAATAGTTAATGTATAAGTTTGCATCGCCTCATAGTTCAGTTCGGCTTTAAGATGAAGACCGCCAGATGTTGAATTGATTTCAAATGTTTTGAGAATTCTTTCAGTGGCATAAAAAAATGCATAATTTATTTCCCCATTACTTCCGGTATCTAAATCTCTAGCTGACACGGCGACAACCAGGGAGCCAACAGGGCTGTTCTCGGGCACCTGCACCTTGTAGAGCGACTGTACAAATTCAGGGACGTTGTCGTTTATGTCCAAAACCAGGATTCGTACGAGGGCGGTCCCGGATCTGGGCGGAGAGCCGCCATCCAAGGCCGTGAGGGTTAAGCTGAGCTCAGGCACCTCTTCGCGATCCAGCACTCGATCCAGTACCAATTCGGGATAGATATTCCCCTCCCCACCATCATGGACGTTAATATGGAAATAGGCATTGGGGCTGATGGTGTAGTTTCTCAGGTTGTTGATCCCAACATCTGAATCCTGTGCACTTTCTAGGAGAAAGGCCGCCCCTGGAGTGATACTTTCTAGTATTTCCAAGAGAATCTCTCTATCTAGAAATCCTGGAGAATGATCGTTGATGTCTCTGACCCACAGTTCAGCACGGAAAATCTGAAAAGGCTTTTCCAGTAACAACTGGAAAGGCAGCACACAGGGCTCTGTGGGGCCGCACAGTTCCTCTCGGTCTAACTTCTCATTTAGAAGTAAATCACCCGTAAGCGGATTGAGTAGTAAAAATCGTATGTTCTCATCTGAAACGATTCTAGATCCCCGGGCTGAGAGCTCCCCCACCCCCAACCCCAGGTCATTTGCTAGGTTGGCCAGAAAGGTGCCTCTCTCGGTTTCCTCCGTCACAAAATACCGAAGCGGTTCCGCGCCAGCCCAAGACACTCCCAGAAATATACAGAGAAAGAGAACTTGCCTTTTCTGCACCGCAGGCTCCATTCTGGCCTCCATTCTTCGTTTAATCGGTCTTTCAAAAACACTTTCGCTTGGCCTCAAGCAGCTCTCAGAAATGACAGCGACCTAATCCTTAGAAATGAGCTGGATAATAGCAATGCTTGTGGGGAGAGGTCCCCACTTTTCCCAAACTCCTTTTCCCACCGTTTCCTTTCTTTTACTTTTCTTGTCTGGCCAGCTTTCCTCTTAATACTGGAATCTGCAACCTCCTTTGTGCGAATATTTTTTTCTTTTTAGCCAGCAGCGCCACCTTGCGTTTTGTGGATGTTATTCCCGTTTTCAAGAATAGAATAAAAAGATGGCGGATTAAAGCAACTGCGACAGGAGAGATTTTTTTCCCCCAAAGGTATTTGCTGTTTTATTTCATCTTTTTCCTCAAATGGTCACGGTAATACTAGTAAGTAAGTGCTTACATCGTTTTCCCCTCTGTTAGTCTAAATTCGTAGAAAAATATATCTGTTTTCCTTAATCTAGGGGCATGAGATTAAGCTCTGGCTCCCCACCAGGAGTAAATTCTCAGACATCCTTCTCCTGCTTTTAAAATTGATAGTAAAGAATATATAAGAAAATGGAATCTCCGTCAAACAATCAACAAATATTGGTTGGTGACCTTTTATTGATTTGTAAACCGCTTAACGATAATGCTGTTCATACTGCAGAGTAACTGGACTTTTTTTCAGTGTCTTGTGAATTAATTAGTAATTCTTCCAGTTTCACAGTTTTCACTCTTTACCCGTGATATTTTCTGGAACACTTTCTGCCCTCCCAAACTCCACCCGTCACCTGAAGTATTATATATAAATTAGTATTCACATATAATTTCAATGGCTAGTATCTCCAAGAATATGCAATGAATACTCTTAAAATTAATAGTAGCAAGTAGGTCATTCTTGCCTTTGTGGAAGTGCATTCGTCTTTAACTATGAAGGTTGATCTCAATTTGGGGTAAATGCTCCTTTTTTGGATCAAGAAGGTTTTCTTCTTTATTTCGTATTTTAAGAGTAATTTTTGATATCTGTTAAAATTGTAGTTTTATTCTTTAGCTTCTTAATTCTCAAGTTCTTGATATAAAGGACATTTAACCATGATGTATTATTGTTTTAATGCACAGATGGATTTGATGTGCCAACGTTGTCTTAGGATTTTTCTGGCCCATGTTGCTCTGTGTGTGTGTGTGTGCGTGTGTGTATTTAATTTCTATGGTTTTAGTATTAAACTATTCTGGCCTCATAAAATGGGTTAGGAAGCGTTCCATCCATTTTTATGCAACAGAATAGTTTTTATAATTATATCATCATGTTTCTACATGCTTAATTACAACTTGCCATTTAAATGGGTCGGGTTTGGTGACTTTGCTGGTGGTAAATCTATAGCTGTCTTTTCCACTTTACTTTTGGTTATTAATCTGTCCAGATTTTGTTTCCTTTTAAAGTAATTTGTACTTTATTTTAAAAACCATTCATTATCTGGATTTGTAAATTTCTTGGTATTATGTGTTCTTTGTATTTATCTTTAATTACATCCCTAGTCTTATGAGTAATGTTTAGTATTTTATCACCTTTTTATTCTTAGGGAGACTTACAAGGTTTCTATCTCACTGATCTTTTAAAATGCATTTTTTTCAAAATAATATATGACCTTGGTTCAAAATCAAACACAAAATAAAATACAAGTTTTCTGCCCTTTCCCTCCTCACTTTTCTAGCTCCCTTCTCAAGAAGCAGCCATTTTAAACTCTTTTAGTTATCTCTTTTGACATTAATCTGTATTCTGATTAATTAATTTTAGACATTATCAGTTGACTCCTATTATGTTGGATTAGGTTTTAGCTCTTGTACTCTTCCAAGGTCCCTTCATGCCTTCTTTCACTTGCTGTGTCATTAGGAGCATTGTTGTGTACTAATTATATTTTCTTTCTTTTTTCCTTGCAGTTAATAATTGCCTTGCTTTTTCATTTACTTGGTTTTCTTTATATCTGTCATTTGTTCTTCCCACACTTCCAATTTCTTCTCGGTACGGTTTTCCCCATGGTCATTCCCATATCTCCTGAGCTATCAATTTTCCTTTAAATTGGGTGGTTGCTCTCTACATCTGCTGCACAGCTTTCATCCTGCTACTTTGATTTCCTATCCTTCTTGGAATTCTCTTTGCCTTTATTCTGGTTGGATTTCCTATTTCTAGGATTTTATTTCTTCCTCTTTTTGGTTTATGCTGTGGCTATAATAGATCACATCCTCCAATAGTTTTCATCTGATTGAAAAGATGTCAGGGGACTTGCTGATGATATCCTTCAAAATGCTTGTCTCTTGAGTCATCCAGCTCCAACCTGGACTAGTTGTTCACTATACTCAGACACTCAGATCCCAGTTGTCACCCTCAGATCATCCTTCAACATCATCTGGAGATTCATTTCACTTCTGTTCTGTTTTGGATTTTCTCTTTTCTGTTTCTTCTGACTTCCTCTTTCTTAGATTACTCTCTCATTTTGATAGATATCTTCCAGTAGTTTCCAGAGAAGAGTGTATGAGAGTTAAATTTTGTCGTGACCTTGAGTGTATTAAATTATCTTTATTCTGCCCTCAGACTTGATTGGAAATTTGACTGATTATAGAGTTTTAGGTTGGAAATAATTTTTCTTCAGAATGTTGGAATATTTTGTCAATGAGCTCCCTAAACCAGTGTGCTTGTTAAGAAGTATAAAGCTAATCTTATTTTACATCTTCTGTATGTGATCTATATTTTTATTTCTTGTTGTAGTATTTTGTCATTGTCCCAAGACTTTTAAAATTAAACAGTGATGTGTCTTGATTTGAGCTTATTTTCATCCATTGTATAGGACAGTTGGTAAGCCCTTTCAATTAGGAAACTAATTTCCTCCAGCTCTTAGAAATTTTCTTCAATTCATTGATAAATTTTTTTCCTGCTCTCTCTTTGTTTTTTGTTTTTTGTTTTTTTTTTGAATTCCTGCAATTCAGATGTTAGACCTCTGGTATGGTCTCTAATTTCCTTATTTTTTTCTCTCCTGTTTCCCATTTAAAAATATTTTTGCAGTATTTCCTGGGATATTTTCTTAACTTTATCATCAAGCCCTTCTATTGAGATTTTTGTTTCTTTATTATGTTCATGCTTTCCAAGAGCCCTCTTTTTGTGCTTATTTCTTAGATGCAATAACTTCTTTTCTCATCTGATGATATTAATAATAGGTTGTTTATTCAAGTTTTCTTCTTTCTGCAAACTTTTGATTGTCTCCAGTTTACTTTTTTTCCCTTTGCCTTGTTTTTATTTCTGTATTTCTTTTTAGAAACTTTCTCCAGATGTCTCAGTCAGGTGTCTGTTCTTAGTTTGGGAGACTAACGAGCTGAGTGATAGCTCTGAGCATGTTGACAGGGCTTGTCCAGTTTGGTCCTTACCCTAAGGTGAACTGGGAGCAGTTTTGGTTGGGGAAATATCAGCATCAGTGTGATTAGGTCTTTTTCCACTTGGGCTGGTCAGATTCCCCAACTCTTTAAAATCTCCTACCCAGAAGAAAAGGTGTGGATTGAAAAGGTAAAGGACTGAATGGTGGAAGAGGAGTGGAGGTCTGCGTCATTCAGGATAGGCTAGGTTAGGCTTCACTACCAGACAACTCCAGATCTCAATGGCTTAACACAATGAAGGCTGATTTCTTTCTGCACTACATATCCTGTACAGTTCAGCATGATCCCTTCCTCAGTTGTCAGTCAGGGACCCAGGCTTCTGGAGATTCCATCTCCACATATGCTTTCATGATCACCACAGTAGGGAAATTAATGTGTTAAACTATGCTCTGTCTCCCAAAGCTTCAGCTGAGAGGTAATATATATCACTTCTTCTCACATTTTATTGGCCAAAGGAAATTACATAGCCGCACATAATTTAGAGAGGAAATAGAATTGAAATTCTGCCATATGTCTGAGATGAAGAGAACTGAAATATTTGTAATTGCTCCCAGTGACTATCATAGTATTTTAACAATCAGCATTCAATATTTAGATGATCACTTATTTCCACTACTCATATTACCCCGCCCTCAATTTTGCCAGTAGAACCTCTCCTAGAATGACTCTTCCTTTTTCAGTCATCAGAAAACAAAACTCCACACTTCTGCTAGGGTCAGCGAAGTGGGTTACTCAGTGACTAGAGGGGGAAAAGTGATCTGACTACTAGAGATTTAACTGCTTCTCCGGAAATTTTAACACAATCCTCCTTAGTTGGCACCCTATCATCATTTTAGAGTATCTAGGGCTGACATTCCTGATGCTTCTGAAAATCCTGCTGTCTAAGCAGGATTGGTTCTCAGCTTTTCCCACTTGAGGATTGGTAGTTGGTTTGTCAGGTCTACTAAGACATCCATCTGCTTTCCAGCGATTAGGATTTTTCTTGGTTGTCTTCTACTTTATTCTCTCCATCCTTGTAGGTTATGTTTTTGAAAATAATCTTTTCACTTCTGTGTTAGTGCATTTTTAGAGCGAGCCAAATTAAAGTTGTGTGTCCAGTCCACCAATTTAACTCAAAATACCCTGATATTTTCAAAGACATAGATTTATGTTTAATTGTTCAAATCTTCTGTGGTTTTTATTCTATTTAATTAATTTATATTTTTATATTTATAATCCATTCCTTTTATTTTACTTATTTTTTTAAATTATTTTTCTTGGATATTGAGTTGTTTGCTTTTTTCCTCAAAAAACTTTGATTTCTAAGATATGCATGTAAGCCTACAATTTTCTCTGTTCATTCTTTGGTTCTTACCTTAAATATCAGTTTATTAAAGAAGCTTACTATATCAGCTAGAGTTATGTTCTATACATAATTTCTGTATATAAGTATATTCTATATAATTTCAGCCTGAAATTGTAGAAAAACCCATAACAACAATGGCTTACACAAAATTGAATTTTATTTTTCTCTCATAAACGAAGGCCAGTAGCTGAAATGTGCTCCATGATATCTGGGACCCAGTCTTTGTTCCATCTTCTTGCTTTACTATCTTCAGGACATGGCCTTTACCTCATAGTCCAAGATAGATGCCTAATATCCAGCCATTACATCTCCATTCAGACCAGCAAAAAGGAGAAAGGGAAGGCTGTGCCTTCTTTTGTTAAAGACTACTTCTGTGAAGTATTCCATTGCACTGTGCTCATATCTCACTGGCCATAATTTAGTTATAAGACCACTCCCAGTCACAACAGAGGTTGGAAAATAAAATCTCTAACCAACATATCCACATGGGCAACTAAAAAAATTGGAGCTCTATTAGTAATAAATAAGGGGAAAACATATATTTGGGTAACATTAGTAGTCTATGTCATACTCACTCAGAGCACACCTATAGCTCCCACTGCCCACTAGAAGCAGATAGGGTCAAATAAATTGCCTGACTTGATTGGTTATTAGAGGAGCATATGATAGTATTTCTCCATATTGGTGGTGTGTTTTGTAGCCAAAGGAATTCTTATTGATTAAAAATTTTTTTTATTGAGATAACATTGGTTTATAACATTATATAAATTTCAGGTTTACATAATTATATTTCAATTTCTATGTAGATTACATCATGCTCACCACCCAAAGACTAATTACTGTGCGTCACCACAGTGCCTATTACTCCTTATGTCCTCTTTCCTCCCGTATTCCCCCCTGGTAACCACCAATCTAATCTCTATGTCTATGTTTTTGTTTGTTGTTCTTGTTGTTTTTATCTTCCACTTATGAGTGAAATCATATGGTATTTGACTTTCTCCATCTGACTTACTTCACTTAGCATAATACCCTCAAGGTCCGTCCATGTTGTTGCAAATGGCAAGATTTCATCTTTCTTATGGCTGAGTAGTATTCCTTTGTACATATATACACCACACCTCCTTTATCCATTGTTCCCAAGTCTTAGCTATTGTGCATAATGCTGCAGTGAACATAGGGTACATATATCTATTCAAATTAGTGTTTTTGTGTTCCTTGGATAGATACACGGAAGTGGAATTGCTGGAGCATATGGTAATTTAGTCTTATTTTTTGAAGAATCTCCTTACTGTTTTCCATAGTGGCTGCACCAGTTTACATTCCCACCAGTAGTATATAAGAATTTCCTTTTCTCCATAACCTCTCCAGCACTTATTTGTTATCTTGTTAATTATAGCCATTCTGACAGGCATGAGGTGACATCTCATTGTAGTTTTGATTTGCATTTCCCTAATAATTAGTGATGTTGAGCATCTTTTCATGTGCCTGTTAGCCATCTGTATATCTTTCTTTGGAAAAATGTTTGTTCAGATCTTTTGCCCATTTTTAATTGGGCTGTTTGTTTTTGTGTTGTTGAGTTGTATGAGTTCTTTAAATATTTTGGAAATTAACCCCTTATTGGAAATATGATTTGCAAATATCTTCTCCCAAATGTTAGGTTGTCTTTTTGTTTTTCCTTGGAGAAGCCTTTTAGTTTGATGTAGTCCCACTTTTAAATTTTTTCTTTTGTTTCCCTTCCCTGGTAAGACCTGAATTCAAAAAGATAATGCTAAGCCCGAATTTGAAGAGCATACTGCCTGTGTTTTCTTCTAGAAGTTTTGTGGTTTCAGGTCTTCCATTCAAGTCTTTAATCCCTTTCAAGTTAATCTTTGTGTATGGTGTAAGATAATGGTCTACTTTTCTTGTTTTGCATGTGGCTGTCCAGTTTTCCCAGCACCATTTATTGAAGAGACTTTCCTTTCTCCATTGTATGTTCTCAGCCCCCTTGTCAAAAATTAGCTGTCTGTAGATGTGTGAGTTTATTTCTGGGTTCTCAATTCTGTTCCATTCATCTGTGTGTCTGTTTCATTCCAGTACCATGCTGTTTTGGTTACTATAGATCGTAGCATATTTTGAGATCAGGGAGTGTGATGCCTCTAGCTTTGCTCTCTTTTCTCAGGATTCCTTTGGCTCCTCAGGGTCTTTTGTTTAATATAAATTTTAGGATTCTTTGTTCTATTTCCATGAAAAATGTCACTGGGACTTTGATAGAGATTTCATTGAATCTGTAGATTGCTTTAGGAAGTATGGACATTTTAACTATGTTGATTCTTCCAACCCATGAGTACGGAATATCTTTCCATTTCTTTGTGTCTTCTTCGATTTCTCTCAACAATAGTTTTCAGTGTACAGGTCTTTCACCTCTTTGGTTAAATTTATGCCTAGGTATTTTATTCTTTTTGTTGGGATTGTATTCTTAATTTCTCTTTCTGCTATTTCATTGTTAGTGTATAGAAATGCAACTAGCTTTTGTATGTTGATTTTCTACCCTGCAAGTTTACTGTATTCATTTATTATTTCCAATATTTTTTCTGTGGATTCTTTAGGCTTTTCTTTATATAGAATCATGTCATCTGCAAATAGTGACTGTTTCACTTCTTCCTTTCCAATTTGGATCCCTTTTCTTTCTTTTTCTTGCTGGATTGTTCTGGCTAGGACTTCCAATACTGTGTTGAATAAGAGTGGTAACAGTGGGTATCGGTGTCTTGTTCCTGTTCTTAGGGGAATAGCTTTCAGTTTTTCACTGTTGAGTATAATGTTGGCTGTGGGTTTGTCATGTATGGCCTTTATTATGTTGATGACTTTCCTTCTATACCCGTTTTACTCAGGATTTTTAATCATAAAATGGATGTTGAATCTTGTCAAATGCTTTCTCTGTGTCTATTGATATGATCGTGTGATTTTTATTCTTCATTTTGTTAATGTGGTGTATCACATTGATAGATTTTCAGATGTTGAACCATTCTTGGGTCTCTGGAATAAATCTCACTTGATCATGGTGTATGATCTTTTTAATGTATTGTATTTGATTTGCTAGTAGCTTGTTGAGAATTTTTGCATCTATGTTCATCAGTGATATTGGCTTGTAATTTTCTATTTTTCTGTTGTCCTTGTCTGGTTTGGGTATCCTGGAAATGTTGGCTTCATAGAATAAGTTAAGAAGCACCCCCTCCTCTTCAGTTTTTGGGGAGGGTTTGAGGAGGACAGGTATTAAGTCTTTGAATGTTTGGTAGAATTCAGTGGGGAAGCTCTCTGGTCTTGGACTTTTGATTTTTGGGAGCTTTTTGATTGCTCTTTCAATCTTCTTACTAGTGATTGGTCCATTCAGATTCTCTGTTTCTTCTTAATTCAGTTTTGGAAGGTTTTTCTAATTCTAAGAATTTGTCCATTTCCTTTAGATTTTCCAATTTGTTGGTGTGTATTTTTTCATAGTATTCTCTTATAATCCTTTGTATTTCTGTAGTGTCTGTTGTAATTTCTCTTCTTTCATTTCTGATTTTGTTTATTTGAGCCTTCTCTCTTTTTTTCTTGGTCAGTCTAGCTAAAGGTTTATCAGTTTTGTTTGTAGCCAAAAGAATTTTTGTTGCAGTGAAAGCTTAGCCCCCAAAGCAATAACGTAATAAATTCAGTAGCTGGTCAAGATCCTTTGAACCAATAATGACTTACCCAGTGTGCTAGTGGCACCTGTCATGCATTCCTTCTTCCTTTTATGAACTTTAAAAAAATTCAGGTTGTGGAAAGCTTAAAACTCCATTTTACAGACTTCGTTGAATTATTATTCTGGATGTAAATTAGGTTTTGCCGGCAAGATGCTGTCTCATGAGCCTTAGAAGACAGGGAAAGGTCATCTTCCCACCATTGTTGCTGTTGACCAAAGAAGGTAAAAAAGATGTGAGTACTTGCAGCCAAGTCAGCATTTCTGTGTCTGGCCATCAGTTTTATTGTGGAAGCCAGACACTGTGTTCCAGTGTGTAGTTACCAGTTTTGGAGGTGGGAGAGGACATTGTGGGAGCAGTAGTTTTGGCAGTAGCAGTAGCAGCAGCTTCCTGGTTTCTGCACTGCAGCAATGGTAGTATGCCTTTGAAACCAGGAGGTCAGTGCTGACTCTCTCACTTCTGCTTGTCCAGTTCTTCCAATATTGTAAGCATCTAATTCCCTCTATCGAATGTGTTTTCTTTTTGCTAGATATACATACAGTGGTTTCTTTTCTTGTTGTTGTTCTGAACTCTGAATAATTCACCCAAACTCAAAGTTTTATATCTTCACTCAGATTATAAGGAATAGGAGCTTCTCAATTAGAGTGTGTAAAGGAAAAGATGTAAAATATGGAACCATCAAGCAGTTAAGGCACTGTTCCCTTAAGCTAACACATCTTAGTTTAAGAATAGGGAAGAATAAAAATTACAGGTGCACTCCTGAGAGACTAAGGATGAAAATGTTTAGTAAATTTAATGTATATTTTTTAAAGAAACAGGATATTGAAACTGAATCATAGACACTTTCTTTCCTCATATGTAACACAATAAATAAAAATTAGTTTAAAAATTTTATTATCTGTGAATAAATAAGGAAAGCACTCAACATCACATCATACATTTTAAAGATGCTAGCTGGCTCACATATTCTAAATGATACATTGTTAGGTAAATGAAGTAAGTATCAAATGTAAAGAATACATGAGCATTTTATAAAAATAAAGAAATAAAATATTTTGTTATAGTGTTTGTTTATAAAGCCAGATGATAAAATAAGAGACTGAAATTCATTAATTTATTCAACACTATTCATCTATATTTACTTCAATATGTATTTTTCTAAGCAGAGTAGAAAAGAGCCCTTTCCATCAGGAGCTTATAGTTTAGTGGGGAAGGGAGATCATTGATTTGGCTTGGCAGAGAACCCAGTGAATGGAACATTAGATTCAACGGATTCAAAGAAGAAAAAGCCTAATATATCACTGAACTGATGGCAAAATTGAATCTTCAAATTGAAAAGACATTAGGCAGAGCTTCTCATTTTTGAAACTGATGGTATAGATAATTCAGATGACCCTCCTGTGGAAAACAATACAAAATAATAGACAAGACTTTTAAAAAAAAAATCACTTAAAAATATCAAAGAGCTAAAATCAAAGTAGTAAATATAGTGAAAAAAGCCCAATTTTTGATGGAAGCCTGTAATAGAAGGGTAAACAGTATACTGGAACAAGAAAACTTATTATTCCCTCAAAGCATTTGAAAATATTTGCCCTTGGGCTTTGATTTGAAGCTATGTGAGATTAAAGAAGTATAAATCAAGGCTCACAGCCAACTGACTGTGCTGCATATTATACAGAGGTCCTCCTTGTTTTGAGGGACCCCACAAGGCTACATCTGCAATATAACAACAGTGTAAACCCCAACAAATCTAAACCTCCTCCCTCCCCCCAACTCCAGGAAATTATATAGAAAGCTCCCTGATATTAAGTAGAGCAGAAGAAAAAGAAAAGAAAAGAAAACATGGGTGGGAAATTCTAGCTACAGATTGGTCCTCATGTGTTTTGTATTTTGAAGATGCATAGGTTGAGTTTCAAGAAACCTCAAGTGTAAATTTGGTTTGTGGTGGTCCCCTACTGATAATGTTTCCAGGATCCTGGCTGAAACAAATGAAGATACATTTTGAAGATATAACATGAAACCAAGGCTTTTAGGACAACCTACAAATAAATTTTCAAGGGCAATCAACCATGAGTCACACAAAGAAATAAAGACAACAAGAATTAGAAGAATCAGAAAGAATATAGCAGCAATAGGTCCATATTGGAAGTATCAGACAGATTTAAAAACCAATTATACTTTACCATATCTAAGTAAATAAATGGCATACGTGAAAATATCTGCATGGAATGGATTGAAGGGTACACTGAGTTCCAGGAAAAAATGATACAAAAATTATCAAAATCAAGACATAACCTGATAAAGATAATGAATTTCAAGGATAGAAAGCAAGTCACCTACAGCTCAAGCAAACAGTCTTCAGACTTCTCTTCATCAACGTTTAATACCAAAACACAAAGGAAGTGTCTACAAGGTTCTGAGAGGAATAAATTATGGCTCAATAATTTTATACCTAGCCAAGATGTTGTTCAAGTACAAAGATAACAATGTAGCAAACAGGAAAGAATTCATGGAACATTGCATTAGCACTCATGAGTGCTTTTTGAAAAAAACTACTTGATGAAATTCAGCCAACTATAGATGAACTGAGAAACTATGAAGAAGAAACTGAGGTAATGTTTGATGTCAACAAATCTCTGAAAAAAGAAAGTTGACTGAAGAATTTTATACCCAGCTAAATTATACTTCTCAAGCATGTGATAATTCAAGAAGTATAGCACTTATAAACTCTTATTTAAAGAACTACATCTGATAAAATCCAGCAAACCAAGAGATGAAACAATACAAAAGATTCATGTATGGAGAAGCTAGGATAAAATGACTGACAGTAAAGACTGCATTTCATTCCAGTTTGAGCAAACCAGTTTATCTCAATTCCCTCCTGAAACCTCATTTAAAGAATAGAGAGCACAGGTTTAAAATAAATGGACCTATAAAGAGAAAAAGAATGGGAGAAGAGTAAACAGCAGGGGAGAAAAGTCACTAAAATTTTTGGAAGATGCAAAGTGTACATTTCCAATTGTAACAATTGGTTATGGAAAGATTTCATTTTTTTTTCTGTTGTCAAATGAGAGTAGAAGGGTCAGGGGAGAAGTTGATAGGAAGAAAATCCGCCAGCCCTGTGGTGTAGTGGTTAAGTTCAGCACTCTCTGTGTTGGTGGCCAGGGTTTGTCAGTTCAGATCGTGGGTGTGGACCTACACCACTCATCAGCCATGCTGTGGTAGAAACCCACATATAAAGTGGGGGAAGATTGGCACAGATGTTAGCTCAGGAAGGAAGGAAGGAAGAAAAGGAAGAGAAGGAAGGAAGAGAAAGAAAAGTCAAATCCAGTCAAAGCAATGATTGATACTGAGGGTCCAGGGAGAGGCTGAAAATCTATATGAGGAACACTTATATCTGAGAATTCCTTGCCCAGTCAGTGGAGAAACGTGCCTTCCCTTTTCTCATAGCAGCAGAAAATGGGAAGCATATTATCTATAGAGGTTGCATGGACAGGGCTCGGGCCTGAGGGACACCAGAACCACTGAGGGCAGGACTGAGACCTTAGTGAGAACAGGATTAAAGAAATCCTACCTACTGATTAGGATCCCCCCTCCAACCAAGGAGCTCTCAGAATGCTGGGTGCCAGCTTTACAACACCTCCCACTGCCACCCCCATTCTTCTTGAATTCCTCTCTGGAAAACAACATAGGCCCAAGAGAAAAGTCTTATAGTTATTGACTTTTGGTTCCCAGACAAAATGTTGTTTCCTGTTTCATTATCCTAAGGTGAGATCCATCACCAAACATACAGTGTCTAATCAGCCTCATGAAAAATAAAAATAGACAGCCAAGCTGCATGATACATATAGGGAAAGTCTCTAACATGAAGGCAGAGACCAAAGGAAAACCCAGAACATAAAAGTAATTCAGAAGAAAAATGAAATGCTAAGATCAGAAGAAGAATGTTAAAAACCTAAAATTAATATCTTCAGATATTTAAGAAAAGATTCTGTGATATTGCCTCTGTGATATAATAAAAGGCTACTATATATGGATCAAAGACTTAACTGTAAGGGCTGAAACTATAAAACTCTTAGAAGAAAACATAAGTGTAAATCTTCATGACTTTAGATTAGTCAATGATTTCTTAGGTATGACACCTAAAGCACGAGCAACCAAAGAAAAAATAGATAAATTTGTTTTCATAAAAAAACCAAACAACCTTTGTGCTGCAAAGGATACCATCAATAAAGTGAAAAGACAACCCAAAGAATGGGATAAAATATTTGTAAGTCATGTATCTGATAAGGGTCTTGTATCCTGAATAAATAAAGAACTACTAGAACTCAACAATAAAAAGATAAAAATCCAATTTAAAAATGTGTAAAGAATTTGAGTAGATATTTCTCCAAAGAAGACATTCAGATGATCAATAAGCAAATGAAAAGATGCTCCATATCATTAGTCATTTGGGACATGCAAATCAAACCACAAAAAGATACTACTTCACACCTTCCAGGATGGCTATAATTAAAGAGAAAATAATAAGTGTTGGTGAAGATGTGGAGAAATTGAAACCCTTATACACTGTCGATGGGAATGTGAAATGGTACAGTTACTTTGGAAAACAGCTTGACAATTCCTCAAAAAGTTACACAGGGTCACTGTATGACTCAGCAATTGTAATTCTAGGTATATACCCAAGAGAATTGAAAACATATATCCACATAAAAAGCTGTATGTGAATGTTCATAGCAGCATTGTTCATAATAGCCAAAAAGTGGAAATAAACCCAATTGCCCAATTAATAAACAAATGTGGTATATCAATAGGAATGAAGTATATCAAAGGAATGAAGTACTGATATATGCCACACCATGGATGAACCTTGAAAACATAGTACATAAAAGAAGACAGACACAAAAGGCTACATATTGTGTGATTCCATTTATATGAGATATCTAGAACAGGCAAATCCATAGAAACAGAAAGTTAATTAGTGGTTGGCAAGGGCTGGAGGGAGGAAGGAATGGAAAGTGACTGCTAATGGGTACTAGGTTTCTCCTTAGGGTGATGAAAATGTGAAAATGTTCTGGAATTAGATAGTGGTAATAATTGTACAACCTTTTGGCTATACAAAAAAACCACTAAACTGTATGCTTTAAAAGGTTAATGTTAGGGTATGTGAATTACATCTCAATAAAAAATTAAAAACTAAGAGGCTAGAAACTTTCAGAGAACAAGAAAGAGCTTTTTGAAAGGAAAACTATGATCACAAAAGTTTAAAACTCAATCGGAAGGTTAAAAAAATTAAGTTGAGAAAATCTATAGAATCCAGGAAAATAAAGACAAGAGATGGTAAATAAGGAGAGGTTAAGAAAAAAAATCAGCCCAGGAGTCACTATACTACTAACAGGAGTTACAGAATAAGAAAACAAAGAACCTTGAGTAAAGGAAATAATTTTCTAAATTACACACACACAAAAACCTCCAAATCCTGTCCTAATCTGAGAAATATATGCCACAGAGTTAACAAATCTCATTGAGTACCTAGCACAATGAATGACAAAATTCTTACACCATGACACATTATCAAGACATTCTAGCACACTGGAGATAATATATAACAACCTAATTTAATCTAGAGGAAGGTTTTTCAGCCTCAACACTATTGGCATTTGGGGCCACCTGATTGTTTGTGGGAGGCTATCTTGTGCATTGTAGAATGTTTAGCAGCATCCCTGACTTCTGCCCATGAGATGCCAGTAGCACCATGTCCTCCAGTTCTGATGATCAAAAATGTTTCCAGACATTGCTAAATGTTGCTGGGTGGCAAAATTGCCTCTGGTTGAGACCCAGGGATCTAGAGGAAAAAAGTGGTCTCAGAAAAGAATGGGTAATTAGAATGTTGAACATCTCAACATTGAAGATTAGAAGACAATGAAGGAATGCCTTCAAAATATGAGCAACATGTCATTCCTAAACTATAATTCTACACCCAGCACAATCATCAAATCAACATTTAACTTTATGACATCTGAAAATTTCAGATGTTCAAATTCTCAATAAATTTATCAACAAATATTCTTCAGGAAATCAAGTGAGTAAACCAAAAAAGAGGAAGACATAAAGCCCAGAAAATGAAATCAAATACAGAAGAGAGAGAAAAGAAATTCCCAGGATGATGGATAAAGCAAGTCCCAAACAGCCAGCTGTGAAGTACGTCTAGAAAGCAGCCAGTATACAATTGAGCAGGAGTCTGGATAGCTCCAGAATGGCTCCAAGAAAAATAATGGAGCTGAGAGATTTCTTGATGGGTTTAATAATACAATGAGGACCTTTAGACTTTAGAAAGCATAAGGATAACTTAGAAATATGTGCGTAGAAAAGTAAGTAAAGTGAAAAATTATTAACAAGTGTAAAGAAAAGAAAATTTCAGTGCACCATGAGGTTCAGGTGTAAGTGATATTTATAATTATATAAACACTATTTAAACAGAATTATGATACTGGTATGAGAGGGGATGGGGCAGGGGAAATTTGTGTGTGCCCCTTAAAAAAAAGAAGTAAACAGGGGCTGGCCCGGTGGCCCAGTGGTTAAGTTCTCGCGCTCTGCTGCAGGCGGCCCAGTGTTTCGTTGGTTTGAATCCTGGGTGCGGACATGGCACTGCTCATCAAGCCATGCTGAGGCAGTGTTCCACATGCCACAACTAGAAGGACCCACAATGAAGAATATACAACTATGTACTGGGGGGCTTTGGGGAGAAGAAGGAAAAAAATTTTAAATCTAAAAAAAAAAAAAAAAGCAAATAGTATCTAAACCTGAAATTTGATAAAAAGTATTTTAGAAGCATATTGTTTAGAAATATGAAAATATCATGAAACAAACAAGAGCTTCAGAAGTTAACTCCAGACAGTCAATCTTGAATAAAACTGAAAAAAAGTGTAGCATTATATGACAAATTTTTAAAACGTAAAATGTCTGAACAATTGTGGGGATTATCCTTTTGAAATACATTGTAAATGTTATAAACATTAATAAAGTAACTATAACAAAAAGTATAAAATAAGATGAGGAGAGGAGGGAGGAAAATGTTTATTTGCTCATTTTCAAGCAGACAGTTGTGATGCTAATATCTTAATATGCATCATACCCTTGTTTTTTAACGTTGTAGGGATTATTTATGTAAGCTTAAGCAAGTTCTGTAGCTTCATATTATTTTGTTTTATCATATTCAAGTAAAATCTGATAGTTTTAATCATAAAGTTAGCAATTTATTATAGATGCATTTTATAAAATTATTTCCATCTATTAACTTATTCTTAAATGCATTTGTAGAAATATTTTAGACTGATAGAGACTTAATGTTAATGATAATTATTTCTGAATGGTGGAATAATGATGTTAATTTGCTTTCTTTTTTCTTATTAAATATGTTTAAGCATGTGACTATATATTATTTTAAAAGAGTGAGAATCATTATTTACGTACCCAAATCCATTTATTATGAAAAAGTAATCTTAAGACTACCAATATTTTTTCTATTTAAAAGGACTAGAATCGTTTAAAATTATAGCAGATGATCGAATTAAATGATATCAATTTTGAAAGAAAGTACGCAAGTTAGAAAACAGATAAAATATTAGTTCATTTGAGGAAAGACAATAGTATTTTCAAAACAACACTACAGAAATCCAACAATTTGAGTTCACAAAAGTTTTTGCATTAATGAAAATTATTTTTAAAACTGAAAGCTGTCATTTACAATAGTTAGACTCATGCTGATAATAATCATAAAACACAATTCTCTTAATCATAACAAGATATTAATGAACAAGCTCAAAGATCAGAAACCTGAAAACATTTCTGACTTCCACAAACCTAACACCCAAAAACCTGAGGAACACGATTTCTCAGCTATTGTATGGACATGCAAAATGTGAGATGGCTAAAAAGAACAAAAATAACAACAAAACACCCAGAGATTCAGAATGTAAAATGCTTCAACAGGTAGAAATAACTATAAATATGACAATAACTGTGAATATGTAAGCTCTTTATGTGAATGAAAGGATTGGGAACTAGTACTAAAATGACTATTATCATTTATAACTCTTGTCAAGGTGAGATTCCTAATTGAACTCAAAATGATTTCTGAAGTTAGAGTTTTCCTCAGTGTCTCCATCAGCTCCTTCACCCGCGAAGATGGGGACTATCGGTTTGAGAAATTTGAACTCCCTGGTCCCTGAACCTCCCGTGAGACACACCTCATACTGGTAGCTCTGGGACAGGGTCCCGGTGCCACTCACGTCCACCAGGTGGCCCGGAAAGGGGCCCTCGGGCACCGAGCAGCGACCCAGCGACGCGGCCCTGCTCCTCCTGCACAGCCGCACCGCGACGAACAGCAGCACCGACAGGAGGAAGAGCGACGACACCGACGCCAGCGCGACGACCAGGTAGACGGTGAGCGGGTCGGCCCGCGCCTGCTCGGCCGCCGCCTCGGGCAGCGGCAGGTAGGGCTGGGAGAAGCCGTCCACCAGCAGCACGTGCAGCGTGACGCTGGCCGAGCGCGGCGGCTCGCCATTGTCCCTGACCTGCACCAGCAGCCTGTGCTTGGGCGCGTCGCGCTCGCTCAGCAGCCTGGCCGTGCGCACCTCGCCGTTGTGCGGCCACACGCCGAACAGCCCGGGCTCCGTGGCCTTGAGCAGCTGGTACGACAGCCAGGCGTTCTGGCCCGAGTCGCCGTCTACCGCCACCACCTTGGTGACCAGGTAGCCCGCCTCGGCCGCCCGGGGCACCAGCTCGGTGCAGGGCGCAGAGCCGTTCTGCAGCGGGTACAGCACGAAGGGCGAGTTGTCGTTGGCGTCCAGCACCAGCACGCGCACCCGCGCCTGGCTGCTCAGCGCCGGCGAGCCGCGGTCCGTGGCGCCCACGCCGAACTCGAAGGCCTGCAGGGCCTCGTAGTCCAGGGACCTGAGGGCGAACAGGTGGCCGTTGTCGGCGTTGATGGACACGAGGGAGGCCAGGGGCAGGTGCGGGTCCTGGGGCGGCAGCAGCGAGTAGGTGAGCTGGGCGTTGGCGCCTGCGTCTGTGTCCGTGGCGCTGACGCTGCCGATGTGCAGGGCGGGGCTGTTGTTCTCGCGGACCCAGAGGGTGTAGGAGGTTTGGGTGAAGGCCGGGGCGTTGTCGTTGACGTCGGAGACCAGCACGGTTATGTTGTGCTGGGTTTTCAGCCTGGGTGTTCCCATGTCTGTGACGGTGATGGTGATGTTGTACTCGGCTCTGCTCTCTCTGTCAAGCGCTCCTTCTGTTACCAGAGTGTAGAAATTTTCTACAGTAAGTTTCAGAAGGAAGGGGAGATCAGCTTGGATGGAGCACATCATTTTGCCGTTGTCTCCGGAGTCTGCATCTGAAATTCCGAAAATAGCGACCACAGTGTCAGGGGTGTTTTCTGGGACGTCACTGATGAGTAACGACATGGTCAGTTCGGGGGCGTTGTCGTTTACATCCATCACTTCTATTGCTACTGTGCATTTTCCTGTGAGACCTCCGCCGTCTGAGGCCTCAATTTCCATACGGTAAGATTGAATTTCCTCAAAATCCAACATTTTTCTTAATCGAATTTCTCCCGTGACTGTGTTTATTTCAAAGGCCTGAACGACTTGATTTGAGGATTGGAAAAATGAGTAGGAAAGTTCTCCGTGGGTCCCAGCATCTAAATCTCTAGCGGAGACAGTGATGACAAGGGAGCCTATGGGGCTGTTCTCTGAGACCTGCACCTCGTAGAGTGGCTGAGCAAATTCCGGGGCGTTGTCGTTTATGTCCAGGACCAAGATGAGAACCTGGGAAGTCCCAGTCCTGGGCGGTGACCCGCCATCCCGCGCCGTGAGGGTTAACCTGAGCTCCGGCTGATCCTCACGGTCCAGCGCTTTGTCCAATACCAGCTCCGGGTATTTCCTGCCGTCGCTGTGATTGCGAGTGAAAAGGTGGAAATGGGAGTTTGTGCTAATTGTGTAGTTCTGAACTGTGTTGCTGCCCACGTCTAAATCTTCCGCTATTTTCAAAGGAAATGCAGTCCCCGGATGACTGCTTTCCGGGATTTTCAGGAGGATTTCATTTTCCAAGAATTTTGGGGCATGGTCATTTACGTCTAGGAGCTGCAGTTCACCTTGAATAAACTGCACCGGGTTTTTCAGTAACACCTGGAAATGCAGTATACATGGATCTGTGTCACCGCACAACTCTTCCCTGTCCAATTTTTCTTTTAGGAGCAAACTTCCACTCTTCTGCTCGAGCCGCAAATGCTGTTTATTCCCTTTGGAAAGAATCCGGGCGCCCCGCGAGGCCAGCTCCCCTATGCCCAACCCCAGATCTTTTGCTAGGTCAGCCACAAAAGAACCGCTGTCCCTCTCTTCTAGAACAGAATACTTAATGGTCGCGCCGCCCGCCTCCCACAATAGCAATAGGATAATAATGGCGGTCACTTGCCTTTTCTGCGGCGCTTTGGGCAGCGGCGTCTCCATCATTCCTCAGGGTCCAAAAGATGCAGTATTTAATCCCAAAATAATTGCTTTGCAGCCAACTCTGCTATCTTGCTTCAATAATCTTGTTAATTCTTCTTAACATTGACTGACATGGGGATAGCTGCCTATCTGAAACCCTTTATCCCCAGTAGTGTAAAACGTTTCCTTTTCGAGTTGCCAGAAACCGCTCAGCTTTTATGGAGGCTGCAGAGACAGATTTTCACTCTCTTAGCCTGCAGCGCCACCAAGCGTCCTGCTTTATAACATCAGATATTTTTCATTTCAAAGCGTAATGTAATAGCTAAAATGCATTGGAAGCCTTCTGGGTCCTAAGAGTGTTATAAACTTTTCCTCTCTTACGTCTTGTTCAGGTAGCTAACAACAGTTGCGGGAGCAGAAGTATTATCTGTATATCTATATCTGTAGTCATCTTCCTTATAAAGGTACAAGTTTAGCACACAAAACTCTGCTCAAGACAAATTCATTTATTCGCTTAGCCAGTATTTCTCTGTGCAGGGCATTTTTCTATCTTCTGGAGATAAAACAGTAAATTAAACACAAAAGTTCTTGCTCTTGGGAGCTTATATTCAATTACAAAAATACTAATTTGCCTATTGTGTTGGAAGAAGTTATGAATTTTTAAATCCAGTTTCTACTCCCAAATTGCAATGTGCCTGTAACTTCTGAAAAAAATTAAAATGTGGTTTCTTGTCAGTCTCTGGGCTACATAGCCTTTGGTAATTTTTTTTCCTTCGTAAATTCACTATGTGCAATGCCCAGTAGAGACAAAACAGCTGTTTGTTTTATTAGGAATCAATATAAGTCAGAAATCAGAAAATGTTTTTCACAGGCATGAAGAATGCAATGAAGCCAGTGAAGTCAAAGATGTACTTCCAAGGGAATGGTTTTCATCTGTCAGCCTTGGACAGAGGCCCATCCCAGTGTACATCCTCTGGAACTATGCTTATTGCAAAACACCAGTGCACCAACCAAAGCCATGTGGCTGGAGCAGAAGCAGCAGTTTCCCCAAAGAAGAATGCTATTCTAGGGAGGAGAGGGTAAATATCTGAGAATGCAAAACAGTAAGTATTCCCCGTACTCATTGAACCAATTGGTAATCATCCATGACAGAAGAGTCATGACACTTCACTTATTTGGACACAAAACACAGCCAAATATAGTTTAGTTAAGCCCAGTTCCATTTTAATTAAGGATAAAAATAAAATATTCACTTAATTGTCACTTTACTATAAATTGCCTGACTTTGATGGTCAGTTGAAGAGAGAGATTTTTCAGAAACTACTATAAATGTAACCAACAGAAATAAGACCAAATATGGGTTAAATTGTGAAAGTAAATGATTTTATGGTTAATAGAGACAAATGATGCATACACAGCACTAGAAGGGAAAATCTGACATTACCTTATAATCTGCCTCTAATAACTTCCTTGGGTCTTGGCAGGTATCACCCATATAGAAGCTTGAGAAACCAGGAGGAAGAGTTTGAAAATATAATTTGGAGATTACTAAACAATACCACTGAACTTTCATATTGTTAAGACAAAGACAAGGAGATAAAATATACTCTCAAGCATTTTATATTTGAAATAGAGGTTAGGGTGAGTAAAGGGTGTTTTCTGTTTAGAAGGAAAGTAAAAGTGATATTAGTAATTCCACATATGGGCCAGAGTACTGTATTGTAGAGAGACTATCAGTATTTCTGTATTCCTTGAAAAGTTTAAAAAAATTCACTACTAGAATGTTAATAACATTCAGCAAATATTTATTAAGCATTTATAATTGTCTTGGTATTATTAAAAAGACCATCATATTCTTACATGAAGCTCACAAACTGTAATTTAATGTGTTGACACTTTCATTAAGTCTATATTCATAGAAAATATGTATTGACTATTATGGTATACTGAAATGCATGTAAATATGAATGGGTATCTTAGCATTTAGCCATCTTTAGTGTTTATCTTTAGTTTTTCACACTCTAGGAGTTACCCTCAAATGAGAGTTATGTTGGCATATTAAATAATATCAAACACTCGCATTTAAAAATTTTCCTACGTAGCAATAGTGATGACAATTGTCACCACTAGTTAGAAATACAATTTTACTTAAGGAGTTTGGAATGTCATTTTTGTGAAAAGGATAGATGACTGAAAAATTTAAAACTATGAAAATAAAAATTTACTTTTTATTCAGATTGTCGAATGTAGTTGAGTGAGAGTAATAAAAAAAACTATTAAGTGTAATATAGGGAAAATACTGTGTATAGCCAGTATCTGATTTTTTAAAAAAAATTTCACCCTAAGGAACAGTAATAAAATAAGAAACAGACCATAGATAATATGCATCAATAACATGTAACTTTAAGTTAAAAGAGACTTCCAAACTTATTAAGTAGGGTTTAATAGAATAATTCAATACTTAACTGAATGGGAAACTATTCCGAACTGTCGAGTTTTCCTCCATTTCCCTCCCAGTGTCCTGGGGAGGGAAGTTGGGGAGAATCGGCTTGAGGAACTTGAACTCACTGGTCCCTGAACCTGCCCTCAGACACACCTCATACTGGTAGCTCTGGGACAGGGTCCCGGTGCCACTCACGTCCACCAGGTGGCCCGGAAAGGGGCCCTCGGGCACCGAGCAGCGACCCAGCGACGCGGCCCTGCTCCTCCTGCACAGCCGCACCGCGACGAACAGCAGCACCGACAGGAGGAAGAGCGACGACACCGACGCCAGCGCGACGACCAGGTAGACGGTGAGCGGGTCGGCCCGCGCCTGCTCGGCCGCCGCCTCGGGCAGCGGCAGGTAGGGCTGGGAGAAGCCGTCCACCAGCAGCACGTGCAGCGTGACGCTGGCCGAGCGCGGCGGCTCGCCATTGTCCCTGACCTGCACCAGCAGCCTGTGCTTGGGCGCGTCGCGCTCGCTCAGCAGCCTGGCCGTGCGCACCTCGCCGTTGTGCGGCCACACGCCGAACAGCCCGGGCTCCGTGGCCTTGAGCAGCTGGTACGACAGCCAGGCGTTCTGGCCCGAGTCGCCGTCCACCGCCACCACCTTGGTCACCAGGTAGCCCGCCTCGGCCGCCCGGGGCACCAGCTCGGTGCAGGGCGCAGAGCCGTTCTGCAGCGGGTACAGCACGAAGGGCGAGTTGTCGTTGGCGTCCAGCACCAGCACGCGCACCCGCGCCTGGCTGCTCAGCGCGGGCGAGCCGCGGTCCGTGGCGCCCACGCCGAACTCGAAGGCCTGCAGGGCCTCGTAGTCCAGCGACCTGAGGGCGAACAGGTGGCCGTTGTCGGCGTTGATGGACACGAGGGAGGCCAGGGGCAGGTGCGGGTCTTGGGGCGGCAGCAGCGAGTAGGTGAGCTGGGCGTTGGCGCCTGCGTCTGTGTCTGTGGCGCTGACGCTGCCGATGTGCAGGGCGGGGCTGTTGTTCTCGCGGACCCAGAGGGTGTAGGAGGTTTGGGTGAAGGCCGGGGCGTTGTCGTTGACGTCGGAGACCAGCACGGTTATGTTGTGCTGGGTTTTCAGCCTGGGTGTTCCCATGTCTGTGACGGTGATGGTGATGTTGTACTCGGCTCTGCTCTCTCTGTCAAGCGCTCCTTCTGTTATCAGGGTGTAAAAATTCTCGACCGATGGTCTTAGGAGAAAGGGGAGATTGTCATCTATAGAACAAATAACCTCCTGGTTCTGTCCAGAATCTGCATCTGAAACACTGAAAACTGCCACTATGATGTCTGGCAGGTTTTCAGGGATGGGGCTGATGAGTGACGACATGGTCAATTCAGGGGCATTGTCATTCACATCCAGGACCTTGATGACTAAAGAGCATTTTCCTGACAGTCCCCCCCCATCTGTCGCCTCAACATCCACGTGATAAGATTGAAATTCCTCAAAATCCAATGTTTCTCGCAGTCTAATTTCTCCTGTAATTGCGTTTATTTCAAAGGGTTGGTTAATGTCATCGACTTGAAATAGGGCATAAGATACCTCCCCAAAGGCTCCTGCATCTAAATCTCTCGCAGAGACGGTGATAACCAGTGAGCCCAGCGGGTTGTTTTCAGGGATTTGCGCCTCATAGAGCTCCTGAGCAAACTCAGGAGTGTTGTCATTGATATCCAAGACCAGGATCTGAATCTTTGTGGTCCCTGACCGGGGTGGAGACCCGCCATCCAGCGCTGTGAGCGTTAGCCTGAGCTCAGGCTGCTCCTCGCGGTCCAAGGCTTTGTCCAACACCAGCTCGGGGAACTTCCTGCCATCGCTGCGATTGCGGGTGAGAACGTGGAAGTGAGGATTAGAGCTGATTATGTAGCTCTGAAGGCTGTTGCTACCAGCGTCTAAATCTTGTGCCATTTTCAAAGGAAATATCTTTCCTGGCATAGTAATTTCTGATATTTTTAATAGCATTTCTCTGGCCGGGAACTCTGGGGCGTGGTCGTTTATATCTCTGACCTGCAAGGCAGCCTGAAAAAACTGCAAGGGATTTTCCAGTAACACTTGGAAAGGTAACACACATGGCTCAGTGAAGCCGCACAGCTCCTCCCGGTCCAGTTTCTCATTTAGCAGCAAATCATAGGTCTGTGGATCAAGCTGCAAATGCTGTCTGTTCCCCTTGAAAACAACTCGGGCGCCCCGTGCAGCCAGCTCTCCCATCCTGAGTCCTAGGTCCTTTGTCAAGTTTGCCACAAACGTGCCAGTTTCTGACTCCTCCAGTACAGAATACTGAATCGATTCTGAACCCGCCTCCCACAAAAGCATCAACATAATGAAGATGGCCACTTGCCTTTTTTTGCGATGTACTTTTGTTTGCGCCATCTCTGTTATGTCTGATTCCAGAAGAAGAATCCTTTTCCACACCCAATCACCAGGTCCACCGTCGACCCTCCGAAATGTCTTTGCTATAGAATTTCGAATTCGTTCTTATACCTTGTCTGGAGACGACTGCCTTCCTGAACACTTCTACCTTCGCTTTAGCTGTAAATGTGTTCTGTATTTTTTCTCCGTCAGATGGAGTCCACCGAATCTGCAGCGCTTTTCTTCACTCTCTTAGCCTGCACTGCCACCACGCGTTCAAATCAGTAACTTCATGAGGTGCATGCAGGTCAATACCGTTTCCAAAAATCTGAGTGTTTTAGGTCGAGTCAGTGTTTCTCAAACTGTAATGTGTGAACCGCATGCATAAATAATTACCTGGGAGTCTTGCGGTTTTTTCAAAGCCAGTTCCTGGGCTCCTCTCCACATCTTGAATCAAATTTTCCGGTGCTGCTAAGGAAATCTGCACTTCAATCTTTCTCCTTAAATGATTCTCATGCATACTAATGTTGAAGAATCTCTACCTCGGGTAGACTTCCTATAATCAACTTTTGTCCTCTAGCAGCGCAATTTATCTCTGATGAGCAGTGTAATTTGTGAATCCAAGAAGTACACGAATTAATTATCCCAAAAAATACATCAACAAACTATATATAATATAAAATTTGGTTAGCAACACTGATGGTAAAGTAAACAATCATTTCTCTAAATTATGTCACTCATAGATGGCATAAACAATAAACTAACTTTGTTTTGTGGTTACACCTCTACAGTAAAGGCAACAATTAGGCTATTAAAGGAAAATTGAGGCCAAGAAATACTTATTAGCAAAGTATCTAATCAAATTAAATTACTTAAAAGAGGAACTAGGAATAATCAAGTATGTGTCATAAGTAGGCACTTTAGGATTCCACTTCATTTTTGTATGGATAGAATTGGTCATGATTTTATTAGGCTTGTTCATTTTATTGTAATTTTTTAATCAAATTCCCCTCCTATATTAATTAATCAAGGTCCAAATATATTACCCTGTTGTAAGAACATAATGCAATGCAGAAAACAACCATTCAAGAAGCACCTCTACCATCTTCTCACAACAAGGATGACACTAGGTCCTGTAAATATAGACCAAATGAGGTAGTGTGAAAGGGGAATTGCATGTGAGTGGATACCATAAAATTCAGTGATGGTTCAAAATGGCTATATCCATTCTTGTCTCACCAGTTTCTGCTCAAATAGGAAAATATATCTCTAAATATCCTGAAAATACTTGAAATGGGTCGGTGCACATATAAGAACACACACAAAAAAACCACCAAACGAGTCATTTCAGATTGATTTTTATTGAGAGGTGAAATCAAGTTCAAGCAAAATTCACTTCAGGTAAGAGCCAAAATGATGGAAGATTAAAAATGAGGATTTTAAAAAAATACTTCAATTCTAGGTAAGATAAATAAGCTAAGTAAAATCTAAACTCTGAACAGATTAAATTATTTTGTAATTGCAAAGCACCCCTATCTACTCAGAAGAATAAAAATCAGATCCCTGTGACCAGTCTCCATGGTTCACTTGATAAATGTTACTAAGAATAGACTTCCTTGAGGATACGAATAACAAAATAAACTGAAGAAGCAAAACCAACAATCACAACCACCTTAGATGGGTTTAATTTCTTCTCCAATAGAAGATTATTTTCATCTCAGTCTTAAATCCTTCCTTCTTTCAGAGGGCATCCTGATTCCAGCTAAATGGCATCCTGGCATCTGCAGAGTCCTTTATTCACCCTCTTTGCCTGCAGCACCACCAGCCATCCTCAAATACAGCTTACTGAATTAGTCTTCATTTTAAAGCAAGTTTTATTACCACTATAGTATGTGTACAACTCAATTTAGATCGTTGTGCAGTACGGTATGTGTACAGCTCAATTTAGATCATTGAAATGACTTTCAGAAGGCTGATGGTTGCAACAGAGAGAAAGAAGATAATATCTCAATGTATCCCAAAAAGATAGCAGTTGGGTATGTGAAGAAACTGCCTTTTTATGGAAAGTGATTTACATTAGATTCCTTCAGAAGAATGCTTCTCTGTTTTATTCTCTTTTGCTTTGATTTGATTTGCTAAAGTATATTTGAATTGATTTTGCTTTTATAAACATCTCACAATGAATAATTCATTAAAAATTTTATTATGGGTAGAGTTTAACATATACAAAGTAAACAGCATGAACTTCCATGTTCACATCATTATTCTGTCTCCTTTCATCTATACCTTTCCCTCCACTCTTGGCTTCCCACTCAAGGTTTGCTTTTGTATAATTCTTAAGATAATGTTTACATAAATTGAAATGCATCAATCTTAACTGTACCATTTTAACAAATGGATCCATCCATGTAACCCACCCCTCTTTCAAGATATAGGACATTTCCATCTTTCACTGGGAATCTTCTTAATTGTATTTTCCAGCTTAATTTTAATAATTAGGTGGTAAAATCTTGGTCTCCTCTTGATACAATATGCAGGGTAAACAATATAAAAAAGCACTATACCCAACGCTCTTTATGCTCATGTATGCTAATGTGAATGACAGATAGTTTTAAGATTAATTTAGCTAGATTATTGCCGGTGAGCTGAAATAGTACTTTAAATGATGAAACATTGTAAAGCATATTAAACTTAATTTTATTTATTTAGTTTATAATTACTGCGTAGCTGATCAAACTGATTTCCATTTTTATGCTACGCATGTTTATTTTCCTTTCACTCCATTATATTTAAAAATTCTTCAAGTTTATTAAAAATGAAAGATAAAGACTAACCTTCAAGGATGAATTGAACCTCTTACAAATCTTTTTTTTTAATTTAGTTAAATGCAAGGAAAAACACAATTCAGGGAAAAGATAGCATGATATGTGAGCAATCCTTAAAGCAAACTCTCAATTGATGAGAGAGATGCTGCAGCGAAGTTTGAAAAATAAAGGATTAGATGCTAAATACATTTGAAACCTCAAATGGTTGAGGAAGAAGACTGCCAGTCTTGCTAGATGCTTGTCAATGTTACCGATATTTTCCAAAGAACTAGTTTTTTATTTCATTGCTTTTTCTCTATTATTTTTATTTTGAATTTCATTGATTTCTTCTATTATTTTTATTATTTACTTCCTCCTGCTTCTCCTTCTTGCTGTGGGTTATTTTCCTCTTCTTTTGCTAGATTCTTGAGGTGGGAGCTCAAATGATTGATTTGAGACTTTCCCTCTTTTCTTTTTTTTAAATATCCAAACTCACTTTTTTTTCTCCTGCTTTATCTCCCCAAAGCCCCCTGTACACAGTTGTATATCTTAGTTGCAGGTCCTTCCAGTTGTGGGACCCCTCTTTTCTAATGTATGCATTTAGTAACATAAATTTCCCTCTCTGCACTGCTTTAGCTGTGTCTTATAAATATTGATATGTTGTCTTTTAATTTCCAGTTCAGCTTGATGTATTTTTTTCTGTTTTTTTTTTCTGAGTAAGATTAGCCCTGAGCTAACATCTGTGCCAGTCTCCCTCCACTTTAGCTGTGGGTCACCACCACAGCATGGCTGAGGAGAGGTGTAGGTCCATGCCAGGGATCTGGGCCTGTGAACCCAGGCTGCTGAAGTGGAGTGTATTGAACTTAACCACTACACCACAGGGCTGGCCCCTGGATGTATTTTTTTAATTTCCCTTGGGACTTTGTCTTCACTCATGGATAGAAGTATGTTGTTTTGTTTCCAAGTGTTTGAAGATTTTCCTGTTATTGACTTTTAATTTGATTCCATTGTGGTTGGAGAACCCATGTTGCGTGATTTCAATTCCTTTACATTGGTTTAAGTTTATGTTATGGCCTTGTTTGTGTGGTATATGTTCTGTGAGCATTTGAAAAGAATACGTATTCTGGTATTCTTGAGTGGGTGTTCTAGAAATATTGATTAGATCCTGTTGGTTGATGGTGGTGAATTCTTCTGTATCCTTGCTGATTTTCTGTCTAGTTGTTCTATCAGTTGTTGAAAGAGAGTGTTGAAGTCTCCAACTTTAATTGTGAATCTATTTCTCCCTTCAGTTCTATCAGTTTCTGCTTCACATATTTTTTAACTCTGTTGTTTGGTGTATACATATTTAGGATTGCTATGTCTTCTTCCATCATCATTATATAATGTCTCACTCTGTTGTTTCTTTGTCCATCAAACATAATTTAAAAAACACAAAGGAGAATGAAATTTTATTCACCATATTTTTATTTACTTTCTTCTTTCTTGATGTTCCAAGATTCTTTTTTTTTAAATTGATTCTTTTATGTTTGGAGAACTTCCTTTAGCCTTTCTTTTAGGGCAGATCTACTAGCAACAAATTCTCTTCCTGAAGGATATTGTATCTGGATATAGGACCCTGGGTTGGCAGTTCTTTTGTTTTAGCATTTGGAAACTATTGTGCCACTTCCTTCTGACCTCTGTGGTTTCTGATGAGAAATCTACTCTCATTCATTGTTATTGACCTATGGATAATGTGTCATTTCTCTCACTGCTTTCAACATTTTTTCCTTTTATTTAGTTTTCAGAAATTGGACTATGATATCTTTTGGTTTGGATTTTTTTGATTTATCTTGTTTTGGATTTGTTTGGTGTCTTGAATCTCTGGGTATGTGTCTTTTGCCAAATTTGGGAAGTTTTCTCTTCTCTTTCTAGGATTCCAGTGAGACAAATGTTAAATCTTTTTGTATTGTCTCAGAGATCCCTGAGGCTCTATTACTTTTTTTTACAGTCTATTTTCTCCCTGTCATTCAGATTGGGTAATATCTATTGTTCTGTCTTCTAATTCAATGATTCTTTCTTTGTCCCCTCTGTTCTGTTAAGCTCCTCCATTGTGTTTTTCATTTCAATGATTGTATTTGTAATTTATAAAATTCCCATTGATATTTCTTTATATCTTTTTATTTTTGGCTCAACTTTACATTTCTTTGCTGAGACTCTACTTTTTCATTTGTTTCAAGCATTTTTGTAATTTCTCATGGGAACATTTTTTGAAGTCCTTTTAAAAATCTTTGTCAGATAATGCTAACATCTCTGCCATGTGGGTGTTGGCATCATTTAATTGTCTATTTCATTCACTTTGATATCTTTGTGGTTCTTGGTATGACCCAGATATTACCTTCCTAGATGTGCATGTGACCAAAAGGAACTCTTGCCCAAGAGCATGAGGAGATATATTCAAGAATGCTTATAGTAGCATTGTTCATAGTAACAAAACTCTTAGAGCAAAAACCAATGAACAGTAAAGTGAATTTAAAGGTAAAGGTGTATTTCTACAAAGGAATATTACAGAGCAGTATAAAGGAAGGAACTGCATTAACATGGGTGAATTCAATACCACAATGATTGAAAAAAGCAAGCCCATAGATGATCCATACTACATGAATCCATTTATATAAATTTCAAAAGCAGACAACACTGAACAATATATTATTTAGAGCTATATGCATATCTGTTGCAACTATAAAGAAGAAAAATAATAAAAAATTCAGGATAGTGGTTGATTTTCATGAGGATGGGAGATGTTATGGTGGAAGCACACAGGGATTCCAAAGTCTTGGCATTGTTCTAATTCTTAGGCTGGATAATAGGTACATGGGTGAACTCTTCATTATTTTTATTTTAAATTGCACATATATATTGTATACACTTTCTTTGATGTTTAATAGACTTCAAAATAGAAAAAAGTAAAACCAAAAAAGCAATGTCTCTGGGATCAGGCTCCCTGGATTCAAATCCTGATCCCACCACTTAGTAGCTAAGTGGCCTTGGCAAGTTACTTCAATTCTGTATGCCCCAATTTGTTGATCTCTAAAATGAGGACACCAATTGTACTATTTTTTGAGGATTAAATGAGATATGTGTAAAGAATTTAGAAAATGGCTAAGTGCATAGAAAGTGTGTAATAATAATAATACATTATATATAACATATAATAAGTTTAATAATTATTATTTCCCCCAAGATCTCCCTTCAAAAACATTAAGGCTCATTTCTAAAGAAATAAAAGGAATTTTTCTGGAGAACACTAGGACTTTTGGTGGAGATTTTGGAATCCCAGAATAAAAGCTTTTGTATCCTGGCATTTGAAGAGCCACATCCTAAAAAGAGTTCTCTGCCCATTCATCACAATACATCCTAAAGTAAGGTCTGGTGTTTTACAGACCTGGCCCTGCACTGTCTCACACAGAGGACTCTGTCAGAATTTCCACTCAGGACAGGAACTTGGGTGCAGACCACCCTATTGTACAAAAGCAGAGAAGACTTATAAAACAGCAACTCTTTCACAACAGCTACTCAGTTCTTCTTTCTTACAGATGAACAGATAATAATGGCTCACCAGAGACAGGGAAACCACCACAACAAAGAAAAACAAAAAGAGAAATGGAACCTGCAGGAAACAGATCATTCAGGAAATAAAGTGAACTTTGAGAATCTCAAGTGATCCTGTGGAAAAGACACAATCAGATAATAAAAAAAAACTCTTAGGGATTTAAATATGATAGTAAAATTAAAAATTCAATAGAAATACTCAAAATAAAGTGAGGGACTCACTTTAAGTGAGGCTGTAGAAGGAAAACCAAAGATATAAAATAAAAGAGAAATATAAGAAACAATTGACAATGCTCAATATCCAACAAGCACATGTCTCAGAAAAAAATAGCAAGATAAAGTTAGGAACACAATTATCAAGGAAATAATAGTAGAGATGAAATAATCCCAGATATAAAAAAGCATGAGTTGTTAGAATATATAAGACATCGAATGGCATATATAATACATAAAACATCAGTGAAGTGAAAGAGAAAACTAAATGCATTTTCTCATGTGCAGAGATTCAGAAAGTTTATTTTTTGGGCACCCTCTCTTAGGAAGCCATACTTACTCTCCTACACATACATACTCTCTTAGTAAACATTCTATAGCAGGGAGAGGGAATAAAATAAAAGAAAGGAGGAGATAAGGGATCTATCAAACAATGGACTCAACTAAGAGAAGAATGATGACAAGGTGACAGTTTTATGCACGATTAGAGATCATTTAGTCCAGACGGAAGCAGAAAAGTAAAGCACTTCAGGTAGGAAATATGTGAATTCTTGATTTAAAAATATTTGAAGATATGGTAAAGCGAATTGATGGAGTCTAAAATGGTGAATCTATTTGATCTTGATTCTAGGAACATTCTATTTTCAATGGCATGAGAGAAAAACTGTAAATCAAAAGAGCAGGAAATATAGTCCTTATCACTAAGTAATATGGCTCTGCAATGAACAATATATTTTATTGTGATAAAAAAGAAAAAATATGCCTCCTTAACCATTTTTAGGGGTACAGTTCAGTAGTATTAAGTATATTCACATAATTGTGAAACAGATCTCCAAAACATTTTCATCTTGCAAATTGGAAATTCTATACTCATTAAGCAAAAACTTCCATTTTCCTCCTCCTAGTAGTTCCTGGTAACCACCATTCTGCTTTCTGTTTCTCTGAATTTGACCACGTTAGATACTTTATGTAAGCGGAATCATGCAGTGTTTGCCTTTTCTCTACTGGCTTATTTCACTTAGCATGAGGTCCTCAAGGTTCATCCATGCTGTAGCATGTGATAAGCTTTCACTCCTTTTCAGGCGGAATAATATTCCAGTCTCTGTATATGCCTCCTTCTGTTTATTCATTCATCCATAGATGGACATTTGAGTTGCTTCTACCTCTTGCCTATTGTGAACAGAGCTGCTATGAACATGAGTGGAAAATATCTCTTTGAGACCCTGCCTTCAATTCCTTTGGATCTATGCCCAGAAGTGGGATTTTGCTGGATCATACAGAGGTTGTATTTAAAAAATTTTGAGGAACCTCCATACTGTTTTCCGTAGCAGTCACACCATTTTACAATCTCGCCAACAGTGCACAAAGGTGTCAATTTCTCCACATCCTGACCAACACTTGTTATTTTCTGTTTTTTGATAGTAATAATCCTAATGTTTGTCAAGTGGTATCTCATTATGGTTTTGATTTGCATTTCTCTGATGATTAATGATACTGAGCATCTTCTCATATTTTTGTTATTTCATCTTTGGAGAAATGTCTATTCAAAAATATCTGTCCATTTTTTAATCAGATTACTTGATTTTTTTTTTTTTTGAGGAAGATTAGCCCTGAGCTAACATCTGCCGCCAATCCTCCTCTTTTCTTTTTGCTAAGGAAGACTGACTCTGAGCTAACATCTGTGCCCATCTTCCTCTACTTTATATGTGGGACGCCTCCCACAGCATGGCTTGACAAGTGGTGCATAGGTCCGCACCCAGATCCGAACCAGCAAACCCCGGGCGGCAAAAGTGGAATGTGCGAACTTAACCACTGCGCCACCAGGATGGCCCCTGGATTACTTCATTTTTTGTTATTAAGTTGTAGGAGTTCATATATATTCTGGATATTAGCCTCGTATCAGATATAGGATTCTGAAATATTTTCTCCCATTCCAGAAGTTGCCTTTTCACTCTGTTGATTGTGTTCTTTGATGCACAAAAGTTTTTAAGTTTGAGGTAGTCTCATTTGTCTATGTTTGGTTTTGTTGCCTATGCTTTTGGTGTCACATCCAAGAAATCATTGCAAAATTCAATGTCATGAAGGTTTCCCCTTATGTTTTCTTCTAGAAATTTATTGTTCAATGAACAATATTTTGAGAAAGAGAAATGCAGCCCCTTACAGCTCGGAACTGACCTGACCCTCACAAGTAGGCCATGATCTTCTCCTGTTGAACATAAACAACTTCACAGAACAACAACATCATTAAAGGCCATTGTGACCCTGAAGGAACAAAACCAAAATAAGATGATTTCATGATCATGCTTGAGCAGAGACAAAAACAAGGACATTGTACAAACAATAACCAAAACACCAGAGTCCCCTTTCCTGGCTATTATGAGTAAGTGCTGGTTTGTAAAAAGCCAATTACAGCTTTAACTTCACTTTGTTCTTCTCACCTCCTAAATAAAATTCATTAAGATATCCAACCATAGAATTACCCCCACTCTCTGAAAGCATTCAATCCAGAGCTACCCCCACTTCCTTGAACCCTACCCCAAATCACTTAACACAAGCCCAAATCCTACAACTCCTATGTAAGACTCTGTTACTAAGGTGACCTAAGGTTCCCCATGGTGTGCAGTTTCCCTCAGTACAAGTCTAAACCCAACTTTGTTCTGACATAGTGTGTTCCTGGTGATCTTTGGCTGCAAGGCCAAAGATAATACATGTGGTCATTAAAAGTGAATTTTTAATATTGATTTTCAAGTTCTAAAACAGATCTATAGACAAAACAAGGAATTCTTAGCTATAGTTGTAGAGCCAAAAATGTGATCAACCTTGACTATATAGAAGTAAAAGTTCATTTGAGAGAGGTTTGAAAGTGTAAGGAAGAAACAAGTAGTAGGAAAAATAAGAATTCTGTTCTTTTCTTTCATACAAAAAAGATCAAAAGAAACTGTTGTTAGTGGAACAATAAATGGAGGTTTCAGTTTGAGGAGAGAAGTACCAGAAAACAGTGAGCTTGCTATATGTGAAGGATGGATAAGAGAGGTTTTAAGTGTAGTAGTTACTAAACAATAATAGCAGGAGATTAATTGCTTAAAGTTTATGAAAAAAGTTACAAACATATTCTTTAGTTATAAGAAAGTAAATACAAAAAGAGCTAGAAAATAAAAGGTTTAAAAGTGCTTTCCAATGAGATACAATGAAAAACAGACGTACAGATGTTGGCAAGAATATGGAGGAACTGGTACCTCCAGACACTACTGATAGCAGTGTATGTGGATACAACCACTTTGGAAAATACTTGGAAATATCTACTAAAAGTGAACATGTACTTACTAAATGAGCAACAATTCCACCCCTAGGTATATACTCAACAGAAATGTTTGCCAAAGACGCGTACAAGAATGTTCATAGTAGTAGTATTCAAACAGCCAAACCTTGCACCAACCCAAATATCCATCTACAAGGGTAAGAAATTGTGAAATATTCATATAGTGGAACACCACACAGCAATGAGAATGAAAAACTAAAATTAAAAGCAGTGTCATGGATAAATGTCATAAACATAATGTTGAGTGAAAGAAGTCAGACACAAAACAATTCATACTCTACCATTACACCTATATAAATTCAAAACGGGCAAAACTGTAGTATTGGAAGTCAGGGCATTTGTTACACTTGGGCTGGTAGTGATTTTTAAGGGGTAATTTTTATGGCCCCTAGAATGATGGTAATGTTTCATTTCTTTATTAAGATGCTGGTATGTTCACTTTCTGAAAATACATTGACTGAACATTAAAGATTTGTTCACTTTTCTGTATATATGTTATAATTCAATAAAACTGGTTTTAAAAAAAAAAAGTTTGGGGCCCGCCCCGTGGTGGAGCAGTTAAGTTCGCGAGCTCTGCTTCTGCAGCCAGGGGTTTCACCAGTTCGAATCCTGGGCACAGACATGGCACTGCTTGTCAGGCCATGCTGAGGCAGCATCCCACATGCCACAACTAGAAGGACCCACAACTAAGAATACACAATTACGTACCGGGGGGCTTTGGGGAGAAAAAGGAAAAAAATTAAAAACTCTTAAAGAGAAAAAAATGTTTGCTAGTGCAGATGAGAGCTAAGAAAGAAGAGTAGATAGAGTATTGCTTTTCATCATATTTTCTCACATATTACATTTATCATATGCATGTAATGCTTTGAAAACAAAATTAAAGAAAACTATGTAAAAACTTTTTATTTTTGCTATTTAGCATCAAATATACTTAGAGTGCGATAAAACAGAAGGGATAGAATACAGAGAAAAACAATTAACCTTTGATTTTACTAAGAGAGTTCCTGGCAACGAAAATGCACAAGAGGAGCAAAAATTTCAGGAAAATGAGCAGCATGCATGGATTTGGAATGGCACTCTGCAAATAAACACGATGTAGAATTGAGTTTTCTAAAATTCGACAGGATAAAGTTCAATGGACATGTTCATCATGAAAGGGAAATCAAGGCTATACCTTAAGGTGAGATTTTTCTCCATTATGCTCTCAAATTCTGTATCTGGGGAAATTAGAGATAAATGACATAACATGGTGCATCATAATCAAATCCTTAGGTGAATCCAAAGCTATTCCGAAACGTGGAGTTTTCCTCTATTTCTTGGCCAGCGCTCTGGGGTGGGAGGTTGGGGAGAATGGGCTTCAAGAATTTGAACTCATTTGACTCAGAGCCTCCTGTCAGACATATCTCATACTGGTAACTGTGGGACAAGGTCCCAGTACCGGTAACGTCCACCAGGTGGCCCGGAAAGGGGCCCTCGGGCACCGAGCAGCCACCCAGCGACGCGGTCCTGCTCCTCCTGCACAGCCGCACCGCGACGAACAGCAGCACCGACAGGAGGAAGAGCGACGACACCGACGCCAGCGCGACGACCAGGTAGACGGTGAGCGGGTCGGCCCGCGCCTGCTCGGCCGCCGCCTCGGGCAGCGGCAGGTAGGGCTGGGAGAAGCCGTCCACCAGCAGCACGTGCAGCGTGACGCTGGCCGAGCGCGGCGGCTCGCCATTGTCCCTGACCTGCACCAGCAGCCTGTGCTTGGGCGCGTCGCGCTCGCTCAGCAGCCTGGCCGTGCGCACCTCGCCGTTGTGCGGCCACACGCCGAACAGCCCGGGCTCCGTGGCCTTGAGCAGCTGGTACGACAGCCAGGCGTTCTGGCCCGAGTCGCCGTCCACCGCCACCACCTTGGTCACCAGGTAGCCCGCCTCGGCCGCCCGGGGCACCAGCTCGGTGCAGGGCGCAGAGCCGTTCTGCAGCGGGTACAGCACGAAGGGCGAGTTGTCGTTGGCGTCCAGCACCAGCACGCGCACCCGCGCCTGGCTGCTCAGCGCGGGCGAGCCGCGGTCCGTGGCGCCCACGCCGAACTCGAAGGCCTGCAGGGCCTCGTAGTCCAGCGACCTGAGGGCGAACAGGTGGCCGTTGTCGGCGTTGATGGACACGAGGGAGGCCAGGGGCAGGTGCGGGTCCTGGGGCGGCAGCAGCGAGTAGGTGAGCTGGGCGTTGGCGCCTGCGTCTGTGTCCGTGGCGCTGACGCTGCCGATGTGCAGGGCGGGGCTGTTGTTCTCGCGGACCCAGAGGGTGTAGGAGGTTTGGGAGAAGGCCGGGGCGTTGTCGTTGACGTCGGAGACCAGCACGGTTATGTTGTGCTCGGTTTTTAGCCTGGGTGTCCCCAAGTCGGTGACCGTGATAGTGATGTTGTACTCCGCCCGGCTCTCTCTGTCCAGTGGCCTCTCTGTCACTAGGGTGTAAAAGTTCTTGAATGTGGGTTTCAAGAGAAAGGGGAGGTCGTTCTGGATGGAGCAAAGCATCCTTCCGTTGTCCCCGGAGTCTGGATCAGAAACACTGAAAACAGCAACTACAGTCTCTGGGGAGTTTTCTGGGGTAGAGCTGGCCAGCGTCGACATGGTCAGTTCAGGGGCGTTGTCGTTCACATCCACCACCTCTATCGCTACGGTGCATTTCCCGGAGAGGCCCCCGCCGTCTGTGGCTGCAATCTCCACGTTGTAAGATTGAATTGCCTCAAAATCCAATGCCCTTTTCAGACGAATTTCTCCTGTTATTTCGTCTATTACAAATGGTTGAGTAATTTCATTGCCTTGGAATAGAGAGTAGGCTACCTTCCCATTCGTTCCTGCATCTAAATCTCTGGCGGAGACAGCGACAACTAAGGAGTTTAGGGGGCTGTTCTCCGGGACCTGTACCTCATACAGCGACTGTAAAAACTCAGGGGCGTTATCATTGATGTCCACGACTTCAATGCGGACTGCAGTGGTGCCGGACCTGGGCGGAGCCCCACCATCCAGAGCTGTGAGGATTAAACTGAGCTGGGGCAGCTCCTCACGATCCAGCGCTTTGTTCAGCACCAGCTCTGGGTATTTTCTGCCATCTCCGCGATTATGAGTGACGACGTGAAAATGGGAGTTGGGGCTGATTGTGTAGTTCTGAACAGTGTTGCTACCTATGTCAAAGTCCTGAGCTATTTTCAAAGGAAACACAGTCCCTGGCCGGACGATTTCTGGAATTTTTAGGAGCATTTCCCTTTCTAGGAACTCTGGAGAATGGTCATTTATATCTGTGAGCTGCAGATCAGCTTCAAAAAACTGCACTGGCTTTTCCAGTAATAGTTGGAAATGCAGTATACAAGGATCTGTCGCCCCGCACAGCACCTCCCGGTCTAGTTTTTTATAGAGAAGCAAATTCCCGGTCTTTATATCCAGCTGCAAGAGCTGTTTGTTTCCTTTGTAATGGATTCGCGCGCCCCGAGTGGCCAGTTCCCCCACCCTGAGCCCCAGGTCTTTTGCCAGGTTGGCCACAAAGGAGCCACTTTCTGTTTCTTCTGGCATGGAATACCTAATTACTTCAGAGCCAGCCTCCCACAAAAGCAACAATATAGCAAGAAAGAGAACTTGCCTTTTCCATGGCGTTTTTGTTAGCGCAGTCCCCATTGTTCAGATCCGACCCAAGGAGGTGCAGTTTCTTCAACTCCGGTATACAATCAACCCAGATGATTTGTTAAATAACCTCAAATTAGATCTTTCTGAAACACTTGCACTAGAATGATGCCCTCTCTGAAGATCTCTGCCCCTAGATCTCACCTAAAATGCTTCCTTCTTCTAGGAAGCATTCAGAGTTCTGACTCCCAGCTTAATGGCGTCCCGGGCATCCACAGCGCCCTTCATTCAGAATCCTAGCCTGCAGCGCCACCAGGCGTCCGTATTTACTATTGCATACAGTATTTGCCGTTTCCTTCCAAACTTGAACTCTGATGTATATCAATATCCTTTTAAGTCACAGAAGTGTTCCCCATCTTAACTCCAATTCTTAGTTACTGGAAGTTCTAAATAAACATTTGCTGAGTTAGATTTCAGTGAAAAAATACTTTTCAGAACAAACTAAAATGATATATTAGTATTCCTCATAAAAGTATCTTTGAGTACGCAAAGAAACTTTCTCTTGTGGGTCTCTTACTTGATTATATTCAAGAAATAAATGATAATGGATGTTTTAAAAAGTTTACAATTTTATGAAAATGATTTTTATTTTGAAATATATATCAGAAAAAGGCACAAATCAAAGGTGTAAAATTCAATGAATTTTCACCAAGTGAACACGTTCCTATGAGCAGAACACAAATTAAAACTAAAATGTTACCAAAACCCTAGAAGCCTTTTCCCGTCATTGTCTGGTCGCTAGCTTCCCCGCTAAAGGTAAGCACCCTTCTGAATTCTATCATAAAGGGTTTTTTGGTCTTTTTTCTGAACTTTTGTACAAATGGAGTTATAGAATATTACTCCTTCATGACTGGCTTCTTTCACTCAAGATTACGTTTGTAAAATTCATCTGTTGCACATTGTCCTAATTTATTTTATTCTCCTGGCTTTGAATTCTATTGTATGACTATACTACGACTTGTTTATCCATTCTCCAGTTGATGGACATTGGGTTTTCCAGTTGGGGGATATTTTAGTAGTGCTGCTATGAACATTCTTGGACATGTCTTTCGATGTGTATCTGTGCATTTATGTTGAATATATTCCTAGGAGTTAGATTGCTGTATGTTAAGATGTGCACCTATATTTAGCTTTAGCAGATATTGCAAAACAGTTATCAAATGAAGTTTTATCCAAACCAGCAAAGAATGAGAGTTCCAGTTTCTCCATATTCTTGTCAACATTTGATATTGTCTTTTAATTTTAACCACTGTGGTGATATCATATTGTGACTTTGATTGACACTTCTCTGAAGATTAATTAAATTGAGCATACTTTTTGCATGTTTATTGCTCATTAGGGTGCATTCTTGTGAAGTGCTTTTCAAGTCTTTTGTCTATTTTTCTATTTAGGGCATTTGCCTTTTTTTTTAACAACCTTTAGAAGTCCCTTATATGTTCTGGGTATAAGTACTTTTTTAGAAGTATGTATTGCAAATATCTTCTTCCACTCTGTGGTTTGGATTTTAACTCTCTCATGGTATCGTTGATGAACAAACTTCTTAACATTGATTTAGCCTAATTTGTCAATACTTTTAATTTGTGGTTAGGATTTTTGTGTTCTCTTTAAATCTTTGCATACTCCAAGGTAACGAAAATATTCTTGTATGGTATTTTTGAAAAATTACTTGACACATTTAGAACTATAATCTTCCTGAAATTAATTTTTTATATGAATGAGGTTAGGGTCAAAATTATTTTTTTCATGTAAACATCCAAATGACTTTGCACCATCTATTGAAAAGATCCATTTGCCTTTGTTTCTGAAATGTCATTTTGTCATAAATCAGATGACCATAGGTCTGCTCAAGACTCTTATTTTCAATTTTTCTCTTCATTTATCCTGCAATACCATAGTGTCTTAATTTCTATAGCTTTATGATGGGTTTTATTATCCGATAGATAAGTCCTCCAGTTTTATTCTTTTTCTTCAAAATTGCTTTGGTTATTATTGTTCCTTTGTATTTCTATGTAAGCTTTAGATTCAGCTTGTCAATTTTCATACAGAAATCTGCTGAAATTTTAAGATTTTACTGCATTTATAGATGCAATTGGAGAGAATTGACATATTCCCAACATTGAGTCTCCCAACTATTTAACATTATATATCTTTCTCTTTAACTTGTCTCAGTAATATTTTATATTTTTCAGTGTAGAAGTCTTAGGCATATTGTTAGATTTTTTTCTAGATATTGGTATTTTTGAAACTACTGTAAATGATACCTGAAATTTTAAATTTCCTGGTTTTGTGGCTATATAGAAATACAATTTATATTTGTATACTGACCTTATATCCAGAGGCATTGCTAACTTCATTTATTAATTCTAATAGTCTGTGGATTCTTTATGACTTTTTGTGTATACAATCATGTCATTTTTTAAAAAGACATTCTTATTTCTTCCCTTCCAATCATTGTGTCTTTTTTTTTCCTTTGCTTATTCCACTGGTTAGGACCTCTGGTAAAACACTGAAGTGAAATAGTAAAGGCAGGCATTATTGTCTCATTCTTGATCACTGAGGGAAAATTTCCAATAATTTACCATTAAGGATAATGTTTACTGTAGGTTTTAAAATACACTCTGAAAGTTCCCTTCCATTTTTAGTTTGCTAACAATTTTACCATGAACATATGCTGAATTTTATCAAATGACTTCTTCTGAATCCATTGAGATAATCATATGATTTTTCTCCTTTATCTGTTAATGTGATAAATTATAGTGATCAGTTTTCAAATATTCAATTGCATTTGTATTCCTAAAATAACACAATTTTCTCATAATTTATTATTTCCCTTTTATATGTTTCTGAATTTTATTTGCTGATATATTTTTTAGAATTTTTCTATCTATGTTTATAAAAGAGATTGGTCTGTAATTTTCCTTTCTCATAATGGCCTATTCAGGTTTAGATGTCATAACCCATTGAAGTTATGATGGCACCCAAATGATTTGGGAAATATTCTATTTTTCTGTTCTCTGAAAGAGTTTGTATAAATTGGTGTTATTTCTTCCATAAGTATTTGGAAGAATTCACTAGTGTGAATTCAAGTGGCATGGTTTTTAATAACAAGTTTAATTTATTTAATAGATATGACTAATGAGATTTCCTATTCTTGTTTCAGTTTTGGTAAATTGCGTTTTTAAAAGATGTTTTCCATTTTATATAAGTTGTCAAATTTATTGGCATAAAGTTGTTCACAATATCCATTTTAATTTTTTCATGTCTGTAGGATTGGTAGTGATGTTCCTTTTTCCTTCTTGATATTAGGAGTTGATGTTTCCTTTTTTTCTTGATTAGTTTTACTAAGAGTTTTTAATTTTAATAATCATTATGAAGAATCAACTTTCAGTTTTATTGATTTTTCTCTGTTGTATATTTGTCATCAATTGCATTTACTTATGTTTATGTGTATAATATATATGTTACTTTCATCCTTCTTTATTTTTGTTTGATTTGTTTCTTCAAGCTGTTCAAATTAAAGCTTAGATTATTGATTTTTAATTTTTCTTTTCTAACATAGGTATTTAAAGTTTTTAAATTTCCCTCTAAGTACTGTTTTGATATATCAGACCTTAATTTTTAACCAGTTCAAAATATAAGGAAATTTCTACTGTGATTTCTACTTTGACCCTTGGATTACATTATTTAATTTTGAAATATTTTGGTATTTCTTGTTATATTTTTATTTCTGTTTTAAGTCCACAGTCAAAGAGCATACTCTGAGTTACTTCAATTCTTTAAAAAAATCTTTTGAATTTTGCTTTATGACCCACAATATGGATAATTTTTGTATATTCCATATGCACATAAAAGAATATGTATTCTCCACTGTACCATGTATGTCAGTTTATTCAAATATAATTATTCTGCTGTTCAGATCTTTAATATTCTTTTTCTTTTTGAGGACGATTAGACCTGAGCTAACATCTGCTGCCAATCCTCCTCTTTTTGCTGAGGAAGACTGGCCCTGAGCTAACATCTGTGCCCCATCTTCCACTACTTTATATGTGGGACGCCTACCACAGCATGGCTCGCCAAGTGGTGCCATGTCCACACCTGTGATCCGGGCAGGCGAACCCCAGGCCGCCAAAGCAGAACCTGCGAACTTAACTGCTGGGCCACCAGCTGGCCCCTTTAATATTCTTAATCTGTTTGTGTGTATGTGTGTGTCTTCTTATTCTATCAGGAATTGAGAGAGTATTGTCTCCTACTATGATTTGGATTTATCTATTTCTCATTTAGTTCTCTCAGTTTAGCTTTATATATTTTGTAATTATCTGATGGGGATATATTCAGTCTTAGAACCAACATATTTCTGGTAGATTTACTTCTTTATCATTATGAAACATCTGTCTTTATCTCTAGTAATGCATCTTTCCTTAAAGTCTCCTTTGTCTTATGTGAGTATAGCTACACTCGGTTTATTTTGGTTAGTGTTTTTATTATATATCTTTTCATATTTTTTAACTTTCAACCTTTCTGTGATAGCACACACACATACCTTTAGATGATAGCATATTATTGAATTTTTCTTAAACCTAGTCTGACCATTTTGGTTTTTTAATTGGATTATTTAATCTAATTGCAATCAATGTAATATTTGATATATTTCTGTTTATATTTACCATCTAATTTTTTTCTATGTGTCAGTAAAATTTCTTTCTTCTTTTGGATTATCCAGATAATTGTTATTTTTCATTTTTTCTTCAATTAGTTTTTTAGTTATTCTTTTTTTTTCTGCTGCTTCTTCTCCCCAAAGCCCCCCAGTACATAGTTGTATATTCTAGTTGTAGGTCCCTCTGGTTGTTCTATGTGGGATGCTGCCTCAGCATGGCCTGATGAGTGGTGCCACTTCCCCACCCAGGATCCAAACTGGTGAAACCCCAGGCCGGTGAAGTGGAATGCACAAAAATAACCACTCGGCCATAGGGTTGGCCCTTTTAGTTGTTCTTTTAGCAATTATCCTAGAGATTATAGCATGCATCTTTGATCCACAAGTCTAATACAAATTATTTAATGTTACTGCTTCCATGATAATGCTTAGAACCTTAGAACTTAACTATTTATACCATCTGCCTTTTACATTATTAGTGTCATGAATTTAAATTTTATATATTTTTTAAATCCTCTAATAAACTGCAACTTTTGCCTCGTATGATCAATATCACTTTATCTTTACCCCGACTCTTGCTCTAGTTCTTCCTGCCAATCTGTGATTCCTGCAGGACTGTTTTCCTTCTGCATAATAAATTCCACTAAAAGGATTTCTTTTAGTGCAGATGTGCCTGTAATTAATTCTCTCAGTTTTTCTTTGTTTGAAAACTTCATTTCTGAAGGATATATTTTCTGGTAATAGAATTCTAGTCTGGTAGGTTTTTTTTTTTTTTTTTTTTCAGAAATTTAAAGACATCATTCTTTTGTCTTTTGGTTTCATGATTTATGTTGAAAAGTCAGTTCTCCATGTTATTGCTGCTCCTGGAATAGTAATGTATCATTTTTATGTGGTTGCTCTTAAGATTTTCTCTTTGACTTTGGTCTTCAGCAGCTCTCCTATGATACGCCTACGTGTGCTTTGTTCTTTATTCTCCTAATTGGGTTTCATTGAGCATCTTGAGGGGTGAAGGCTTTTCACCAATTCTGGAAAATTCTTGATTATTATCTCTTCAAACTGCTTATTCCCCATTCCTTGTCTCTGTTCTCCTTCTAGGATTACAATCGTATGTATGTTAGAGTTTTTCATTATGCCCCACATGTCAGTAATGTTCTTGTCTGTATTTTTAATCATTTTATTCCTCTCTGCTTCTATTTGGATATTTTGTATTGGCCTGTCTCGCATTCACTAATTCTGTAGTCCTTTACATTTACCAGGACATTAAACCACCTAAATAATTTTTAATTTCAAATATTATATTTCTCAGTTCCAGAATTAATTTACATTTTAAAATTTCACTTCTCTGGAGAAATTCTCCTCTATCTATTTTCTCTATTTCTTATTTTTAACATATTAGTCATACTTATTTTAACATCATTGTCAGTGAATTGTAGTGTCTGTTTCATCTGTGGGTCATTTGTATTGTCTGTTTTATTTCTAGGTTTTATTCATGTCAACCACTTTTTTTATGTGCATGCCTAGTTATTTTATTGAATGCTGAATGTTTATGTAAAAAGCTGTCCAGGATCCAGATGATAGTATCTTCCTCCAGAAAGAGTTCAACTTTTCCTTGGGTAGTTCGATAGAGTCATGTCTGTTCAGATTGTCTGAATCCAAACAGGCACAGTGTTTAGTCAGGCTCTTTTCGGTCCTGATAAGCACCTGGCCCTCCAGGAATTTCACTCAAGACCTTAGTGTATTCTCCATAGTCCCTTACCATGGCAGCTCCCAAACTGAAATCTTTGTGCAGAAGGACTATTAAAACTTCACTCTGCTTTTCAGAAAATTTCCACTTAAGTTTTCAGTCTTCATCCCTGGGATGTCCCTGAGTTTACAAGTATCCTGAGGGGGAAAACTGGCCTTGAGCTTGAATCCTCCAGTTTACCAAAGGCTATTGAAGTTACTCTATCCCTGGCAGGAGCCTTTTGTCTGTTCTCAGGCTTAGCAAATTTCCTCAGGGCAAACTGATTGTAGGAGTCAGTTCACAGCTCCAAGGATTTTCCCTTTCAGGAATCTGAGCCTCTTCAGTTCTTATTATATCATCTGCTGTCTGTTGCTTCAAGTGGATAATGTCTGAATTTTAACTACTTTTAGTGGTCATTTTTTGCTCTTAGATAATCCATCTAACCCGGAAGCGTAATTCCACTAAATATGTGCATAATTTTTAACTTCAGACTATTTAAAATCTATATTTTTACAACTTTTCGTAGTAAAGAAAGAGGGAGTCTTAAAGTGATGGAGGCTCCATTGCCATCAGTAGAATTTCTGTCCCCCAAACGGCCTGTGTCAAACTCACTATATGCTGTGCCTAAAATAATAACAAAGGAATTGTAAAAATTGCATGTATTATAGAAGCATTTGAGAAACTATATGATTGAAAACTGTGTTATTATCCAGGTATTTGACCTCCATTCTCTATTTTTGTTTTGCAACAATGGAATTAGCCTATTTTTCAGAAGGTGTACATTTTGTGGAAGTTATTTGAATCATGTTTACTACTAACTTCTAACAATTGAATTTCAAAATGTGGATCTATTCTACACCAAAGTCTGGTGGTGATCCCTAAGCGGGTAAGGAATGGTCCATGCTTTATGAATACACACAGTAATTCATAAAGTAATACATGAAGTAATTCACAAATTTACTCACATAAATAAATAAAGGTGGGTTTTGGCTGTTTATTTGGCCAATCTCATTTGGGTGATTATACTAACTGGACTTTCCTGGCATAAACAAAAAAAGTGAACTTAGATTTTCATAATGTTGAAATATATTGGTAAAAACTTCCATCAGATTTCTTGCCATTATATAGAAAATCTATTTTATTTAAATAGCTAATAATAAGTAGAGAAATCATTAAAGGTGACTACCATATTTATGTCTTATATATCTGTTTGTATTTAATTTTGTTCTCATTTTTTATCACCCTCTAATTTCAATTTTTAGATTAGATGAAGGCTAAAACCTATGTTTCAAGAATAACTTAAACAGTCAGTAATTTTCCCTTTTTATTTTACTATATCCTTAGGAAAAAAGGTAATTCAGGAAAAAGTGCAAGTAATTAAATTCCAGTAGGATGACATTTGAGATTTAAAAATAAATATTAGATTATAAAGCAAGCTCTTAAACTGCTCACATTGTGCCTAAAGTTTAACTAAGTGGTCTTATATCCATACAAATTTAGTTGGAAACCATGTAATCGGCTTACATGGCTTATTGAACACAACATAAAACAATTATAATTCAGATAAGTTCATTTTTTATCTTATTTAATTTCTGTTTCTATTCTTATTGTCCTAAAGGACAAAATAATGCTTATTTCTTACAAATGAAAGTTCCGTATAATTAAAAAGTAAATTTACACAAAATGTCTGAAAGCTACATTGAAGAACAAAACAGAAGATAACTTGGACATCAAAAATAAATCATTATTTTGTTGATAAAAGCTGTCCATGTCTGCAAAGTAACTTAAAGTAAAAATCTGATATCACCTGATAATCAGACTTGAACAGAATAACCAAAACTCAGAAGAAATTCTCTGGCTCTTTTGAAAGGTGCGGAGAAGCTATAGGAAAACCAAGAGAAACATACATTAAACTACACTAGAACTTCTACTTATAGGGCAAAAGGAAGGACAAGGAAGTGTATAATGCCCTCCAGACTCTTAAATCCTTTGAAAGGACTTAGGGTTTATTTAAGATTCTGAGATTAATTTAAAAAGATTTTACCAAGCAGTGACTTAGTTTTATTTAGTGAAAGAGAAGTTGAATTATATTAAGATTTTTCATTCATTATTATTTATAAATGAGAATAATTTTTTAATTTTGGTATTAGTATGGAGCACTTACAACATGCTAGGTAAGTAGCAACCAAATAAATAAGATACTCTCTAGCATATGTTGTGCTCACAATAGGAGAAAGTCGTGATTTTAGTGTATTAATATTTTAATGAAGTGTATGTTTACGTACAAGTTGGGAGAAACAAGTTACGTGCTCACGGCTATTTAGGGGGATACTCCAGTAGAATAGTCTACAAAAAAGGCCTAGATAGCTATAAAGAATTTCAAATAATCTGGCCTTGTAAAGATAAAGTTACATGGTAAAGACAAGTACCATAAATATATGGAAATACACGATTACAAAAAGCTTTAAAATTTTTCATTAAAAAGACATTCACTAATTAAGAAGTTGATTTAAGTAAAATTTCTTCTTATGCCACTTGAATAATGTATAGTTATGGAAAGATTAATCGCCAAGAGAAGGTAAAATACAAAGAAAATACATATTCAATATCCAGCATAACTAAAACTGCTAAGTGCAATGAATATTAATAAAAGGAAGAGATTTAGCATGGTCAGGGACATGCATAGCTTTGGAATAGAGGTATCCATATTTAGACGACAATACAATTTCTTAAAAGAAAGGCATTCAAGTGGGGGTTAGGTTTGCCAAAACTAAGGGGAGGTTCACTTAACCAAATACAATACTTAACTGAATACAAAGCTATTCCTGCAGTTGGAGTTTTCTTTAATCTCTCTCTCAGCGTCCTGAACCAAGAGGTTGGGGAATATTGGCTTCAGGAATTTGAACTCACCAGTCCCAGGGTCTCCTGTCAGACACACCTCATACTGGTAGTTCTGGGACAGAGTCCCGGTGCCACTCACGTCCACCAGGTGGCCCGGAAAGGGGCCCTCGGGCACCGAACAGCGACCCAGCGACGCGGCCCTGCTCCTCCTGCACAGCCGCACCGCGACGAACAGCAGCACCGACAGGAGGAAGAGCGATGACACCGACGCCAGCGCGACGACCAGGTAGACGGTGAGCGGGTCGGCCCGCGCCTGCTCGGCCGCCGCCTCGGGCAGCGGCAGGTAGGGCTGGGAGAAGCCGTCCACCAGCAGCACGTGCAGCGTGACGCTGGCCGAGCGCGGCGGCTCGCCATCGTCCCTGACCTGCACCAGCAGCCTGTGCTTGGGCGCGTCGCGCTCGCTCAGCAGCCTGGCCGTGCGCACCTCGCCGTTGTGCGGCCACACGCCGAACAGCCCGGGCTCCGTGGCCTTGAGCAGCTGGTACGACAGCCAGGCGTTCTGGCCCGAGTCGCCGTCCACCGCCACCACCTTGGTCACCAGGTAGCCCGCCTCGGCCGCCCGGGGCACCAGCTCGGTGCAGGGCGCAGAGCCGTTCTGCAGCGGGTACAGCACGAAGGGCGAGTTGTCGTTGGCGTCCAGCACCAGCACGCGCACCCGCGCCTGGCTGCTCAGCGCGGGCGAGCCGCGGTCCGTGGCGCCCACGCCGAACTCGAAGGCCTGCAGGGCCTCGTAGTCCAGCGACCTGAGGGCGAACAGGTGGCCGTTGTCGGCGTTGATGGACACGAGGGAGGCCAGGGGCAGGTGCGGGTCCTGGGGCGGCAGCAGCGAGTAGGTGAGCTGGGCGTTGGCGCCTGCGTCTGTGTCTGTGGCGCTGACGCTGCCGATGTGCAGGGCGGGGCTGTTGTTCTCGCGGACCCAGAGGGTGTAGGAGGTTTGGGTGAAGGCCGGGGCGTTGTCGTTGACGTCGGAGACCAGCACGGTTATGTTGTGCTGGGTTTTCAGCCTGGGGGATCCCATGTCAGTGACCGTGATGGTGATGTTGTACTCGGCCTGGCTTTCTCTGTCCAGCGGGCTCTCTGTTACCAGGGTGTAGAAATTCTTGAAAGTCGGTTTTAGAATGAACGGCAGATTATCTGGAATAGAGCAAATCATCTTTCCATTGTCTCCGGAGTCTCTATCTCGAATTCTAAAGATAGAAACTACGGTCTCAGGAGCATTTTCTGGGATGGAGCTGGTAAGTGAAGACATGGTCAGTTCAGGGGCGTTGTCATTCACATCCACCACCTCTATGACTACAGTGCCTTTTCCAGAAAGGCCTCCTCCATCTGTAGCCTCAATTTCCACGTGGTAAGATTTAATTTGTTCAAAATCCAATATCTTTGTCAGTCGGATTTCTCCTGTGACTTCATCTATTGAGAAAGTTTGTTTAATTTCATCTGATGCTTGGAACAAGCCATAGGAAACGCTCCCGAAATTTCCAGCATCGACATCCCTAGCTAAAACTGTAAGTATTGGGGAGTCCACGGGGCTGTTTTCCAGGACCTGCACCTCATATGTGGTGTGCACAAACTCAGGAGCATTGTCATTGACGTCCATGATCAGGATTCGCACCATGGCGGTGCCAGACCTGGGTGGAGTCCCACCGTCCAGCGCCATGAGGGTCAAGCTGAACTCAGGCTGCTCCTCTCGATCCAGCGCTTTGTCCTGCACCAAATCTGGGTATTTCTTGCCCTCACTATGATTTCGAGTGAGAACGTGAAAGTGAGAATTGGAGCTGATAGTGTATTTTTGAAGACCGTTACTGCCCACATCCAAATCCTGAGCTAATTTTAACGGAAATATGGTCCCTGGCTGGCTATTTTCCAGTATTTTCAAGAGAATCTCCCCATTCGGGAATACTGGAGAGTGGTCATTAATGTCCTGGATTGATAATTCTCCCTCAAAAAATTGCATTGGCGTTTCCAGGAACACTTGGAAATGCAGTACACAGGGTTCAATGGGGCCACATAGCTCTTCCCGGTCTAGTTTCTCCCTCAAAAGCAAATCTCCAGTCTGACGATCCAGCTGCAAGCGCTGCTTGTCATCGTCACACACCACCCGGGCCGACCGGGCGGCCAGTTCCCCTATTCCCAGGCCCAGATCCCTGGTCAGATGGGCTACAAAGGAGCCGCTCTCTGTTTCTTCCAGCACAGAATAACGAATAGGCTCGGAGCGAGACTGAGACAAAAACACCATCAAAATAAAGGCCATCACTTGCCTGTTTGGTTGAATTCTCTCTAGCGTCTCCATGTTGGAACTCGGGTTGTTACGTTCAATCCCTTCAGCAACCACAAAAAGACTAGAGATAGTCAATTCTGATTTCTTGCCTCGTGGAATTATCACAGAGCTGCTTTTAATTCTAAATTTGTTGAGTATATCTCTGCTCAAACTCTGGTAAACCAGTGCTGCTGGCAAAGCTTCTTTCGAGTGTTTTTGATTCCGTCTTGCAACAAAGGAATACGCGAGCTTTTTAGGGCTCCTTATTCACAATCTTAGCCTGCAGCGCCACCCTGCGTCTTGATTGAGAAATTAATCTTCTGAAGTTGCAGCGAATTTTGAAAGCGTCCAAATGCAAGCCACTTTTTAAGGTGTATAGAACTTTAAAAAACTTTGGTATCCCATTAAATTGCATAATTTATAAGCTTATTCTATTACATTGCATAAGCTAGAATAATTGTGAGCACAAAGTAAGAGGATATCTCCGTCTCCCCACACCCTTATCAGTGGGACTGCAAAGAACTTCTATCTCCCCTTTGCATAATCTAACTAGGGGAGGTAAACTCTTATAAAATTACAATTCAAAATAGTGATAGCTGTTTATTTTCAACTACACGAGGAATTTATGATGATGTGAAAGTTTGTCAAGGAGTTCTGTACCACATGGTCTCAGGGAGACTAGTTTTCAAAGGAAAGGTTCTATTTCCCTACGCTGGTGTGCAAATTGTAATACAGTTGAATAAAGAGGCATCTTGCTTGGTTATAAGTTCTTTTACAGCATGAGCCTACATTAAATTTAGAAGGAAGTCAAATAGTATTAGATTCAGATTCTTAGACCTGGAGAAGAAATGAAAGGGCTTTTCTAGATCAGAAAATGAAGCTCAGAGGGTGATAGCACTTGATTATTCTACTTGACTATTATCAGGATAATGTCAAGGCAAATTCAAGTGAGTAAAAATCATAGAATTTTGCTAAGATAAAAGACTTTAAGCTTAATCTTACTTAGCTAGATAGATATCTATATTTTATAATGAGTTTGCTGCTTACCACATTGATCCTTTCTATCCCAGATAGCATATTCCTCCACTAGCTGATTTGGGGAAAAATAAGAAGCCCTGATTTAAAACATTTTAATCTGCGAGCAAACAGTGCCTCAGACCTTGTTTACTCATATTCGGTGGAGACGAGAGACTTGTTTATAAAATGGCTTCCAGCACACTGTGCAGCTATTGAGATTGCCCTGATATAGAAAGTCAACTGAGACACAGCCATTTTGGGGGGTACAATTAGTTTATTAATGGAGTACCACATATCTTGACACATATGATATTTCCTCCCCTTAAAAATCTTGTAATTTAATTTAATTACTTAATTAAACTAATAATTTAGCATTTATAATTCATGTTGAATGAATTATTTTAAAAGCATGTCAATAATCTTAGATTCTGATAGTGATAGAAAGTGTTAGGAAAATTATTTTAAAAGAAGCCTGGATATAGTGGTCATTCAATAAATATCAGTTGAATAAATAAGTTAATTAATCCACTGTAATGATTCTATTTCTACATATGTAAGAAGATTATTGTCAGGTTATATCTTCAGCCATTAACATGTCTGAATTTGAATATAGATTCTGAGAGATGCGAGCACAATGCACGCTAAGCACTACTCAATTAAATTTACTTTGATTCTAGTTCTGTTAATTCCTGCAATAGATTTAGCGATGACAACAATAATGATATTAATACACTTTAGAATTTCTTTCACATTTAAGGCAAATAAGAGGAGATACAATATGTATCAACATTAGGTACAATAAAAAATAAGAAATAACATATACTGAAAAGAATAAAAAGAAAGAATATCATTTTAGATATAAATGGAAAACAAATCTCCTGAGCAAAACAAAGAGCAAATTGTTCATAATATAAGTAAGTTCTAGTTAGATTCAACTTAGAGTTCAGAACAAAATTCAAACTATATTTTGTTTACTTATTTCTATATGTTGACAGAGCAATAGTGTTGCAAACCAGCTCTTTCAGTCCCTTTTGTCAATCCAAAGCAAATGAAATCTAGATGGTATTAACATATATGTCTTATTATATGTCAGATACTATTCTAAGCATTTTACATTTATTAACTTATTTTATCCTCCAAACAACCCTATGAGGTGGGCAGTCTTATTAGCCACATTTTATAGATGAAGAAATTGAGGCGTGGAGAATTTAAATAACCTGCCCATAGTCACACAGCATGTGAAATGGCAGAGCTAGGATTCAAACTGTTACAGTGGCTCCAGAATCCATTCTCTTCTCTTTCTGAGTGGAACTGGAGAGGTGAAAAACTTTTTAGTTTATTTAGATCCAAACTTCAGCCTTGCCTTGAGTACATAGATATCATAGGTGAATTATATTTGTATTCAAATTTTCAATTAATATAAGAACGCTTAAAATGGTTTGCCTGCCTGTAGAGATAGGTACCAGCAGAGAGAGGTGCTTACAAAACTTAGAAATTGGAAGGAAAACTAATAGTGTTTTGTTGAGATCATTAATTAGGTAAATAAAAAAATTTGAGTGACATAATGAATTTCCTCAAATGTTAGAGAAAAAAACCTATGTGTAGATTTTTTAAAATGTTATCAGGATATAATGTTAAAATCAGGAAGAGTGGCCAAAAGGATAGCCTAATATATTATGTCATGGATTATTCCCCCAAACTGCCAAACTTATCAGAAAAAAAAAATCTACTATATTATACCTGCATGGAAGAGGAGTTAATGATATAAAGACTGATCACTTGAAAAACCATTCCATTCCAGTCAGGAAAGGTGCAGTATCCATTCTGAAGGATTCATGCAAGGTAACACCATTGGTTGCCAGACCTGAAGCATGATATTTAATATTTTCTTTCCATTTTGAATATACAAAGAGAGACAGATTAATTAGAGGAGTAGTCTGGAAATTAAATAACAGCTTTAATTCCCCCCTGGTAAAATATAGGTGAGAACTTTAAATACCATTGAAGGAAAGAAAAAAAAATCATTTTAAAGGAATTTGAATACGAGTAGTCCTAAGGTTCAAAATGCTAAATCGATACTTTCAAGTTTTGAATAGTCTCACTTGCTTTAACAGAAGTGAGAGAATGTTTTTTAAACTTCATGGTGACTCAAGGGCAGTTTTGTTCCTAACTTGAAGGGAGAAAGTAGAAGGAGATTAAACATTAATTATTGAGAGAAAGAGATAAATTGGTGAAATAGGTAATTAGATTTTAACTAGTATTTTTAGTTCAGAATCAAAATAGTATTATTTCAAAGTATTAAGCTAACATTAATAATTGGTTAATATCAATGGTTTGCAGATTTTATTAGAAATTCTTATAAATGGAATTATCTTTTGGAATTTTTCTACTAGATAAATTAGATACATGAGCTGACCATTTGAATAAAATAACTGTAAAGCAAATAATACTGCTCACTGGTGAAAGCAAACTAAGATTTAGTATCAGGTAACCTTCCAAACTAAACTTACAAGATGTTTTTTAAAAACATACTCTTTGAAATGCAAATTTAGAAAGGAGATATTTGAATAATTACAGAGTGTGGCTTGAGAAATTTGTGATGGAATCTAAGACAATTTCTAATAATTTCTTGTAGTGCATGTTAAATAAAAAGATAGTATTTATATGTTTCATGTATCAAAATATTCAAATATCTAATGTCTAACTTATAATACATCCTTAAAATCAGGAGGTGCGACTCCTCCAACTTTGTTGTTCTTTTTCAAGATTGTTTTGGCTATTCTTCGTCCCTTGCATTCCCATGTGAATTTTAGGGTCAATTTGGCAATTTCTGCAAAAAAAAGACAGTTGGGCTTTCGATAGGGATTCTATTGAAATTGTAGACCGATGTGGGGTGTATCACCACCTCACGATGATAAGTCTTCCAGTACATGGACACTTTCCATTTACTTAGGTCTTCTTTAATTTCTTTTGGTGATGTTTTGCAGTGTTCAGTGGAGAAGTCCTGCACTTATCTTGTTAAATTTATTCACATTTTATTCTTTCTGATGCTATCATAAGTGGAATTGCTTTCTTCACCTTATTTTTAGATTGTCCAAAGCTAGTGTGTAGACATACAGTTGATTTTTGTAATACTGATCTTGCATACTCCAACCTTGCTGAACTCCTTTATTAATTTTAGTAGTTCTTTTTTGTGTGGATTCCTTAGGATTTTCTTTATGCATGATCATGTCATCTGCAAATATACTTTTATTTCTTCATTTTCATTCTGGATTATTTTATTTCTTTTTCTTGCCTAATTGCCCTGGCTAGAATTTCTAGTATGATGTCATATAGAAGTAGGGAGGGGGGACATCCTTGTTTTGTTCCTAATCTTAGGGGGAAAGGGTTCAGTCTTTCATTATTAAATCTGAAGTAAGCTGTGGGTTTTTATAGTTGCCCTTTATCAGGTTGAGGACACTCCCTATTATTCCTAGTTTGTTGAGTGTTTTTATCATGAAAAGGTGTTGCATTTTGTAGAATGCTTTTTCCATATTATTGGGATGGATGTATGGTCTTGTCCTTTCCTGTTAATATGGCATATTGCATAGATCGATTTTCATGTTAAGTCAACTTTTCATTTCTGGGACAAATGCCACTTAGGGATGGTGTATAATTCTTTTCATATGTTGCTGGAGTCAGTTTGCTAATATTTTGTTGAGGATTTTTGTATCTATATTCATTAGGGATATTGGTATTTAGTTTTCTTTTCTTGTGTTATATTTGTCTGGTTTTGGCACCAGGGTAATACTGGCCTCATAAGGAATTGGGAAGTGATACTGCTCTTTTTTTTAAAATGAGTTTTTGAAGGATTGGTGTTAATTCTTTAAACATTCAGTAGAATTCACCAGTGAAACCATCTGGTCCTGGGCTTTTCTTTGTGGAAGGTTTTTTGATTACTGATTAAATCTTGTTGAATAGGATGAGACATTCAGGATGAAGAAATCTATTTCCTGGGGTTGGCTCAGTGGCATAGTGGTTAAGTTCACATGCTCGCTTTGGCAGACCCAGGTTCCCTGGCCTGGATCCCAGGGGTGGACCTATGCAGCGCTTACCAAGCCATGCTGTGGCAGGCATCCCACTTATAAAATAGAGCAAGATGGGCACAGCTCTTAGCTCAGGACCCATCTTCCTCAGAAAAAAGAGGAGGATTGGCAATGGATGTTAGCTCAGGATCTTCCTCAAGAAGAAAAAAAAAATAAAAGAAAGAAATCCATTTCCCCAGCAAGACAGAAATTTAAGCAAAAAAAAAAAAAAAAAAAAAACCCTTCAAAATGACAATATTTAGAGAATACAATTTTAATTTTTTATAAATCCCAAATTGTTCTAGAAGTTGAGTTTCTTACCAAAGACTTTCCTTATGGACAGCCCATATTAGTTAGAGACAATTCAGAATCTTCAGAAATCTGAACCCATTTGTCTCTGATATTCTAGTCAGAAACCTCTCACATTAATAGTTCGGGAACTAAGTCCCAGTAATGTAGATGTCCCCAAAATGCTCAGAAAATGGCCGTATTGAGCAGCAGTCCACTGAAGGTTTCCTGTTCATCCTCCATATCTGAGCATCAATGAACAGGAGCAGAGAGAATTGAAAAAGGAAGATGGCTAAGTCAAACCAGTGATCAAGAGGATAGAGAACCTGTCGGCTTGAGTAAACTTCTGCTGGTGGTCCAAGAAATGGAAAGTAAGGCGGGGATAGGTCTAGACCAGGTGTAGCATGACCATGCCAAATAGAGGTGGCTTCTAGTTGTCCTTAATAACAGCACTAGCTCGTGCCTGGCAGTGGCTATCACTTAGGAGCCTAGATATGCTTCAGTGCTCCACACTTCCAGGCTATAGGCCCACATGCTAAACATCAAGTACTCTGAGGCCTTGAACCATTGATGAAATAGTCATGAGTTCTAGCTCAAGTCATCGTCCAGGTTATCACCTTGTTCTACCCAGGACCAGCTCAGTGCACAATATAGGACTGCTTTGCAATGGCTTTTCTTTGTCATCCAGCGAGTTGTTTGTGTCATCCAGGACCACCATGTGCAGCACTATCATGCATATTAATTAAGACCATGACTTTTCTCCATAGGTAATCCCCATGTATCAATTACTTCAGTTACAACCTAATTTTCCTCAAAATCTGCTTGTCTACTCTGAAGATTGAAAAGTAAAAATGTCTCCATTAGCTCCTATGCCTACAGTCTTAACAGACACCACGACAACCAAGAAACAGAAGGTGACATTCCCTGACTGGGGCCCAGCTCAGATACATCGTTAGGTGTTGGTCCAGAACTTCTACTTGTTTGTCACAAAGTTGAACAAAGCTTCTTAATAAGGGTTGGATTTGTAGCGCCTAGTGCTGGAACTACCTTGAGACTCCTCCTGCCGCCCTTCCGCAAGACCACCAAAACCAGTGCTGGAGGAAGAGAAACCTCTAATAGGAGACGAGTTCTCAACAAAATATCACCAGGCATATGAGGAAGACCAACAGCATGAAAAATGGACTCAACAAATAATGTATATATAAGAAATAGAGATTCAGAACAATGTGCAAAGAACTTAAAAGTAAAAGATATTTAATTTTCTCAAAAAAAAGAGGAAAATAGCAATTGTGAAAAAAGAATAAGTTGTTGTGAAAACCTGCCAAATGGAAATTCTGAAGAAGAAAACTGTAGTCACTCAAACAAACAAAAAAATCAGTATATTGGGTGAATCTCTGGTTGGGACCTAGCAAATATCAGAACATCAAGAATAAAGAAGAATCCTAAAAGACAGTAAAGAAGTTTACAGACAAAAGAACGATAACTAGGCTGATAGCATATTTTTCATCAGCAGTGTTGAATACCAAAATAACAGAAGGAAAATTTAAAAATCTATGCTTGACCAAACTATCGGCCAAGAACACTAGCATTAGACATAAAAAGTAACTCTGAATTATGATTAATAGATTTCCAGCTTTAAAACATGTAACAATCTAATCTAAGAAGGAAAAGACTCCCAGAATAAGGTAGTGGGATATGTAGAAAAACTCACATTTAAAAATAAAGACCTCATTTGTAAGGAAGCCATATTTAAGGATTAAGGAAGATTTATAAACAGTATGGTAAGTTACTTTACTAGTTTTAATGAGTGATGTTTGAATATAGTTTAGCCTTTTAAAAATGCTACATAAAAGTTTAAAATTCATTTTCACCTCTTTGCTTTTTAATATTAAAAATTAGATTATGTGGGCTGGCCCCGTGGCTGAGTGGTTAAGTTCACACGCTCCGCTGCAGGCGGCCCAGTGTTTCGTTGGTTCAAATCCTGGGCGCAGACATGGCACCGCTCATCAAACCACGCTGAGGCAGCGTCCCACATACCACAACTAGAAGGACCCACAACGAAGAATATACAACTATGTACCAGGGGGCTTTGGGGAGAAAAAGGAAAAAGTAAAATCTTTTAAAAAAAATTAGATTATGAATATCAAGGAAGTATTTAAATTATTTATGAACTGATGTGTTTTCAGAGAGGAAAAAGGGAGAGTGCACACTATCTACAATTATGTTTTGGAAATAAATGAACAATTGGCTATATTGAAGTTTATTCAAAGATTTTGGGATCTTAAAAATTTCACTTAATTTTGATACCATGAAGACTAATCAAAGTTCAATAGAATAACCAATTAGAGGCCAGGGAATTTACATACAGATTTCAGGAAGTTAATTTGATGAGCAGAAAGTCTTGGAAGTTGACATTGTTTCTATAAATTACTTATACTGCACTTCTTCGTTGTCCTTGAAATCAAAGATGTGAGCAAGCTCAATGTGGAACATAATTGGATATTGATACATTATTTTACAGTTCTCTGAGTTTCCAGAAATCTCAAAAAGTGAAGGGGGACAATTAATTAATACACTGGCTCTATGGAAATTGGAGTTATTCTCTTACAGCCCATTCCTTTCTGAACATAGATAGTTCTTTTGAATTTCAATGTGAAGATAAGTTCAACGTAAACAAGTCCTTGAAAAATTCACTGATTTCCCAAATATTTTAAAAATTATTTATTCGACAAATATTACTCAAGTATCTACTAGGTGTGAGGCATTGGGCTATGTGCTGAAGATGCAATTCTGAATAAAACAGAAGAAGACTCTACCTTCAAGTTCCTTAGAGTCTAGCAAGGTTATTTAGTGTATTCTGGTGTGGGAGGTTCAAGTTTTCTTTAATTTCTCTTACTTTTTGAAACAGATCAGATACCATATTGTTCCAAAAAGAACTGGCCCCTACATTTTCCACATGACTTCATGTATTACTTTATGATATACTGTGTGTATTCATAAAGCATGGATCATTCCTTACCCGCTTAGGGATCACCACCAGACTTTGGTGTAGAATAGATCAACATTTTGAAATTCAATTGTTAGAATTTAGTAGTAAACATGATCCCAATAACTTCCACAAAATGTATATATTGCAAAGTGATCACAATAAGTCTAGTTAACATCTAGTTAACGTTCCTTTCCTCTTTGGGGAATTTTCAAAATCTTTGAGAAACTTCAGCTCTCTTTCTTCTAGTCATGAGTATTCAATTTCTGGAAAGTTATATCCCTCTGGATGAGAAAATACCTACGAGAAGAAAATTTATTTCTTCCTAATCAACTCCCTAACTTGGGACTAAATATTTTGTTACTTAAAAATGTTTCTTGGGGGTGGCCCTGTGGCCGAGTGGTTAAGTTCGCGCGCTCCGCTGCAGGCGGCCCAGTGTTTCGTTGGTTCGAATCCTGGGCGCGGACATGGCACTGCTCATCAGACCACGCTGAGGCAGCGTCCCACATGCCACAACTAGAAGAACCCACAACGAAGAATACACAACTATGTACCGGGGGGCTTTGGGGAGAAAAAGGAAAAAATAAAATCTTAAAAAAAAAATGTTTCTTTATTTCACTCAAAATAGCCATAAAATTTGATGTTTTTCTTGCTTCCAGGTTTTGTTCCTAGTTGTAGCTGCTTTAGACTTTCACAGTGATATTGCTCTCTCCTGCTCTTCAGAACTTCCTCATCTTGTATATTTTCTTTTAACTAAACTATAGGGACAGTGGATGGACAGTGTTTATCCCAGAAGGACAATACATAATCCTAAGTCATGTCAGGTTGAAATCTGAAGGAGGGAACTAAGACAGGAAACAAAGAAAATATTTACTCATATATCACCATATAAATACCAAGTAGATATTAATTAAAAAATAGGATTGGATAAACACTACTTTTACCATAAAGCATTTTGAGGTCCTATATACATGTACTTTCTTGAATTTTCTTTTTTTTAAATGGCCCTCATGTTGATAACATTTACATGTCAGAATTTACAAACCAAATTGTCATCACACCAGATGCCTTTACTAAACTCTGTTTTCATGCCAAATGGAAAAACACAATCAGTTCTTCAAAATACCTTAGGTTTAATTTTTTTCCTCACCACCATTAACACACTTTAGGCAAATATAAGAGTAATTTGCCCTGTTAACCTATATTTTTTATTCATTTTTCGCCCATATAAACAATACAATATTGAAATATTTGTTGCAAATGTCAAAACGGAAAGGAATTAAATGTATTACTTTCATGTCAGTACTATACCCCTAAAAAAGACAGTACACCTTAAAAATGGTTCATCTTAAAGAAAACACATTCTTAACTAGCCACAAATTTCATTAACCACAGACAAAGCTGTGTTAGGAGTATTATAAACAACATTATCTGACTACATTCAACCGGGTAAATTATCAGGTTGGTGGTTTGGAACTTTCTAGACATTGCTTTGGATATAAACTTTGAAGTGAATTCCTCAAAATGAACTTATTTGATATTATCATTAAAAGATAAATTTACTTTTATTCACCTATAAGAAAAAGAAAAGGAGGCATTAAGACTGCATTGGTAAGACAGGAAGCAGATGAAAAAAGGACAATATGCAAGGATTAATTAGCCAGAAAGAAAGTAAAATCAATATATAAACAAACTGTTATACTAACTAAAGATTCTCGAATTAAAAAGAAAATATTCATAACCAAACAGTTACTTTTAAATGCTTCTGTTAATGAAACCTAAGCTATTCTCAGATTTGGAGTTTTGCGCTAATATTGCTCAGTGTCGTGAACCAGAGCACTGGGAACAGACGGCTTGAGGAAACTAAACTCGCTGGTACCCGAACCGGCCCTCAGACACACCTCATACTGGTAGCTCTGGGACAGGGTCCCGGTGCCGCTCACGTCCACCAGGTGGCCTGGAAAGGGGCCCTCGGGCACCGTGCAGCGACCCAGCGACGCGGCCCTGCTCCTCCTGCACAGCCGCACCGCGACGAACAGCAGCACCGACAGGAGGAAGAGCGACGACACCGACGCCAGCGCGACGACCAGGTAGACGGTGAGCGGGTCGGCCCGCGCCTGCTCGGCCGCCGCCTCGGGCAGCGGCAGGTAGGGCTGGGAGAAGCCGTCCACCAGCAGCACGTGCAGCGTGACGCTGGCCGAGCGCGGCGGCTCGCCATTGTCCCTGACCTGCACCAGCAGCCTGTGCTTGGGCGCGTCGCGCTCGCTCAGCAGCCTGGCCGTGCGCACCTCGCCGTTGTGCGGCCACACGCCGAACAGCCCGGGCTCCGTGGCCTTGAGCAGCTGGTACGACAGCCAGGCGTTCTGGCCCGAGTCGCCGTCCACCGCCACCACCTTGGTCACCAGGTAGCCCGCCTCGGCCGCCCGGGGCACCAGCTCGGTGCAGGGCGCAGAGCCGTTCTGCAGCGGGTACAGCACGAAGGGCGAGTTGTCGTTGGCGTCCAGCACCAGCACGCGCACCCGCGCCTGGCTGCTCAGCGCGGGCGAGCCGCGGTCCGTGGCGCCCACGCCGAACTCGAAGGCCTGCAGGGCCTCGTAGTCCAGCGACCTGAGGGCGAACAGGTGGCCGTTGTCGGCGTTGATGGACACGAGGGAGGCCAGGGGCAGGTGCGGGTCCTGGGGCGGCAGCAGCGAGTAGGTGAGCTGGGCGTTGGCGCCTGCGTCTGTGTCTGTGGCGCTGACGCTGCCGATGTGCAGGGCGGGGCTGTTGTTCTCGCGGACCCAGAGGGTGTAGGAGGTTTGGGTGAAGGCCGGGGCGTTGTCGTTGACGTCGGAGACCAGCACGGTTATGTTGTGCTGGGTTTTCAGCCTGGGTGTCCCCAAATCAGTGACCGTGATGGTGATGTTGTACTCGGCTCTTTTCTCTCTGTCCAGAGCTCCTTCTGACAGAAGGGTGTAAAAATTCTCTGCAGATGGTTTCAGGACGAACGGGAGATCGTTCTCGATGGAACACACCATTTTCCCATTGTCTCCAGAGTCTAGATCCGAAACACTGAAAACAGCCACCACAGTCTCCGGCGAGTTCTCTGGGATAGGACTAGTAATTGATGACACGGTCAGTTCTGGTGCGTTGTCGTTCACATCAACTACCTGAATGATCACTGTTGATTTTCCCGAAAGGCCTCCACCATCCTTGGCTTCTACGTTGACTTCATAAGTATTAATCGCCTCAAAATTCAAATATTTGACTAGTTGGATATCACCAGTAATTGGATCCAGTCGAAAAGTTTTGCGAATTTCTTCCGAAGCATGAAAAAATGCATATGATATTGTCCCAAAATTTCCTGTATCTAAATCAGACGCTGAGACAGTGACAATAAGAGAGTTAACGGGGCTGTTCTCTAGAATTTGAACCTCATAGAGGGACTGCGTAAATTCTGGGGCATTGTCGTTTATGTCTAAGACCTGGATGTGAACCCGGACTGTCCCATACCTGGGTGGAGTCCCGCCATCCAGCGCCGTGAGCGTTAAACTGAGCTCAGGCTGCTCCTCACGGTCCAGCGCTTTGTCCAGCACTAGTTCTGCGTACTTCCTTCCATCCCTACCACCGCGTGTGAGAACGTGGAAATGAAAATTGGGACTGATCGTGTAGTTTTGGAGACTGTTTCTTCCCACATCCAAGTCTTCGGCATTTCCCAAAGGAATTACTGTTCCTGGTGGAGTGCTTTCTAGGATTTTCAGCTGTATCTCATTTTCAAAGAACACCGGAGAATGGTCATTCTCGTCTATGACCTGGAGCTCATTTGTAATAAATTGCAAAGGGTTTTGCAGTAATATCTGAAAATGCAGTATACATGGCTCTGTGGAGCCGCATAGCTCCTCCCGGTCCAATTTCTCCAGCAGGAGCAAATCACCGGTCTGATGGCTGAGCTGAAAATGCTGTCTGTTCCCTTTAGACATAACTTGGGCTCCCCTCGCAGCCAGTTCCCCTACACTCAGCCCCAGATCCTTTGCTAGGTTGGTTATCAGAAAGCCCCTCTCTTTTTCCTCAGCCACAGAGTAGCGTCTCGACTCAGACCCAGCCAGAGACCCACCCAGAAAAGCAAAGAGAAACAGAACTTGCCTTTGTCTAAGAAAGCGCTCCCCTCCGGCCTCCTGTGCACTGCCTGCCATGTTCTTCAAGGAAATACCGCCAAGCTGAGCCTGTGACGGCGCTGGAAAACGCAGTCTTTTGCCTCCCAATCTTTGCAGAAGGCCTAGCGAACAATCTTTTCCAGAAGCTCAGATCGGCTTGCTGAAAAATCTGCTCAGGCTCACAACGCCTAGTTGACCTCACTGGATCCGGGCGGTACAGAGCACGCAGGGTGCTGTGCTTTAATTCGCCTTCTTAGTCAACAGCGCCACCATGCGTTCGATCGTAGTTTCAAAATCTTGCAGAAGGGGTTTTGAATCTTGGGGTTTTGTTGTTGTTGGTTTGATTTTTTAATCGCTTACCCGGCTCAGATAATGCTACTATAAGTTGTATAAGTTAAATAAGCACAGGCTGGAAAATGAAATGTGTAATTATTATCGAAAAGAAGTGACTGTCCCTGGCAGAGTCCTTATTTATGTGATTTTGTGGAAGGGGACACTTGCTAGGGCTTTCCCTCAACCTATGGTTATTACTCATAGTTTTAAAAAGATTTTTCTCTAAATGATGACATGCTTCACTATCCTATTGGTGATTTTCTTTATTTTCCAGATTTTGTAAAGTGTGCACGAGTTACATTTCTAGTCAGAAAAACGCTATGAAAACATCTTTTCATTTTATCATCTTGCAACATTTCTCTCAAGGTGATGAATTATAATAGATGGAGTTGGAGGGGAGATCCAGAGGAGCACAAATGCCTAACTGCTGCCATATTTTTACACTCACTCAAGGGACACAGAGCTTTCCCCTCTTCTTAGTTCACAGTAATTTTCCGATCATTCACGCAACCAGTATTAACTGTTTCACCTGCATAACTGCACTTCATCTGTGGAAACAGACTATCGAGTTTGTAGACGTTAGGTGTAGTAGTAACAAGATAGACCACGTCTATATATCTTATACAATTTTCCCTCCAATGGGGTGAACAGACTTTAAACAGGTATTCAAACAAACTGTGAAAAGTGCTATACAGGAAATGTGTGCTGAGTGCACTGAAAGGATACAAGACGGGGGACCAACTTAATGGGAGGGGCTTGAGCAGTTCCCTCAGAGATGCCCCATTTAATCTGGAACATGAAGAATGCGAAGCTTGCCAGACTGAGACTAAGATGGGAAGATTCCATATATCAGAAACTGATAAGCAAGGCCGTGGGGCAGTAGAGCATGGCTATTCTAGATAGTGAAGGAAGGGCGGTGTACCCCAAACTTAGTGTCTCAAGAGTAAGTGGGAAGAGAAGGCTAAAGAGGAAAACCGGGGCCAAATAATGGGTGGTTGGATTTTATTCTAAGAAGAAGGAGGCTATTGCAAGGTTTTAGGCAGAGAAATGAAACAACACAAATAGCAGGCATTCAATACAGCTTCTTCACAATTAGCAGTAGTGTTACCCGAAGGGTCATCAATTAAGTTTACTCTTAACATCAGTGATACTAAAAATAACAACAATTACACCTCTATATCTTTATGTTATCTTCAAGATTTTCTTTTCAGGTGTACATCATAATATATTTCGAATTCTGTGTAGGTACATCATGTTCACCTCCCAAAGGCTAATTACAATCCATCACCACACACATGTGCCTAATCACCCCTTCTGCCCTCCTCCCTCCCCCTTCCCCTCTGGTAACCACTAATCCAACCTCCATTGTTATGTGTTTGTTTGTCATTGTTTTTATCTTCTACTTATGAGTGAGATCATACGGTATTTGTCTTTCTTTCTCTGACTTATTTCACTTAGCATAATACCCTCAAGTTCCATCCACGTTGTCACAAATGGCTGGATTTCATCATTTCTTATGGCTGAGTAGTATTCCATTGTGTATATATACACATCTTCTTTCTCCATTCGTACCTTGATGGGCACCTAGGTTGCTTCCAAGTCTTTGCTATTGTGTATAATGCTGCAATGAACGTAGGGCTGCGTGTATCTTAATGCATTTGGGTTTTCAAGTTCTTTGAGTAAATACCCAGCAGTGGAATAGCTGGATCATATGGTAGATCTATCCTTAATTTTCTGAAGAAACTCCGTACTGTTTTCCATAGTGGCTGCACCAGTTTGCACTCCCACCAGCAGTGTCTGCGGGTTCCCTTCTCTCCACATCCTCTCCAACGCTTATGGTTTCCTGTCTTGTTAATTATTGCCATTCTGACCAGAGTGAGGTGATATCTCATTGTAGTTTTGATTTGCAATTCCCTGATAGTTAATGATGTTGAACATCTTTTCATGTGCCTGTTGGTCATCTGTATATTTTCTTTGGAGAAATCTCTGTTCAGATCTTTTGACCATTATTCAATTGGGTTGTTGGTTTTTTTGTTGTTGAGACATATGAGTTCTTTGTATATTTTGAATATTAACCCCTTAACTGATAGATGGTTTGCAAATATCTTCTCCCAATTGTTAGGTTGTCTTTTTGTTTTGTTTATGGTTTCCTTTGCTGTGCAGAAGCTTTTTAGTTTGATGTAGTCCCATTTGTTTACTTTTTCTATTGTTTCCCTTGCCTGGTCAGACACCATATTTAAAAAACTGCTGCTGGGGCCAGCCTGGTGGTGCAGTGGTTAAGTGTGCATGTTCTGCTTTGGCGGCCCACAGTTCGCTGGTTTGGATCCCGGGTGGGGACATGGCACCACTCATCAAGCCATGCTGTGGTACGTATCCCAATATAAAGTGGAGGAAGATGGGCACGATGTTAGCTCAGGGGCAGTCTTCCTCAGCAAAAAGAGGAGGATTGGTGGATGTTAGCTCAGGGCTAAGCTTCCTCAAAAAAAAAAAAAAAAGAGTGAAGAAATGCTGCTAAGACTGATGTCAAAGAACGTACTGCCTATATTTTCTTCTAGAAGTTTCAAGGTTTCAGATCTTACCTTCAAGATAAATTATTAGAATCATACAAACTTCCAAAACCGAATCAAGAAGAAGTAGAGAATCTGAATAGACCAATCACCAGTAAGGAGATCAAAACAGTAATAAAAAATCTCCCCAAAAATTAAAGTCCAGGAGCAGACAGCTTCCCTGGTGAATTCTACCAAACATTCAAACAAGACTTAATACCTATCCTTCTCAAACTCTTCCAAAAAATTTAAGAGCTGGGGAAGCTTCCTAACTCATTCTACGAAGCCAACATTATCCTGATTCCAAAACCACACAAGGACAACACAAAAAAAGAAAATTACAGACCAATATCACTGATGAACATCGATGCAAAAATCCTCAACAAAATACTAGCAAATCAAATACAAGAATACATTAAAAAGATCAAGTGGGATTTATTCCAGGGATGCAGGGATGGTTCAACATCCACAAATCAATGTGATACACTACATTAACAAAATGAAGAAGGAAAATCAATGATCGTCTCAATAGATGCAGAGAAAGCATTTGACAAGAAACAGCATCAGTTTATGATAAAAACTGTAAATAAAATGGGTATAGAAGGAAACTACCTCAACATAATAAAGGCCATATATGACAAACCCACAGCTAATATCATTTTCAATAGAGAAACACTGAAATCTATCCCTCTAAGAACAGGAACCAGACAAGGAAGCCCACTGTCACCACTCTTATTTAACATAGTATTGGAAGTCCTAGCCAGAGGACTTAGGCAAGAAAAAGAAAGAAAAGGGATCCAAATTGGAAAAGAAGAAGTGAAATTGTCACTATTTGCAGAAGACATGATTTTATATATAGAAAATCCTAAAGACTCCACTAAAAAACTTTTAGAAATAATAAATGAATACAGTCAAGTTGCAGGACACAAAAGCAACATACAAAAATCAGTTGCATTTCTATACACTAACAATGAAATAGCAGAAAGAGAAATTAATAATACACCCCATTTACAATTGCAACAAAAAGAATAAAATACCTAAGAATAAACTTAACCAAAGAGGTGAAAGATCTATCTGTATGCCAAAAACTATAAAACCTTGTTGAAAGAAATTGAAGACGACACAAAGAAATGGAAAGATATTCCATGCTCTTGGATTGGAAGAATTAAAATAGTGAAAATGTCCATACTTCCTAAAGCAATCTATAGATTCAATGCAATCCCTATCAAAGTTCCAATGACATTTTTCACAGAAATAGAACAAAGAATCCTAAAATTTACATGAAACAAGAAAAGACACCAAATAGCCAAAGGAATCCTGAGGAAAAAGATCAAAACTGGAAGCATCACACTCCCTGATTTCAAAATATACTACAAAGCTATAGTAACAGAAACAGCATTGTACTGGCACAAAAACAGACACACAGATCAATGGAACAGAATTGAGAGCCCAGAAATAAACCCACACACCTACGGACAGCTAATTTTCAACAAGGGAGCCAAGAACATACACTGGAAAAAGGAGAGTCTCTACAATAAATGGTGTTAGGAAAACTGGACAGACACCTGCAAAAGAATGAAAGTAGACTATTATCTTATACCATGCACAAAAATCAACTCAAAATGGATTAAAGACTTGAATGTAAGACCTGAAACTATATTTATATTATCTTATTTGATCATAACTGCAAGCTATTCAAATAGCTGTTGTTATCATTTTGGAGGGAGAGAAATTATGTGACACATCCAAGATCCTTACAGGTAATAAGTTGGTTGATCAAAGACTTTTTGTTTCTTTCTTCCAAAGATTGGCACCTGAGCTAACATCTGCTGCCAATCTTCTTTGCCTTTTCTTTTCCTTCTTCTCCCCAAAGTCCCCAAGTACCTAGTTGTATATTCTAGTTGTAGGTCCTTCTGGCTCTGCTATGTGGGACACCACCTCAGCATGCCTTCATAAGCAGTGCTAAGTCTGTGCCCAGGATCTGAACTGGTGAAACCCTGGGCCACTAAAGCAGAGCATGCAAACTTAACCACTCGGCCATGGGGCCAGCCCCAGAGGAAGGACTTTTGATACCAAGATAGTGCGCTATGCCAATGCCACTCTCAAAATGAGACATTTACAATTCATAAAATTCAATTCACAATTTTAATAGCATAGCTCATTCAAATAAACATAAAATTATGGAAAAATCTAAAGATAGACTGAAAAACATTATGAATTATAATTGTGTTTTAATGTACGTATTAATCATTGAACTGCAAGGAATATAGCTGGATGAATCATTTAGAGAATTCTAGAAGGAAATTTAAATTATAAAATTGAAAACACAATTTCCCCATATGTATTCCTTAAGCTAATGGGCAGGAGAGGAGACTCAAATTAAGCAAGGAGAGAAAAGGAAAAACATATTGAAGGAAAGAGACCCCAGCGACTGTGACTGGATAATGGTTGAATAACAGTGATCAATTCAATTAGTAACCAAAAATTATATATATAATTCTTTATACATCAGAGAACATTTAGTTCCAGCAAAATTTTGTCCTGTATTTTAGTATATTTAAATAGCAATCTATCACAGGTGAAATAAAGACCCTTCTTCTTTCAATGGTCATTCAAAAATTTTATTAAGAACCTACAATCTTTCAGTCATAGTGGTAATCATGCAATAAATGGGGAGCTATTGAGAAACATAACTCAAGCACCGAAAAAGCATTGAAAAGTCTAGGAAACTGAAATGGGAAAAGTAGTAGTCAGTGCAAAAAAGAAAAAAGAATGGGCAGAGCTGGATAAATATTTTCCCCAAAAATATTGGGTTTATTTCCAATCGAATCATAAATGCTCCAGAAAATTTTGAGAAATGTAATGCTAAACTACATTTAAAGTTTCTAAAATTTGTTCAAGGACAAAAACAAATATGCCCTCAAATCTTTTGGATTTTAATCAAGTGTTCAAAGTTAATAGTTTCTAATAATTAAAATATATTTTTTAAAAGAAGGGATTGTAATAAACAGGTTCAAATTTTTTTTTGGAAACAAAAAGCATGAAGAATTAGCATGTCTTTGAAAATGACTGGCCATATGCTATTTATTTAACTACAGTTTAGAATATTAGTGGTTGATTTATTGAGCACTTCTAATGTGAATGGTTGGGGAATCCAACAGTCAAGGTTCTCATGCTCTCTAAAGAATCATAATTTTCATTATAGACACTTTAAGGAAATATACATTTAGAAAAATGTGAGAGAGTGCTCTGTTATTCATGACTATACCTATGCTAATGGTTTTAGCCAAAGTGAGTTCATAGTTAAAAGTTAAACTAGCCAAAGACAATGTACAAACACAAATATTCTGGGTCGGAAAAAGAATAACCCCATGCAGCCATAGCAAATCTTTAAAAACGCAGGACTGCAAAATTACCTAGGAACTCTGGACGTGAGTTCGGAAAAAGAAGCTCTAAACCAAAAGTTAAAGACTTCTGAAAATGCAAAATTTACTTTCACACTTTAAATCGAATTAAGTTAGTGAGCCTTATCAACAATAAGAATATGAAGAAAATTTGCATTCATTATACCACAAAGCAACACATTTAGAAACACCAGGAACATGCACTGAAAAGGAATAAGACAGTTACATTTCAAATGAAAAGAAACAACCCCAATGTGCAAGGCAGTAAAAAAGGACTTTCCACAAATTAACTGAGAGTTGGCTCAGTAATCCTTGTAATTAATAGTTAATTGGATTCAAAGGTATCCCTGAAACTGGGGTTTGCCTCATTAACCCTCTCCTCACCCTGAGCAAGGAAGTTGGGGAGAATCGGCTTGAGGAACTTGAACTCGCTGGTACCCGAGCCTCCCCTCAGACACACCTCATACTGGTAGCTCTGGGACAGGGTCCCGGTGCCACTCACGTCCACCAGGTGGCCCGGAAAGGGGCCCTCGGGCACCGAGCAGCGACCCAGCGACGCGGCCCTGCTTCTCCTGCACAGCCGCACCGCGACGAACAGCAGCACCGACAGGAGGAAGAGCGACGACACCGACGCCAGCGCGATGACCAGGTAGACGGTGAGCGGGTCGGCCCGCGCCTGCTCGGCCGCCGCCTCGGGCAGCGGCAGGTAGGGCTGGGAGAAGCCGTCCACCAGCAGCACGTGCAGCGTGACGCTGGCCGAGCGCGGCGGCTCGCCATTGTCCCTGACCTGCACCAGCAGCCTGTGCTTGGGCGCGTCGCGCTCGCTCAGCAGCCTGGCCGTGCGCACCTCGCCGTTGTGCGGCCACACGCCGAACAGCCCGGGCTCCGTGGCCTTGAGCAGCTGGTACGACAGCCAGGCGTTCTGGCCCGAGTCGCCGTCCACCGCCACCACCTTGGTGACCAGGTAGCCCGCCTCGGCCGCCCGGGGCACCAGCTCGGTGCAGGGCGCAGAGCCGTTCTGCAGCGGGTACAGCACGAAGGGCGAGTTGTCGTTGGCGTCCAGCACCAGCACGCGCACCCGCGCCTGGCTGCTCAGCGCCGGCGAGCCGCGGTCCGTGGCGCCCACGCCGAACTCGAAGGCCTGCAGGGCCTCGTAGTCCAGGGACCTGAGGGCGAACAGGTGGCCGTTGTCGGCGTTGATGGACACGAGGGAGGCCAGGGGCAGGTGCGGGTCTTGGGGCGGCAGCAGCGAGTAGGTGAGCTGGGCGTTGGCGCCTGCGTCTGTGTCTGTGGCGCTGACGCTGCCGATGTGCAGGGCGGGACTGTTGTTCTCGCGGACCCAGAGGGTGTAGGAGGTTTGGGTGAAGGCCGGGGCGTTGTCGTTGACGTCGGAGACCAGCACGGTTATGTTGTGCTGGGTTTTCAGCCTGGGTGTCCCCAAATCAGTGACCGTGATGGTGATGTTGTACTCGGCTCTGCTTTCTCGGTCTAGGGCTGTGTTTGTCACTAGAGTGTAAAAATTGTCAACAGAGGGTTTAAGGAAGAAAGGAAGATCATCTTGGATGGAACATACCATTCTTCCATTGTCTCCCGAGTCAGGATCTGAAACACTGAATACAGCAATTATGGTCTCCTGCAAGTTTTCTGCGATCTCACTGATGAGTGTTGACATGGTCAGTTCAGGAGGGTTGTCATTCAAATCCATCACCTGGACGAACACCACACAACTTCCAGAAAGGCCTCCACCATCTGTCGCCTGAACATTTAAGGTATAAGTCTGAATGGATTCGAAATCCAGTTTCTGTGTTAAAAGGAGTTCTCCCGATTTTGCATTTATTCGAAAAGTTTTGCGAATATCTTCAGAGGCTTGGGAAAATACGTAAGATATTTCTCCATAGGCTCCGATGTCTAAATCACTAGCAGAGACGACGGCAACCTGGGATCCAATCGGGCTGTTTTCCGGGACCTGCACCTCATAGAGCAGATTTGCAAACTCTGGGGCGTTATCATTGATGTCCAAGACTTCAATGCGGACCAGGGCGGTGCCAGACCTGGGTGGAGTCCCGCCATCTACTGCGGTGAGGGTTAACCTGAACTCAGGCTGTTCCTCGCGATCCAACGCTTTGTCCAGCACCAGCTGTGGTAATATCATGCCATCGGCACTGTCTTGTAATTTAAGATGGAAGTGTGAATTGGGGCTGACTGTGTAACTTTGGAGACCGTTGCTTCCTACATCTAAGTCCTGGGCACTTTCTATTAGAAAAGTAGTTCCGGGAGTGATACTTTCTGAAATTTTCAAAATTATTTCTTTGTCTAGGAAAACCGGGGAGTGATCATTTATGTCCCTAATTCGTAGCTCGGCCTGAAAAAACTGCAAGGGATTTTCCAATAACACCTGGAAAGGCAGTACACAGGGCTCGGTAGGGCCGCACAGCTCCTCCCGGTCCAGTTTTTCATTTAACAACAAATCCCCGGTCTGTCTATCCAACTGCAAACGCATTTTTCTCCCTTTGGAAATGACCCGAGGCCCCCGCGCAGCTAGTTCGTCTACCTCTAGTCCCAGGTCTTTGACCAAATTGGCCACAAAAGAGCCACTCTCCGTTTCCTCAGCCACTGAATAGTGCCTAGGCTCGGAACCAGCCTGAGCTACGCCCAGCAAAACAAAGAACATCAAGACTTGCCTTTGTTTCAGAGAGCGTTCCTTTCCCTCTTTGGCCTCCATCGCCTTCTGGTCTCAGCAAATCTGACCCAGCTCGGGCTTGCGTTGTCGCCGTCTCTATCTCCCAGTATCTCGAAGATACTGGGGGTAAGTGGAGACGCCTAGGGCCCTGATTTCCCGGAGCGACCGCCTTAGAAAGCCTCCCCTTCCTGCTTGCTTCTTTAGCAGCGCATCTGGCTAAAGGAGCGCCGGCTGGTAGCTTTCCTCCTTCTACTTCTAATGCTGCAGCGCCACCCTGCGTCCTTTCCAAGTGTTTATTTTATCCAAAACATTAAGAAAACCCCACAGGTTTCTTTCAGTCCGATGGCAATCTAAATGGAATATTTCCAAGTAGTCTCTCTCAATGTACCGAAGTCTTATCTGTGTTTGGAAAGGCTTTTTCCGTTGCATTCATTACAACATGGCAATCAAAGACGAATTTCCATTCCAGTTTTCTCACCATCCAATCAGCTCTTTTTAAACTGGACAAAAATCAATTTTAGAAACTGGAAGAGAGTAACTTCAGTCCTAGGATGAAAGAAGGCTTTGACTAGGAAGTTCCCAGTTTTTTTCCAGAGCTCAGGCATGTGAGCATCTGGATGGTGGTTAGGCTACCATCCTCATGCTCAGGCCCAACCAAAAAGTATAGAGACCCAGGGAAAGCACAGAATTCAAATGAGAACATTCTCCTGGACACTGAAATATTCTCCTGACACATATTTCTCTCTTGCACTAGTCCCATTTCACAATTCCATGAAATTTGATGTGTTTGAGTCACATGAAAATCTCCGAAAATAGCTGGATAATTTCTTCTTGTGAATGTCAATATTTTTATTTTCCTTTCTAATAGATAAGAGCATTTTTAAACATAACTTAAATTCAATTATCACATCTAGCAACATTAATAATTTCATAATATAAAGTACCCAGTAAACACTGAAAATTTTCCTATCTTTTAAAAATGTCTTTATAGAGATAATTTGTTAAATCAGGTGTCAAATAAGGTATATATATGCTGGATGTTTGTTGTTAGGTTTTTAAAGTTTCTGTCTTTTTGTGTTTTAAAATAATATTTGATAAAAAGAAATGAGTTATCAAGCCAAAAAAGACATGGAGGAAACTTAAATGCATATTGCTTAGTGAAAGAAGCCTGTCTGAAAAGGCTACCTACATACTCTATTATTGCAACTACATGACATTCTGGAAAAGGCAAAAGGATAGACACATTAAGAAGGTCAGTGGTTCCTGGGGGCAGGGGAAGAGGAATCGAGAGGTAAAATGCAGTGGATTTGAGGGCACTGAACCTTTTCTTTATGATACTCTAATGGTGGATACATGACACTATGCATTTGTAAAAGCCCATAGAACTGTACAACATAAAGAGTGAGCTCTAATGTAAACTACGGACTTTAGTTAATAATAATGGATCAATATTGGTTCATCAATTATAACAAATATATCACACTAATGCAAGATGTTAATACGAGGGGAAACTGTGAATGGGAGAAAGTGGGCATATGAGAACTCTCTGTACTATCTGCTCAATTTTCTGTTAAACCTACAACAGCTCTAAAAAATAAAGTCTCAAATATTTGTATTAAATGTTTCAAATATATAGAAAAATTAAAAGGAACTGTACAAATATAATTCTACTCTCCATCCAAATTTAAAAATTGTTTGTATTTTGCCATATTTCTTCTATCTATCTATATGTTTTATTCTACACACACATATCCCTTTTATTGGCTGACACATTTGAAAGTAACTTGAAGACATCATGACACTTTGCCTCTAAATATCTCCTGAGTAAGGACATTATCTCACATAATTATAATGCTACTATCACACTTAACAAAATTAATAATTCCATAATATTATCTAAAGTCCAGTTCCTATTAAATCTCATTAATTATCCTTCCATTATCCTTCCTCAATTTCCTTCAACTTTAATAAGGGTTAATATTCACTCTTGAGTTCCTTTTACAAATGCACTTACTTTCTTAACCACTTGTTATAAGGAATGGCTTATAAAATTTGTTTTTTAGCCAAGTTTTATGATTGTATCAGGCGTTACATCTATTTCCTCTAGAGAAGACCTCCTTATGATACTGAATTTTTTGAAGTGTCCAGACCAGTTGTCCTGTAGGATGTCCTACATTCTGAATTTGTCTGATTGTTTCCTCATGGTGTCATTTAACCTGTTCCTTTGTTCTCCTGTATTTCCAGAAAACTGGAATGGATAACTTATTAAATGTAAAAATAGCATAACATTTTTTAAAGCTCTCTTTTATTTTCTGTAATTGGGTAAAAAAAAAGGGCAATTACAGGTATTCTTTTTTAACGTTTAGAAAATGAATGCCTACTTGTATTCTGTTGAGATTAGTTTTTGCTTTTCATGATTATTGCTTTTATATTAATATTATAATAATTCAAAATATTTTAATTCATTGACATCGAGCATTTAACACAATTCATCCAGGTGAATACAACCCAAGACTCAAATCTTTAAAAACAGTTCTTTGTACAGGCTGTAAAATTTGATGAAGGTCAGAAATAGATGTAGTGAAGATCACTTACATCATAAAAGTAAATGATGTCAGGTGGATCACCTGAAATTTTACATTTAAACCAAGCATATGATTATTTAGTTTTGATTCTCTAAAGCATAACTAAAGCAGCTACAGTGAATTTTGGGATAACATAAAGGAGAGGAAAGTAAGAAATATGAAGAAAATTACAAGAATCTAGCATCTCTTAAAAGTTGAAGAATTAAAAACTTCATATCTGAGATATCTCAGAGGAAAAAACGCCCCAGAACACATTCGGTTTTGTTGTGCAAAAAAATTTTAAAACCTCCCATGATGAGTCATATGTGTTCTCACAATTCATGAGGTTTCACCCTTCTTTCAGCTTTAATGCTATTCATACATCTAAAAGTAAACAGAAGTTTCTCTATTTCAGAGACGATATTTGTAGATGGTTTCCAGATTTCAATGCATTATATCCACTGTTATTTTAAATCATTTAAATTTAAATTCTTAAAACTTGAGGAGAGTTCACATTCCCCCTCAAGTACTCTTTACAAATGCTTTTATTTTCTAAATCTCCATTAGGTAATCCATAAGTAATGTAAGTTAGAATTAGAATATACTGTATTAAAAAAATCTAAAGAAAATATATTATAAATTTATAAATAACTATATTATAAGGAAGGAATCTATTATATAAGGAAGAATTATGTCATTACATTAGGTTTAATTTTTTATGTTTGACTTCCCTTTTTAAATACTGCCCAGTCAGAGATGTTATTCTAGGAGTCACTTGTATAATTTTGAAGATTATTTTCAATAAAATCCAACATAGTAAAATATCATACAAATGAAGGATTTTATATATTGGAACAGAAAAATATTTTCAAAATATATAAAAGAAAATGAAAGCAAGTCATCATAATCTTACTAGAAGACAAAAGAATCAGCCATTTAAAAAGAAAATAACACATTGCTCGAGGATCTATCATAATTCGGCTTGCCTCTCTATTTTGACTATTTGATAGGTTCTGTGAACTAAAGCAGTTATGGTGAATTTGGGGATAATATAAAGGAGAGGAAAGTAGGAAATATGAAGAAAATTACACAATCTATAATTATACATTACCAGTACTTTGAGAAAAAGTAGTCAAAGAGATTTACAGGACCATTTTTCCCTATGAAAGATAGTGCCAAACAATATAGAGATATTATCCATACTACTAGCCCTTTTTCAAAAGAGAAATCTTCAGGGGCTAGCCCCATGGCCAAGTGGTTAAGTTTGCGGGCTCAGCTTCGGTGGCCTGGGGTTTGCCAGTTAGGATCATGGGCGCAGACCTACACATTACTCCTCAAGCCATGAGGTAGTGGCATCCCACATAGAAGAACTAGAATGACTTACAACTAGGATATACTGCTATGTACTGGGGCTTTGAGGAGGAAAAAAACAGAGGAAGATTAGCAACAGATGTTAACTCAGGGCCAATCTTCCCCACCAAAACAAAAAAGCACACATTTAAAAAAAGAGAGAGAGAGAGTAATCTTCAGACCTTCAATGGCCTTCAGCCCACAAACTGGCTTTACACACTCAGCAATAAGATGGCGGAAGAAAGAGAGTTTTTTCAGTGACCTACCACTGAGACGCTGCAGGAAATACATGAGAATATTCTAGCATGAATCAAAAATATCCCAAAGAATAAAACCCCAGGACCAGATGGCTTTCCTGGGGAATTCTACTAAACTTTCAGAGAGGACTTAATACTTATACTTTTCAAGCTATTCCAAAGAATTAGGGAAGATGGAACACTTCCTAACACATTCTATGAGGCCAACATCACGCTGATACCAAAACCTGACAAGGACACCACGAAAAAAGAGAACTACAGGCCAATATCACTGATGAACATAGATACAAAAATTCTGAACAAAATTTTGGCAACCAGAATTCAGCAATTCATCAAAAGGATCATACATCAGGATCAGGTGGGATTCATACCAGGGACACAGGGATGGTTCAACATCCGCAAATCAATCAACGTGATACACCACATCAACAAACTGAGGAATAAAAACCACGTGATCATCTCAATAGATGCAGAGAAGGCATTTAACAAGATCCAACAGCCATTTATGATAAAAACTCTGAACAAAATGGGCATAGAAGGAAACTACCTCAACATAATAAAGGCCATATATGACAAACCCACAGCCAACATCATACTCAATGGGCAAAAACTGAACGCCATCCCCCTGAAAAGAGGAACGAGACAAGGATGCCCTCTATCACCACTCTTATTTATCATAGTACTGGAGGTCCTGGCCAGAGCAATCAGGCAAGAAAAAGGAATAAAAGGAATCCAAATAGGGAGGGAAGAAGTGAAACTCTCGCTGTTTGCAGACGACATGATCTTATATATAGAAAGCCCCAAAGAATCCATTGGAAAACTCTTAGAAGTAATCAACAACTACAGCAAAGTTGCAGGGTACAAAATCAATTTGCATAAATCAGTAGCATTTCTATACTATACTCCAGTAACGAACTAACAGAAAAAGAACTCAAGAACACAATACCATTCACAATCACAACAAAAAGAATAAAATACCTTGGGGTAAATTTAACTAAGGAAGTGAAGGACCTATATAATGAAAATTACAAGGCCTTTCTGAGAGAATTGGATGACGACATAAGAAGATGGAAAGACATTCCATGTACATGGATTGGAAGAATAAACATAGTTAAAATGTCCGTTCTACCTAAAGCAATCTACAGATTCAATGCATCCCAATCAGAATCCCAATGACATTCTTTACAGAATTAGAACAAAGAATCCTAAAATTCATATGGGGCAACAAAAGACTCCGAATTTCTAAAGCAATCCTGAGAAAAAAGAACAAAACGGGAGGCATCACAATCCCTGACTTCAAAACATACTACAAAGCTACAGTAATCAAAACAGCATGGTACTGGTACAAAAACAGGCACACAGATCAATGGAACAGAATTGAAAGCCCAGAAATAAAACCACACATCTATGGACAGCTTATCTTTGACAAAGGAGCTGAGGGTATACAATGGAGAAAAGAAAGTCTTTTCAACAAATGGTGCTGGGAAAACTGGAAAGCCACATGGAAAATAATGAAAATTGACCATTCTTTTTCACCATTCACCAAAATAAACTCAAAATGGATCAAAGACCTAAAGGTGAGACCTGAAACCATAAGGCTTCTGGAAGAAAACGTAGGCAGTACACTCTTTGACATCAGTATTAAAAGGATCTTTTCGGACACCATGCCTTCTCAGAGAAGGGAAACAATAGAAAGAATAAACAAATGGGACTTCATCAGACTAAAGAGCTTCTTCAAGGCAAATGAAAACAGGATTGAAACAAAAAAGCAACCCACTAACTGGGAAAAAATATTTGCAAGTCATATATCTGACAAAGGCTTAATATCCATAATATACAAAGAACTCTCACAACTCAACAACAAAACATCAAACAACCCAATCAAAAAATGGGCTGGAGACATGAACAGACATTTCTCCAAAGAAGATACACGGATGGCCAATAGGCACATGAAAAGATGCTCATCATCGCTGATCATCAGGGAAATGCAAATCAAAACTACACTAAGATATCACCTTACACCCATTAGAATGACAAAAATATCTAAAACTAATAGTAACAAATGTTGGAGAGGTTGTGGAGAAAAAGGAACCCTCATACACTGCTGGTGGGAATGCAAACTGGTGCAGCCATTATGGAAAACAGTATGGAGATTCCTCAAAAAATTAAAAATAGAACTACCATACGATCCAGCCATCCCACTACTGGGTATTTATCCAAAGAGCTTGAAGTCAGCAATCCCAAAAGTCCTATGCACCCCAATGTTCATTGCAGCATTATTTACAATAGCCAAGACATGGAAGCAACCTAAGTGCCCATCAACAGACGAATGGATAAAGAAGATGTGGTACATATATACAATGGAATACTACTCAGCTGCAAAACAGAACAAAATCATTCCATTTGCAATAACATGGATGGACCTTGAGGGAATTATGTTAAGTGAAATAAGCCAGCTAGAGAAGGATAATCTGTGTATGACTCCACTCATATAAGGAATTTAAAAATATGGACTAAGAACAGTTTAGTGGATACCAGGGGACAGGTGGGGTGGGGGGTGGGCACAAAGGGTGAAGTGGTACACCTACAACACGAATGACAAACATTAAGGTACAACTGAAATTTCACAAGATTGTAACCTATCATTAACTCAATAAAAAAAAAAAGAATATTCTAGCATGGGAAGGGAGTGTTCTGGCACCTTTCATTATCTTAGGGTGGGAATTGTGAGCCTGTGGTAACAAACAATTTGCTTTTGCTTATTAAAGATACAAACAAGTAAGTTTTCCTGTAATCTATCAAGATACACATTTCACAAAACTCACGTAAGCAGGATTTCAAAATAAAGGTGATTCAAGCAGAGAAAATGAAGGTGTTGTTTGTTCTCTTTCCCCAGTACAACTGGTTTTGAAAGACACTTGCATAAGAATCTTGGCATTTTTTGCTTACGGAGAATCATCATAGTCTATTAGTACAACCTGTTGCCTTGAAAATAAAGATGTTGACCAGGCATTGCCATGGGTTATAGTGGACTCTCTCTCCTAGAGATATGTAGATATACATACATGTATATGTTTTCATAATATATATGATTTTCCCCAAGAATCTCAGACATCTCTCCCATCATTAAAATAGGTTAAAACTTCTATCAGGTTTAGATAATCTGCTAGATGACTGCATTTTTACTAAGACCACAATTGAAATTTCATTTTAAAAAGAAAATACACCTAAGTGTTTGTCAACTACTAAATACAACATAGAAAATTGATAAATAATGAAGAAATCCAAAGACGTAGGGAGGACAAAGAATATGTCCGAGGGAAAAGCCTGACAACCTGAATACAAAATACAAAACATAATCAGTTTAGATGTGCTAAATATACATAAGGAAATAAAGTTTGAAAAATGAGGAAATAAAATGATTAATATATATTGTCACATTGGGGTACTTATTTGAACACATACTATGAAAGGGTGCAGGCAGACAGGACAGCAAAAGAATACTGAGACCATAGTAATGACCAAGTAGATGCTAAGCGAGGAGTCTAAACCTTTTCCTGGGCCTGTCAGGATGTGGCCACTAGAGGTGAAAGAAACAACTGACCAGCAACAGGTGTAGTCTGAACATGGAGGACATGGGTGGCATTTCAGTGTCCTTGACCATAAACTTAAGTCTATGATTGACTAGATGACTATCACTCAGCAACCTTGTGGTACACATTTCCCTGTTTTGGGCTTCCATGATAAACAGACTAAGACTCAAGTGCTTGAGTAACTGATACTCCATGAAGGCCTTCCAGACCTAGTCTCTGTTAACTGCCACCATCTTGAACATCACATATTCTTTTCTGCCACAGGTGTAACATGAAGTGTAAATTGCCATTTTCATTAAACACTATCACTCACACCAACACTGTGCTTCTCAGCTCCAGGGAGCTGCTGTTTCTCTTATGCAGAACTTGACACTTAGGGCCATCCAATTCAAGGATGTCAGATCAAACAGGTTCTTTATGTTCATTTGGAGGGAGCGGTGCATATACTGGGGCACCAGCAGGCAGTAGTTACTTGGGCATTTTTCTACAGCACTGTACTGCTAGAGTGCATGCTTTCTGAGGCTGTGTTCTCATGCTTGGTAAGTGTAGAGGCAGTCTGGTGAAAATGAAGACATGGTTATATTATGTTTCATTTTCAGCTTAGGGAAACCCCAGATCTCCGGCAGTGATATTAGAATTGTACTTATCTTTTCTCTGTCTACCTCTATTGGAAGTTTTAAGGTGTAGGGAAGGTGGTATTATGAAGATGAAACATCTTTCTGTTTTTTCTCTGGCATGAATCTGAAGCAGAAAACAGCAACTATGGTCTCAAACTAATTCCCTGGGATGTAGTCAGACCTGACAACATGATTAATAGGGGTGGACTGTCTTTTACATCAGGACGGTATGTTTTCCAGAAAGTCTTTTATCCTTGATGATCTCAGAATTCACAATGTACATTAGTATAGCCCTGGAATCTATGCGTTTTAGTAGTGGGTTTTTTTAGCCAACATATATGTTTTAGCAAAAGTTTTCATTGTCTTCAGTAGCCTAGAAAAACTTTAAAGATATTTCTCTGTTATATCTTATATCCAAATTTCTGACAGAAAAAGTGATAGCGATGGAAGAATGACTTTTTCTGGGATTAGCACTTTATAATACAGCTGAGCAAAATCACTGACAACCCACAACTTTGGTAAAGATCAGTGCAGATCTGGATCTGTGTGGTACCCTGCCATCCAATATCGTTACGGTTAAATTAACCTCAATCTATTTCTTTCCATTGAGAAATTTGCCCATTACGGTTCAAGATATTTCCTGTTACCATTGTCCTGTCAGTTGTCAAGACTAGACACAGGAATCAGAATTCAAGGTACCCTTATGAATACTGCTCTGTCTATATCCAAGTCCTGCCGTCTATATGAACTTTAGTTCCTATAGGAATTTTCTACTGGATTTTTTGCAGCATTCCCAAGTCAAAGAACACACTGGTGAATGGGTCATTTATATCTGTGACTCTCAACTCAACCTGGAAAAACGCAAAGAATTTTCCTTTAGCAACTGAAAATTAAGTATCTATATCTTACTTGTTCTGCATACCAACTCTGGATCCAATTTCTATTTATTAGCAAATACTGTCTGTTAATTTGAAAATGCTGTCTTTTATCTTTAGAAGTATTAATTACCCGCTCATTCCCTCCTCCACCACCCATAGCTTCCCCATCCTTAGACCCAAAATATCTGCTAAATTAGCAATTAAGGAACTACTCTCCAGTGCCTCTGGAACAGAATTCTGCAGGAGTTCAGTACCCTCGATGGTATATGCTAAGTAAAATAGAAAGAATCAGACTTTGCCTTAGACTGGGATTTTGGTATTCCATTATTCCTTCTTCAGACACCTTCCAGCAAATACGGCCCTACACAATCAAAGTCTGATCACACTAATCTTTCTTTCTGTTACTTTTGCCATCAGACTCTCAGGCTCCAACACAACTCTCACGGTCAGGGAAGAGTAATATGGGGCATACAGTACTGTATTTGCAATCTGGTTTAACTACCATGAGCCTCCAGTGCCATCATAAGTCTTCTCTTAGTTTTTCCATTTCTCCAGAGAGAAGAAAAATATTTTAGAAAGGCAAATTGGAAATATCAAATATTTCATATTTATGTAATATATGTATTATCCAAGTGTATTAAATGTGTACTTTCATTTCCTCAGCAATTGTTATAAATACATTAAAAATCAACAAATATGTCACATTTGAGGCATATTACACTTTTGTATACTCTTCCTTTGATTATTCTAAACCATATTGGAGAGTATTAAACATTGATGCAAAGAGAAGAATGATGAGATTGTTTTGCTCGTCCATATTATATGACATTTCTTTTCTATGTATAGGAGATGCTGGGATATTAATTTCTAAAGAATGAATTATTTTTTATGTTTAATAAATAAGAAAACAGTAAAAATTAACAAATCCAAATTTTGCATTGCAATAAATAAACTACACAGCAATTAGTGGATTATGCCTTAAATAAAGACACACATTTCTATCGATTTTTTCCCCTGTAATTTTGTATCTGTATTTGATTTTGCATCACCAGTGTTATCAAAAATCATCAAATGACTATTTCACATAAAAAGTAAAAACTACTTAATATTAATTGGATAGTTACTTGAATTGAGTAGGCGGAGTCAAATCCTGCTGAAAAGTAGATTATCACAATTTATCAGTCATCATTTAAGAAATATCAAGAAAAGCAAAAGATGACTTTAAAATAAATAGCCTGAACTTCCCTGGGAATTTATGAAGACCATCATTTCATGGATAGACCTGGGATGAATTTCCTTGTCAAACTTCAGGATATCTGCTAGGATGGTCTACACAAAGTTTTAGGGGTAACTTACCTTTGAGGAAGATCAAAGGAAATTAGGCATGAGCAGAAAAAAATGCATTTCTTCTCTGTACTTAACAATAAAAAGGCTACCGGCTTCTAAACAAAGACCTCTGTGAGGTAAATAAAAAGAAAAAATAGCTAAGCCATCAGTACTTACTGTCTGTAAATTAACAACTTCACTTCAGAAGAAAAGAAAACACTACTAAAGGATAGCCATAAAACAACATATGTAATGTTATTCAGAAACAGGATGTTTCCTCTACTTTTCATCCAGAACCCAAAAAGCAAGAATGCCAAGGATGATAGCTGTCTCTACATATTGTTTTCAGCTTCTAAGAACTAATTTCACTGGAGATAAAGTGATGTTCATGTTTCTCTCTTCTCTCTGTTCTGCATTAGGCTGGCAGAATGTGGAACATTTTTAGTATAATAGAAAGTAAATTCTGGAAGGAAGGATCGAGGCATTTTCTTTTTATTCCAGAGTGCTGAGATTATGATCCTTAAAGAGGTAAAGTCTGTTTCTGAAAGTACTCTAGGATGAGCAGATATGTGTCAACATGACCAATTCTATGGAACTGTCATCCAAAGGGTTTGTCATCCAACATTCTTTACATGAAGAAAGAAATTTCTGAAACTATTTCCACTGTGAATTGTCTGAGTATTTGCCACATACCCATGAAATTGCCTGGCAATTTTCTTGCAGTGAATGTTCAGAATGCACAGATCCCAGTGGTATGTAAAATGTTTGGTGACTTCTCTCCAGAGGCTGGAGAATTCAGCGAGCCTGGAGAATTCAGCGAGCCGTTTCTTAATTGTTTCCTGAGACTAACTTCAACAGAGACTTCCACAACCAGGTTGCTGAGGGGCATGCATCTCAAGGGCTGTCACTGATTGTCACGATTTGAACCTTCGGAGGTTTCAGAATAGTGTTGATACCTACCATTCTTTCCTGAGAGGTAAACTTACCTTGGGTTATTCTTCATCCAGCGATTTTTCCCCAATAATGGGCAAATTACTTACCCCACTATTGCATCACATATTATTGTGAAAATGGAAATTGAACTGATTGCGTAGCTTCCAATGGTGGAAAATTCACCCAAATCTCATGCATGTCCCCAGTGCACATTCTGGAAGGTTTAGAAGAATTTTTCAAAGGGGGAACATCTCAGACTCATAGATTTTTCCCAGAAAACAAAAAAGTTTACAGGTAATACTTGCAAATGTAGAGCTCCTAGAGATCTGGTTTCCTAATGGGAGCAAAGGCTCTTCTGGGTGGGTAATCTAAAATATTCTTTGGTCTCTTTGGAAACCACCCTGCTCTCTTCTGTCCTCCCGCCGCTACACAGACGCTCCCCTTTCTACCGCCAGCGCCACATCTCCGGAAACTGTGGACATAAATACAGCAGTCCTTTTCTTGGGCCGCCTGCTCTACGCCCAGGAAGAAAAGGAAAACTCTTCACTTGCCTTTTCTGCCAGATTTTCTCTTGCACAATTTCCTGCATATCTTCTGAGTGCTTTGTCTTTAATAAAAGAAACCTTCGGAGGTCCTGTAAGAGAGAGAACATCAACTTAGGTCTAGTCGCCATTCACTTGAAGCAAGTCTAAAATCTTAGCTCACCGCCGACGTTTTCCAAGTCGCGTCCACCCCTACCATCTTTCAGATTTTGTCTTTTCTAAAATGGAGTCTGCGGCAGATGCAGGGCGACTCCTCCTACTTTTTAGCCTGTAGCACCACCAGGCGTCCGAACTGAAAACCTGGCGGATACAGCGCTTTCTCTCAGAAACTGTCAAAATCTGTTTGTGTCATGTCGTCTAGTGGCACAATTCTTACCTCCTGATAGTTTAAATTATCTCTCCGATTTTTGGTTTAGCTAATTACAATTGTTAATTAGTAAACAGTTTTATTATCAGTCAAACTGTACAATTTCTTTTGAGGGTAATTTGAATTGGCTCTCTTCCATTTCAGACAGGCCAGTCATTTGGCCACTCATTCATTGAATTTACTAATTCATTGGCAGGTGTTTATTTGAGATTACACTCAGGCACTGTGAAAGGCATTGGGGATGTAAAATTGAACAAAGCCTGGTGCCTACAGTGCTGAAAGGTGACACAAGAAAAGCGACAAGTTCTGTAGTGAGTGGTAAGTGCTAAAAAGAGATTTACACAGGCACTACGAGGTACTCAAAAGGGATCTTTCAGTAAGAACAGAAATAGAGTATCAGGAAAGATTTCCAGAGGAGGTGAGATTTGAGCTACATTGAATTGTATAGTACCAACTTAAACACAAACCCATTGAACAGATTTTCTACTGCAGATGAAGTGTTTCTGAGTTTTCAGAAAATAAGATTTTCTCGAAAGATGGGACTATCATGGTCTATGTGAGATGCAGTCTTGCAGTCAGTCAACAGCACACAGCCCCCTACGAGGTGTTGTGGGGTGACAACTAAAAGGCTTGGGCTGGGCCCTTTTATCCAGTTTGAATTTGGCACGTATATCTAATACTCAGTTTAAAAGAGAGCCCTGCAGCTGGAGTACGTGCATGTGTGAGTGGTTTGTTCTGTTAACGATAACTTTAGGAGATATTTTAAAGTGGTAATTAAGAGCATAGGCTTTTATGTCAGGAGGACTCATCTTCAAGTTCTGGCTCTGCTACTTAATATATGTTATATTAAGAAAATTACTTGAGCTCTCCAAACTTGAGTTTCATCTGAAAAAAAATGGATATAATGATGTTATCTTCTTCGTGAAGTTGTGATAATTAAGTGATACAGTGCTTATGAAATGTTCAGCCTGGTGCCTGGAACATCCTAGTGTTTCGTAAGTACTAATTACTCTTAGTGGTTATGCTATGAGAACAGGAACTTATCTATAGTCTTGTTTACGCCTACAAATGTAACAAATGTAAGTCTAAATGATTTCTAATAGGGCACCCTTGTGCACTATTGGTGGGAATGTAAATTATTACAGCCTCCATGGAAAATAGTATGGAAGTTTCTTTAAAAATTAAAAATAGAACTACCATATGATCCAGCAATCCCACTTCTGGGTATTTATCTGAAGGAAATGAGATCACTATCTCAAAGAGAGCTCTACACCTCTGTGTTCATTGCAGCATTATTCATAGTAGCCAAGACATGGAAAAAAACTGTGTCCATCGACAAATGAATGAATAAAGAAAATGTGGTATACATATACAATGGAATATTACTCAGCCATAAAAAAGAAAGGAGTCCTGCCATTTGTGACAAAATGGATGGAGGGCATTATGGTAAGTGAAATAAGTCAGACAGAGAAAGACAAATAGTGTATGTTCTCTCCTATTTGTGGAATCTGAAAACATCAAACTCATAGAAACAGAGAGTAGACTGATGGTTGTCAGGGTATAGGGATGGGGGAATAGGGAGATATTGGTCAAGGGGTATAAACTTCCAGTTATAAAATCAGTAAGTCCTGGGGAGCTAACGTATGGCATGGTCACCATAGTTAACAATACTGTATTGTATACTTGAAAGTTGCCATGAGAGTAGATCTTTTTTTTTTTTCCTGAGAAAGATTCACCCTCAGTTAACATCCACTGCCAATCCTCCTCTTTTTTTGCTTGAGGAAGATTAGCCCTGAGTTAACATTGGTGCCAATCTTCCTCTGTTTTTTTTTGTATGTGGGACACCTCCACAGCACACCCAGTGAATGGAGTAGGTCTGCACCCAGGATCCAAATGGGCGAACCTGGGCTGCTGAAGCAGAATGTGCAGAACTTTACTCGTCCAGGGGCCAGGCCCCAGGGTATATCTTAAATGTTCTCATCACACACAAATGGTAATTATGTAAGGTGCAAAAAAAATCTTTTCAGGCACCGCCTTGTGCCTAGTGGTTAAGTTCAGCGTGCTCCACTTTGGCAGGCTGGGTTCTTCTATCTGAACTGCCTCCACAGCATGGCTACTGACAGACGAGCAATGTGGTTCTGTGCCTGGGAACTGAACTGGGGCCACCAAAGTGGAGCACGCTGAACTTTAACTGCTAGGCCGTCAGGGCTGGCTCAAAAGATAAACTTTTTTATCCTGTCCGCCTAGTTTGGTAGTACTGCCATGAGTCTACCTAATTCTTTTACAGCAAGAAGCTTATCTTGAATGTCATATTCATGTTGTAGATACACTGGGAAATTTCAAAACTTGTCCACTTTTCCACTGCTGACAGTAGAATGGTTTCTCAAAGCAATGCTGTGGTAGATTCTTTCAAGGTCCAGTATGCACCATCCATGCTGTGCTATCACAATGAACTTCATGTGATTTACCACTTTCGGGGGAGGGGTCTGAGGAGGGAGGATTCAATCTCCAAAGCCTAAAAAGGAAGATCTTTAAACTTCTGAAGACCAGAAGCAGAATTATCTTTGACATCTCCATTGCTCTCACTATCCTATCCAATCCATCATCAAGTTTGGTCTATTCTATCTCCAAACTATTATGTAAAATTATTCCATTTCTGTTCACAACACCTTCATCCGGGACATATTCATTTGCTCACTGGATTATTATAATAGTCTCTTGTCTTTTTCACATCTGCTTCCTCCTCAGTGAATCTTTTTCACATCCTCCTCCCTCCTCCACAAAGCAGTAAGGGTGATCTTGTAAAAATTAGAGTAAAATTCATTTACTCCCCTGCTGAAATCCTTGCAGTGACTTTTCATTGCTTTAATAATAAAATTCAAAATCTTCTGTATTGACTTAAAGATTTGGCATGACCTAGCTCCTGTCTACTTTTCTAGGTTCAATTTTTAAAAATGACTTCTTGCCTTTCATTAGAGTATAATTCTCCCTTGTGTACATTCAAATTCAGCAGCATTCTAAGAGCATTACGACTACTTTCACTCCCCCCCCAGCTTTATTGATATAATTGATGTATAATATTGTGTAAATTTAAGCTACACAGTGTGATGGTTTGATACATGTATATATTGCAAAATGTTTACCACAATAAGGTTAGCTAACATCCTTTACCTGACATAATCACCATTTTGTCGTTGCTGCTGTTGTTTGGTGACAACATTAAAGCTCTACTCTCATAGCAGCTTTCAAGTATACAATATGATATTGTTAACTCTAGTTGCCATGCTGTACATCAGATCCTTGGAACTTATTATCTGATAACTGCAAGTTTGTACCCTTTGACCAACATCTTCCCATTTCCCCCATACCCAGACCTTGGCCAACACCATTCTACTCTCCGTTTCTGTGAGTTTGATATTTTTAGATTGTATGTATATATTACTATATATTATATGTTATATGACTACGTATACTCAATGTTATATATGTGTGCATATATATGTATAATAAAGTATATATTCTAGATACTAGTTCTTTGTCAGATATGTGGTTTACAAATACTTTCCCTTACTCTATAACTTGTCTTTTCATCCTCTTAACAGAGTCTTCTGCACAGCAAAGAATTTTAATGGTCTGATTTATCAGTTTTCCCTTTTTTGGATGCTGCTTTGCTGTCATGGCTAAAAACTCTTTAATAATTTTTCTAAAAGCATGATGATAGTTTTACATTTACGTTTAAGTCTATGATCCATTTTATTTTTGTGTAAGATATGAGGCATTGGTTGAGGGTCAGTTTTTTGCCTGTGGATATCCAGTTGCTCTAGTACCAGTTGTTAAAAGGGCATCTTTCCTCCTTTGAATTGCTTTCGTACCTTTGTCAAAAAATCAGTTGGCTATTGTTTGTGTGGGTCTATTTCTGGGTTCTTTATTCTGTTCCAATGATCTATGTGTCTATCCCTCTACTAATACCACACATTCTTGACCACTATAGCTATATGATAAGTCTTGAAATGGGCAGACTGGTTACTCCCATTTTATTCTTTTTCAAAACAATTTAACCTGTCTAGTTCCTTTGTATTTGTGTATACATTTTAGATTAATCTTGTCTAAATCTACAAAAATTTTGCTAGGATTTTAATAGAAATAACCTTTATATCAATTTGGGGAGAAGTGACATGTTGAGTTTTCCAGTTTGTGAATGCAGCCTGTCTCTCCATTTATTTAGATCTTCTTTGATTTCTTCCAACAGTGTTGTATATTTTTCATCATACAAGTCTTGTACATGTTTTGTTAGTTTACACCAAAGTATTTTGTTTTCTTTTGGGTGATTGTAAATGAAATTATCTTTTTTATTTCAATGCCCATGTGTTCATTACTACTATATGGAAATACAATTGATTTTTGTGTATTTATCTTGTATCCTGCAACTTTGCTGAACTCATTTTTTAGTTCTAGGAGTATTATTTTAGATTTATTGGGATTTCCTATGTACATAATCATGTCATCTATAAAGAGGGACAGTTTTACCACCCCCTTTCTGATCTGTATGCCTTTTATTTCTTTTTCTTGCCTTATTGCACTGCCTATAACTTCTAGAACACTTCCAGTGGTCAGAGCAGACATTCTTGCCTTGTTTCCAATATTGAGGAAAGCATTCAGTCTTACATGATTAAGTATAATGTGGCTTTAGGATATTTATGCGTTCTTTATCAAGATGAGGAATTTCCCCTTTATTCCTATTTTTATGAGAGTTTTTATCATGAATAGGTGTTGAATTTTGTCAAATGCTTTTTCTGTATCAACTTATGTGATCATATGATTTTTTTCTTTAACCTGTTAATATGGTAGTTTACACTGATTAATTTTCTAATTACTGAAGCAGAATTGCATACTAGGAATAGGCCCCACTTAATGTATACTTCTTTTTATATATTGCTGAATTCTGTATACTAATATTTTGTTAAAGAATTTTGTGTCTGTATTCATGAGAGATATTGGTCTGTTGTTTTCTTTTTCTGTGATCTCTTTGTCTGGTTTTGGTATCAGAACAAAACTAGCGTTATAAAATCAATTGGGAAGTGTTACTTCCTTTTCTATTTTCTGGGAAAGATTGTATGGAATTGGTGTAGGAGGCTGGCCCTGTGGCCACATGGTTAAGTTCCCACGCTCTGCTTCGGCGGCCCAGGGGTTCGCCAGTTAGGATCCTGGGCGCCAACATGGCACCGCTCATTGGGCCATGTTGAGGCGGAGTCCTACATGCCACAACTAGAAGGACCCACAACTAAAAACATATAACTATTTACTGGGGGGATTTGGGGAGAAAAAGCAGGAAAAAAAACCATTGGCAACAGTTATTAGCTCAGGTGCCAACGTTAAAAAAACATGTTTAAGAATTGGTGTAAATTTAAGTATTTGATAAAATTCTTCAGTGAAAGCATCTGTGCTTGTAGATTACTTTTTTTGGCATTTAAAAATTTTCAATTTCCTTAATAGTTATAGGGCTATTCAAATTACCTATTTGAATATTGGTTGAGCTGTGGTAGTTTGTGTTTTTTGAGAAATTAGTCCATTTTAACTAAGTTGTCAAATTCATGTGTGCAGAATTGTTTATAGTATTCCCCTAAAATCCTTTTGATATCTGCAGGGTCTATAGTAACATCCTTTTCATTCCTGATATTAATACTTTGTTTTCTCCTTTTCTTTGAGCTTCTCTAAGAACAAGCTCTTTGTTTTGTTGATTATCTCTATTATTTTTCTGTTTTGAATTCCATTGATTTCTGCTTTTATCTTTATTATCTTCTTCTTGCTTTGGGTTCATTTTGTTCTTTGTTTAGGTTCTTGAGTGTAAGCTTAGATTATTGATTTGAGATTTTTCCTCTATCATAATGTATGCTTTTAGTACTACAAATTTGCCTCCTGGCACTCTTTTAGCCGTGTCCCACAAATTTTGATATGTTGTATTTTCATTTTCATTGAAGTCAATGCATTTTTAAATTTCCCTTGAGACTTCCTCCGTGACCTATAGATTATTTAGATGTATGTTATTTAGTTTTCAAGTGTTTTGGAGATTTTCATCTTATCTTTCTATTATTGATTTCTAGTTTGCTTCCATTGTGGTTGCAGAGCACCTTCTGTATCACTTTAATTCTTTTAAATTTGTCAAGGTTTGTTTTATGGCCCAGGATATAACCCATCTGTTCTATGTTCTGTGAGCACTTGAAAAGAGTATAATTCTGCTCTTATTGGGTGGAGTGTTCTATAAAGGTCAGATCCTGTTGGTTGATGATATTGTTGAGTTCTGGCTGAGTTTCTGTCTAGTTGTTCTGTCAATTGTTGAGAGAGGAATGTGAATCTCCAAACTGTAGTTGTGGATTTGTCAATTTCTCCTTTCAGTTCTATCAGTTTTTGCTTCACATATTTTTCAGCCTTGTTGTTTTGTGCATATACATTTAGGATTTCTATGGCTTCTTGGTGAATTGACTCTTTTATCATTATATAATGTTTCTCTCTGTCTCTGGTAATTTTCTTTCTCTGAAGTTTATATTATCTGATGTTAAGATGGCCACTCCTGCTTTCTTTTCATTAACGTTTGCATAATATATCTTTTCCCATCCTTTTACTTTCAACTTGCCTGTATTATTATGTGTGAAGTGAGTTTATTATAGACAGTATATTTTTGAGTCATTTTTTTTAATCCATCCTACGAATTTCTGTCTTTTAACTGGTGTATTTTGACCATTTACATATAATGTAATTATTCATATGTTAGAGCTTAAATCTACCATTTTACTTATGGTTTTCTGTCTGTTCTGTTTTTGTTTCTGTTTTCTATTTCTCTACCTCCCTTTAGGTTACTTGAACATTTTTTTAAAATTCTATTTTTGGCTGTCTATAATGTATTTTAGTATATTTCTTTGTATAGCTTATTTAGGGGTTGCTCTAGGTATCATATTATATATAGATAACTTTTCACAGTCTACTGGTGTTATCATTTCACCCACTTGAATGAAGTATAGAAACCGTACCTCCCTTTATGCCTCCCTTTATGTCTCTTTACTCTCTCTCATTTATGATATCATTGCCTTAATTATTCCCTCTACATACATTCAGAATGATGTCAAGCAGTGTTATGATTTTTGTTTCAAGATAATTTATAAAACTCAAGAGGAGAAGAAAGCCTATTGTATTCATTATTTTGGGTTTTTTTTTTTTTTTGGCTTACTATGTTATTTCTTCCTTCCTGATGATCCATGGTTCCTTTTTAAATATTTCTTTTCTGTTTAGAGAACTTCCTTTACCTATTCTTTTAGGGTAGGTCTCCTTATGACAAAGTCCATTCATTTTCCTTCACATGAGAATGTCTTGATGTCCCCTTCATTCCTGAAGGATATTTTCACTGCGTATGGGATTCAGGGTTGACAATTATTTTCCTTCAGTCACTGAAAGTATTGTGCCACTTCCTTTTGGCCTCCATAGTTTCTTATGAGAAATCCCCTGTCATTTGAATTGTTTTTCCCCTACAGGTAAGTTAACATTTTTCTCTGGGTGCTTTTGAGATTTTTCAGAAATTTGCCTATGATGTGTCTTGGTGTGGATTTCTTTGGATTTATCCTATTTTGGATTTTACTAGGCTTCTTGAATATCCAGGTTTATGTCTTATGCCAAACTTGAGCAGTTTTCAGTCATCATTTCTTTGAGTATTTTTTCAGTCCTACCTTTTTTATCCTTTCCTTCTAAGACTCCAATGACACAAATATTAGATTATTTTTTTGTTATTTTCCCACAGATCTCTGAAGCTATGTTCATTTATTTTTTTAGTCTATTCTCTTTCTTGTTTAGATTGGGTAATTTCTATTGTTCTATCTTCCAGGTAACTGATTCTTTCCTCTCTTCCCTCCATTCTACTGTTGAGCCCATCCACTAAGCTTTTTATTTTTGTTATTATATATTTTAGTTCTAAAATTTCCATTTGGTTCTTCTCTATATATTTTACTTCTTTGCTGAGACTTCATATTCTTTCTATTTTTTCATTTGCTTCAAGCATGTTCATAATTGCTTAGTGAAACATTTTTATGATGGCCACTTTAACATGTTTGTCAGATGACTCTAACATCTCTTTCATCTTGGTGTTAGCAGTCTTTGATTGTCTTTTTTCATTCAATTTGAGATCTTCCTGATTATTAGTATTGCAAGTGATTATTTTTTTGAAACCTGGACATTTTCATATTATGTCTGAGACTCTGGATCTTATTTAAACCTTCCACATTAGCTGGTCTTCTCTAACACTGCTCTGACAGAGGAAGGGAGGAAGCTGCCTCATTACTGCCAGGTAAGGGTAGAAGTCTTGGTTCCCCACTTGGCCTCTGTTGACACCTGAAGAGGTGGGCTACTCATTACTGCTGGGTAGGTGGGCATTCCAGCTCCCCATGTGTTCTCCACTGAGACCATGACAGGCAGGAGATGGGAGTGGGAAGGCTTGTTACTGTCTCACAGTGTGAAAGTCAAGGCTTCCTACTCAGCCTTTCTGGCTTGGGAGGAGGGGGAGGGGGCTATTTTTTCTGGTGATGTTTAACCAAAATAAAGAAATTTTTATCTAAAACTTTTCTGTCTTCTAGGCTTCCCTTTTCCTGATCCTTTGATTAGAGAGACCAGGTTTATTTGGGGCTTTTTTGGTCTATGACCATCAGCATTTCTGGATTGCTATCTTCTTCAGCTCCAAGTGTGAGTACAAAGAAAAAAGAAAATGCAGGAAATACACCATTGTGGTGTTGTTTCAGTCCCTAGGTCCCTAGCTAGTCTGTCTTTTTCTCTCTACCTTTCAAATTTATCTTCTGTTTGTTTTATATATAATTTCCAGGGTTTTAGCTATGCTTAGCAAGAAGTATAGGGGAAAGTATGTTTATTCCATCTTCCTGGAAGTGGAAGTCTTATATTGTAATGTTTAATCATTACTATTTTCTCAATTTTGTCATTACATCAATCTATATAGAGAGATGGTTGGGAATGGTGGAGGGTAAGAGTCAACAGGAGGAGGTAAAGTGACCAATAAATTGGGATCGTTTTGCCAATATTTTATTTAGAGCTTTTGCAACTGTTGATACTAATATTGAGCAATAAATTTTCTTTCTTTTATTTCTCTTGACCAGTTTTAGTATCATAAAATGACTTGAGAGGTGCATCAGGTATCCCCAAGACCACTTCCAGTTTTGATGATTTGCTAGAAGCACACATAATATTCAGCATATAGTTTTACTCACAACTAAGAGATATTAGAACAAAAAGGTACAAAGCTAAATCAGCAAAGAGTAAAGGGTCATGGATGAAATCTGGAGGAAACTAAAGCTCAAGCTTCCCAAAGTCCTCTTCCTGTGGAGTTACAGAGGACACACTTAATTCTTCCACCAATGAATTATGACAACATGTGGGAAATGCTGTCTACCAAAGAAGCTCGTTAGAGGCTCAGAGCCCAAGGTTTTTATTGGAGGCTGCTCATTTAGCTACCCTCTGCCTTGCGTGTACCAAAATTCCAGACTCCAAAAAGAAAAGGTGTTCAGCATAAACCACAGTGAGCCACTCTTATCATTTAGGGAAAGTTTTACATCAGTATGCTGAAAGTTTATGATTCAGGTTCCCACATTGCCTGTGCTTTTGGTGTTATATCTAAGAAATCATTGCTAAAGCCAACGTCTAGAAGACTCTCCCTATGTTTTCTTCCAGGAGTTTTATGGTTTCAGGTCTTACATATAAGTCTTTAATCCATTTTGAGTTGATTTTCATTTATAGTGTAACATAAGGGTCCAATTTCATTCTTTTTCATGTTGATACCCAGTGTTCCCAAGACCATTTATTGAAGAATCTATCTTTTCCCCATTGTGTATTCTTACCACTCTCGTTGAAGATCAATTGACCATATATGTGTATATTTATTTCTGGGCTCTCTATTCTGTTCCATTGGCTAAAATGTCTGTTTTTATGCCTGTACCATACTATTTTTTTTTAAAGATTTTATTTTTTTCCTTTTTATCCCCAAAGCCCCCCAGTACATAGTTGTATATTCTTCGTTGTGGGTCCTTCTAGTTGTGGCATGTGGGATGCTGCCTCAGCGTGGTTTGATGAGCAGTGCCATGTCCACGCCCAGGATTCGAACCAACGAAACACTGGGCCGCCTGCAGCGGAGCGCGTGAACTTAACCACTCGGCCATGGGGCCAGCCCCTGTACCATACTATTTTTATTACTGCAACTTTGAAATATATTTTGAAATTAGCAAGTGTGATGCCTCTAGCTTTGTTGTTCTTGCTCAGAGTTGTTTTGGCTATTTGGGGTCTTTTGTGATTCCACATGAATATTAGGATTGTTTATTTCTGTAAAAAATGCCATTAGGATTTTGATAGACATACATTGAATCTGTAGATTCAATGTTTTGGAGACCAAACTGTTTTGGGTAGTATGAACATTTTAACAATACTAATTCTTCCCATACATGAACACAATGTGTCTTTCCATTTACTTGTGTCATTTTAAATTTCTTTCAGCAACGATCTATAGTTTTCCATGTAGAAGTCTTTCACCTCCTTGGTTAAGTATACTCCTAAGTATTTTATTATTTTTGATGCTAAGGTAAATGGTATTGTTTTCTTGATTTCCTTTTTGAATAGTTTGTTGCTAGTGCATAGAAATGCAACTGATTTTTATGCATTGATTTTGTATCCTGCAACTTTACTGATTTCATTTATTAGTTCTGGCAGGGTTTTTTTGTGGAGTATTTGGGGCTTTCTACATATGAAATTCTGTCATCTGCAAACAGAGAAAATTTTTCTCCTTTATCTCCAATTTGGATGCCTTTTATTTCTTTTTCTTGCCTAACTGCCCTAGCTAAGACTTTTAGTACTATGTTGAATAGAAGTGACAAGAGTGGGCATCCTTGCCTTGTTCCAGATCTTAGAGGAAAAGCTTTCAGTTTTTCATCATTTTCTATGGTGTTAGTTATGGGCTTTTCATATGTGGCCTTTATTGTGTTGAGGTGAGTTCCTTATATACTTAATTTGTTGAGAATTTTTGTCATGAAATGGTGTTGAATTGTCAAATGCTTTTTCTGCATCTGTTAGGATGATCATTTGATTTTTATTCTTCATTCTGTTAATGTAGTATATCACATATATTTTCATATGTTGAACTGTCCTTGCATCCCAGAGATGAATCCCATTTGGTCATGGTGTATGATTCTTTTAATGTACTATTGAATTCAGTTTGCTGGTCTTTTTTTGAGGATTTTTGCATCTAAGTCCATCAGGGATATTGGCTTGTAGTTTTCTTTTCTTGTGGTGTCTTTGTCTGATTTGGTATCAGGGTGATGCTGGACTCATAAAACGAGTTTGGAAGTTTTCTCTCTTCTTTCATTTTTTAGAAGAGGTTAAAAAGGAATGGTATTAGTTCTTCTTTAAGTGCTTGGTAGAATTCACACATGAAACCATCTGGTCCTGGGCTTTTCTTTGTTGGAAGGTCCATAATGTTTTGATCTATGATTCTTCCAGGACTGATCTTGGAAAAGGGTATCTGCAGCCCATGCTAACTTGCCATTTTGGCAGGAACCAGAATTAATATTCTCTCTACTCTCTTTTCCTCCATGCTCTTCTTTTGGAACTTCTATTGGTCCTGCATTAGGGTTTTTCAATCTATCTTCCATGTCTTATGTGGCTGTTTTAAAACCTGGTCCAAAGAGTTTTTGACACATCTCTATTCAAGAAGTAGGACCTGTCCCCTTGCCTTGAATCTGGTCTCTGACTGCTTGACCAAAGTCAAGAAAGTATGGTGAAAGTTATATTTGCTCTTGGACCCCAGCCACCATGTTGTAAAGAATCCCAGGCAATATAGAGAGGCCACATACAAGTATTCCAGTTGTCTGCCAGCATCAATCATGTAAGGGAAGTCATCTCCAGATGATACTAGCCCATAGCCACTATGTCACCCCCAGTCTTTGAACCTTTAAACCTGAGGCCTTGGGCACCCCAAAACAGAGACAATTCATCCCCACTATGCTCCCACTGAATCCTTGACCCACAAAGTCCATAAGCATAATAAAATGTCTGTTTCATGCTACTAGGTTTTGGGGTGGTTTGTCACATAACAGTGCATAACTGTAACATCTTTTACTACTCTTTCATAATTTTTATCTTTTTGTTCTGTGCTATTGATGAACTTCTTAGTTATATACCAATTTACTAATTTGTTTTTCAATAGCTCCCAGACTAAATTTTATCCCACTTACTGAGGTTTTATTACATGATTATGTTTCATTTCTAAAATTTCTAATAAGTTATATTTATATCATCTATTTTTGTTTTATTTCAGTCTCTTTGGGTTTTTTTTTTTGTTTCTTTCAGAATTTATTGTCCATTTTCTGGGTGTTACTGCTGAATTAATCTCTACTGACATCTTGAAAAGTTTTATTTTGAATAGTACATTTAAAAAAATTTTGTCTTCTCTTTCTTTCCTCTCCCTACATATGTGCATCTCCTAAACCACCAAGACATGGTCTAGAACCAGATCTTATGATAATGATTTAGGCTTATGTCCCAACATGATACTCAAAATAGTACAATTGACTTCACTGAGCCTTTTGGCTACAAGGTTCAGTACTTAGTCTGTATCCTCCAGCCTCCATAGATCTGAAACATACTATAATGTACAACTTCAGGAATCTTTTGGCAGTGGCTTTTCAAACTTTTTTTCGTGAACAAGATAGAACCATCCTAGCTCCTGGCTGTAGTCAGTGACCCTGGCTTTTATTCTCCATCTTTCACAGAGCACATTTTGTTCCTGATAGCCCAGAAGAGCCAAACTAATGGCAACCAATGCCAGCTTCCCATCCTGTAGCTTGGAAATGCAAGAATTTCATCTCTGCTCAGTTTTATGATTGCTCCATTTCTATTTTTGTGTTTTTAATTTTTGTGCTTTGTTTAGAGCAGAGCATGGTGCACAGAAGCATAAGCTTGCTTCACCAGAAAAAAGGGTTTTAACCAGAAAACTCTTGTTATTTTTACTTTTTAATATCACATATAAGTGTTATATAAACACAACTAATACTTTAATAATATTATAAAAAATGTTACATAGATTTGGAAATGAAGTCAAATTTTTGGTTGAAGAACGAGTGTCTGATTAGTCACAAATTTTTATGATGCTCAACTCTATGGAAAATAGACTTTTATATGAGGGAGTTATATAAATTCTGCTTCCAGAAATGAGACAAATTCATCATTAAATAGAAAACAAGTATAACAAAATACACAGACATGACAGAAAAACCAATATATTTATTTATTTTCAGGAGAATTAAATGAAACCAGACAGGCTAATTCAATTTCTTATATATCTGTATGTCTAATTTCAGCATATAAGTCTATTTTCAAAAGACATCTCTATTATACACCGCTTATAAATATAAACATGTCTACTAATAAAATTTAAAATTTCCATGGTTTAATATCTTATCTAATAGTTTTATAACTAATGGAAATTTAAAATCAAGTTAAATTAATTTTCATTTAAAGTTAAGACAGCATTATGAATAAACCTTAAGATTAAAGAAACTTATGCTTGTTTAAGAAAAGCTAACATATAGAAATACTAATTTACTAATACTAACTAACTAAATACTAATACTAACATAAAAGAAATACTAATTTTAATCAAAAGGTGATCTATGTGGATAATTCCAGTCTTAAAGATCTGCTCTTCATCCCAGCTAAACAGGTTTGCTGAGCAACAAAATAAATAATGATAGCTTTGGATGATAACCTAAATAATAAAGTAAATAGCCACAAGTCCAGATATAAAGAAATAACTAAATAAATAATAAATGGAAGAGAAGTGGCAAGTGTTCCTTACAGAAGAATTTCAACTAATTAGTGTAAAAGGAATTAGGGAAATAGAAAATCACCATTTGAATCTCCATAGTATTAATTGCCTCAGGAAATGTCCAGCAAGGGATACTAAAATTAGTGGGCAAATGTTTAAGCAGAAACATGATACCTGCGTAGTTTCAAAGAGTCTCTCCTGAAGTCTGTATTAATTACAAATAGAAAAACAGTAACTTTACAGTGGAGAAACTTGGCAGATATTATCTTAACCAAGTGCTCAAAATTAACATCACCTTAATACTACTGAATTGTATGCTTAAAAATGGTTACCATGGTAAATTTTGTTATGTTTTTTACCATAATAAAAAAAGATTAATATCACCAGTTAATACAACATATTGACAACATGTGCCACTTGATATGATGCACTGAGAAGGACACAATATCATTTCTGTGGTATTCTTCCCAATAATGCATGAAATTAATCTAATCATGAGAAAACGAAAACAATCTCAGTTTGAGGGACAATTTTGATAACTAAACTTATTGTGGTAATCATTTCACCATACATGCAAATCAAGTCATTATGTCGTATGCCTTAAACTCATACGGTGCTATATGTCAATTCTCTCTCAATAAAACTGAAAAAAAAATTGAGGGATATTTTACAAATAACTGACCAGTACTCTTCAAAAGTCTTAAGGTCATGAAAGACAAGGAAAAGTTAAGGAACTATCATGGGTGGTAGGAACTAGGGAGACATAACGAAATGCATTGTGGAATCCTGGATTGGATCCTTGAAAAGAAAAAGGGCATTAGGGAAAAAACGGTAAAATCTGAATAAAGTCTGTAGTTTAGTTAATAGAATTGTACCAAGATTAATTCCTTAATTTTTATAGCTGTGCTATGGTTATGTAAGATGTTAATATTAAGGGAAGCTAGGTGAAGGGTATATGGGAACTCTATACTATTCTTGCAGTTTTATAAGTCTAAAATTATCACATAAAAAGTTTTTTAAAGAATTTAAATTCCTTATAATTTAAAACTTTCATTAGAAATGTAGATCTATATTCATTTCAAAGTTAAATAGGTAATTGAAGGAATTTGCCCAAACTAGTTAGATATTGTAAATTAAATATTTATCAGGTTGGGTTTTTTTTAAGATTGGCACCTGAGCTAACAACTGTTGCCAATCTTTTTTTTTTCTTTCTGCTTTTTCTCCCCAAATCCCCCCAGTATATAGTTGTATATTTTAGTTGTGGGTCCTTCTAGATGTAGTACGTGAGATGCCGCCTCAATGTGGCCTGATGAGTGGTGCCATGTCCGCACCCAGGATCCGAACCCTGGGCCGCTGTAGCAGAGTGCGCAAACTTAACCACTTGGCCACGGGGCTGGCCCTATCAGGGTCTTTTTATTCAAGAACACATCAAGGCACTTGGGTTATAGCTTTAAATAAATGCAAATAGTTCTAATGTCATTTGACATTGAACTTGAATAATTGTCCTAATTATTTCCATTCTTTATGTTAATTTGCTGATGGAAACCTGGACTTAATTTCAGCTGGTATATAGAGTTCACTCCAAATACAAATAAGTCACATTGTATTCAGCAAGTTGATACAAAGATGTTCTTTGTTTTTAATCATCAGGTACAATGAGAATTTTCTTGGGAACTTGAAGTCTGTATAAAAACGAGGTTTGATCATTGATTAATTCAGCAGTTCTCAATCTGAAGTCAGTGGCAAAATTTTCACTGGTCTAAGGCAAAAATGATAAAGATGATGGCAAAATACATTTTTCATAAAACTATATGTATTTTAAATTTAAAGCATAGTTTCCTCTATGAGATTATCTTTTTTATATTAAAATGTCATTTGCTTTATGAAATAATGGCATGAAATGACAGGTTTTGTTTCATTTAAATTTGATATATATACATGGGAAAAATAAAAAGTTGACAAATCTACATCTCCTGTCCATTTTGTGTATGTGTCATGTGAACTTTATTGCTGTTTGAAATTCAGTCTTAAAATCACTAATCTACATTTTATTTCCAAGCCAGACTCCACTGATTATGCTCACATCACTAAATATAATCAAATATAGTTAATCAATGACAACTATATAATCAAATGCAGTTAATCCTAAGTGACTTTTAGTTAATAACATGTTAACTAATATTTACCCATAAAAGTTAATTCTATGTCCTTTTTCTCTTAAAACCTCTGATTTCAGCATGACAACCAATCCTAACCCAAATACATTAGAACATTATTCTATGTTTTGTGCAAGAAAGATCTTTATTCCAAATGAGCAAGATTATAACTCAATTTATGGAAAATATTTAATATTAATCAGAAAGACAATTAATTGATATTCTGCATTTGCTTCATCTATTCTCAAAATATTAAGGAGAATATTGAAGTCGGCAATAGGTTACACCAATTCTATCCTAAGCGCATCTCCCACATTTAATAAGTAACTTAGCACTAAATTTTAGTATATCCTGGCCACCACATAGACAGTCAGATGGTACCACTAGGTATCAGCCATAATTCCAAGAATGAGGCTCAGATCAGTAAATATGATTTGTTATATTTGAGAAGTATTTCAACAGGTACTGCTCTACCCTTGGAACTCCAGGACCAATACTGTGCCCTTCTGTGTGGGACATATCCTTGTGGGTCTGAATTTACACACATTTTTATAACCTTAAAGCACATAAAGCCTGATTGAAGCAAACATTTTTTAACTTTTAAGGCACAGTTAGTATTATTGATATATTACTGAAATATGTCATTGTTTTAATATTGACTTCTTTAATTTTAGAATGAGAGAACTTAAAATAGCTTATGAAGGTAAAACAAGGATGATCAAAAAGAAGCCCAACTTGATTTCCTACTCCACTGCATTTTATGAATGATTTTCTAGGAAATACCTCTTTTTTCTCAGTTTCCATGTCATCACTTCAGAATGCTCAGAGGGGAAAATGGCTTAAATCAAATCTGGTAATATTCAAAAATGTATTTTTTCCTAAGGCCACTTAATTGGTATTAATGAACTCTTTTTCCTTTAATATATTTATTATTTTGTTGTTGTTCAATAGCACTTGTCAACTACAACAGGCTTAATTTATGTTTTCCTCATCCACCTTTTATTCCCCACATTCAAATAACTGCTCTCTGATAAGGAATGGGATAGACTTCTGTGTATAAAGAGATATTTGAAACTTCCATAAGGCCCCAAAGAACCTTTAAGAAATCTACATCTAACTTAATTTTAGAGAACATTCTTGAAGTGAATCTCTTTAGCCTTATATCTGTTCTTACTCATTTGCAAACAGGTCAAAACCTTTCTTTTCCTTTCCTCCTACCTAATTATCGATGAAGACCACCATTTACCAGGCATTTGTGTGATTATGAATGATGGCACGCAAGATGTTGATTAAAAGACAATTGCCACTCATCAAGGGACAAAAAACTAGAAATTTCTGAGTAATGATAAACTATATTTCTGCTTCTCAAACCTAATTGCTTCCTGATATAACAAAACTAGAAGCTAGTTCTCTTCCTCGTGCATGCATAACTTTCTACTAGAAAATAATTTAAAAGCAAAATAACAGGATATCTCTATGGAACTAAGCATTTTCAGGGCCAGGACTAATGAACTTCCAGGGGAAACATAAATATGAGCTACATATAGTCACCAGATACTCGACCATGGCCTTCTGACCCGCGAGACCTATTGCTATCAGAATCTGGTGGTAAACTGGAGCCAGCCTCTGTTTTTACCTCACCAGTCCCATGAGGGAAGGGGAAGTTGGGCATAAGGCGCTTAAGAAACCGGAACTCACTATTGCCAGTGCCAGTGGCCGAGCACATTTCATAGGGACAAGGCCGGGATAAGGATCCATTGGCTCCTCCTTGCATCAGGTTGTTAGGGAAATTACAGTCATCATAGAAATGCTCTTGAATTGTGAACTTTTCCCTGCATTTAATCTTCTGGTAGATGTGTATAACAAAGATCACTGTGACAGAGAGCAGAAAGAGAAAGGAAAGCACAGCCAGAGAAATGACCAAATATTTAGTGGATGGATTTACCCTTGCAGACTGCTTGGATGAATCCCGGAACTGCAGATAGGGCTCAGAAAAGCCATCTACCAGCAAGATGTTGAGTGAGGCAGTAGTGGAAAGAGCTGGTTGGCCGTGATCCTGAACAAGAATGACCAGTTTCTGCATCATGGGGTCTCTCTCAGATACCTGCCGCAATGTACGGATTTCCCCATTTTGTTGTTGAACAGAGAATAACCCAGGGTCAGTGGCCTTAAGTAGATGATATGAAAGCCAAGAATTCTGACCCGAGTCACCATCCACAGCCACCACCTTGGTCACCAGGTAGCCTGCCTCTGCAGACCTGGGCACCAGGTCATTGCAAGGCAAGGAGCCATTCTGCAGAGGGTACAAGATCATTGGGCAGTTGTCATTGTCATCCAGGACAATCACTCTGACAGTCACCTGGCTACTCAGTGACAGGAAGCCCCCATCAGTTGCCTTTACCACAAACTGAAAATCTTGAATGGCCTCATAATCCATGGTTCTCAGCGCATAGAGCTTCCCATTGTCTGAATTTATGGAGATGTAAGCGAAGACTGATAGATCTCCACTCTTTGGAGGCAGCAAAGAATATGTTACTTGGGCATTCTCCCCCAAATCTAAATCCTCAGCATGAACTTTGCCAATAAAAACCGCAGGGCTGTTGTTTTCTCGAACAGTCAAGATGTAGGAGTCTTCCTGAAATACTGGGGGATTATCATTAATGTCAGATATTAGCACCTCTATCACAGTCTCCGTGGACAGACTGGGTGGTCCAGTATCCACGGCAACAAGGGTGATATTATAGCCTGAGACCTCCTCTCGATCCAAGCCTCTGTCAGTAACCAGCGAGTAAGAATTCCGGAATGTAGGTTTGACTGCAAAAGGAAGGTCTTCTCTTAGGAAGCAAGTGAGTTTTCCTCCCACTCGAATGTCCCGGTCTCGGATAGAGAAAAGGGCCACTACAGTCTGTAGTGGGGAGTCCTCAGGGAGAGGGCTGGACACAGAGGAAACCGTCACTTCAGGAGGATTGTCATTCACATCCACTACTTCCACCAGGACTTTGCTGTGGGCAGAGAGGCCTCCTCCGTCTGTGGCTTGAATGTCAATGTCGTATGTTTCAATAGCTTCAAAATCTAGGGGCCCTCGTAGTCGAACCTCTCCAGTTTGAGGGTCAATCTGGAACGTCTGGAGAATTGCTTCTGTGTTCTGAGCTAAAGAGTAAGTTATCTCTTTGTTGGAGCCCTCGTCTAGGTCCGTGGCAGTCACCACGGCCACCAAAGAACCATTGGCGCTATTTTCTGGTACCTGAGCGCGGTACACCAGTCGCGAGAACTGAGGCACGTGGTCATTGACGTCTAGAACCTCCACCCGGATGTGGGCGGTGCCAGACTTGGGCGGGGACCCGCCGTCCACAGCAGTGATTGTCAAGTTGACCTCAGCCTGTTCCTCTCTGTCCAGGGGTTTATCCAGCACCAGCTCGGCGTATTTGGGCCCGTGGCTTCGGAAGCGGGTGTGCAGGTGGAAATACGCATTGGCGCTCAAGGTGTAGTTTTGGAGACCGTTGAGGCCCACGTCCAGATCCTGGGCGCTCTGTAGAGGAAAACGTGAACCCAGGGGAGTGCTCTCTGGAATCTTTAAAAGAGGCTCCTTGTTTAGGAAAATCGGGGCATTGTCATTGATATCAAATACCCTGACCTCGGCGCGAAAGGACTGCAGGGGCTCCACCAGGACTATTTCAAAGTGCAGAACACACGGGTCGGCTTTGCCACAAAGTGACTCCCGATCCAGTTTCTCCTTCACGAACAGATCCCCCGTCTTGCGGTGGAGCCGGAAATGCAGTTTGCTGCCCTCGGAGACAAGCCGCGCCCCGCGGGCAGCCAGCTTCCCTACCTCCAGCCCCAGGTCTTTAGCCACATTAGCCACAAACGAACCGCTCTCCATCTCCTCCGCCACCGAATAGCGGATGGTTGCCGCACCCCCCACCGACACACACAGAAGAAGGAGAAGACACCTCACTTGCCTGCTTTGCAAGAGTTTTCTGCGCACAACTGCCATCCCTTCTCACAAGCGCAGGTTCTGCAGCAGCCGCCACCTGTTGCGGAAATACTTTCACTTTTCCGCCAGCAGATTCAGGAGACCTCCGCTCTCGGCTTTGCTGGCCTCTAATGGTAGCGCCGCCAATGGCGAGCCAAGCCGGGTAAGCTGTTTTGCACTTGGAAGAAAATTTGCATTGAGCAACTCAACTCCCCAGTCTATCGAATGTATTAATAGATATGTTCTCATTCGGGCGAGTTGGGGAGAGGTTGAAAGTTTGTTGCCAAAGCAACGGCAGACTCGCCTTGTAATTCCCGTTTAGAAAAAAAGTCCTTGGGAATTGAGAAACCAATGAGAATACTCGCTCAAGCTGAAGTCACCGTGTATGTGAGCCGGCTGGGGCCGCTGCAGCAGCTCGCAAACAGAGAGGAGTAAGCTACTCCGCACGCTCCGCACTAGTCCGCTCAGAGACCAAGGGAGAGGAAAAAAGATCCTGCCGTGTCTTCTGGAGTCCGAACCAAAGGGACGGGGGGTTAATGAGGGGGCCTTGGAGGAAGTGCTCAGTAAGAAAAGTAAAGGGGACAGGTAGACATCTTTTAGGAAGCTGGGGTCCAGTAGGTACACTGATAGGGAGAACTGGCCAACCAGCCTCTTGATTTGCACAAATCCATTCTTTTCCCCCAGAACCCCCGAACGCCTAAGCAGCAGCTGGCTTGTCACTTATGATTAGGATGGCAGTAATACTTATGGGGTATGATTTCTGTATACTGGTACCGTGTGAAGTTATTTACATGTATTATCTAATTTAATCCTTGCAACAACTCTGTGAATTGCACAGTACTATTATTATTTCTTTTTTATAGGCAAAGAAGCTGAGACTGGAGAGCTTATGTCGCTCCCCCAAGGTCCCATCCCTGGTAAACGTTAGAGAAGGAACTCAATTTAGTTTTTTATTGTGGTCATAATAGTTTATAACATAGTGAGATTGCAGTTGTACATTATTGCTTGTCATACACCTTATAAGTGCACCCCTTCACCCCTTGTGCCCACCCTCCACCTCCCTTCCCCCAGTAACCACTTATTTATTCTTTTTGTCCGTAAGTTTGTTTATATTCCACATATGAGTAAAATCATATGGTGTTTGCCTTTCTCTGTCGAACTCAATTTAATTTTGTCTGACTCCCAAGTCTATGCTCTTATCAGTACATTACTCTGCTTCCCAGATGACATAGTAGATAAATGAAATGGAGAAAATGTTTGGCTTTGGATTTTAAAGGAAATAAAATAATAGACTACTTACATATATTGAAAATGGCCTGATAGAAATGTGGGAGCTATTTGTCAAGAGTTTTTTTTACAATCGTAAGATCATAGAATGTTTGAGAATGATAAGGCACCTCAGAAAGATGAGGTCCAATTTCCCCCTCGCTTTTTTTATAGATGAAGAAACTAAGGTCCGAATGATGAAATTGCTTACCCAGTTCATACAGATACTCGTGGCAGTATAAGAACTAGAACCTGTGTGCTGACACCCTGTCTCATGCTTGTTATCAAAAGCATTATCAAGCCCAGTGGCGTAGTGGTTAAGTTCTCGAGCTCTACTTCAGAGGTCTGGGGTTCTGGGATTTGGATCCAGGTGCAGACCTACATGCCACTCATCAAGCCATGCTATGGCAGTGTCTCACATACAAAATAGAGGAAGATTGGCACAGGGACCATCTTCCTCAAGCAAAAAAAGAGGATATTGACAACAGATGTTAGCTCAGGGCCAATCTTCCTCACCAAAAATAAAAAAGGCTCCTTATCAAAAGAAATGTTGATTTCCCATTTGTGCTCAGTATTTTGTATACTAGATGCTATAGAAAGTTATTGCCTCTTAAGAGGAGTCTACACCATATTTTCCAAGTGAGAAAAAAGTGAATGAAAATAGCATACATAATGATGACATCCTCACATGAAGAAGTTAACTGGTCCCTCAGTCTCCATTAGATATTTTAAATCTGCATTAAGTTTGCACCCCTAAACAGTTTACATTTGCCTCTTTTAAAAAACTGTGTATAAAGTACACAAAAGGTAATCTTTTTTTGTTGTTATGGTCAAAAAACACACAACATTTATGGTAGGTAATCTTTGAGTCTAGTTTCTTTCCTTCATTATTTAGTTCAATGTGAGATTGATGTTGTTGTATTTAGCTCTGGTTCATTCATTTCCATTGCTATATAGAATCCCAGTGTATTGTCAATGCCCTTCAGCCACAGACCATCAGGAACACACTTGTAGTTGAACAAAGTTATATTTTCTGACATTGCAGCAAGGGAGACTGCACAGAACAGAGACTCATGGGGCATCTCAGTAAGAGGATGTTAGAAAGGACTTATGGCATATAGTCAAGGTCGTTTGGGGGTAGTTTGAAACAGGACTTTGGATGGAATGCTGTCAGAAACAGAGTTAATTCTGTGATTGGGTATATTAATAGTTCTTATGTAGAAGGTGAGAAGAATGGAAAGAGGGTAAAGCTGTGATTGGTAACCAAGCTGAGATTGGTAATTCATATTAGCCAGGATAGAGAGATAATCGATCACTTTGCGGATTGGACAATGTTCTTTTTTGTCTGAGTTCAGACATAATGATAGCATGCTCTTGTTTTTCTCTTGATCCATCACACTCACAGAGTGGACCTGTCTAATGCTGTTGTGCTGTAAGATCGGTTTTGTTTAACAGGAGAACACCATAGCCTAGTTCTAAGTATCTGGCCAGCTCCTAGTTGTCAGGTACAGCTTTTGCCTTTTTCAGTGTGAATACAGCAAAATTCATTTACTCATTCTACTGTTCACAGCAGTACGTCATTGTATTTGTCACTTTGTGCACGTGTAACATTTTGGGGGAGGGGGCATATTCCTAGAAGTGGCATTGTTGTTATAGGGTATGTTCTTTTCAGCTTTATCTGATATTGCCAAACTGCTTTCTAAGAGGTTGTACCAATTTACACTGTCATTAGCAGTGTAACTTCCACTTGTTCAAATTCTTACCAACACCTAGCATTACTAACATTTTAAAATTTCAACCATTCTTGCCATCTCATTGTGGGTGTAATTTGCATTTCTCTGGTTATTAATTATTGATAAGGAAGGGCACTATTTAATATATCTTTAGCCATGTTGATATCCTTTGCATGGGGGAAGGGCTGTTCAGTTCTCTTGTCCATTTTTCGCATTGGATTGTCTTTGTCCTATTGATTTGTAGTAGTTCTTCATATATTCGTAATACGAGTTCTGAGTATCTCTTTATATGTAAGAAAAAGAGACATATTTATCCTTAGTCAACATATATCTACAGTGTTTTGTTAAAGAAAGGAGGTATTTCTCCCAGCGATTCATACGTTATGCAGAAGCTTATGGCATCCTAGGAAGTCTTTTTTTAAATTGAGATATAATTGACATATAACATTACATTAGTTTCTGGGGTACAGCATAATGATTCAATATTTGTATATTTTGCAAAGTTATCACCATGGTAAGTCTAGTTCACATACCTCACCACACGTAATTACAATTTCTTTTCTTTTCTTTTATTATTATTATTTTTTCCCTTTTTCTCCCCAAAGCCCCCCAGTACATAGTTGTGTATTTTTAGTTGTGGGTCCTTCTAGTTGTGGCATGTGGGACACCGCCTCAGCATGGCTTGATGAGTGGTGCCATGTCCGCGCCCAGGATTCGAACTCGCGAAACCCTGGGCCGCCAAAGCAGAATGCGCAAACTTAACCACTTGGCCATGGGGTCGGCCCCTAATTTTTTTTTCTTGTGATGAGAACTTTCAAGATCTACTCTCTTAGCAATTTTCAAATATACAATACAGTATTATTAACTATAGTCACCACCTAGGAAGTCTTAATACAATTTCCAAATAATTCATCCAAAACTCATAATTTAAAAAAAAAATACATTCTTGTGAGTTGAAATAGAAGAAATGCTCCTCTTCAATTGGATTCCTTTCAATCATAATCTGTTTGGTTAGTCCCCAGGGTATGTATTAGTATCTGCTTGATGGGATTAAATTCCAAAATATTTTCTTTTTCCTCTAAAACGTTGAAACCTTTAAATGAGGTGGTAATTTTAAAAAGTCTTCATTCTTTCCAGTGAAGATGAAGATAATAGGGGCCCACAGAATACATATGCCTTTAGGTTGTAGTGTCAGGGTCCTTACCCAAAATCTAGATATTGGGAAGAGGGGCCAACCACAGCTAGAAGAATATCGTGAAGTTTTGGGAGAATGAGAAATCCACTTTAAAACTAGATCTAAGTACTAACTTTTAAGTTCTTAAAAATCTTATTTTGGGGGCCAGCCCAGTGGTGTAGTGGTTGAGTTCACACACTTCGCTTCGGTGGCCTGGAATTCGCAGGTTTGGATCCTGGGCGCAGACCTACACACCACTCATCAGGCCATGCTGTGGGCTGCATCCCACATACAAAATAGAGGAAGATGGGCACAGACGTTAGCTCAGGGCCCATCTTCCTCAGCAAAAAGAGGAAGACTGGCAACAGATGTTAGCTCAGGGCTAATCTCCCTCACCAGAAAAAAAAAATAAAGAAAAAGAAAACAATCTTATTTTGAAATAATTTAAACCTTCAGAAGTTACAAGAGTGCTTACAATTGCCCATTATTTACCCATTGATTTAGCTTGACCAAACGTTCGTCAGGCTTCTCTTCTCCCCATAGGCTCCTGAACTTTAATTTGCCCCAAAACTTAAGCCCTAAAATGCAGACCATGCCCACCTAATGGCTCATTCTGAGACTTGGCCAACCACAGAGAAAAAACATTTCCTGTTAAAGCACCCTGATAATGCCATCTGCTCAGCCCATCCCCTTCTCTACTCTCACGCAAAGTCCTGCTAAACCTGCTTACCCCTCTCTATTAAAAAAAACCCAAACAACTTTTTTTCCTGTTTGATTTTGAGACATTTGCAGAGTTTGTGGTCGGAGAGTTATGCTATTGCAATAGTATTTTTTTAAATTGAGGACACATTGCTTTATAACATTGTGTAAATTTCAGTGTATATCATTATATTTTGGCCTCTGTAGAGAATGCATCATGTTCACCACCAAAAGTCTAGTTTCCATCCATCACCATACATATGTGCCCCTTTACCCCTTTTGCCATCCCCCCACCTCCTTCCCCTCTGGTAACCATCAGTCTATTTTCCTTATTTATGTGTTTATTTATCTTCCACGTATGAGTGAAATAATATGGTGTCTTTCTCCGTCTGACTTATTTTGCTTAGCATAATACCCTCAAGGTCCATCCATGTTGTCGCAAATGGCACAATTTCTTCTTTTTTATGGCTGAGTAGTATTCATTGTATATATATTTGTGTATATATATATATATATATATATATATATATATATATATACGTTGTATATATTGTGTGTATATATATATACACCACATCTTCTTTATCCATTCGTCTGTTGATAGACACTTGCATTGCTTCCAGGTCTTGGCTATTGTGAATAATGCTGCAATGAACATAAGGGTGCATATATCTTTCAAAATTAGTGTTTTCATGTTCTTTGGATAAATATCCAGAAGCGGAATAGCTGGATCATATGGTAGTTCTATTCTTAATTTTCTGAGGATACTCCATGCTGTTTTCCATAGTGGCTGCGCCAGTTTGCACTCCCTCCAGCACTATATGAGGGTTCCCTTTTCTCCACATCTTCTCCAACACTTGTTATTTCTTGTCTTTTTAATAATAGCCATTCTGATGGGTGTGAGGTGATATCTCATTGTAGTTTTGATTTGCATTTCCCTAGTAATTAGTGATGTTGAACATCTTTTCATGTGCCTGTTGGCCATCTGTATATCTTTTTTGGAAAAACGTTTGCTTAGATCCTCCGCCCATTTTTTGATCAGATGTTCTTTTTGTTGTTGTTGAGTTGCATTAGTTCTTTATGTATTTTGGAAATTAACGCCTTATCAGATATATGATTTTCAAATATTTTCTCCCTATTAGTGGGTTGTCTGTTTTGTTGGTGGTTTCCTTGCTGTGCAGAAGCTTTTTAGTTTGATGTAGTACCATTTGTTTATTTTTTCTTTTGTTTCCCTTGCCTGAGGAGACATGGTATTCAAAAAGATGCTGTTAAGACTGATGTCAAAGAGTGTACTGCCTATGTTTTCTTGTAGGAGTTTTATTGTTTCAGGTCTTACATTCAAGTTTTTAATCCATTTTGTGTATGGTGTAACAATGGTCTGCTTTCGTTCTTTTGCATGTGGCTATCCAGTTTTCCCAACACCATTTATTTATTTATTTATTTATTTATTTTTGAGTTCATAATAGTTTACATCATTGTGAGATTTCAGTTGTACATGATTTCTTGTCCATCACCACATAAGGGTTCTCCTTCACCCGCTGTGCCCATCCTCCACTCCCCTTCCCCTGCTAAACACTGAACTGTTTTCTTAGTCCATGTGTTTGTTTATATTCCACATATGAATGAAACCATATGGTGTTTGTCTTTCTTGATCTGGCTTATTTCGCTTAGCATAATACCCTCCAGGTCCACCCACTTTGTTGCAAATGGAATGATTTTGTCTTTTTTTGTGGCTGAGTAGTATTTCATTGTATATGTATACCGCATCTTCTTTATCCATTCATCAGTCAATAGGCACTTGGATTATTTCCAGGTCTTGACTGCTGTGGATAGTGCTGCAATGATCATGGGGTACATATCTTACTTTGGATTGTTGATTTCACGTTGTTTGGGTTGATACCCAGCAGTGGGATAGCTGGGTCATATGGTATTTCTATTTTTAGTTTTTTGAGGATTCTCCACACTGTTTTCCATAGTGGCTGTGCCAGTTTGCATTCCCACCAGCAGTGTATGAGAGTTCCCTTTTCTCTACACCCTCTCCAACATTTGTTATTTTTAGTCTTAGTGATTATAGCCATTTTAATAGGTGTAAGGTGTTATCTTGGTGTAGTTTTGATTTGCATTTCCCTGATGACTAGTGATGTTGAACATCTTTTCATGTGTTTATTGGCCATCTGTATAGCTTCTTTGGAAAAATGTCTGTTCATATCCTCTGCCCATTTTTTATTGGAATGTTTGTTTTTTGTTGTTAAGTTCTGTGAGTTCTTTATATATTATGGAGATTAACCTCTTGTCAGATATATGATTTGCAAATATTTTCTCCCAATTGGTGGGCTCTTTGTTTTGATTCTAGTTTCTTTTGCCTTGCAGAAGCTCTTTAGTCTGATGAACTCCCACTTGTTTATTTTTTCTTTTGTTTCCCTTGTCTGAGAAGACATGGTATTCAAAAAGATCCTTTTAAGTTTGATGTCAAAGAGTGTACTACCTATATTATCTTCCAGGAGTTTTATGGTTTCAGGACTTATCTTCAAGTCTTTGATCCATTTTGAATTTCTTTTTGTGTATGGCATGAGATAGTGGTCTACTTTCATTCTTTTGCAGGTGGTTACCAGTTTTCCCAACACTATTTATTGAAGAGACTATCTTTTCTCCATTGTATGTTCTTGGCACCTTTGTCGAAGATTAGTTGTCCATAGATGTGTGGTTTTATTTCTGGGCTTTCAGTTTTGTCCCATTGATCTGTGTGCCTGCTTCTGTACCAGTATCACGCTGTTTTGATTAGTGTAGCTCTGTAGTGCATTTTGAAGGCAGGGACTGTGAGGCCTCCAGCTCTGTGCTCTTTTCTCAGGATTGCTTTAGCAATTCAGGGTCTTCAGTTGCCCGATATGAATTTTAGGACTCTTTGTTCTATTTCCGTGAAGAATGTCATTGGGATGCACTGAATCTGTAGATTGCTTTGGGTAGTATGGACATTTAACTATGTTTATTCTTCCAATCCATGTGCATGGAATCTCTTTCCATCTCTTTATGTCATTATCAGTTTCTTTCAGTAATGTCTTATAGTTTTCATTGTATAAGTCCTTCACCTCCTTGGTTAAATTTATTCCTAGATATTTTTTTTGTTTGCGATTGTTCATTATTAGAGTATAGAAATGCAACTGATTTTTCTATGCTGATTTTGTACCCTGCAACTTTACTGCAGTTGTTAATTATTCCAATAGTTTTCTGATGGATTCTTTAGGGTTTTCTATATATAAGATCATGTCATCTGCAAACAGCAAGAGTTTCACTTCTTCACTCTCTGTTTGGATTCCTTTTATTCCTTTCTCTTGCCTAATTGCTCTGATCAAAACATGCAGTACTATGTCAATTAAGAGTGGTGATAGTGGGCATCCTTGTCTTGTTCCTGTTCTTAGAGGGATGGTGCTCAGTTTTTCCCCATTGAGTATGATGTTGGCTGTGGGTTTGTCATATATGGCCTTTATTATGTTGAGGTAATTTCCTTCTATCTATGTTTTATTAAGAGTTTTTGTCATAAATGGCTGTTGGATCTTGTCAAATGCTTTCTCTGCATCTATTGAAATGATCATGTGGTTTTTATTCCTCATTTTGTTAATGTGGTATGTCACATTGATTGATTTGCAGATGTTGAACCATCCCTGTGTCCCTAATATAAATCCCACTTGATCATGATGTATGATCTTTTTGATGTATTGCTGAATTCAAGTTGCCAATATTTTGTTGAGGATTTTTTCATCTATATTCATCAGCGATATTGGCTTGTAATTTTCCTTTTTTTGTGTTGTCCTCTCAGGCTTTGGTATCAGAGTGATGTTGGCCTCATAGAATGTGTTAGGAAGTGTTCCATCTTCCCTAATTTTTTGGAATAGCTTTAGAAGGATAGGTATTAAATCCTTCTGAAAATTTGGTAGAGTTCTCCAGGGAAGCTGTCTGGTCCTGGAGTTTTATTTTTTGGGATTCTTTTGTTTACTGTTTCAATCTCTTTACTTGTGATTGGTCTATTCAGATTATCTATTTCTTATTGATTCAGCTTTGGGAGGTTGTAAGAGTCTAAGAATTTATCCATTTCCTCTAGATTGTCCGTTTTGTTGGCATACAGCTTTTTGTAGTATTCTCTTATAATCTTTTGTATTTCTGTGGTATCTGTTGTTATTTCTCCTCTTTTGTTTCAAATTTTATTTGTCTGAGCTTTCTCTCTTTTTTCTTTGTAAGTCTGGCTAGGGGTTTGTCGGTTTTGTTTATCTTCTCAAAGAAACAGCTCTTTGTTTCATTGATCCTTTCTACTACCTTTTTTGTTTCAATAGCATTTATTTCTGCTCTGATTTTTAATATTTCTCTCCTTCTGCTGACTTTGAGCTTTGTTTGTTCGTCTTTTTCTAATTCAGTTAGGTGTAGTATGAGACTGCTTATTTGGGGTTTTTCTTGTTTGTTAGGGTGAGCGTGTATTGCAATGAATTTCCCTCTTAGTACTACTTTTGCTGCATCCCATATGAGTTGGCATGGTATGTTTTCATTTTCATTTGTCTCCAGATATTTTTTGATTTCTCCTTTAATTTCTTCAACGAACACCATTTATGGAAGAGACTTTCCTTTCTCCATTGTATGTGTTTGGCTCCTTTGTTAAAGATTAGCTGTCCATAGATGTGTGGTTTTGTTTCTGGGCTTTCAGTTTTGTTCCATTGATCTGTGTGTCTGTTTTTGTACCATGCTGTTTTGATTACTACAGCTTTGTGGTATGTTTTGAAATCAGGGAGTGTGATACCTCCAACTTTGTCGTTTTTTCTCAGGATTGCTTTGGCTATTCAAGGTCTTTTGTTGTTTCATATAAGTTTAGGATTCTTTGTTTTATTTCCATGAAAAATGTCCTTGGTATTCTGATTGGGATTGCATTGAATCTGTAGATTGCTTTAGGTAATATGGACATTTTAACTATGCTTATTCTTCCAATCTGTGAGCACAGAATATCTTTCCATTTCTTTATGTTTTCTTTGATTTCTTTCAATAATGTCTCATAGACATAGTATAGGTCTTTCACTTCCTTGGTTAAATTTATTCCTAAGTATTTTATTCTTTTTGTTGCAATCACAAATGGGATTGTATTCTTGATTTATCTTTCTGCTAGTTCATTTTTAGTGTATAGAAATGCAATTGATTCTTCTATGCTGATTTTGTAATCTTCAACTTTACTCGTTAATTATTTCTAATAGCTTTCTGGTGGATTCTTTAGGGTTTTCAATATATAAAATCACATCATCCACAAATAGTAATAGTTTACTCCTTCCTTTCCAATTTGGATCCCTTTTACTTCTTTTTTTGCCTAATTGCTCTGGCTAGGGCTTCCAATACTATGCTGAATAAGAGCAGTGAGAGTGGGCATTCTGGTCTTGTTCCCACTCTTAGAGGAATGGCTTTCAGTTTTTCACCATTGAGTATGATGTTGGCTGTTGGTCTGTCATATATAGCTTTTATTATGTTGAGGTACTTTCCTTCTATACTCATTATACTGAGAGTTTTTATCATAAATAGATATTGAATCTTGTGAAATGCTTTCTCTGCATCCATTGAGATGATCATGTGATTTTTATTCTTCATTTTGTTAATGTGGTGTATCACATTGATTGATTTGCAGATATTGAACCATCCCTGCACCCCTGGAATAAATCCCACTTGATCTTGGTGTATGATCTTTTTAATGTATTATTGTATTAGATTTGTGAGTATTTTGTTAAGGATTTTTGCATCTATGTTAATCAGCAATATGGCCTGTAATTTTCCTTTATTGTGCTGTCCTTATCTGGTTTTGGTATCAAGGTAATGTTGGCCTCAGAAAATGAGTAAGGAAGGGAGGCAGAGAAAAACGGCGGGGTGAGAAAATGAGTAAGGAAGTGTCCCATACTCTTTCATTTTTGGGAAGAGTTTGAAAAGGATGGGTATTAAATCTTCTTTGAATGTTTAGTATAATTTATCAGAGAAGCTGTCTGGTTCTGGACTTCTGTTTTTTGGGAGGTTTTTGATTACTGTTTCAATCTCTTTACTTGTGATTGATCTATTCAGATTCTCTATTTTGGCTCGATTCAGTTTTGGGAGGTTTTATGATTCTAAGAATTCATCCATTTCTTCTATGTAATAGTCTTTTTGAATAGAGCTCGTTACCCAAGTCTGGATTTGTTTGTATTTGACATAATAAACAATAATAAATGACCATATACTCTTCACCTAGATCCACCAATTTTGCTACATTGTGTACTTTCTCTTTCTCTTATATATATAATTATTATGTTACTATAAAATATGTAACACATTATATTATACATATACATACACATTTACTATTCAAAAATAGCCACTCTCCTCCTCAACTTCTATGGGAGGAGTATACCACTCTGTCCTCTCAATGTTGAGTTTGGCCATGTGATATACTTTGACTTCACATTGGATTTAGTATACTTCCCCACCCCTTGACTTTGGGCTTGGCCATGTGAGTTGCTTTGGCCAGTGGTATATTAGCAGAGTGGTTTGAATTGTGTCCCCTGGAAAGATATCTTGGAGTCCTAACCTCTAGTACCTGTGAATATGACATTATTTGAAAATAAGATCTTTTAGATGTAATCAAGTTAAAATGAGGTCATACTAAATTAAAGTGAACACTAAATCCAATGACTGGTGTCCTTATAAGGAGAGAGGGATTTGGAGACACACAAACACACACAGGAAAGAAGGCCATATTACAACAGAGGTAGAGACTGAAATGATGCTGCTACAAGCCAAAGAATGCCAAGGACTGCTGGCAACCACCAGAAGCTAGGAAGAGACAAAGAAGGATCCCCTCTAGAGCCTTCAGAGGGAACAGGGCCCTGCTGACACCTTGATTTTGGACTTCTAGCCTTTAGAACTGTGAGAGAATAAATTTCTGTTTTCTAAAGCCACCCAGTTATGGTAATTTGTTACAGCAGCCCTGGGAAACTAAAACACAGAGTAAAGCAAGTTGTGGCTTGAAATGTGCTTCAATAAATGGGCTTCCCCTCTCGCTCTTCTGCCACCTTCATAAGAATATTTTCTGGATAGCCCACTCATCCAAGGATGAAGATGGAACAGCACTGGATACAACCTGTGTACTGAAACCAAGAATACCTGATCTCAGCCTAAATCTGCTGACTCCCAGATACGTCAGTGAGAATTAATGTTGTTTTGAGCTACTAAGTTTTGAGGTGTTTTGTTGCACTGCATTATGTGACAATAGCTGGAAGATACAATATGTAAACATTTTACTTTGTTTTGAGTTAGTTGCAGACATTATGAGATATCATCCCTAAATATCTCAATATGTACCTCTTATGAACAGGAGTATTCTCCCACATAACTTCAAATACAGTTATTACACTCAGAAAATTTAACATGAATACAATACTATTACCTAATATGTATTCCATATTTTAATTTCCCCAGTTGTTCCAATAATGTCCTTTGTGGGTATTTTTTAAAATCCAGGATACAATCAAAGATTGTAAATTGCCTTTAATTGTCATGTTTTTCTGGTTTCATTTAAATTAGAACAGTTTAAAGAAAACATTTATTAATGACTGATTTTTTTCATAACACTGACATTTTTAACGAGTCATTTTACAGCATATCCCTCAATTTGGAATTTTTTTTTAATTGAGTTCATAATAATTTACATCAATGTGAGATTTCAGTTGTACATTATTTCTTGACTGTCACCACATAAGTGCACCCCTTCACCCCCTGTGCCCACCCCACAACTTCCTTGCCCTGGTAACAGCTGAATTGTTTTCTTTGTCCATGTGTTTGTTTATATTCCACATATGAGTGAAATAATCTGGTGTTTGTCTCTCTCAGACTGGCTTATTTCACTTAGCATAATTCCCTCCAGGTCCTTCCATGTTATTGCAAAAGGGATGAATTTGTCTTTTTTTATGGCTGAGTAGTATTCCATTGTATATATATACCACGTCTTTATCCAATTATCAGTCGATGGGCACTTGGATTGTTTCCATGTCTTAGCTATTGTGAATAGTGCTGCAATGAACATAGGGGTGCATATGCTACTTTGGACTGTTGATTTCAAATTGTTTAGGTAGATACCCAGTAGTGGGATAGCTGGATTGTATGGTAGTTCTATTTTTAGTTTTTTGAGGAATCTCCACACTGTTTTCCATAGTGGCTGTGCCAGTTTGCATTCCCACCAGCAGTGTATGAGGGTTCTCTTCTCTCTACACCCTCTCCAACATTTGTTATTTTTAGTCTTAGTGATTATAGCTATTTTAACAGGCGTAAAGTGGTATCTTAGTGTAGTTTTGATTTGCATTTCCCTGATGATTAGTGATGTTGAACATCTTTTCATGTGTTTATTGGCCATCTGTATAGCTTCTTTGGAAAAATGTCTGTTCATATCCTCTGTCCATTTTTTGATCAGGTTGTTAATTTTTTTATTGTTCAATTGTGTGAGTTCTTTATATATTATGGAGATTAACCCCTTGTCAAATATATGATTTGCAAATATTTTCTCCCAGTTGGTGGGCTGTGTCTTTGTTTTGATTCTAGTTTCTTTTGCCTTGCAGAAGCTCTTTAATCTGATGAAGTCCCATTTGTTTATTTTTTCTTTTGTTTCTCTTGTCTGAGAAGACACGGTATTCAAAAAGATCCTTTTAATTTTGATGTCAAAGAGTATACCACCAATATTATTTTCCATGAGTTTTATGGTTTCAAGACTTATCTTCAAGTCTGATCCATTTTGAGTTTCTTTTTGTGTATGGCATGAGAGAATGGTCTACTTTCATTCTTTTGCAAGTGGTTATCCAGTTTTTCCAACACCGTTTATTGAAGAGACTATCTTTTCTCCATTGTATGTTCTTGGCACCTTTGTTGAAGATTAGCTGTCCATAAATGTGTGGTTGTATTTCTTGGATTTCAGTTTTGTTCCATTGATCTGTGTGTCTCTTTTTCTACCAGTACCATGCTGTTTTGGTCACTATGGCTTTTAGGACATTTTGGAGTCAGGGATTGTGATACCTCCAGCTTTGTTCTCTTTTCTCAGGATTGCCTTAGCAATTCAGGGTCTTTGGTTGTCCCATATGAATTTTAGGATTCTTTACTCTGTTTCCGTGAAGAATGTCTTTGGGATTCTGATTGGGATTGCATTGAATCTGTAGATTGCTTTGGGTAGTATGGACATTTTAACTATGTTTATTCTTACAATCCACGAGCAAGGAATCTCTTTCCATCTATTTATGTCATCATCTATTTCTTTCAGTAATGTCTTATAGTTTTCATTGTATAAGTCCTTCACTTTCTTGGTTAAATTTTTTCCTAGATACTTTATTCTTTTAGTTGTATTGCAAATGGGATGGTATTCTTGAGTTCTCTTTCTGTAAGTTCGTTATTGGAGTGTAGAAAGGCAACTGATTTTTGTAAGTTGATTCTGTACCCTGTAACTTTACTGTAGTTGTTAATTATTTCTGTTAGTTTTCTGATGGATTTTTGGGGGTTTTCTTTATATAAGATCATATCGTCTGCAAACAGCAAGAGTTTCACTTCTTCAATCCCTATTTGGATTCCTTTTATTCCTATCTCTTGCATAATTGCTCTGGCCAAAACCTCTAGTACTATGTTGAGTAAGAGTCATAATAGTGGGCATCCTTGTCTTGTTCCTGTTCTCAGGGGTTGGTGTTCAGTTTTTGCTCATTGAGTATGATGTTGGCTGTGGGTTTGTCATATATGGCCTTTATTACATTGAGGTAATTTCCTTCTACCCCCATTTTGTTAAGAGGTTTTATCATAAATGGCTGTTGGATCTTGTCAAATGCTTTCTCTGCATCTATTGAAATGATCATGTGGTTTTTATTTCTCAATTTGTTGATGTGGTGTATCATGTTGATTGATTTGCGGATGTTGAACCCTGCCTGTGTCCCTGGTATAAATTCCACTTGATCATGATGTATGATCCTTTTGATGTATTGCTGAATTCAGGTTGCCAACATTTTGTTGAGGATCTTTGCATCTGTGTTCATTAGCGATATTGGCTTGTAATTTTCCTTTTTTTGTGTTGTCCTCTCAGGCTTTGGTATCAGAGTGATTTTGGCCTCATAGAATGTGTTAGGAAGTGTTCCATCTTCCCTAATTTTTTGGAATAGCTTGAGAAGGATAGGTAGTAAACCCTCTCTGAAAGTTTGGTTAAATTCCCTAGGTAAGCTGTCTGGTCCTGGAGTTTTATTCTTTGGGATGCTTTTGATTACTGTTTCAATCTCTTTACTTGTGATTGGTCTATTCAGATTGTCTCTTTCTTCTTGACTCAGTTTTGGGAGGTTGTAAGAGTCTAAGAATTTATCCATTTCCTCTAGATTGTCCATTTTGTTGGCATACAGTTTTTCATAGTATTCTCTTGGAATTTTCATTGTGTCCTGATTAGATTCAGATGAAATATTTTGACACCAATACCACAGAGCTGATGTTGTATCCTTTTGAATGCATTACATCAGGAGGCATATAATGTAATTTTATCCCATTATTGGTGATATTAAGTTTGATTATTTGGTTATAAAATAATGTGCATCAAATTGCTCAATTGGATTTCATAATTAATTAGTTACCTGTGGGGAGATGCTTCAAAAGTATGTGAATATGCTGTTTCCAAAACAGTTTTATTACTCAGTATTTTCCAACATCCATGAATAACGCTTGCCTGAATTAATGCATACTTGTACTTATATCTTATGAGTATGCGTTGTGTGTGTATATATACATGTAATCACGGAACTTATACTTTGAATTTATTTACATAGGTTTCTTCCTTTGCCTCCCCCAATTTACATTTGTACTAGCCTGTACCAAAGTGATAATCTTTAGCTCCCAACACCATCAATATACTTACTGATTATCTAAATCTTAAATATATATGATACTTTTACTATAAGACCCAGTAACCATGTTTATTGGTATTTACCCAAAGAAATTTAAAGCTTATATCCACACAAAACCCTTTATTCTGATGTTTATAGCAGCTTTATTCATAACTGCCAAAACTTGTAGGCAACAAGACGTCCTTCAGTAGGTGAATGGATAAATAAACTGTGGTACATCCAGACAATGGATTATTCATTATTATTCATTATTTTATTTATTATTCACCATGAAAAAGAAATGAGCTATCAAGCCATAAAAAGACATGGAGGAAACTTAAGAGAATACTGCTAAGTGAAAGAAGCCAGTCTGAAAGGCTATATACTGTATGATTCCAACCATATGAGATTTTAGAAACGGCAAAACTATGGAGACAGTGAAAAGACCAGTGGTTTCCAGGGTCTTAGGGGAGAGAAGATGAATAAGTAGACCACAGAGGATTTTTTAAAATAGATTTGATTTTTTAGAGCAGTTTTAGATTCACAGCAATATTGAGCAGAAAGTACAAAGATTTCCCATATATCCTCTGCCCCTACACATGCATAGCCTCCCCCATTATCAATATTCCCCACTAGAGTGGTACTTTTGTTACAATTGATTAACCCACGTTGACATATCATTGTCACCCAAAGTCCACGGTTTACATTAGGGTTCAATGGGTTTGGCAAATTTGTAATGACATGTATTCACCATTATAGCATCATATAGAATAGTTTCACTTCCCCAAAAATCCTCTGCGCTACACCTCGTCATCCCTCCACCCTACTCCCAACCTCCCGCAGCTGCTGATCTTTCTACTGTTTCCATAGTTTTGCCTTTTCTAGAATGTTATATAGTTGGAATCACACAGTATGTAGCTTTTTTAGATTGGCTTCTTTCACTTAGTAATATGCATTTAAGTTTCCTCCATGTCTTTTTATGGCTCGACAGCTCATTTCTTTTTTTTTTTTAAGTTTTTCTTTGATGTTGGTTTGTATTTTTTATTACTGTAAGTTCTATTTGATTCTTGTTTTTTTTTTTTTTTTTTTTTTGAGGAAGATTAGCCCTGAGCTAACATCTGCTGCCAATACTCCTCTTTTTGCTAAGGAAGACTGGCCCTGAGCTAATATCCATGCCCATCTTCCTCTGTTTTGTATGTGGGATGCCTACCACAGCATGGCTTGCCAAGCAGTGCCATGTCTGGACCCGGGATCCGAACCAGCGAACCCTGGTCCCCTGAAGCGGAACGTGCACTCTTAACTGCTGTGCCACTGGGCCGGCCCCAGCTCATTTCTTTTTAGTGCTAGATAATATTCCATTATCTGGATATACCACAGTTTATTTTATCCATCTACATACTAAAGGACATCTTGGTTGTATTCCAAGTTTTGGCAATAATGAATAAAGCTGCTAGAAACATCCATATGCAGGTTTTTGTGTGGACATATTTTCACCTCCTTTGGGTAAATACTAAGGAACATGATTGCTGGATCATGTGGTAAGAGTATGTTTAGTTTTGTGAGAAACTGCCAAACCACTTTCCGAAGTGGCTGTACCATTTTACATTCCACCAGCAATGAATGAGAGTTCCTGTTTTTCTACCTCCTCACCAGCTTTTGGTGTTGTCAGTGTTCTGGATTTTGGCCGTTCTAATAGGTGTGTATGTCATTGTTTTAATTTGCACTTCCCTGATAGCATATGATGTGGAGCATTTTTTCATATGCTTGCTTGCCATCTGTATATATTCTTTGGTGAAGTGTTTGTTAAAGTCTTTGGCTCATTTTTTAATTGAGTTATTTGTTTTGCTGTTGTTGAGTTTTAAGAGTTCTTTGTACATTTTGGATAATGGTCCTTTATAGGATATGTCTTTTACAAATATTTTCTCCCAGTCTGTGGCTTGTGTTTTTATTCTCTTGACAGTGTCTTTTGTGAAAGAGAAATTTTTAATTTATTTGTTTAATTCATTTTAATTTAATTTAATTTAACGAATTCCAGCTTATCAACTACTTCTTTCATGGAGTGTGCCTTTGGTGTTGTATCTAAAAAATCATCTCCACACTCATGGTCATCTACATTTTATTCTATGTTATCTTCTAGGAGTTTTATAATTTTGTACTTACGTTTAGGTCTGTGATCCATTTTGAGTTAGTTTTTGTGAAAGGTGTAAGGTTTATATCTAGATTAATATTTTTTTCATGTGAATGTCCAGTTGTTCCATTTGTTGAAAAGACTGTTTTTCCTATTGTGATGCCTTTGCTCCTTTGTCAAACGTCAGTTGATTATATTTATGTGGGTCTATTTTTGGGTTCTCTATTCTGTTCCACTGATCTATTTGTCTAGTCTTTTGTCAATACCACACTGTCTTGATTACTGTAGCTTTATGTTAAATATTGAAGTCAGGCAGTGTCAGTCCTCCGACTTTGTTCTTCTCCTTCAATGTTGTGTTAACTATTCTGGGTTGTATGCCTCTCCGCATAAACTTAGAAACATCCACAAAACAACCTCCTGAATTTTGTCTGGGATTGCATTGAATCCATAGATCAAGTTGGGAAGAACTGACATCTTGACAGTACTGAGTCTTCTTATCTATGAACATGGAATATCTTTCCATTTATTTAGTTTTTTAATTTCTTTCATTAGAGTTTTATACTTTTCCTTATATAGATTTTGTGCATATTTTTCTTTGACTTATACTTAAGTATTTTATTTTTGGAGGGTGCTAGTGTAAGTGGCTTTGTGTTTTTAATTTTAAATTCCACGTATTCACTGCTGGTACATAAGAAAGTGATTGGAATTTGTATTTCAATCTTGTATCCTGCAACCTTGCTATAATCACTTATTCAGGAGTTTTTTGTCAATTCATTTGAATTTTCTACATAGATGATCATGTCACCTGCAAACGACAGTTTTATTTCTTCCTTCTCAATCAGTATACCTCTTATTTCCTTTTCTCATCTTATTGCATAATTAGGACTTCCAGTACAATGTTTAGAAGCAGTGGTGAGAAGGAACATCTTTGCTTTGTTCTCAATCTTATTGGGAAAGCCACAGAGGATATTTAGGGTAGGAAACTATTCTGTATGACACTATAATAGTGGATACACGTCATCATACATTTGTCAAAATCCATAGAACGTACAACACCAAGAGTTAATCCTAATATAAACTATGGAGTTTGGGAGATAATGATGTGTCTCTGCTGGTTCATCTCTTGTAACAAGTGCACTACTCTGGTTCAAGACGCTCATGGTGAGGGAGGCTGTGCATGTGTAGGGGCAGGGAAAATATGGGAACTCTCTGTACTTTTGGCTCAATTTTGCTGTAAATATAAACTCCTCTAAAAAATGAAGTATATTTAAAAATATATGAACAAAATAATTTTGTAATTATTACACTATTACCTGAGTACCAGTTTTTTTGTTTGTTTGAAAACCTACTCAGGCCATCCAAAGAAATATAATTAATTTCATATTGGATAATAAAATTTTTTACCCCATGTTCTGTCCTATAAAACTCTATATTTCCTGTTTAAAAAATTAGTTTAGATTAGAATATATTCTAATGTTTATGTAAAACGTGTCATTTATGTTTATTTACCTTTACATCAAAAGTTTAAACGTTTCTAAAATTGTTCTGCTGAGAATTTTTTCACTATTTTCAACTTTTTTCAGAAAAAATACCCTAACTAGAATATTGAAGAATCTCCCCATTTGCTGTTTTTATTATTATATCCAAACTTCAAGTAGTCTTACAGTTTAATGTTTGTGATATTTATTGTTATAGTCATATTTATAAGCAGATTAATATCTAGACTTCCCTCTAATTTTCTTTCATATATACTCCTTAATTCTGATAAAAGCTGTCTTTTTAGGAGCAGATGTCTTTTAAAACATTGAGGTCACATCTGCAGTTTTAGACTTTACTACTATTTTAGAATTCTATTCTTCCATTGAGTCTTTTTATGCATTTGAGGTTTCTTATTTGTTTTGGCAGCAACAGGAGGCTTTGGGGTCTAGAAGTCTTTCTTAGCTGAATTTATGGCAGCTGCTTTTGATCCACCATCTGTTGCTTTAAATGACAATGCCGCCTATTGTTCACCATGTGCTCATGCATATAATGTTTCTGTCTTCCACAGTAACATAAGGAGCCATAGTATAAACCCATACCATTAATAGGTGAGATTTATATTACACTCTTATTTTAGACAGATGGCATGCGTGCTCTTATTCATGATTATTTGTTTTCTACATTGATCTTAGTAGCATAGGTTATAGGTGTCTTTCCATAAAATCTGGCAAGTGTTTGGGAAACTTTCTAATTTAATCAAATGGAGCATAGGTTAGAGAGGTCATTCTTCTCCTCATTAAATTCTGACTTATTCCTCCCTTTTGTTATTGAAGACAATTCAAGTAACAACCCCAAATTCACTACCCAAATTTTTATTGACATTAACATTTTGAAAACAATGTTTTATACCTTAAAACAGAAATGAAAACCATATTTTTGGAGTTAAGATTCATAGAAGGGTAGATGAGAAATGTCTATGAAAGTACTCAATATTAGCTGGGTTGGCTGACAAAACCAAGTGTGCTTCCTGGATAGGTCTATTTTTTTGAGATTTACTAGCTTATTTGTTTGTGAAAGAAATTTATTTTACTCTAAATTTGTTAGAATTGATTTTACACTGTAACCATATATCTGTATGGCAAATAAGACTAGCTATATAGCAGTCGTTTGCTTCAAAAGATGGGAAGAGTGATATTAAACTAATTAGGAAGAAGAGGTTACATGGTCAGTTGGACACAGAAATTTGATGATCAGTTGGAATTTTGACTTCATAGCTTCTAAAAAAAATGTACCCACCTTTTCATAGTATTTTTATAAAAATAACATTTGAATGAGGCATTTCATTATCTCTTTCTCTTATTTTTTCTCATTATCTATCAAAGAATCGCTACACACTCAGTGACCTAAGGGGCTCCCCATATGAAGTTGAATGTAAACATTTCTTAGTAGCTGAATCGTCATTGTGTAAAAGTATGCAGTGTAAAACACTGTAAAAATACACAAAGTAAAAATAATAAGCATACCATAAACTTCCTATATTTTCAGCTCTCTGATAGCTTATATACTAGGCCTGGAAGAAAATGAAAAGAAACCACAGTTTTCCTCCTAGAATTCCTATTACCTCTTACCACATCTAAATATAATTACATTTGTTTCCTTCCAGAAGCTGAAATCAGAGCAGTACTCTCAGCTAAGCTTCCTTAAGGTATTTGGCTAACAAGATAGAGCTTCAACAGAGTATTTCCTTTAGTAAAATGTACCCTGTGAATATTTTACTAAATATTTCTAAATGCCTATATATACAAATACTTTTAAAATACCTATCTGATAACAAGATGTGTTGGGAGAAATGTTTGGGAAATTCAAACATATTTGTAAATTTTTTCTTAGGTAGAAGTGAAAGATCACTCTGGAAATTCTCAATTCTCCTATACCTCTCTATGGCTTTTAAAAATAGGCAGATCTCTCAAAAACCACTTCCTGAGGTCCAAGATCCCAAACCCCTGCAATTTGTTTCTTTAGCGTTTAGGGTCTCAATTCACAGTCCCTTTTGAACTTTATCAAAAGTATTTTCCTTCTCTACCACCAGGTGGCAGATGGATCTACTTTTTGGAACACTACCCCGACCCCGCCCTACCGGAAGTTGTCATGTAATGGAAACCTCTCTGGCCACGCCTAGAGTTCAGCACCCTGGACGCGGACAGCGACACCGCCCAGTTTAGTCCCATGACTCGCTGCAGAGATTTTCACCTGACAAAGGAACCCGCCAATCCCAGCTGGTTCCAAGGGCCGCGTGACTGACTAATTTACAATACCAGATATGGAGGGGGGTAAGATCCCTTGATTTGGGACATTTATACCGGCAGGGGAACCAACTGATATTAAATAATGTCCCATATTCCAAAATTCCGATTTTTTTCTCTCTCGCTATCCGCTGGGTTCTAAGTGCATTCTGGTAAATGCTGTCTTGCCGTGCGAGAGACGTTAGATTATCCAACTTTGGTATATTGGTTTATTCCGACCAAGTGCGTAAGACAGTAAAGGCGGTACAAAAGTCTGTGTGAGTTATGGCGGCCAATATCTCGTCTTGCACAAAGCTGCCTGTCAGCTTTCCCAAGAAACCAGCATGGAGACATGCTTTTTCTGCATTGTTTTCCAATTAATTAGTCTCAAAAACATAAACAGCAGCTATCTTTGTTAACATGAAATTACTATTTTAGGCTAAGAGACTGATTGGACTGAAGCTAAAGTGTTCTCTAGAAATGATGGTTTAGGTGTTATTTTTCCAGTTACCTAGCAACAAATTAGACAAAAAGAACACGTTTGTGAGTTTTAATTCGCCTTTTAGAAAGGCAAAATCCCAAGGGCAAATGAAAATGGGCTCAGAACAGCTGGGGCTTAGAATCGGAGTCTAATCAAATCTCAGTGCTGGGGCAGCAGGTAGGACTAAAAGGGAACAAGTGCCTATTTATGATGGACAATTAAGCTAAATAAACCGAGTTTAAGCTGTAATTTATCCGTGTTACACGGATTGCTTTCTCTCTCCTGCTTTGTTTTGGCGGCGATAATTCAGATCTTTAACCAGCAGAGGGCGAGTCAACTGCATTTTTCGCCCCTAAGACACTCCCTTCTCCTCCCCACTCCCCCCCCACCCCCCACCCCCCCCCCCACCCCGTCCCTTGCCCTGGGGAAACTAATTTATTAGGCTTTTCAAATATAGACCAGCCGAGGAAGGTGTGGCGGAAGGAAAGCAGCACGCAGAACTTGACAGAATGCCCGCTCTGTCAGCTTTACATCTGTAGCTGCTCTGTGTCTCCTTGCTTGGGGCTGCGGAGGGGATTGCAGTGGTTGTTCGGGGTGGGGGGCGGGCGGGAGTAGGGAGGGATGAAAAGCAGCCCCACCCCCAAGGAACCATGGATATTTGGGATCACTCGCTCCAGAGAATTGAGAGGGCCAGAGGTAGTGTAGTTAAACGACGAATTTAACTTCTGAAGGTTCAAAGGAGAAAAGAAGCAGTTTACTTCTCAGGACCAATAGCTCAGTATGCTGGAACATCAACAAAAAAGGCTCTGCTCTGGTTCTGCTACTCCAGGAACAAAAATGGGAGCGTAGGGTAGGGAAAGGAGAAGATGAGAGGAAAGACTAAGAGTCTGGCTGAGTTATCTTTAAAACAGAACAAGCAAAGCAAGCAACTCAGAGGGAGAGACAATGAGACAAAGCCTTCCAGAATGCAGGGGAGAGCAATAAAACCTGCTGTACAAAGTTAATTTATCGTTGGGTGGAGCCCTCCGCATTCTCCACAGGCTTACCATTTGCTCCAGAGGAGGGTTTTACCTTGTATTGTAAGATTTTGCAGAATCTCCTTGGGCAGGCAGCCAGAAATCCCATTAATTGGGCATGCCCTTTCTCCTCCATGTTTTTATGTTTAGACTTCATCTAACTCGGTTTCAAACTAGTAAATTTAATTTTTTCTGGAGGCCATTAAATTAAGTTTTATGCAACATTGCATTTTTTCTCCAATCATTAAATTTCTCTAAAGGTTGTGTTTAAAGGACACCATTTTATTAATAAATTCAATTCATGAGAGAGTATGATACTCCAGGTTGGTTGTGGGGAGGACAAGAGTAAGGTGTCTTAAGAGGATAGATCAACACTTTCAGAAAGCATGATTTGGTTCACAGTTTCAGGATTAATCTTACAGATAAATTGTATTTTGTTAGTGTGTTGCACACCTGTTTCTGTAGCATTCTATCTGTACATAAGCATTAGCAAAATATACTTTCTATCCATATGCCAAACTTCATTCATGTTGCACCAAGATCCAAACAAGTGCTTAAAATTGGCTAACATAATCTCCCCCAAGGAAGTCAAAATTATCTTTAAAAAACTGAAGTAGTAAGTCAGTGAACAAGCACTTAATAAAAGAGAATGTCCAAATAGCTAATGAGCATATGAAAAAGTTTTCAACATCAACTATTAAAGAAATGGAATTTTAAACTACAATGAAATGCCTTTACCCACCCAACACAATGGCTTAATTAATTAATAATAAAAGCTGACATTTTCAAGTGTTGGAATGAATGAGGCAACTTCAACTACCACTCACTGCTGGTGGAGTGTAAATTGGTACAATCACTCTGGAAGACTCTCTGGCAACGTTTACTAAAGTTCAATATACGCATGCCCTACGACTCAGTAATTGCACTCTTTGGTATATACCCAATAGAAATGGTTACATATGCAGACAAAAAGACACCTACAAGAATGCTCATCATAGCTCAAACTTGGAAGCAATCTAAATGTACCTCAACAGTACAATGGATAAACATATTGTTATTGCCATATACAGACATACATACAGCGATAACATTTTTTTAAAAACTACTACTACATGCAACAATATGTACAAATCTCACAAACATAATGTTCAGCAGAAAAAAATCAAAAACAGAAGAAAACATTTTGTATGATTCTATTGATATAAAGCTCAATAACTGGAAAAACTACTCTAAGATGATAAAAGTCAGAATAGTGGTTACCTTTAGTGGAGATAAAGACTAGAAGGAGGGAGGCTTCAGGGATATTGGTAATATTCTATTTCTTGATCTGGATGTTGGTTACAAAGATATGTTCACTCTGTAAAAACCTATTGAGCTATACATTATGATTTGTACATGTTAATTATGTTACACTGCAAAAAAAGGTGTACTTTCAAAAAGACACAAGACAGATCATTTCATATCCATGTTTAAAACCATTGAATGTCTTCCCAACCCACTGAGAGCACAATCTAACTTCCTTAATATAGCGTAAAAGGCCCTGTATAAACTAATCCTGCCTAAATTTCCAATCTCTTATTAACCACTCTCTCCCTTCATCATCACACTTGGCTTACTCTGACCTTTCATCAGTTTCTGGAACATATCAATTTCCTTTCAATCTTGTGGCCCTTGGGCTTGCTGTTTCTCTATCAAGGGCATTATCACCAGCTCTTCAAGATGTGCTCCCTCTAATCTTTCAACTCTCAGATTAACAACACCTTTTTAGAGAAGCTTTCTTTGACTCACCTACCTAAAGTCCCTGTGTCATTTTTCTATTTGCTGCTGTAAATTACCACAAACTTAGTGGCTTTAAACAGCACAAATTTATTATCTTAGACTTAGAGGTCAGAAGTCTGAAATGGGTCTCACAGGACTAAAATCAAGGTATCGGCAGGAGTGCTTTCCTTCTGGAGTCTCTGGAGGTAAATCCATTCCCATGCCTTTTCCAGCTTTTAGAGGCTGTGTAAGCTTCTGGGCTTGTGGCCCCTTCTTCCATCTTCAAAGTCAGCAGTGTAGCATCTTCTAATCTCTCTCTGACTCTGACACCCTCTCTTCTGCCTCTTTTCTCCACGTATGTGATAATGTTGGGTCCACTCATACAATCCAGGATAATCTCCTGGTCTCAGGGTCAGCTGATTAGAAACATTAATTCCCTTTATTATGTAACATAACCTATTCACAAGTTCTGAGGACTAGAATGTGGATTCTTTGAGAGGGGTATCTGCCTACCACGGTTCCCACTTTTTTCTAGCAAAGCATCATGTTTATTTCCTTAAGAGCACTAATCACAATTTTTAGTCATTTTATAAAGTTGTTTACTTGTTCATTGTCTAACTGTTCCCACTTGAATGTAAATTCTTTGAGAGCACAGACCCTGTCTGTCTTGTTCTCTGCTGTTTCCCCAGTGCTCAACATAATGTCTGGCACACTGTGGGAATTCAATAAGTATTAGTGGAAAGAATAAATAAATGATTATGAGTTTAGGTCTACGTTTTGACAATTAACAGCTCTGTTTGGTTTTTATATTTCCCTCTCATATAAAAATATATGTTGTGTCTTGGCAGGAGGGGAATTTCTGGAGGGATTGCAGTATAGATTTCTCAAGCTCTCTATCATACTAACACTAAAAAATCGTGCCTATAGATAGAGGCCCACATATGTCACATATATATCTTCATCTTTTTATTGTATTTAAATGGATAGTCTAAAAGTTACTTCCTCCTGGAAAATAGCATATCACAGGGCTCACGCTGCTGAAGAAAAGATAATCTAGGATGAGGAGTTGGAATTCTTTGTTGCAGTCATGTGAGAAAAAATATGGTGCATGGGGCTCTAAATATGATCCTAGGATGTAGCTACAAAGATAGGTATCATGAGATAGTCATTGTTCATCCCTGTTTTACCAGATTTTAATATCAGATATCAAATATTTTTTAAATACTTGATGATTCATTCATTTAACCAGCAAATATTTATTGATCATCTATTAAGTGTCAGGCACTCCTCTAGGCTCTGGGTACACGGTATGAATAATACAAAGTCGTTCCCTTTAGGGAGCCTACAAATTGATACATAATATTATGTGAGGTGTGGCAAGTGTTATAAAGAAGAAAGGTGATGATGAGAAACCAGTACAGGGTTTTGAACAGAGATTTGATTTATATTGTAAAAAGATAAGTCTGGTTGTTGTATGGGTGGATGGAGGGAGACCACTTAGAAGGCCATTGCAGTAATAAGGGCAAAAGATAATGGTAGTTTGAACTAGGGTGATAATGCTGGAGTTAATAAAAATTGGTTGGATTTGTGACATATTTTAAAGATAAAACTGACATGATTTGATGATGGATTTAATGTGGAATGTTAAATAATAGAAGAAAGAATGACCCTCAGTTTATTTGGGGTATCTTGGTGATTGGTGGTGCCATTTACTGCTATGGGGAAAGTTGGGGTTAGTTTTGGGATGGAAAATGAAGAATTTTGGACATGTTAAGTTTGAAATGCTTGTTGAACATCTAAGTTATGTTGATTGGACAATTGGATATTTGGGTCTGAGGACTTTTGGGAGATATCATATCTAGAAATACGAATTTTACACTAAATATTAGGAAAACTATAATTAAAGCAATGAAACTGGAATGAGATCATCTAGACAATTCACGTAGGCAGAGAAAATGGCCAGTCCTAGGGCACATCAGCATTTAGAGGTCTAAACAGCAGGAGAAGCCAGCAAAGGAGACTAAGGGGGAAGTGGTCAGTGTAGTAGGAGGAAATCTAGGAGAGAATGTACCTTGAAAGTCATGTGTAGAAACTCTGTCAATGAGGAGGAAAGAAAAACTTCTGAGAGTTTAATTAAGATGAAACTTGAGATGGAAAAATGGAGGTCCCTTGTGACCTTGACAGGGCAGACTCAATGAAGTGATAAAATAAAAACCTGATGTAATGTAACAATCCATTATGAAAATGTTATGCAGCTTGGATTCCTTTTAAATAATGCTGCTTAAAGTAGAGATTATACGAATTGCCAAGATTGGTGGTCTCATATACACATAATAAATTAGTTAACCTTTAAATTCGCAGTTCCTTGATATCAGATCCAAGTATATAGATTGCTTCACTGTAATGGCGGCTGCCTGAAGGAAATACTGAGGCAGTTTCTCCATAGCTCTGAAGATACTATTTTATTTTCTGTGTATGATTTCCAACAATAGGAATCATAATTTTAAATTCTTCTCCTCTTCTGAAGTAGTTACAGATACCTACTCTGTGCCTCAGAATAGAAAAATAAGCTTCCTTCGTGGACAGCTGTTTGTTGAATTTCCTGTTTTATCTAAACTAGTGGCTTTCAAAGCATTTTCCAAGACCTCTATTTACTTGCAAACTAGTTCTGTGTATTACTTGTGTTTATATCATGATGAGGCTGTTTCCAGTAATTGCCATCAGGATCGCTAGACCTCCTAATCTTGCAAATTGTCCACTCCACTGAGCTCTTAACTCATTCACATGGGCCCAGTTAAGGAGTTTTAGAATGCAACCACTAATAACCTATGTCAGCTTTTTTTCACAGAAGTGTTAAATCGAGGGACTTGTCTTCTAAAGATTGTTTCCTTTCACCTAACACTCAATGAGCACTATAGTCATTCAGTTACTAAATATTATTAAGCACCTTCTATGAGTTGGTCTGTCCCAGGGTCAGAAAATATGATGTTGAATGAGATGGACAACATCCCAGCCTCACAAAACTTGGATCCTAACAAGTAAGATAGGCAATTTATTTATTTTATAAGCCTTTTTTCTTTTTCTTTCCTCTAAAGATTGGCACCTGGGCTAACAACTGTGGCCAATCTTTTTTTTTTTTTTCCTGCTTCATCTCCCCAGTACACAGTTGTATATCTTAGTTGCATGTCCTTCTAGTTGTGGGATGTGGGATGCCGCCTCAATGTGGCCTGACGAGCAGTGCCACGTCCGCGCCCGTGATCCGACCCCGGGGCCGCCCGCAGCGGAGCGCGAGAACTTAACCACTTGGCCACGGAGCCGGGCCCTGTAAGGTAGGCAATTTAATTGTTACAACGAATACGTTCTAGACGACCATAAGAAAAATATAAGATAATAGAACTCAAAATTGCAAGTGAAGGATGGAAGGTTAGGAAAGGCTGGGCTTTGAACGGTGAGGAATTATTCACGCACAGAGGAAGGGAACTGGTGAGTTAGTAATAGGGAAAATTACAAACACAGGTTTAGAGGCAACGGAAGAATGAAAAGATAGTGCATTTGAAGAATACTATGAAAAAGAGAATAAATTTTATCATTATTTTTCTCTCCTTTAGGGTGACCTGTCTCAATATTTCTTAGTGACTTTCAGACAACCTTAAAATGATGAATTATTATTATTATTAATTAATGTCAAATTTTATTTTTTAACTTTAAAAGGTATTTATTTTTATACAGTAGTCAATATTCATTAGTTAATATGTAATAGCTAATACAGCTAAGCACTATAAATTTTATTAATTTTTTTCTTTTCATTTATTTGTTTATTTTCGGATGTATATCATAACATATTTCGAATTCTGTGTAGAGTACATCATGTTCACCACCCGAAAACTAATTATAGCTATTAATATTTTTGAAATTCTTTCCAGATAAGTTTAGGAATATTTTAAAAGTATTACTCTCTAACTCTCCCAAGATTGCCTAACCAACCCAATTGTTCATTAACCCCCTCTCATGAGGCTCTGGGGAAGACTTGTACATATTAGGTGCTTCCCCTTATCCCAATTCCACAATAAGAGTCATGATAAATACAACAATTTAGTAATAAATATGTATTCAATGATGCCTCATTTCTGATATGCTCTGAGTATGACACTGAAAGAAATGCAATTTATTTCTAACATTTAATAAACCCAAGATAACACACAATTGATGATTCATCCTCTTATTATTTCTGTGTGGAAGAGGTGTGGAAGAGGTAAATGAAAATGGGTGATTAGATGTTATGTGGAGAGTTAAAATTGTAATTTTTCTGTCTGAGAAACTGAAGAGATACCTCGTATAGCTTTCATTTGACATATAAAGAAACTGAGGCCCAGAGAAATGGGGTGTTTTAACTGCAAGTCAGCAACACAATTATCCTGGAAGTCAGATTACAACTCCAAGTCTAGCACTGTTCTCATTAGGAAGATTATCCTTGCCCCTCATAAAAGTACTTTTGATCTTTAAAAGTTTGAGGGCCATTGCTTAGAAATCCATTTATTTAGTCAATTAACCAGTATTTATAAACAGCCTATGATATTTTAGGATTGTTCTACGTGCTGGGATGCAGCAGTGAATAAATAGACAAAAATCTCTGCCCTCTGGGAACCCAGAGAGATAATCAGACAACTGATATCAACTTCACCCTGGGGACATTTATAGAACTGTATACATCTGAACTTCGTGTGTGTGTGTGTGATCTGTTTAATGTGGGGTTTATTGAGATATAACTTCCATGCATTAAAATTCACACTTTTAGGCTGTATGGTTTGATAAGTTTTGACAAACATACATAGTCATTTAACTACCACCAAAATCAAGATATAGAATATTTCCATTGCCCCAAAATATTCTCTCATGCCCCTTTGTATTCAATCCTTCACCCTACCCACAGCCTTGGTAACCACTGATCTGATTTCTGTCCCTATATAAACAGAATCACATATATGTAGCCTTCTGCACCTAGCATCTTTCATTTAGCCTAATGCTTTGAAATTCATCCACGTTATTGTATGTGTCAGTAGTTAGTTCCTATCCATTTTGTCTCCGGTGTTTGGTAATTGAGCTTTGGATTCCACATCCTCACTTAGGACCTCACAAGGACCAGGTGAAAAAGATTTACAATCAGCCAAGGTGGAAGGTCTAATAAGAGCTTCTCCCCCATCAAGACAAGACTTGGAAAGGGAATACACCTCAGTGTCAAGTGAACTAGATATAACTTCCGCACCTGGGACTGCAATAAAAACTACCTGAAACACTATTCCTGAGCCTGGCGGAGGGTAGGAATCACCGCTAAGACTTGGGAACCACTTCTAACACTCATGTAGTTTTGTAGTTTGTATGCACTGGACCTGGATAGGTCAGGGCGGGGGGAGGGGACAAGGAAACCTCAAGTTGAGAATATAACTTTATATTGCTATCAAACTAGTAGTGACCCTGGAACTGGGAAGATGTAAATACAAATTACCCCTAGAATAACCCACCTTTATTCTAGGCTTCAAATAATTTCCAAATACAGAATTTCAGGGAAAGTGAACATAAAATAAATAAACATACAAGGGAACAAGATACAAGAGTGAGAACCAGCAGAAATAAAAACAGCTGAAGCAGACATGGATTGACTTCAGATAATGGAATTATCAGACACAAAATATAAAATTACTAGATCTAACATATTTAAAGAAATAAAAGAGTTTGAAAATAAATGGAGGAACGAAAGACCATGAAGAATGAGCAATTATATTTGAGCAAAGAACAAATAGAACTTCTAGAAATGTAAAGTTGTAATAAATGAAAGTTTAAAACTCCATGAGGAGTTTTAAGAATGTATCAGACAGAGATGAAAAAGGATAATACACTGGAAGACAGACAGAATGTAACAGAGAAAAGAGGTGGAGATTATGAAAAAGAGTTTAAGAGACACGAGAATAGAGTGAAAGGATATGTATAGATCTAATTGGAGTCCCAGAAGGATAAAAGAGAAGGGATGAAAGAAATATTTAAAGAGATAATTAAGTAGACTTGTCCATAAAACCAAGCCACAAATTCAAAAAGCCCAGTGAATCTCATATAGGATAAATGCAAATAAACAAACGCATATGTACATCATAGGGAAATTACAGAATACTTAAGATGAAAAGATTATTTTAAAATAGATATAAAAGATGGATTTCTTTTAAAGTAATGACAGAGAACTAACTTTCCAGCAGCAGAAATAGAAGCCAGAAGGGGCCAGCTCCATGGTTAACTTTGCACCCTCCACCCCGGATGCCCCAGGTTTGCAGGCTGGGATCCCGGGCGCAGACCTAGCACTGCTCACCAAGCCACACCATGGCGGCATCCCACATAAAATGGAGGCACAGATGCTAACTCAGCGAAAATCTTCCTCAAGCAAAAAGAGGAAGATTGGCAACAGATGTCAGCTCAGGGCCAATCTTCCTCACACACAAAAAAAGAATTTGTGCTTGGAAATGTTAAATTTGAGCTGCCTATTAGACGGCCATATAGAGATGTTGAGTAGGCAACTGAATATACAAGACTGGAGTTCAAGAGTTGAAACTTAGGATAAAATTGGGAAGTAATCAGTGAATAGATGGTTTAGAAGCCTATGGAACTGGATGAGAAAACCAAGGAAGTGAGAGGAGATAAAAGAGATAAGAGGTATGAGATTCAGTCCTTGTAGTACTCCAACATTAAGAGGTTGTGGTGATGATGAGGAACTAATCAAGTAGACTGAGGAGAACTAGTGATACAGGAGAAAAACTAGTAATTTGTAAAAACCATGTAAAGAAAGTATTTCAAGGAATAAAAGGAGATTAACTATGGTCAACGCTGCAGAAAGGTCAAGTAAAATGAAAACTGAGAATTGAAAATAGCATTTTAGTGGAATTGTCATGGTGAAAGCAGCAGAGTGGGCTCAAGTGAGACTGGAACATTTACTTAGTATGTTTATTGTTGCCAGTGGTATTGGTGGTATAATTCTGAAACTATTTTGTGTATATTGTAAGATTAAAAAAATGAGCAAATATGTAAGTGCTGCTTAGAACCAGGGTTTTCAGTGAAGGAGAGGAGAAATGTAAGGAAGAACCCAATGTCAGTGGATTTTAATTGGAAGTATTAGAATAAACTCAAGAATACAAGTCCACTGAAGGAGCCCAGAAACACAGACATCTCACAGCAATGAACACATATATCGCCTAGATTTTGGTGTCTAAGTACTGTCTCCCACTAAAAGAACCAGAGCACCTTAGAGAAAGACCCGCTTTCAGGTCTGTGGCAAGAAAAGAATAAATTAAGTCTGAAGCATCACATATTTCTAGAAACCAAGGAATACTCAAAGAATGCAGAAGTTATGTCATCAAAAGGACACAGAGCTTTCTTGAAAGGGATATCACTGGCCAAACTGAAGAGATATTGAATGCCAAAAATAATAATAATGAGGATGTATTACGATACCTTGAATAAAAATAAATCTATTTTCCCAAACTGATTCTCAAAAGAGAGAGAAAAGGGAATAGGGGAAACTTCCATTCTCCTCCCACCCCTAGAAACCAGCTAATAAATGAGGAAGGAATGATAGAATTAGAAAATTAATATTTGGTAACTCCAAACATAATAGATGTTATCAGTGAACAACATAAAATGATGTTAAAACCATCGGGTAAAATCATTTAGGGAGCAGATAATCCAAGTTCGCAAAGTATCATCCCGCAAATTACCTACTAATTTCAAAGGGAAATTTTATCTCTACAAAAGAGAGATGTGGCATCACTCCCTCGACCAAGTAGTCAAACTTAACATTACCAATCATGGGACAACCCGATACCACATACCTCCTGATAAGATGCAATATATATGTAGGGGTACTGTATACACACCTATATAGTATTCTTGCCAAAAAAGTGTTTAACGTCAATCTAATCATGAGAGGACATTTTGGGGACAACTGATGAAATTTGAATGTTGATGATATATAAGGTAGAATCATTGAAATAATATTTATTTCCTTATTTGTGAAAATATCATCATGATTATGTAGGAGAATGTCCTTATTCTTAGGAGATGCATGCTGCGTTATTTAGCAGAGATGTGTCACATTGTTTGAAACTTATATTCAAATGGTTCACAGAGAAGGAGGGAGAGAATAAGAGGGAAGGTGGGAGAGAGAGAGAAGCAAATTTGGCCAAATGTTACAAAATGGTGAATTTTGTTATAAGGAATATGGATGTTTGTTTTAATAATTTGTCAACTTTTATATAGGTCTGACTTTTAAAAAAATAAATCTGAGCCATTGCAACTATCTCTTCAGACCAAGTACTAATTTCTAAAATGAATAACAGTGGTTTCAAATGGAGGCAGTTGAATCTATGGCCAAGTAGGTGTGAGTACTAATTGTTTAAGTGTAATTACTTTAAAACTGGGAAAAAGGAGAGATTAGGTGAGGAACTGGAGATGGTATGTATAGGGAACTCTTTCCAGAATTTTTTTTTAAAAGAGGAGAGAAAAGAGCAGTGGCTGGAAGGAAAAATTAGGTCAATAAATGGTTATTTTAAGATGTGAGAAATAACAATAAGCTTGTATACTGTTGGGAAAGACCCTGTAGAAATGAGAAAGTTGATAATACAGGGGTGGTAGAGAGCAATGTCTTTGAATACATGACATGGGAGGAGATTTGAGCACAAGTAGAAGGCTGGCCTTAGCTGGAATCATAGACATTTCACCTAATAGTCACAGAATGTAAGCAGGATATAAGGGAACAAAGACAGGTCAGAGAGTCAATGTGGTGAGAGCTTGTGGACACACTCCTCAGACCAATTCATGTATCCATGAGTAAAGAAGTGAGATGCTCTACTGACGGAGAAGATGAGGGTGTGTTGAATCAAGGTTGGAGAAAGATCAGACTATGAAGTAGTCATGGCAAAATGGATGAGGATGGTAGGGCAAATGGGCTAGGAAAATACAATATGATTGCGAGATAGCATTCAGGGCTTTTTGAAATTTTTAATCACAAATATAAAGTGAACATCTAGAAATGTTGTGATATTTTCTCCTGCCACTTTAATCTGTGTGAATACAGGCCTGATATAGGCAAAGTTTTGGGTTTATAAAGGGTAAGGAATTTTATGTGAGTGTATTAAAGCGAGAAAAGGTCAGGGAGTTAAGAGTGTATAAAATGGAATGATTGTAATATTTGCCACAGACTTTTAGCTGGATAAGGATAAGTAAGGACAAGAGGGTGGTAGACATGATGAAAAGATGGTAAAACTGATGGATTTTATGTATTGGAGTGGTTGAAATTATTTTTGAAGTTAGGGTCCTAGAGTGAGGGAGCTGGAAAAATTGGAGAGGAGAGTCAAACAGTATGATGTGTGAAATTGATCTTAGGGACGTGTTCCAGGTATCAATAACAGGAAGTCTATATCTGACTTTGGATGGGAATAAGTGGCTGAAGTGGGTAAAGGATTGGCTAACTGGAGGAGAGAAGATCAAGGACTCTAGAGACTAGGCTATTAGAAGAAACATCTATGTAGATATTGAAATTACCAAGAATTATGACTGGAATAGCACTGGAGAAGATGATGAAGAACCAGCAGTTGAAATCTTTAAGAAATGAGGATGAGTGTCATGGAGTCAGTAGGTGACTGCCACAAGGAGAGGTAGTAGGTAGTAACGTTTGATGAGGTAAGATTCCAAGCTGAACGTTGTTAGACAGAATAAAGGTAGAGTGATCTTGAAGTGGCAGTGAGGGGCAAGGAAGAGAATTGCCTATTTTTAGGCCCAGTAGTACTATGGCTAAGGAGAAATCACAGCTAGTTTTTGAGGAAAATAAATGGAAGTAATGTCTTCAGGGAGAGCCTGATTTTAGTTAGTAAGAAGGTGAATTTTCAGAAAAGAGGTCGAGGATATAGGAGTTTTTCTTGACTAACCAAAGGGCACAGTGGAAGGGTTTCAGGAGTTGAGGAGGGTGGAAATAGTATGAGAAAAAAGTCCACAGAACAACATGAAAGTTACTCTGGGGGAAAGGAGATAATGGAGGAGTTCTGAACTTTTTTTTTCTTTTTTGAGGAAAACTAGCCTTAAGCTAACATCTGCTACCAATCCTCCTGTTTTTGCTGAGGAAGACTGGCCCTGAGCTAACCTCTGTGCCCATCTTCCTCTATTTTATGTGGGACACCTGCCACAGCATGGCTTGACAAGCAATACATAGGTCTGAACCTGGGATCTGAACCGGCAAACTCTGGGCCACTGAAGCAGGACGCTGCGCCGCCAGGCCAGCCCTGAGAGTTCTGAACTTTAGAAAACTGATACACAGTGTGAAGTTAATTCTGATTGTCCCAGTAGCAGATGGTGTTGGTAAGGCTATGACTTGGGGGTGAAGGATGGGGATCTTGTCAAAAAACATTCAGTATTCTGGGGCTCTCACTTACCTAAAACTGATGTCTTTCTTTAATCAGAGGGCCACATAGAGACGCCTTTTGACCCCTGCCAATGCAGGTTTGGAGGCCAGAGACAAGGGCCAGGGCCATCTGGCAGGAGAGTTTCCTTCTGCTGTGTTGGATATTATCCATAGTGGGAGGAATCAAGGTTCTGGCTTTCCACCCTTTTGAAGATAAATCTACTCCCGGAGCCCATGCTTCTCAGGAGATCAGAACACTGGGACAATAGTTGTGCTGCCAGAGCTGCCAATTCTTCTCACCTGGGACAGTGGCCTGTGAGAACCAGAGGGCAGCAAGGATGTCTAAAAAGCAGCACTGAGCTGTAGTATTCCTGTTTTCCCTGTGGCTAGGATGGGCACGCGAGGTTTGGAAAGTTCATTTAAAGCCTCCAGATGATTTTTTTTTTTAAGTTTAAAAGTTGGCTACTTTCTATCACCAAGATCAGAAACACAATGGCCTAATCAGTAACTGCGGGCTTTCTGAAACATCCTAATATTTAAGAGGAAATTAAAAGTAAGTCTTGCTTGCTATCGATGTTAAAAATCACAAATAAACACACATACTGAGTCACTGTAATAATTCTCTAGTCTTAGTTCACTGAATCTCTGCAGATTCAATTTGGCATCAAATAACAGCCCATTCTTCTCTATCACAGTTGGTCGTTGGAGCTGATGAGGAGACAGATAGCACCTTAGCTACAGAGAAGAAGAAAGAAGTGCTTTCAGGTGACATTTCGTTTTGGAAAGAGTCTGGAAATATAGAAGTCTGATGGTTTTTCTGAGCAACGCTAAGCAGAATTGCTTTCACCACGTTATCTTTTCTTAAACCAACTTAGTCCAGTAGGAGTTAGGATACCGGAGTTTGCTTCTGGTTATGTCCCTGACGCTTACAAGTCACCAACTTATTCTTACTTACAGTTACTCCATGTATGCAAGTAAAAAACAGATCTGCCCATCAATCAAAGGGGATTTCTGAGCCATTGTTGACCTGAGACCAGGGTGTTTCAACCTCCACTTTGGAGAGAATGTTCACATGTTCAGTTCCAGGCCTTAGCTAAAAGGCAAGAAATGCAGACTGCTCTACTCAGGAGAGAACTCACGTATTCAAAGAGGACAGCTGGAGGCACACGCCAAATTCAAAGTGGGACCCTGTAAGTAATGACTACAAAATGAGTTTGATTCTTAGAGGGGCATAATGCACCAAAAGGGATGGCCATGCTAAGGTGGTGATGGGGATTTAGTCCGCCTGATACCGTTGCACCATAGGTCGATTCTCCTGATGCCAATTTATCTTAATTAGATATTAATTATTCATCTAAAATTAGAATTTCCTAGAACAGTAGTTCTTAATCCTAGCTGTGAATTAGGTGATTCTGACCTGGGGAATTTTTTAAAATATTGATGGCCAGGCCACAACCCGAGAGAGTCTGATTTATTTTGCCTGAAGCAGAACACAGGCATTATCAGATAAACAAATAATACAAATAAAAGAAATAAGAATATTTTATTATAAATATTAAATTACATATTTATAATATTTTAAATTTTAAAATATTTATAATATTTTATTATAAATATTTTCCAAATATTGCATGGGGCATATTGCATGAGACATACTAAGAAATTATTTGCTGTTTATCTGAAATTCACATTTAACTGGCTGTCCTATATTTTTATTTGCTAAATCTGGCAACTCTACCCATATCTCTAGGTTTAGCCGAAATTAACAACCACAGCTCCAGTCTATGTAGAACATACAGATTGGACTGGGATTTGCTTTTATGTTCCCGGGGGAAAAGTAGGAAGAATTGACAAAATGACGATAATTGTTGAAAGCTGGATGATCGGTACATGAGGGTTTATTTTATTATTCATTCTAATTTATGTATTTGAAACTTTTGATACAAAGGTTCTAAATTTAAAAAATAGTAAATAGACATAATAGACATTTCAGACAGGCATTGAGACAAGATCCGGTATTCTAAATAGCAAAGTAATACTAAGTCATGATATATTAATAACGAAAACAAAAAAGCATTTTTTTGGTTTGGTAGAAAAATTGAATAAGTAATATATTCCCATGGTACAATATTTTAAAAGTACAAAATTATATAAAATAAAAACAAGTCTCTCTCACATTTACTCGAAGCCACCAACTTCTCTTCAGAGACAACCCACTGATATAAATCCTGTATCTCTTTCCAGGATCTTCTATACATATACCAGCATATATATACATGCACATGCATATATATTATGAAATACCAGCTTATTATATTTACCACTGTACATCAACTTTTAAAGACCTTTCCATATAAAGCTATCTCATTATTTACCATCTGCGGTACTATTCTATTGTTTAGATATATTGGTACTTATTTAGGCAATCCTATATTTTTAAGAATTTAGTGTTTTTAAAAAAAATTCCTGGCTATTATACAATGCTGCAATGCATATTCTTTCACAACCATGATTTCACACATGCTAAAATATTAGTATATATCTTTAAAATAAATTCCTAAAGTAAAATTGCTAGGTCAATGTTTTAAAAATTGCAGTAAATACTATCAAATTACTCTTACCAGTTTATATCCCATTAGCAATATGTCTGAGCTCAAATTACTCTCAAAAGCAAAGCCTGAGACAAGGGTTGTGTATAGGCAATTTGTGAGGTGATCTGAAGGAGCAGAAGAGAAGGGCCAGGAAAAGTGAAACAGAAAAGAAGCCAATGCAAGGACGCATATCGAGACCAACACTGTGGGCAACTGGGGATCCAGCCACCAGGAACTTCAGAGGATGGTGTAGGAGGCCTCTTGTAACTTTTCACCCAAGCATCAACAGGGAGAAACATTTGTCTATCAGTCCTCATCCCTCATTGGTTAAAGACTGACCCAGAGTTGTTAAGTCCTCATACTTCTAGAGCAAACCAGCACCCTCAACCACCAGTCCCATGATAAGACATCAGAAAAATCCTAGGAGAGAAAGCAAAAGACTTAGATGCATGCTTGAGGCCAGACACTGTCAGCCAGAAATAAATCCAAGTCCACAGAGGGGTTTTTTCACTGCAGCAACAGCTGGAATCAGAGGTGAAATTTAGAGGATATGAAGTGAGGCGCAAGAAGTATCTGATACACGGCATATGAGGGTGACTGTGGACTTGCACCCTTACCAACACAGTGTGTCATTAAATTTCTTGATCATTTCTAATCAGTGAAAAAAAATAATATCTCACTGGAGTTTTATTTTGAATTTGTTTGAACCCTATGTTGAAAACATCTGCATATTCCTTTTCTGTGAAATGTCCTTTGCATATTTTTCCATTGTTTTTGAAGGCTTTTCTTATTAATTTGTAGGAGTTATATATATTTATAGAAATTAGCACCTTCCTATGACATTAATGGGAAGACATTTTGTCTTTTGATTTTGTGAATGGTGGTTTTTGCAATGCAATTTAAAAAAATTTTTCTATACAAAATATTTTCTATTCTATACTTCTTAGTATTCTGTCATACTTATAAAGTTTTTCCCCACTCTGAGATTATTTTTAAAAACTCATCCGTTTTGTGGCAGAGGCTGTAGCCCCAAATTCTCTTTTTTCAGATGGAGAGCACTGCCTTTTAGTTGGCCACATCCTTGCCTGTAGTTTTGACTGATTTTTTTTTTTTTTTTGGCAGTCACATGTAAACAGAAATGTTAGGTGGGATTTCTGAGAAACCTTCAAAGACTTCCCTTCCTCCTTCCTGTTTCTCAAATGGCTGGAGATCTAGCAGCCATATTGAATTATGGGAGACCTTGACAATGAGGAAGTCTCCTGCTGAGGATGCAGAGCTGAAGATACGACCCTAGGTCCCTAATGATATAGTAAAGCTACCTATCAGTTTTCTTATCTATCAGACTTCTTTTTATGAGAGGGATATAACTTCCATCCCTTTTATTTTGAGTCTTTTAAAAACATATTAACTTAAACTAATCCTAACTGATGCATCACATTTGCTTTTAATAGTATTATTCTCTCTCTCTTCTAGTGTATGTGTTTTATTTCATCTTGAATTATTTTAGTGTATACACTTTCATAAAGCCATAAAAAGTAGCACTTCCTAATTTTAAAAGACCCTAAGGGGGCCAGCCCGGTGGTACAGCAGTTAGGTGTGCACGTTCTGCTTTGGTGGCCCAAAGTTCACCAGTTCGGACGTGGCACTGCCTGGCAAGCCATGCTGTGGTGGGCATCCCACATGTGAAGTAGAGGAAGATGGGCATGGATGTTAGCCCAGGGCCAGTCTTCCTCAGAAAAAGAGGAGGATTGGCAGCAGTTAGCTCAGGGCTAATCTTCCTCAAAAAAAAAAAAAGACCCTAAGAAGCATATAGTCAGAAAGAGAATATCAACCTCTGTTTTACTACTTAAAAAAAAAGTTGTTAAGGTTTTTGGTATATTTCCTTCCAGCCTTTTGTCTTTGTAATTTATATAGCAAAGTTCTTGGCTCATAATACAAGCTAAAAAAAATATTGGTTGAATGAACGAGTATGTATATTCTCTTGCATCTTGATTTTTGCCTTTTAGTGACTATCTTGTTAGTGGATACAACATAGATTCGTTAACCACCATTGTATCATTAATAATAAAGATGTAATGAAGATCTAAGTTCATAAAGCTTTGTCTAAATGTAATTTCCAGAAATGGACAAAAGGCTTTGAACATCTTTAAAGCTTTGGATACACAATGATGAAGTGTTGGATTTTGACAGGCCCCAATAAGTAGTACCCTTCGTTATGGCCAATATCTAAAGCAATAGAGATATAAAACAAGGAAGAAGACAAATGGAGACCAAAATATCACTGTTACCACTGATAAATCTGATATTAGAGAACATGCTTATATCTTCAGGAAAATATGCTTCTTATAATGATCTCTTCAATTAAACCCAAGAGAGGCCTCTCCTTCACACCAGGAGGACTGGAGTAGAACGTGGGCTCCAGGTGAATGGTTTGATTCACAAGGAAGAAAAAGGAACAGGGATGGTTTGTGCATGCCCAATTTATCCTTTGAAACTCTCCTATCAGGTAAGTCTTTTCCTTTAGGAAGGAGTGAGGAATTGGGTAGAGACTGGAAGGACCAAGTCGTTAGAGCTCCCCTAGAATGAAAGAAAGAGTGGAGAAGAATTGTCATCTCATATCTTCATAAGGATCAGAAATTATGATTTTTTTGGTTTTTGGTTTTTTTGAGGAAGATTAGCCCTGGACTAACATCTGTTCCCATCTTCCTCTACTTTACATGTGGGACGCCTGCCACAGCATGGCTTGATAAGCAGTGCGTATGTCTGCCTCCAGGATCCGAATCTGTGAACCCCAGGCCACTGAAACAGACATGCGAACTTAACCACTGCACCACAAGGCTGGCCCCAGAAATTATGATTTTTAAAAATATTTAATAATTTAGTAGATGACAAATGGTATCTAATTGTTTCATTTTTAAACCTTTGATTATTAATGAGGTTGAACAGTTGAACATTTTCGAAAATATTTTTAAATTACCTGGTCTGTTCATATCTCTTGGAACCTGAGCATTTTTCTTATCAATTTGTACAGTTTCTTTATTACATAAAAAATATTTTTTATTATATTTTCTGTTAATATTTTTGGCAGTCTGTTTGCCTTTTAGCTTAGGGATATAATATAAATTTATGTAATCAAATCTATTTTTCGTGTTCAATTTATTGCCTTTAAGCTTGGAAAGTCCTTCTCCCCAACAGGTCTTTAATAGACTGCACTTTTGTTTTACTCTGCTTCTTCGATGGTTTAATTCATATTTAACCCTTTAATCCAAATGGCATTTATATTTTGTTGATGGTATGAGTGAAAACCTTTTTATCTGCCTCTAGCCACCTATATTCCCAAGTTTCCTCCTTGTAGCCCTCTGCTTTCTCACTTAATCCATAGGCAAACAAAGAGCAAGGGAGAAAAGTGAAAAAGAAATACAAAGTTATGTGATTTTTGTTTTCTTAATTAGAAGAGAATTAATTTTCTTAATTAGAGAGTTGTCTCTGCAAGTGACGAACTGTTTCTGGACACTTTCCGCTTCTGACTAGTAGCCTAAAATGTGCATGTTTTCTTGAAATTAAAATAAAAGTAACTGTGAAATTATCCAGCAGGAACCCTTGAGATGTAAGAGAGGAAATGTCATCTTAACTTACTTTTAAAGCATGCAAATACAAGAAAAGAGTAAACTCAGTATGTCCCATATGAAATGCATTGAATTGAAAAAATTAAATTTTAACCCAATTAAACATTAGGTAAATTCACTTTAGGTAAATTGATTTTTTACAGCTTGTTGACTTTCTGAGTTGTTATTGAGAGTTTCAACCACAACCTGACTGTCACTGGAGAGGAGAAGATGAGAAAAGGATTTAATAAAGGTAGCATGGGAAGAAGGAGGGAGAAGAGGAGTGGAAAGATAAGGAGGAGAGAAAAACATGGTGAGGAGGGGTAGAAAAGAATCAAGGGAGAAGAGAAGGAGCATGGGAAAAAGGATAAACTGGGGAGCTGGGAGGAGGGAGAAAGAGAAGGAAGAGAAATGGAAATTGACTCCCAGTCACTCAAATTGGGCTCAGGTGCCATATTTTCAACTTTTAAAAAATAGCTCACATTTATTAATTACTTCCTGTATGCTTGACCTTGTCCTAAGATCTGTATAGATATTAACTCAATGATCTCTCCTGATGTATGCTTAGACGTGTCTAAATTTCCTTTGTTGGTATTAACACACATTACCGACTCTCTTAATAAATCTAAGACCCACGAGGAACAGGCTCCAGGTCTGTTGCTTAAGGAGTTAGTCAAACTTTCATCAATGTGCTGAGAGAACCGGGAACAATGACATGTGGGCTGTTTTTCAGGAAAATGAATCTGGCATGCCCTGGATGAGGACTGAAGGATAGAGCTATGGAAGCAAGGCCGTTGGCTCACTATACTTGATGGTTTCTTAGCTCCTGATCCAGCAAGCCCTCTGGGACACAGGCCTAATGCACTATGTTCCTTTTACTAAAATGCCAAGTCTGCATTTATTACAGTAATTATCCATTGCACAAATATATGGACTGAACATTGATTCTGAGATCACTCACAGTAATCTATCTAATATATCTACTGAGCTAAATAACACCATCAATTTTTCACACTGTTTTAAAGCCAAATTTGCTGCTTAGATGCTTAAAGGCATCTCATATTCTGGTAAATAGTTGACACCTGTTTTGTTCCACAGCTATTGATAACCAGTGTTGTGGCTGGATCAGCCCTTGTGGTTCTTAATATGATTGCAAGATGCCCTTAGCAATAACCATCAGAAAACTTGAAGACAAAAAGGTTTGTTACGCACAGATCCTGGAAATTACATGGCGTACCTGGGGCCACACAGGAGGTCTGTTTGGGGTCAAGAGTGGGGGCCTAGGATTTCGTGGACTCACTATTGGTGAATTTAAAACATAAGAGTGAGAATTTAAAGCGCAGGAAAAGAAAAAGCAAGCAGTCCAAATGGTCAGTTATCGAAATCAACCAAGATCTCTAAAACAAAGGAACGTGGCAGCGGTGGGGGGGGATGCGGGGGGGGGGGGGGGACAGGGTGGGCGAGGGAGGGCCTGCTTCTTTATCGAGTTGTGTGGCTGTCAATGTGTTTATTCGAGATAGCCACCTTTGAAGTGGATGCCTCAGCAATCAAAACTTAAGTCAGGTACTTGCATTACAAAAAGAAAGCCAACCGTCAGGGCTTACACTAAAACACCGTAAATCAGACCAGTCAAATCATAATCTTCTGACAGAAAAGATGGAAAAAACATGTGTGACTTTATGGTAATCAAAGAAATGCAAATTAAACCACAATGCTTTGCTTATCATATTTTCAAAGATGAGAATAACTGATAATATCCAATATTAGGGAAGGTATAGAAAAACTCATAAACTCTTGGTAGGAGTATATTGCATTTCCAGGGGCCAATTTTTTAATATGTAGAAAAAGTTTAATGTGCATATTTTTTTACTTAGTAATTCCACTTTTGGAACTTATCCGGAAGGAATATTGGACTAATATGCCATATGTAGTAAAAGAGTGTTCATTGTAGCACTGGTTATGGCAGTAAAGATTTGGTAGTAAAAATTAATATCTATTACCAGGGACTGGTTAAATAAACTATGGTATAACCATATCATGGAATGTATGCAAATAATTTAAAAGACTTATATTTGTGTGGGAAAAAGCAAGTTACAGAAAGTAACTTAAAAAATATATATACTATTTACAGAAAAAGGTATCGTCTCCCTACTGAGGTTCCCTTCTATGTAAAGGGAACTCAGAGTCACACTCAGCTTTTTGTGCCCCTTTATTCACTCTGCTTCACAGGATTGGAGCGACTTATTTGATTGCAAAATGGGGAAGAATAAGCAGTTAATACTTGGCTCAACTCTGCCCCTTTTCCTCTTAGATGTGAGCTGCCTGCTGAGAATACTAGTTCTTTTCTTCTTCTCCATGCTGTCTTTCTTGCCTGTACTGGGATGGAAACCCTGACTATTTCTGGAGTTTCATTTAGCGGTCCCTAAATTTGGCACTCACGCTAATCTATGTCCTCTAACTCATCTTTGTTACTAATAAAATAACATTTTTGCCTTCTATGCCATTCATTTGTCTTATTTATCAATTTATTCATCACTCCAGACGAGGAAGAAGCCTTCTATTTATTGAGTCCTTTCAAGTACCCAGTTGTATATGCATCGAAAAAGGCATTCTGTGGAAGAATAGATTCCAAACTCTCAGTGGTGGCTCTCTGTAGATACTTTATTTGCTACTTTCTAAATTCTGGGCTTCTGTATATTTTATTTTTAAATATATAAATATATTTTTTTAGATTTATATTTTTTAGATATATATGTATACATTTTTGTATTACTTTTAGAACCAATAAAGAGAACTCAATATTGATATTTCCATTTTGAGTAAAAAGAGGAATAAAATTATATAATAATAATACACTACTCTCCATATAAAATAAAAAAGCTCCCCTAAATTATACTACTTATAGCTGTCAAAGATACAATGAAATGTATATTGTCATTCACTCCTGGAGGCCTCTGGTCTTGTAGTCCATGCTAATAGGATAATGACTTTGCTTTGTCATTGACTAGCTGAGTGACCTTGAATGAGTCTGTTCCCCTCCCCAATTTTCTCACTTGTTAAATAAGTTTCCTCTAGGTCCTAACCTTCTAAGATTCTATATACTGATGTTTAGTGTACACTTGAGGAATGTCAGCTGGCAGCAAGGTATTTAACTCATCTCTAAGCATCTGATCTCTCCTTTTATCTTTCTTCTCCACAGCCCACCGGCCCATGGCTAACAGGACCACAGGTGGCCACCTGACACGTGGTGATCCAGTCAGTTTTTCTTTCCATGAAGAATTTAGAATGGGGAGTTAGAAAGAGAAGGTAGGTTTTTGTGGACAACTAGAACCAAGGGTAAATAAATTTAGAAGCTGTGGAAAAGAGGAGAGAAAAACTGGTCTGCAGAGATAAGGAAGCATGAAACAAATTAAGAGAGAGAATTATAGAAGATAAAGTAACGAAAAAAAGAGGTCTTCTGGCTTTCTAGTCTCTGGTTTCTTCTGGAACGCCCAGCTGCCTATTTTTAAGAATAAGAAGTCCTATTCTAAGTTTCAATGAGACAAACTTGTGTCCTTAAAATAAACTGTTCTTTTTAGCTTAAACTAGATGCACTTGGTTTCTTTAACTTGCAACCAAAGAATCTATTCTACAATGCACATCTCTGCCAGCAAAAATGGACCTGTCCCTTAGCTCCTTGGCCTTATCACTCCAAATCTGTGCAAAGAAAGTAACTGAATGATCCTAAATTTCTATCTGATTTAAGCTCAGCCTGTAGCAACCCACCTCCCTGCCCTACAAGCATCCCCAGGCTAGATGTAGCACTGCTTAACCCAGCTACTGCTCCCAAATATGTGCGCCCCCACCTAGGTTCCAGAACTGGTTTACCAGACATCTGAGTTGGGCTCTAAGCCAGCCATGCCATTGTGAAAGGGGGGATGAAGCGTCCAGACTCGAATGTCCCTGGAAAATTGCCCCCAGGCTTGAGGAGGATGAAGAGGAAGGTGATCTGGAAAGCCACTGCAATTGAGAAGAAATGTGTGCTTCATCTGGATAACGAATGCTGTTAGCCACAGAGCGCGGAATAAACCTAAGGACTTGGGAGTGTAATTCTTTCTTGAAAGGCTGGTTTGTATCAATAATTCAGTGAGGAATATTTTCCAAAGCTATAAGCCAGATGGTTTTGTAACCAAGATTTTTTTTTTTTTAAAGATTTTATTTTTTTTCCTTTTTCTCCCCAAAGCCCCCGGGTATATAGTTGTATATTCTTCGTTGTGGGTCCTTCTAGTTGTAGCATGTGGGATGCTGCCTCAGCATGGTTTGATGAGCAGTGCCATGTCCGCGCCCAGGATTCGAACCAACGAAACACTGGGCTGCCTGCAGCGGAGCGCGCGAACTTAACCACTCGGCCACGGGGCCAGACCTGTAACCAAGATTTTTTAACACATGCATGGTTGCCTTGATCCCTGGCTGTCTCAGAGTCATTATTGATAAGCAATTTATTTTTCTTAAAATGAAGTCAGCTCCACAGGTTCTCAGTTCATATGTCTACTTCTCAGCTAAGATGTAACAACCTAGAAGAAAATTAGACTGCTTTCTACACAATATTCAACCAGATGATATTAATAAATCATAGGTCTAAGCAAGTATTTGAATTGTCATTGTGGCTCCCTCTTTCATATATGCATCTCAATCTGTGATTGGATGAAGAAAAGTCTTTGGGTGAAATGGAACTCCCAGGAAATTATTTTGGATAAGTAAATGAAAACAAATCTTTCTAACTTCTGTCTTATGGATGTCTATTCTGTTTTTCATCATTCATCTATACAAATAGAGCCACAAATGACTGGTTAGCACTAAAAATGAGTATGTGTTCAGATAGAAGACTGTAGTTATGATAGAGGGAGTCACATACAATTCATAAAACCCTTCCAAATTTCCTCTTTGGGATACATCCAGACCAGGTTTTGTAAATTTCAGGTACTGAATTTTTCATTGCACACAAGCACTATTTTTTGTTTCTAGTAACAAAAATCTGTATATAACCCAGTTGTCCATTAATAGAGGACAAGGTGATTGCATTATGACATTATAATCTGGCCAGTATATGCAATTTGTATAGAAATTAAAAAGAATGATTTAGAGTTGACCTGGAGAAATCTCCATGTTACTGTCTGTTAAAAAAAAAAAAAGCTGTAGGGTAATGAGCATGATATTAACTTGTTTTTATTTAAAAAAGAAAACAAAGTGTCCATCGATAGATGAATGAATAAAGAAAATGTGGTATACATATATCAATGACCATAAAAAAGAAAATCTTACAACATTTGCGACAACATTGATGGACCTAGAGGATATTATGCTGAGTAAAATGTCAGACAGAGAGAGACAATTACCATATGACTTCACTTATATTTGGAATCTAAAAAACAAAACAAATCAACAAACAAAATAAAACAGAAACAGACTCACAGATACAGGAAACAAATTGGTGGTCACCAGAAGGGAGGGGCGTTGGTGGAGAATAGATGAAGGAGATTAAGAGGTACAAACTTCCAGTTATAAAATAGATAGGTCATGGGGATGTAATGTGATCATAGGGAATATAGCCAATAATTTTTGTATGGTGACAGCTGGTACGGTAGACTTATCATAGTGATCATTTTGTAATGTATGTAAATATCAAATCACTCTGATGTACACCTGAAACTAATATGATGTTGTATGCCAATTACACTTCAATTAAAAAAGTAAATAAATAAGAAAACAAATTTATGTGGATGTGATATATATATATATCACGTAAGTTTAATTCTCTACCTTTTACCTAATTGGTTATGATAATAAGGTTGCTATATACTGCTCTTTGGCACAGTTTCAAAGGGAGAATAGCACCATGTTCATTGAGCAAAGTCTCTTTCTTAATTATAATATGAGCGTCTATGTGTATGTGTGTGTGCCCACGCGTGTGTAGAGAAAAATGTGGAAAACATACCTACACATGTTCATAATGGATATCTATGTGAGAGAGAATTGAAAGAAGCTGGTGAAGAGATTAACAATTTGTCTTTATACGTCTTTGGATTCTTTGATTTATGAAAAAGAACATGTATTACTTTTTTTTTTTTAATTACACATCTTTTTTTTTTTCTTTTAAAGATTTTATTTTTTATTTTTTTTCCTTTTTCTCCCCAAAGCCCCCCGGTACATAGTTGTATATTCTTCGTTGTGGGTCCTTCTAGTTGTGGCATGTGGGACGCTGCCTCAGCGTGGTTTGATGAGCAGTGCCATGTCCGCGCCCAGGATTGGAACCAACGAAACACTGGGCCGCCTGCAGTGGAGCGCGCGAACTTAACCACTCAGCCACGGGGCCAGCCCCAGAACATGTATTACTTTTATAATAAAAGTTTATTGTCACATAAAAGATAAAGTTAAGCTAGTGAAAGCAAAGCTTAAAAATAGGAGCTGTTTGGGGCCAGCCCGTGGTGTAGCAGTTAAGTTCACACACTTGGCTTTGGTGGCCTGGGATTTGCCGGCCTTGATCCGTGGACTTACATACTGCTTATCCAGCCATGCTGTGGCAGGCACCCCACATATAAAATAGAGGAAGATGGGCACAGATGATAGTTCAGGGCTAATCTTCCTCACACAGACAAAAAAGAGAGCTGTTTAATCAACCCTCCTGTATGTTTATGCCTCAGTTGTCAATTTTTTTAGCTCTGCTCTAAGGCTGGCCACTGACTGAGTAGTTGTCTGAATTCTTCCTGTTCTGTGGATTGATGATCCCCAAGTCATATGATAATTGCATAACCTAACAAATTGCTGGGCTTTGTGTTTTTCACTACCCAATCTCCCTCATTTCTTTATGCAGATTAGACTCCATATTGCGGAAGTAAATTGACCAGCATCTATCTCACAGGAGCTTAAGCTCAGAGACCAACCCCTAGACATTTTTTGGGGCAAAAGACTTTTATGATTTAATGTTTCAGGAGGCATTTCCCCACGGATCAACCACAAGAGAAAATGGGAACCAATAAACATTTTGCCTAACTGGTTCTGACAATAAGGTTGTTACGTACTACTCTTAGGCACAACTTCAAAGGGAGAATAGCAGCATGCTGATTTACTAAAGCTCCCTGCCTAATTATAATAGGACTGTCTCTGTGTGTGTGTGCACAACATCAGAAGGAATTTCTCAGGTTGCAAGTGATGTGCCCTGATAACCAACAGCCAAGCTAACTCTGGGAGAAATTATGTGATCAGCTCCTTCCACAAGGAGAGAAAATGTCACCAGCTGTGAACTCTAACCTGCTTCTCTTGTCTTGCCTACACTCTAACCTTTTTTTGTGTTTGACCTAATTCTCTTGTCTTGTTGAAAAGTGCAGATGTTCCTTTCTCTAACAACTTTGGAGTCTTGAGCTTATGTGGTTTCAGCTACGTTCCAGGAAGAAGCTCTAAATAACAACTGCGCTGGACCTATCCGCCCTGGCCAGACTGCGGTCGAGACTGCAACCACAAGAATGACACCTGCACAGACAGGCAGAGAGTTGTACTAAAGTAACCTGCGCTCATTAACATCCTAAATTCTCTTCCTTTGGGAGGGGTGAAGGAGCCATTTTTAGATCATGTGATGTATGTAAAAGCATGGTTTCTTTTTTTTTTTCTTAATATTGGCCCTGAGCTCACATCTGTTGCCAATCTTCCTTTTTTTCTTCTTCTTCTCCCCAAAGCCCCCCAGTACGCAATTGTATATTCTAGTCGTGAGTGCCTCTGGTTGTACTCTGTGGGTTGCCGACTCAGCATGGCTTGATGAGCAGTGCCATGTCTGCACCCAGGATCCAAACCAGTGAAACCCTGGGCCGCCAAAGTGGAGCACGTGAACTCAACCATTCAGCCACAGGGCCAGCCCCTAAAAGCATGATTTCAAACCACACGTGTGCAAGCTTATGCCTACCTCTACATGTGATGATGAAACTTCCCCTTTGGATATTCATTCCCTACCCCAAATAAAGGTATTCGCCTCCCCATGCTCGGGGAGCCATAGCTTTGTGAAATTATTCCCTGTGATCTCCATTTTCTTTGCTGTATGCCACAAATAAAATTTCTGCTTTGTGTGACAACTACTTCTGGTGTGGTTCGATTAACTTGCCAAGAAGGGGACTCATGTTTGATCAGGTAACAAATTGGTTCCCCAGGTGGGACACCTGCCCCTCTGAGGCTCTATTCTTCCAATCATCTGATTTCCAATGGACAGAGCAGTTGGCAGTAGCTTGTCCTGGGCTAACCCATCCATACTACTGGAGGTTGATGGGTGAGCTTCATGGGGAGGGACTTTCTTCTTGGTGTTGGTGCTGCCAGCTTGATGTCACTTCCCCATGGGGAGACACAATGGCTGCACAGAGCATTTTTGCTCAGAGGATCTCTCAATGGAGGTAAGTGGTGCCAACCCCACAGCACAACTATAAGAGTTACTTCTAAGTTGTCTCACAAAGTCAGGCTGCCTGAACCTTGGGTTTAAGCCTGCCCTAGCCTTGGGATTGAGTCCCAAAGTTCACCTATTGGAGCCTCGTTTTGAGGTTTGAGTTCCCATCCAGAAGTAGCCTTAGTCGGGGGAGGGAGAGTTCTGCCTCTGGTTAAAGGATTGCATGAGCTGACCACTCCAAAAGAACCAAAGCTTGGCCCTGGTGAATGGAAGCAGTCTCTGTTGACTAGTCACTGGGCAGTGAGGTCTTGAAGCCAATTTGAGGTTGTCCCTGCTAGGGCTTGATGCCCTCTGAGGGCCCCTTTGTGTTTGTGTTGTGAAAGTGACAAGGGGTGGGTTCGAGTCCCCACCCCTATCCTGGGAGCCACTGAGTCAGTATGGTTGTGTAGTGTCTGTAACAGAAGAAGTTGGTCCCTTGTGGTTGGGGTTAATTCTCTCTGAAGTTACAGAATCTGTCTCTGAGTCTTGTCTTGCAGTTGTGGTAAAATGTGGGGTTAGGTCCCTGCAGGCTGAGTTTTGAATGTCTGTGATCTGTCTGGGTGCTGATCAGAGACACCCGATAGAAGCTTTGCCTTAAAGTGACAGAAACTTTATCTTGTTATCTTTCTCCATTTCCCTGACAAACTGACTTCTAGGCCTCTCAGATCTCTCTCTGTTCTTCAGTTTTTTATTAGTGGTTGTTAGGGAAAACCCAACACCCATCTGTTCTTCTGTCCCCTACACTTTCTGCTAAAGAATTTCCATCAACCTCTCTCCTGCCAGATATACTCCTAAGATCTTCCTGGGGTCAGTCTCCTTAATCATCCACCTTTGGGAGGTCACTTTTGCTTTTGGTGGTGAAAGAAACTAGGCTCAGAACTTGAAAAGATGTCTTTGGTAAGTAACAGAACTCAAGCATGGCGGTGCCAAAGTACCTGCCCTGCAAGCACTTGGTCTGATTTTTCTTTTACTGGATGTTGGATCTGCCAGTTTTTTGTTTTCGTCCTTGTGCTAACCTTTTTTGACAAGACCAGCTGGAGGTGATGGACTTTATGTGAAATGATTGTACCTTTTTTGCCTAAATTATATTTGAAATTATATTGTGGGGATTATGAGAGCATACAAATCCACCCTTCAGATAATGTTAATTAAACATGCTAAAAGAGATTTCACTTTAAAATGGCCACAACGGGGCAATTTCAGCTTACCCAAACTGGTTTATTTACATGTGTAATAAGAGAAAAAGCCAGCTATAAAAAAAAGTTAAACAAACAATGGGAAGCTTATTTTAATTTTTGAGGTTTCTAAACAAGATCAGAAATCTTTTATTGCCTCTTTAAGAAATTAAATAAACAAATATGCTGGTGAAAGGCAACCAAATCTTCTGCCCCTCCTGCCTCTCTTGCTGAGCTCCCCTACTTTAACTTCCCCAAAATTCCATATCTAAAATCAAGCAAGTGAAGCTAAGTAAACTTTTAAAATACTTTAAAATTGTAATGGCCATTTTGGGGAACCTTTATTTCAGATACGTCTGCCTTAATGGTCACCCTTATTAAAAAGAAAAGAGGATTCAAAACTTCTCTCAATTGAGTGCATACTTTAATTAATATACAGAAGCTACTAAAAGATAAAATAATAAAGAGGATCCTTACAGCAAAAAGAAGAGAAAAAAATCTTTAGCAGTCTAAACAGGTCCCAGTTTGGATCCAGCATTCTTTTGAGTTTTGTGCCTAAAACATGGCTAAAATTTTAAAGATCTCTGTTTGTGTTTGTCTACATGTCTATGTATGTGTGTCAGATGACATAATTTTTAGAGAGAACTCTATTTGATTGACTTAAAATAAGTGCTTATGTAAATTATTTCTAAATGTAATAAAAACTAGTCCAGAAATCTTTGAAGTTAGCATGATATAAAATGATCTTTGTTAAATAAAAGCTTGTTTAAGTCAGTTGGTTTAATTAAAATAGACATGTCCTCAGAGTTATCAACATTGGATATGATGTAAACGTGCAGCCTTTATAAGTCAAATAAACTCATTTTACCTCCATTACAACATAGGTTGGCAGGAATAACTTAGAATAATAGCTGATTTTGTTTGATGTCTCATAAAGTTTTTATAGACAATCTAAATAATTGTTGGAAACAGGCAAACTAAATAGATATAAAAAAGGAAAAGTTTTTGGGAGAACTTCTTAACAGTAATTATGTGTTCTGATGTATGTACTTAAAATGACTTAAAATGATGGCTAACTGCTTTAGTGTGTCACATAAAGTTTTGTGAGTAATCTAAACATGATTGTTAGAAACAAATGGTTTAGATATAACCAAAATAAGAGTTTATGGATAAACTTTTAACAGTAGTTACATTTTATGACATGTGTTTTTAAAATAACTTTCAAAATCTCTTTGGTAACTTGAAGCTTTAAAGTTTCACTAGGTAAAACTGAGTTAAAAAAGTAATTAAAGAGTGAGCCCTGATGACCTAGTGGTTAAAGTTCAGGGCTCTCACTGCTTTGGTGGCCTGGGTTTGTTTCTGGGTCACAGAACCACACCACCTGTCTGTCAGTTGCCATGCTGTGGTGGCAGCTCATATAAAAGAACTATAAGAACTTACAGCTAGGATATACAACCATGAACTTGGGCTTTTGGGAGGCAAAAAAAGGAGGAAGTTTGGCAACAAATGTTAGCTCAGGTTGAATCTTTCCCTGCAATAAATTAAAAATAAATGGCTAAAATGGTAAATTAAAAAAAAAAATGTGTTAAGTATCTAGGTCATTTTCAAACAAGAAAAAATACTGAAACAGGCAATTAATGGGGGAGTGACATCAGTACCCTGGTAGAGTGAGCTTTTCCCTTAGAGTCTCCCCGCTAAGATACAACAAAAAGGACATTCATAAATCAACAGAGGACATTCACACATCAAAGACAACTGAGAGACCTACACATCCATACATCTGAAGGTGAAGGTGCTGGCCTCCCTGGAGGAAGTGGAGGGAGATAAGGGGACCTATTCTCCCTCCCAAACAGCAACAATGCAGGGTGCTAGACTGAGCATGGCTCTGAGAAAAGAGGGTGGAAGGGTGGCTCTACATGGGAATACGTTTGCTCTCCAAGTTCCCTCACAGCTTGTGGGAAAGCCCCACACAGAGGTGGCTAAGTTAGTGCAGGGGGTGTCTTCATCAAGGCAGCATCCTAGGAGAGCAGATAGCAATAGCAGAGTGAGAATGCCCTCAGGATTGTGTAGGCAAAAGAAACCGTGTCGCCCCATGCCTGGTGTTCCAACTCAACTGGTTGGACAGAGCACCCTTGCTTAGATTAGAAAAGCAGCAGCTGTGAGCAAGTGAACTGGCATTCGAAGACAGGACCCATCAGCATAGATTCCAAGTGACAGGCACAGATGCCAGGGGTCACCGTGGGCTCAGAATACACAGCTCCTGACTCCCCCAACTGAGGGCAGGTGGAAGCTGCGACCAGATGCTATCACTATGCAAAGGCACAAACCCATGCCACCAAATAGTATGAAGAAATATATTAATACTCCTGACCAGAAGGAAAATGACAAGCACCCAGAAATCAGTCCTGAAAGCACAGAAATTTATAATCTAAATAACAGAAAATTCAAAATAGCTATCATAAAAAAACTCAACGAGTTACAGATAGTTCACTAAAATCAGAAACAAAATCAATGAACAGAGGGAATTTTTCACAAAACAGATTGAAACTATAAAGAAAAATCAGCCAGAAACGTTGGAGACAACAAACACAATGGAGGAGATTAAAAAAAAAAATCTGGAGGCCCTGCATAACAGAGCCAATACTAGGGAGGACAGAATTAGCAGTCTAGAAGACAGAAACATTGAAATGCTTCAGATCAAGGAGACTTAACACTAAAACAAAATGGAGAAATTCTCCAAGAAATATCTGACTCAATTAGGAAATTCAGCATAAGGATTATAGATACTCCAGAGGAAGAAGAGGAGAATGGAGCAGAAAGCTTGTTCAAAGAAATAATAGCTGAGAATTTCCAAAACCTGGGAAGGAGCTGGAAATACAAGTAAAAGAAGCTAATAGAACTCCTAATTATATCAATGTAAAAAGACCTTCAAGGTGTATAATAGTAAAAGTTCCAAAAGTCAATGACAAAGAAAAAATATTAAGTGCAGCAAGGCAGAAGAAAATAACTTACAAAGGAAACCCTATCAGGCTTTCAGTGAATTTCTCAGCAGAAAACATACAGGCTAGGAGAGAGTGGAACAATATATTCAAAATTCTGAAAGTCAAAACCTTTCAGCCAAGAATACTCTATCCAGCAAAAATAGCCTTCAGATATGATGGAGAAATAAAAAATTTTCTCAGATAAACAAAAGCTAAGGGAGTTCATCACCACAAGACTGCCTCCCCCCCAGAAGAAATGCTCAAGTAGACCCTCATGCCTGAAAAAAAAGAAAGGGTTTACAAAGCCTTGAGCAAAGAGATAAATAAGCAGACAAAATCAGAAAATTGCAGCTCTGTATCAGAACAGGTTAGCAAACACTTAATTATAACATTATAGATAATGGGAAGGAAAACATGAAAAATAAACATAATCTCATCATTTTAACCACAAACTCACAACATAAGATGGAACTAGTTGTGACAACAATAATTTAGAAGGGGAAGAGGAAAGGGATAGAATCAGCTTAATTGAGGGAAATAAGAGGCTATCAGAAAGTGGATTATCTCATCAATGAGATTTTTTATACAAACCTCATGGTGACCACTAAACAAATAATCAAAACAGAGACACAAATGATAAATAAAAAGTGAGAAAACCATTATAGAGAACTACCAAACTGAATTAGTAGTCTGAAATATACAGGATGAGAAACAAGGGAAATACAGAACAATCAGAAAATGAGTGAGAAAATGGCAGCATTAAGCCCTCATATATCAATAATCACTCTAAATGTAAATGGATTGAATTCTGAAATTAAAAGACACAGAATGGTGGGATGGATTTAAAAACAAGACCCAAAAATATGCTGCCTCCAGGAAACACATCTCAATTCTAAAGACAAACACAGGCTCAGAGTGAAGGGATGGAAGATGATACTCCAAGCCAATGGCAAACAAAAGAAAGCAGATGTTGCCATACTTATATCAGACAATGTAGACTTCAAAATAAAACAGGTTATGAGAGACAAAAAGGCGCAGTATATAATGATAAAAGGGACACTCCACCAAGAAGACGTAACACTTATAAATATATGCATCCAACAGAGAAGCACCAAAGTATAAAGCAACTACTAACAAACCTAAAAGGAGTTATTAACAACAACACAATAGGAGTAGGGGACCTTAACACCCTACTTACATCAATGGATATATTGTCCAGACAGAAAGACAACAAAGAAATAGTGGATTTAAAAGAAAAACTAGACTAGATGGACTTAATAAATATATGTAGAACACTCCATCCAAAAACAGCAGAATACACATTCTTCTCAAGTGCACATGAAACATTCTCAAGGATGGACCATATGTTGGGAAACAAGGCCAGCTTCAACAAATTTAAGAAGATTGAAATCATATCAAGCATATTTTCTGACAATAATGCTATGAAACTAGAAATCAACTACAAAAAAAATGCTGGGGAAGTGACAAATATGTGGCGACTAAACAACATGCTACTGAACAATCAATGGATCATTGAAGAAATTAAAGGAGAAATAAAAAATTCTCTGGAGATGGAAGAAAATGAAAACACACCATACCAACTCATATGGATGCAGCAAAAGCAGTCCTAAGAGGGAAATTCATAGCAATCCACCTTAACAAACAAGAAAAATATCAAATAAGCAATCTTAAACTATATCTAACAAAATTAGAAAAAGAAGAATAAACAAAGCCCAAAGTCAGCAGAAGGAAGGAAATAATAAAAATTAGAGCAGAAATAAATGAAATTGAAACTCAAAAAACAGTGGAAAGGATCAATGAAACAAAGAGCTTCTTCCTTGAGAAGATAAACAGAATTGACAAACCCTTAGCCAGACTCACTAAGAAGAAAAGAGAGAAGGATTAAATAAATAAAATTAGAAATGAAAGAGGAGAAATTATAATGGATACCACAGAAATACAAAGGATTATAAGAGAATACTATGGAAAACTATATGCCAACAAATTGGACAATCTAGAAGAAATGGGTAAATTCTTAGACTCATACAACCTCCCAAAACTGAATCAAGAGGAAATAGAGAATCTGAATAAACCAATCACAAGTAAAGAGATTTAAACAGTAATCAAAAACCTCCCCCCACAGAAGTCCAGGACCAGATGGCTTCTCTGGAGAATGCTACCAAACATTCAAAGAATATTTAATACCTATCCTTCTCAAAGTATTCCAAAAAGTTGAAGAAGACAGAACACTCCCTAACACATTTTACAAGGCCAACATCACCCTGATCCCAAAGCCAGAAAAGGACAACACAAAGAAGGAAAATTTCAGGCCAATATTGCTGATGAACATAGATGCAAAAATCCTCAACAAAATATTGGCAAACTTGGGGCTGGCCTGGTGGCGCAGTGGTTAAGTTCACACGTTCCACTTCTCGGTGACCTGGGGTTCACGAGTTCAGATCCCGGGTGCAGACATGGCACTGTTTGGCATGCCATGCTGTGGTAGGCAGCCTGCATATAAAGTAGAGGAAGATGGGCACGGATGTTAGCTCAGGGCCAGACTTCCTCAGCAAAAAGAGGAGGACTGGCAGTAATTAGCTCAGGGCTAATCTTCCTCAAAAGAAACAAATATATATTGGCAAACTTAATACCGCAATACATTAAAAAGATCATAGACCATGATCAAGTGGGATTTCTACCAGGGATGCAGAGATGGTCCAACACCCACAAATTAATCAATGCAATATACCACAATAACAAAATAAGGGATAAAACCACATGATCATCTCAATAGATGCAGAGAAATCATTTGACAAGATCCAACATCCATTTATGATAAAAATGTTCAATACAATGGGTATAGAAGGAAAGTACCTCAACATAATAAAGGCTGTATATGACAAACACACAGCCAACATCATACTCAACAGGGAAAAACTGAAAGCCATTCCTCTCAGGACAAGAACAAGAGAAGGATGCCCACTCTCACCACTCTTATTCAACATAGTACTGGAAGTGTTGGCCAGAGCAGTTTAGGCAAGAAAAAGAAATTAAAAGAATCCAAATAGGCAATGAAGAAGTGAAACTCTTGCTGTTTGCAGACGACATGATTTTATACATAGAAAACCCCATAAAATCATTGGAAAACTATTAGAAATAATCAACAACTACAGCAAAGTTGCAGGGTACAAAATCAACTTACAAAAATTGTTGCATTTCTATACTCTAATAACAAACTAATGGAAAGAGAACTCAAGAACACAATCCCATTTACAATCTCAACAAAAAGAATAAAATATCTAGGAATAAATTTAACCAAGGAGGTGAAAGACCTAAACAATGAAAACTGTAAGACATTATTGAAAGGAATCAATAATGACATAAAGAAATGGAAAGATATTTCACGCACATGGACTGGAAGAATAAATATGGTTAAAATGTCCATACTACCTAAAGCAATCTACAGATTCAATGCATCCCAATCAGAATCCCAATGGCATTCTTCACAGAAATAGAATAAAGAATCCTAAAATTCATATGGGGCAAGCAAAGACCCCGAATAGCTAGAGCAATCCTGAGAAAAAAGAACAAAGCTGGAGGCAACACGATCCCTGACTTCAAAATATACTACAAAGCTATAGTAATCAAAACAGCCTGGTACTGGTACAAAAACAAACACACAGATCCATGGAACAGAATTGAAAGCCCAGAAATAAAACCACACATCTATGGACAGCTAATCTTTGACAGAGGAGCCATGAACATACAATGGAGAAAGGACTCTTCAACAAATGGTGTTGGGAAAGCTGGACAGCCACATGCAAAAGAATGGAAGTAGACCATAATCTTTTGCCATACATAAAAATTAACACAGAATGGATAAAAGACTTGAAGGTAAGACCTAGAACCATAAAACTCCTAGAAAAAAATATAGGCAGTACACTCTGTGACATCAGTCTTAGAAGGATCTTTTTGAATACCATGTCTACTCGGGCAAGGGAAACAAAAGAAAAAATTAACAAATGGGACTTCATCGGACTAAAGAGCTTCCGCAAAGCAAAGGATACCAGGAACAACACAAAAAGACAACCCACCAACTGGGAGAAAATATTTGCAACTCATACATCCAACAAGGGATTAATCTCCATTATATATAAGGAACTCACACAATTGAACAACAACAACAAAAAAAAAACAGCCCAATCAAAACATGGGCAGAGGATATGAACAGACATTTTTCCAAAGAAAGTATACAGATGGCCAATAGGCACATGAAAAGATGTTCAACATCACTAATCATCAGGGAAATGCAAATCAAAACTAGACTAAGGTATCACTTTACACCCATTAGAATGGCTATAATCACCAAGACAAAAAATAGCAAATGTTGGAGAGGATGTGGACAAAAGGGAACCCTCATACGCTGCTGGTGGAAATGCAAACTGCTGCAGCCACTATGGAAAACCATATGGAGATTTCTCAAAAAATTAAAAATAGAAATGCCATACAACCCAGCTATCCCATTACTGATTATTTATCCAAAGAACCTGCAATCAACAATTCAAAGAGACTTATGTACCCTTGTGTTCATTGCAGCATTATTTACAATAGCCAAGAAGTGGAAGTAACCTAAATGCCCATCGACTGATGATTGGAAAAAAATGTGATATATATATAAAATAGAATACTACCCAGCCATAAAAAGAGACAAAATCGTCCCATTCACAACAACATGGATGGACCTTAAGGGTATTATGTTAAGCAAAATAAGCCAGAGAGAGAGACAAACACCATATTATTTCACTTGTGTGTGGAAGATAAATTAACACATGGACAAAGAGAATAGTTTAGTGGTTACCAAAAGGGAAGGTGGTTGGTGGAGGTGGGCATAAGGGGTAAAGGGACACATTTATATGGTGACTGACAAATAATAAAGTACAACTGAAATTCCACAATGTTATAAACTATTATGACCTCAGTAAAATACTGAAATATTATTACTAAACATGTCTAGGTTTATCTACTTTTGGCTTCTTACAGAGAAGGTAAAAGATGTTTAGATCTATCAGTAAACATATCATATTTTATGAAAAAGTAACATGTTTCTAGAAATTGCAAAAAGTATTTATAAATTTACCAAGCCGCAGAATGCTTATGTAAAAGACAGTTTATAATTACTTACTTCTTAGTTTTCACTCAGAATTAAGGTCTGTAAGTGTTAAAAATTTTGATTAATATATGTAATTAAAACTACTAAGAGTTAGTAAGAAAAACATCTTTATATTTAAGGAAAATAAGATGTATGCTTTCAGTAAAGGAGACATAGAGACTAGAGAAATTTTTATTTGTTTTAGTAAAAAAGGTAAATTTGTCCTAAAGTACTAGGAAAGAGAAAAAGGAAGGAAGGCATGGGACAAATTCTAAACATAAAAAAAACAAGTGACAGGTTTGTGGAAGTGAAACTCTGAGAGGGGAAAAAAAAAGAGTTTTGTACATGGTCAAGTTAACTAAGATTAAAATAAATTCCATTAAATAAATGAGTTTCAATATCAAAAGTAAGTTAAAAAATTAAAAATTTGACTTTCTCTTAAAAGAATAATCTTCTTAAAGTTTTGGTGCACTCTTGTCAAAGAGATTACAAACGGCTTTTTTCTTTATTTTTGAGTAAGTCTCCCTAAAAGACAGAAAATCTACGTTTTGTTAAAATAATTTCCTATGCCCAAGGAGGCTGAGGTTTCTCTATTAGTTTATTTTTTTTTAACTGTTTCACTTTCTCTGTTTGCCTTTGACATTTTCTGTTGTTACCTTGATTAAATCAACAACTAACAGTATTTTAAAACCTTTTGATATTTTTGACAAATTTCCCCAAAGGTCAAATCGTAAGTAAAGTTTTTCTTTTTGGGGATTTCCAATGGGGCCCTGAGATTTCTAAAAACAATTTGTTCTCTCTCTATATAAAGAGGGAGATATTAAACTAGCTAGGCTTATTTGGTGTGTTAAATTACATGGAAAACATTATCAAATAAATGATGATGAACATTCTTAGGCTCTATTGTGTGGATAAATGTTATTAATGTAAGTGGTTCTTGATACCCATTTCATATCTTAAGTGTTCTAGATATCCATAGGAAATTCCAAAAATTGGCAACAGGGCCTGATACCAGTTCTGCACAGTTAATGGAGGCAGCCTTCAGGATAGTCAATAACCAGGACAAGGAAGAAGAGAAAAAGGATGATAAAAAGGTACAAAGACAAGCAACTTTGCTTCCATTGGCCCTCCAGTCTGCTCAAGGTAACCCAGGGGAGAGGTGAGTGACCCGGCCCCCACCATGGGACCAGAAGGCCACCAACAGAGTTGGGGGCCTAATCAATGTGCATACCACAAGCAGAAAGGGCATTGGCAGTGAGATTGTCCAAACCATCCCCAAAGAGGGAAGAGAGCGAACAAGATCAAGCCATGGCAACTTCCCTTGACTACTGATGAGATATGACAGGGCCATGGGGCTCCCCAGTTCCAGGCAACCAAATCCTTATCTCCCTTGAGGAGCCCTAGGGTGACCTTAGCAGTGGGAGGAGAATGTGTTAAGTTTTTGTTTGATATAGGAGCCGCATTCTCAGTGTTAAATACCCAAAAGGGAAATCTTTCTAAAATAAAATGTAACGTAAAAGGGGTATGAGAAGAGACTAAAACCTTTCTGGAGCTCTTAACCTATGAAATAGGATTGAAAATCTTAAGACGTGCTTTTCTGTATGTGCCAGAGCGCCCTATTCCCCTCCTTGGGAGAAACATACTATCAAAATTGGGGGCTTCAATAAACTGGGAACAAGACAAAGTAGAACTCCAAGTTCCTAGAGATCAGAGTTGAGCTCATGGCCTTATTACAAGACATATCAGCACCTGAGAAGGAAGAAATTCCTCAAAACATTTTAAACCAATTTAACTTAGAGGTTTGGACACAAGGATAATGGGAGGAGCAGGTAGTGGCATACTAAAGTGGAATTCCACTACAGTGGAATTAAAACAGATAGACCACTGGCCTCCAGTAAAACAATACCCCCTAAAGCCAGAAGCCATAAAAGGAATCCTGCCTGTAACTGACAAACTTTTAAAACAAGGGTTAATCAGGACATGTAGATCCCCCTGCAACACTCTCAATTTACCTGTTAAAAAGCTGGGAACAGGGCAGTACAGATTTGTTCAAGACCTTAGGGCTGTCAACGAAACAGTCCAAGACATACATCCTGTAGTACCTAATCCTTACACCCTGCCGGCTAATCTCCCTGGGGACAGCATGTTCTGTACAGTACTAGATTTAAAAGATGTTTTCTTTTGCATCTCATTGGACCCTGAGTCCCAGGAGATTTTTGCCTTTAAATGGGAGGACCCAGACTGCCACCAGAAACAGTACTGCTGGACTGTCTTACCCTAAGGATTTTAAAATTCCCCTAGAGGGGCTGGACTCGTGGCCGAGTGGTTAAGTTCACACGCTCTGCTTCAGTGGCCCAGGGTTTCGCCTGTTCGAATCCTGGGCGCGGACATGGCACCGGTCATCAAGCCTTGCTGAGGCGGCATTCCACATGCCACAACTAGAAGGACTCGCAACTAAAAATACACAACTATGTACCAGGGGGCTTTGGGGAGAAAAAGGAAAAATAAAATCTTTAAAAAAAATAAATAAGTAAGTAAAATTCCCCTAGAATTTTTGGGGAAATCCTGAGTTGAGATTTAACGGAATTAAAATTAAAACAAAACACTGTATTACAGTATGTGAAAGACATCCTAATAACCAGACCATCCAAGAAAATCTGATGAGAACACAGTAACCATGTTAAACTTCTTAGCCAGTAGGAGATATAAAGTGTCTAAGGTAAAAGCACAGATATCTAAAAAACTGTAACGTGTTTGGGGTTAATTATTTCAAAAGGGCAGTGCAGACTTCCTCAAGAGAGGAAAATAACAATATATCACTTGCTCCACCTGTGTAGGCAGCTAGGCGGATTCTTGGGGATGGCCGGCTTCTGTCATATGTGGATCCCTAATTTGGGGTTGATTGCTAAGCCTCTCTATGACAAATCGTAGGCGACAGAAACAGACTCATTTGAATGGGATAAGCTGTGCAAACAAGCTTTCAGTAAGCTTAAAAACTTACTAATGAAAACACCTGCACTGGCCTTACCAGCTTTGAACAAATCATTTGACCTATACATTCATAAAAAACAAGGAATAACTCTAGGAGTATTAACCCAAATGTTGGGACCATTGGAAAAAAAGTGGTAGCCTATTTCTCAAAGCAGCTAGACACTGTAACAAAAATACGGCCCCCATACTTGAGAGCTGTAGCTGCCACCTGCCTACTAATCAAAAATATGAACTACTTGGAGCAATGCCTGGTGACCCACAGACTTATTCTCTAGACTTAGATGAGTGGGGGAAAAATTCTGCTCCTCTGCTGGCCCCTATGACAATGCCTATGTTCAGCAGGAAGTAGTTACAGAAGATAGACCTTTGCCTCATGCCCCTCAAGAATGAAGAGCAGGATAAAACTAGAGGAGAGATTTTGTCACCAGCTGTGGACTCTAACCTGCTTCTCTTATCTTGCCTAGATTCTAAGCTTTTTTGTGTTTGACCTATTTCTCTTGTCTTGTTGAAAGATGTAGATGTTCCTTTCTCTGACAACTTTGGCATCTTGAGTTTATGTGATTTCAGGTATGTTCCAGGAAGAAACTCTAAGTGACAACCACCCTGGACCCACCCACTCTGAATCAGACCAGACCAGTCCAGACCACAATCACAAGAATGACACCTGCACAGACAGGCAGAAAGTTGTACCAAAGTAACCTGCCCTCATTAACATCCTAAGTTCTCTTCCTTTGGGAGGCGTGAAGCAGACATTTTTAGATCATGTGATATATGTAAAAGCATCATTTCAAACCACTGCATGTGCAAGGTTATGCCCACCTCTAAATGCGATGATGAAACTTCTCCTTTAAACCTTCATTCCCTACCCTAAATAAAGGAACCCACCTACCCGTGCTCTGGGAGCCATAGCTTGTGAAATTCTTCCCTATGGTCTCTGTTTTCTTTGCTGCATGCTGTAAATAAAATTTCTGCTTTGTATGACAACTACTGCTGGTGTAGTTTGATTGACTTGCCAAGAAGGTGACTCATGTTTGGTCCGATAAAAGAAGCACATGAAAAAATGATCAAACAGGGTCAAGGAGTGGCCAACTTGCCCTTTCTTAGAGAAGCTCTTGGGGCTTTCAGGTCCTAAGGAAGTATATCTGTAGTTTTTCGTGTGTTTGTTTTAGTGTACCTCAATGTTTTGGTGGTGGTTTTTTTTTTTCTTGAGGGGGTGGTTTTGCTGAGGAAGATTCTCCCTGGGCTAACATCCACTGCCAATCTTCCTCTTCCTGTATGTGAGCAACCGCCACAGAGTGGCCACTGACAAACAAATGGTGTAGGTTTGCGCCCAGGAACTGAACGCAGGCCGCCTAAGCAAAGCATGCCGAACTTAGCCACTAGGCCACCAGGGCTGGCCTCGTGGTTTTAAAATCTAGATATAACACTAGAATTGCATTAGTATTTGGTTAATTACATTTGTGTTCTAGAATTGAGTTTCGAATTTATAAAACATAAAATATACTAATATAAGATCCTGGGATCCATAATCTTACTTAGGAGCCTAAAAGCCAACAGCCAAGGCTGTGAACGTTCATTGGGGAACCTCATCCTTTAAAATGAGATGAATTGCAATTCTTCTAAAGAGTGAATCCTGCACTCTGTATATGTGAGACCCATATCAAACATCCTGGCCCTTAACAGAGATGCAATTTGGTTTGTTCCTGATTAGCTGCAGGACAGTTAGCAAGTCTGTGGATCTTTTGGTTTTTCACCTGTCTGCCAAAAGAAGCTGTTGGAGGTGATTCTTTCTTTCCCTCATGCTGTTTTACTGAGCCTCACATGGAATTTATTCGTTTGAACATGTAGAGTGACTTTAAGCTCTTTGGTCCCTGGATTTCAGATCACTGATCACTTACGTGGAACAGCTATAAACAGACTGGTCACTTGATCACTTACTTAGAGACTTAATTATTATTCATGAGAGATACAGGGAAAGAGTTATTTAACTGATTTTACTTCTTTTCCTTCAAGGATGAGCAAAAATGTGGAAGAGTAAATAAAGTATTTTTATTACAAAGTTGATGTTGACTTATTTTACCATCCCTCATTCACATTTTAATCATTAGGAAAAGTCTCCTGAGTATAATAGCTAAATCTCTGAAAAAGGGGCAAGGAGATGGAAGAAAAGGACTATTAAAAATAACTATTTATTGAAGATTATAGTGTGCCAGACATTGTGCTAAAAACTTTCGAGATTATCTCACTAAATCTTCCCCACAAATCTAAAAGGTTTGTACTATAATTATTCCCATTTTATAGATGATGAAATTGAGGCTGAAAAACTGAGAAGTAGTGGCTTCCCCAAGGTTCCTCAGCTAGTAAGCGACAGAGCTATACCAGTTTCTTTCTTTCTATAAGTAGAGTTATCACACCTCCCGGTTTACCTAGGATAGTCCCAGCTTACATCTTGTAATCATTAATGGTGTCCCCTTTCCATCTCAAAAGTGGACTGGACAAAAACAATTCATATGGTCACCCCATCTCAATGTTTCTCAATCATGGTACTATTGATGTTGTAGGCTGGAAAAGTCTTTGTTGTGGGGGGCTGTTTAGCAGCATCCCTGGCCTCTATCCACTAGATGCCAGTAGCAGCCCCCGACCCAGGCAACAAAAAACAAAAAAGTCTCCAGATGTTGCCAAATGTCCCCCGAGGGACAAAACTGCTCCCAGTTGAGAATCACTGCATCTAAGGCCTATGCTCATAAAAATTTAACCACAAAAGGAAAATATAGTCTATTTGCAACAGAACATGTACTATGAACTGAACCTACTTATTACAATGGCTGGTATTCCCCTGTACTCAATAAAAGTTAATTTCTTGGGGGCATTATTTTGACTTCTCAATTGTAGAGAAGTACAAGGGCTAAACAAACAATGAACAAGATGCCTGGAGAGCTCTAATGATAAAAATTAGTTTGTTGCAATTCTTATTAAAGAAGACTGAAATAACGCACAGGGATGTGAACCAGAAACCTCCTGGCTGCCCATTCTAGTAATACTATGGAGTTTGATTATTGATTTCATTGGGGGTTATGCCTTTGTAATGAACATGACAGCCAGAGAATGACGCAGTAATTTTCATACTGCAGCTTTCCTCAATAACAATAGCAATGATAATCAGTGTTCTATTTTCTCCTCCTCTTATACTTAGAAATGACCACCATTTCTTTCATACCACCATTTTCCATTTATTAGCAATAACAGAGGAAATACCAATAGCACCAATTAAAAATGAATCCACATGACGTGTTTTATCCTTACAGCTGTAATAACTAGTAACTAACATGGATTGGAAAGCACTTTGCAAATGTAAAAAGTGCTGTACAGATACATCATAATTATCATCATTAATAAATTAGCCCGATTCTCCTAGTATTCAAAAGGCACGTAAGGTCAGATACATGGGTTTCAGTGGGGCAAATGATCACAACCTACAATGTAGCAATGGTTCACATGTGCTGGCAACAAGTTTTACCCCATGCAATCCTGCAGAGCTGAAGTTACACACCCTTCAAAATATGGGAGAATGAAGCTATAAGTAGACAAAACAGGTTTTTTTTTTTTAGATTTAATGTTTTTGTTTTAATAACAGACTCCTACCTCTTTTACGTTAACTTTTAAAAGATAATATAATTAATCAAACTTCTAAATTGTACATTCTAACAAAATTAAAATTTATTATTTAAGGTGACAGTAAATCTTATTCTTTTCTATGAGCTGATATTCCAGATACTGTTAGAATTTCAAAGCACTCTGTGACTTCAAAGAGGCCAGATTGGTAAATTTTGTGCTTGCACACCCTCAGGGAATATCTTCGGTATTCATTCCAGAATTGTTACTAGAAAAAAACAGCTTTATCCATTCTCTTGCCAGCAGGAGTCTTGGCAAGAGAGAGCTCTTGGCTGACCATAAATAAAATTCCTTGAATCACCAGTATCTTGATTTAAGAAAGAAATTTTACTGTGTCTTTCATACACAAAAGCTGATTAACAATGGTTAAAAAAACACTACTCCACTTTTTCACAGGTGTACAAAAGGAAATATAATGGAATTACATTCAACAATAAAGCTTAAAGTTCACTCTAGGTAATAGTTGCATTAACATTCACATACACAAGCACAGAGTAAGTATATTTCAGGAGTCTTATAATAGCATACAGCATACATATGGGAGATTGATTTCAGGGAACATCAGAGGTGTTAGCAAGATTAGCAATTCAGAGTCTTCTAGAAAAGGAAAACTAAACCAAAGAGAAGGTGTAGGCTAGCACACCAAGACAAATCACAGACTTAGAGGACTGAAAAGTCTGCTCACTGTATGTATGAGAAAACAAGATTTTTCTTCAATTTCTGGGTCTTGATATAGTGGGCTAGAGAAGGTTGTGTATTCAAAGTGCACATAATTGTTTCTTAGAAAAGAGAGAGAGAAAGGTCCTTTTATTTAGTAATTAATACATGCAAGAGGCAGCCCCAGAGTGACCTGAAAAGAGTAAAGCTGTGATTGGCAGGTGGCCGGTATAATACAGATGTTTCAGGCAATTCTCTTAAAGCACTTCTGTAGCAGCAATGATCATTTAAATGGCTGTAGACTGAATAATTCTCTTCTGAGGAGAGTTTAGGGGAATTGTATTCATCATATTTCTCTTTAAAGATTTATAGTTATAGATTTTCTCTTTTTTTAAATAAATCTATCAAACAACAAACAGCATAAAGTGAGGTGTTGGGGTTTTCTTTTTTCTTTTGCTTTTGCATATGTGTCATTGGAAAAGGATCTGGCCTTTTCATAAACATCGTGTGCAAAAGAATTTTTAATAAAGTGAGCACAAGGACATATACAGGAAATACATCAGATCTGCTTCTGTTGACCTGGTTGGCCCCCTGTTAAACACTGTACTATTCGCTTGTAGGTATAACGCAGGTTTTAGGTTTAATGATACCACAGCCAACAGGCTTTAGGGGCTTCTAAAGCCTCGTCAGTGGGAGTAGTTTTGTCTGCTAGAGGGTGGCCACCGTCTCTTGAGTTGTAAGATTTAGAAAGTCTGGTCCCTTTTAGTTTCACATTTCCCCTCCAGACTGGTAACTCCAACTGTTTATTTGCCTTTCTTTCCCAGCCCTCCTTGCGCCAATTAGTCTAATCTGGCCCATCCCAGCCAATCTCTGGCACTCACATACCCCCGGTGGCCACACATACCCAGTGGCCACAGACACCCAAGCTGCTCAATCTCAAAACCTTTCAGCCTGCCCTGCAAGTGTCATCAAGACAGGATCCCCGGAGCACAGGGCAGAGAGTCCAACCTCTCACTGGCGGGGCTGGGAAGCCTCTCCTTTGCGGCGGAGGAGAAAGGAAACTTGGGTCTGCTTTTTAGGTTCTGAAAACAAGCCAGAGCGGAGAGAAAGAGTTAACACCAGACTTAGTAAAGCTTTTCAGACAAAACCTGTTAAATGCGATCTAGACAGACACAGGGAACTTTCTGCAGATTTCTGAGGTCTCTAAGAGAGGGCTCAGGTGGATAGGAGAAGGGAGAAGGGAGTTGCTACATGGGAGAGATTTGCCATTATTACAAAAACTGGCTAAGTGGCTTGTTTCCATTAGATGACCTCACTGGTCACTGTTGTCAGTCGTGCTGTTCCCTTTCTCTTTTTTCTCCTGGGTCTTGTTACCCTTCTTCTTTTTCTTCTTTTTCTTGGTCTCTTCCTTTTTGCCGAAGGTTATGAAGTCACTTTTGTCAATTTGGCTGTTAGTAGGCTCCTGCCGGATGGAGATGATTGCAGGAGATCCTGGGATAATGAATTTGTCTGGCAACTCACCGGGACCAGGTTGTTTGGGGTTGCCTGGTCCGTATTTAAAGGTCCAGCTGTTGCTGTTGACACCAGCACCGACTGGAGGGGACACCTCGCCTGCTTCTGGTTCTGAAACACAAAACATCACAAGTCAGTGATAGAGTCAACACATATCTTCCGTGCCACACTAGTGGGTCGAATACAGAAGAAGCTGCACACAGGCCTGGCCCCCAAGAAATCGCGGGTTATTTCTTCAAGCCTGAAGGTAAGGCCAGTGTTTGGAAACAAGCAAGAACTCAGATTTTCTCACCAGAGAGTCCTGAAATCTAATTTTCTAGGAACATATTTTTGTTCATTGTGGAGAATTTCCTAAAGAATGTGGTTGTGATGATCTTGCCTGGGAATGGGGCAGGAAATGTACTAGATTAAAGCAGACTATGCAATAAAATACCTAGGAATGAACTTAACAAAGGAGGTGAAAGACCAGTACATTGAAAACTATAATACATTAATGAAAGAAATTGAAGAAGACACAAATAAATGGAAAGACATTTCATGCTTATGGACTGGAAGAATTAATATTGTTAAAAGATCCATTTTACCCAAAGCAATCTATAGATTCAATGCAATCCATATCAAAATTCCAATGTCATTTTTCACAGAAATAGAACAAACAATCCTAAAACTTTTATGGACTCACAAAAGAGCCAGAATAACCAGAGCAATCTTGAGAAAAAAGAATAAAACTGGAGGCATCATGCTCCCTGATTTCAAACTATATTACAAAGCTATAGTAATCAAAACAGTATAGTATTGGCAGAGAAACAGACACTTAGATCAATGGAACAGAATAGAGAGCCCAGAAATAAACCCACGTATTTATAGTCAATTAATTTATGACAAAGGAGCCAAGAATATACAATGGGGAAAGAACAGCCTCTTCAATAAATGGTGTTGGGAAAACTGGACATCCACATGCAAAAGAATGACACTGGACTGATAATCTTACACTGTACACAAAAATTAACTCAAAATGGATTAAAGACTAGAGTGTAAGACCTCAAACCATAAAACCCCTAGAAGAAAACATAGGTCATAAGCTCCTTGACATCAGTTGTGGCAATGATTTTTTGAATCTGACACCAAAAGCAAAAGCAACGAAAGCAAAATTAAACAATGGGACTAGGGGATGGCCCGGTGGTGTAGCAGTTGAATTCACGCACTCCACTTCAGTGGCCCAGGATTCCTGGGTTCAGATTCTGGGCACCAACCTACACACCACTCATGAAGCCATGCTGTGGCAGCATCCCACATACAAAATAGAGGAAGACTGGTACAGATGTTAGCTCAGTGACAATCTTCCTCAAGAAAAAAGAGGAAGACTGGCAACAGATGTTAGCTGGGGGATAATCTTCCTCACACACAAAAACACAACGAGACTACACCAAACTAAAAAGCTTCTGCACAACAAAGGAAAACATCAACAAATGAAAAGGTAACCTACAGAATGGGAGGAAATATTCGCACGAAAGGCAGCTGATCTAAATATATTCTGCATCATCCAGATGATGCCCCCCAAACTAAGAACTGCCAAGGGATTTCAGAACCATTGTCTGCAATTGCACTCAAAAATCTTTAACTGTCTTTGGCTAAATTGGGAAAAAAAAACAAAAAATGAGATCCTAAACTAGAAGTACAAGCAGATTATGTTACTTTTAGTGTAGGAACTAGAGAAAACTTTGACTACAAATGTATTTTGACACCTACTCAAAACAAAAGATAAAGTAGTTGAGGAGACAGCCCTGATGGCCTAGCAGTTAAAGTTCTGCACACTTTGCTTGGGCTGCCCAGGTTCTGTTCCTGGGTGCGGAACCACACCACTTGTCTGTCAGTGGCCATGACGTGGCAGTGGCTCACACAGAAGAACCAGAAGAACTTACAACTATACACAACTACACACTGGGGATTTGCAGGGGAAAAGGAAGAAAAAGGAGGAAGACTGGCAACAGATGTTAGCTTAGGGCAAATGTTCCCCTGCAAAATAAATAAATGAATGGATGAATGAATGAATAAATAAACAAATAAACAAGTTGAATCAATTATTTAATCCTAATTCTATTCTAATAACCTTGAGGGGTAGTAGAATGAAGCAGAGAAGAGACGGAAAGAAGTGTGGGTATAGAGGGATACCATGCAGCAAAAGAGGATGGAATCCTGTTGTAAATTGGGCCTACTTGTTTGGGTAAAGCATTGGGAGCTAACCTTACTTTCTAAATCCAGCCCCCTCTCTCAATGTGCTCACAGTCTAGTTGGGACACACACTCAAGTGACTACAAACCAACTTGATAAATGCAATAACCAAGGTATGTGTAAAGTATTATGGGACTCCAGAGGAGAAAATTATTAATTATTAATTATTAATTATACTTGAGAAAGTCAAAGGAGATTCCAGAGGAGAGGTGCAATTTGCACTGAGACTTAGGGAAATGATTATGCAGCCACAGGGGTTTTCAATGCAAAACTTTTCCAGGAGCCTAGTTGGAAGACACACCATAAAGTAAACCAATGACTTCTAGAAGAGAAGAGGTCAGAGAGGAAGAGTAATGGTCTGTTTGAGCAAAGTATTCCCAGTGGCCATGACACTGGAGCCCTTTGACATCACAGCAGTGTTCATGGATCTGACACTGCTCCTCTGGTGGAGTCGTGAAAAGTTCCAGCAGACAAATCATTTATGTTTGATTGCAGTTTGGGGTGGTCCACATCCGCTACTTCCATCTCCTCACCTCCCATCACTTCTCAGTCTCCCCCAATTTGACATCCCTTGAGCACTACTTTTCTAACACTGCTCATGCCAAACTCACTAATTACACTATTTCCAAAGCTAGTGGTCACATTTTAGTCTTCATTTTACCGAACCTCTAAGTAGGATTTGTTGTCTTCTTGAAACACTTATTTTTACGAGTTCCTTGTCAAACTGTACTCCTGACCCTTCTCTCAGCTGTTCCTGTCAGTTTCCTTGCGGGATCCTCCTCACCGGTGTGTTGGAGCTTCCTTGGGGTTGGCCCTACACCTTCTTTCTCGTCACTCTCTCCTTCTGGGATCTCAGTCTTGTCCATGGGTGTACATACTATCTAAATATGCTAATGAGATACAAATTTATATTTAAAGCTGTTCGGGCCGAGGGCAGGCCACCCCAAAATATTCCTCAATAGCATATTGATTATTTTGAATTAATGTTACTTGAGAAGCAAAAAGGGCTTTCTGACCCTCCTGTCTCTGTTCCCCCTGAAAGCAGGAAATAAATCTCCCATGTAAGGGTGCTCTCCCTGCAGCCTTATCACGAGGTCAAGGGAATTCAGGCTGATAAGGCTGCAGAAGCAAACCTTGCTAATTTACTGCCTCAAGCCTACACTCTGCTTAAATTCCTAACTGCGTACCTCAAATCTAAGTTTCTTTGTCCTGTTATTCCTCACAAATTTGTTTCTTTGTGTAAAAGATTTATATACTGCCTGCTTTGTCCATTCTCCGAGCATTATTTCTCTATAGTCTCCAACATGTATGTATTAAACTGGGTTTTTCTCCTGTTAATCCGATCTTGTGTCACTTTTATTATTAGCCCAGCCATAAAAACACAAGAAAGGAAGAAAGGAGATTTTCCCCACCCTGGCAAGGCCCATATCTCTCTGTGCTCCAGTCTCACATATCCCACTGCCTATCTGGTTATCTCTTCTTGGAGGTCTCATGGGCATCTCAAACTGACGGAATCTGAAATCCCACTCTTGATTCTTCTCATCTATTCCTTTCTAAATCTCTCCAGTCTCAATAAACGACACTTCATTCACCCCAATGCTCAAGCCAGAAACTTCAGAGCTAGTCTTCATTTTTCTCTACTCTTCATTCTTCATTTATAATATATCAAAACCTGTCACTTTTGCCTCCTATATCTAGGAGTAGATATAGGAGATATAGGATTCTGCCTCCAATATCCTATATCTTGTGTAAGGGAGGAAGACATTTCCTCTACCCACTCTGGGTCCTTCTGCGGACAATAAATTAAATTCACAGGAGACAGAAGAACAGGTGAAAATTAAACAAAGCTTTATAACATGTATACATGGGAGAGGCTCAGGAAACCTGAGCAACTCAGCCAACTGGCCAAGGCTACCTGTTTAAGTATCTCCAGCTACAGACAAGGAGGACGTTTAGGGTAGTGGTTTGGGTCTTCAAAGGGGAGGAAGGCAACCCACATGGAAATGGAAAAGCAAATGTTTGGTACATAGAACTTTGATAGAAGTGGGCTTAGCAAGGATCCTCCCAGTCTACAGGAACCCAGAGTTATCTATGGTGATGACTCGTCCTGAGGACAGGCCTTTATCTTAAATTTCTTCTAGGCAGTGGGTGAAAAAGTCGAATGTTCTTGCTGAGTCTGAGCCTTTATTGTCTGCAGCTCGGAATAGTCTGCATACCAGAGTGGCGCATCTTAGGGCGACCTACCCTGAACCCCATCACTTGACTTTGTCCTCTTCTCCCCATTTTCACTGCTGCTGCCTTCTTTCAGGACACCATTCTTTCAGCAGTAGCCTCGTCCTTCCTCAACCTGCTTCCACTTTTGCCTCTTCCTACCTCTCCACCTAGGAGCGACAGTCATCTTTATTCCTGAAAGACTTCTTTTTTAAAAAACTGGAGTATAACATACATACAATAAAATCCTTTAAAAAAATAGAAATTAGATTATATCACTCCCCTGCTTAAAATTATTCAAAGGCTTTCTACGGCCTTGAGGAAAAAAAGAATCGAACTCTTTAACATGGTTTATAAGGCCCTTCAATAATCTGATATATTTTTCTTCTCTAATCTAATCTACAAGTCTCCCTCTTACCACTATCCTCCAGCCACACAGGCCTTCTTTCAGTTCCTCAGACAGCCCTTGGGATTGTTTTCGCCTCACCATCTGTATACATATGGTTTCCTTTTGCCTGGAATGATCCCCTCCATTCTTAGCATGACTCCTCATTCTCAGAGTCTGGGCTTAAATGTAACCTCCTCAGAGAGGCATTCTATGACCATCCTAGGCAAGCAGCACCCTCTTCACCCCTTTCTCTATCACTGTGATGTCCATAGAGGAAGAAAATCTATCTGTTTCATTCCCCAGGGTATAACTAATATCTAGCACAATTCCTGGCTCATAACAGATGTTTGATAAATACTCGTTGGATGGATGAATGAAAGGACTGATGGGAGAAGTAGAAGTGGTCCCCACTCCTTAGTAGATCAAACAACTCTCTACTGGCGGCACTTTCGGAGTCCCTGAAGACAGTGAGGTAATGCATGTAAAGAGCTAAGCCTGATCCCCAGCACAAGATAAGAGCTCAATAAATAGAACCACATATGGGCAACTATAAATGGCACAGCTCTTGGGGCTAGGAAGGCAGGGAAAGGATGTTACAAATTTAGTCCAAGAATCAGCAGGCAGTAGGGAAAGGGAGCAAGAAACTTTTTTCTCTCCCCTTAACCCCTTCCCTCTACCATACTTCCCCTGGCAGGGCTGACACTGTAGCTCTTTGAACATAGGGCAGTAACAGGTATTTTTTCTCTGAGACTGCCTAATTTCTTTGATCCAAGATAATCAAATCTGCAACTGAGCTCAGCCAGAATCTGCCTGCTTACCTTTCAAATACAGGCCCAGTCCCTGAGAGACAGAGACAAAAGCAAGAAATGTATTTAAAAGCCTCTGATTTGGCGTCTAGGAGAACTGGGTTTCAACACCACTCATACTCCTCTGATTGCTCTCACAGAGCCCAGGATGGAAATTTTTTCCAATCACAGCCAGAACTCTGCATGAGGACTTTAAGACTGTCATGTGGAGATGCACAGCTCAGAGATAGCTTTATCTTGCAGAGTTAAAGTACATTAATGGCTGTGCCTATTGGCCGAGGGAGCCCCTCACAGCGGGACCACTAAGAGTTAATGAGCTTCTCTTAACATGTCTTTGAGCTTCTCTGGTCTTTGCTGGGAATCTGAGTTAGGTCTGACTCAGCCTAAACTCCAAGAAGCAGTCAGAGACCCATTCAGGTGCATCCTCCTCATATTGAGCTTCTGCAGAGCAGAACAAGATCTAGTTTCTCCAGTCCCTGGCAGACCATTGTGCCCAACCTGTTCTGGCTGTTGCGTAAGCAAACATCTTTGCGGGCTCATTCAGGTGAAGCGATAGCTTAAGGATCTGACAAACGATATTTCCTTTTGGCCAACAGCACTGAAGACCCTTGCTCAGCATTGCCTATAACATGCTGTGACTCTGGGACAGAATCAAGGAGATAGTCCCCTTTAAAAAAGATGAGAAAGAAGACATACCATTTCCACCCCAAATCCCAGCCCAGGGCCAGTCCCAGCAAATGGTCAATCAAGGGAATGTTTCTTCTTTCAGTGCTGCCTCCCTTCCCCCCTCCTGGGACCTCCCACAACTCCCCTCCCCTCTGCTCCCAGAAACCCAGGCAAACAAAGACAAGACTGAGACACAGTCAAGACCCAAACGAATGGACCTATTAGAGCCTAGAAAGAGGATTTCAGACACATATCAAGCAGGTGTAGGTCTGGATCCTTTAGCCAGAGCCATGACATTTAGATTACAATTCAATAGGATTTAAAAGTTTTAATAGAATATGATCATAATTTTAGTAAATGTCTTTCCTTTTTTTTTTGGTATTGGCCAATTTCTCCACAATTGGCAGGAATACATTTAAAAATCAGAACAACATCCTTTTTTTTTTTTTAAAGCATATAGACCTGCAACTTTAAAAACTGCCCTCTGGGGGCCAGATGGGCACAGATATTAGCCCAGGGCATTAGCTCAGGGCCAATCTGCCTTAGTAAAAAGAGGAGGATGTTAGTTTAGGGCTAATCTTCCTCCCAAAGAAAAAAACTCTGCCCTCGGGAGGTAGCTGACCATTTCACTTAATCCTATAATCCACTTTAGGCACTTCCCTTAGACACTGCCCAGGGTCTTCTTGGCAACACTCCCAACTTCCCTCATTCATACTAAACTAACTCTGGCTTCTTGAGTTCACGGAGTTTAGTCTCAGTGACCCAGAATGATTGGGCTGGGGGCTTTGCCAATGCAGATGCCAGGGAAGGTCCTAAACACTGTGAAGCAAAATGCCAGACTTATAAACTCACCCCCAACCCTTATTCTTTTTTTTTTTTTTTTTTTTGGTGAGGAAGATTGTCATTGAGCTAACATCTGTGCCAATTTTCCTCTATTTTATGCGGGATGCCACCACAGCATGGCCTGACAAGCATGCTAGGTCCCTGCCTGGGATCCAAACCTGTGAACCCCAGAACACCCAAGGGAGCACTTGAACTTAACCACTATGCCACTGGGCCGGCCCAACTCCCCACCCCTATTCTGGACTGCTCTGGACAATCAACTAAGGCCAAGAGACGTTTTTTCTGATTTTCCATAACAGAACAATGCAAAGTCATTTTGACCAAGGATATTACTTTCAAGAAAGCTCCTGGAGGGGTATAGGCTGGAGAATGCTGAGGGTGTTTAATTCTCTTTTCCTCTCTTCATCTTGCTTTGCTCTTTTGAATTTGAGGGCCTGCCTTGGCCCTTTCACTTAATAGTACATAGTCCTGGGCAATTTACATAAATATCTCTGAGTCTCAGTTTCGTCATCCATAAAATGGAAATGACCACTTTCCTCTCTACAAGGTTACAGATGTAGTTAACATTTACTGTGTCCTTCCTGTGGGTGTGGCACTGGGCTAAGCAGATTTGCATGCAATATAATTTTTGCTCCATATGAAGTAGATTTTGCCATATGAAGTAGACAGTGCCAGTATCCAGGTCTGTTTTATAGATATTTCTTTTTTATAAATAAAAACACTAAGGACCAATGGTCACATGGTTACTAACTGGTGGAGGTGGGGACTCAAACCTAGGCAGTCTCACTCCAGTTATGAGACCCACGTCTGAGCTGTATATGAAGACCCTTTGAAGAAACTCTGAAGCATTATACAGATGTAGCAATTACTATGATTATATCTGTTTTGTCACCATTTGGGAGACAGAGGTGGCAGAAGCCTCTAAGCTAGCATCAGTTGCAGGAAGGAATGGAGGTGGGGGGAGGGATGTGGATTCAAGAATGACAAGCTCAGGAAAATCACAGCCCAGGCTGCAGGTTTCAGCCCCGCCCCTTCACTCCCCATTCATCCCTTTGTTACCATCTCTGGGATTTTGGTGCTGAGGTTAATAAAGAGCTTCCAGAAAACCCATCATTTTGATTAAAGCCAGAGACTATCTTGCCAGACAGCACTCTGGAGCCTGCCTCCCGCTAGGTCAGTGCAGCCAGCAAAGGCTATTAAATGATTACAGCCGTTTCCGGCCGAGCCAGACAGCTCCCCTGGACTGCTTGCTCTGTGGCGTGGGCTGCTGCTGCCGCTGCCTCTGGCTGCCCAGGGAAGAGTCAGGGCACAGAAGGCTGTGCGGATTCTGGGTTTGCAAGAGAACATCCAGGCTTTCTGCACAGGGACATCCCACTCCTCCCCCTTCCTTGACTCCTCTCCTTACCAGAACCAGCCACTGCAGGCTTTCATGCAGCTCTAATTTCATTTGAGCCTTCTTTGGCTTTGAGCAACCATTTCATCTCTCTCTGTCTCTGTCTCTCTCTTTCTCCTTGTATGCGTGTGTGTGTCTGTGTCTATTTGTCTGTCTATCTCTTCGTGTCTCTCTCTTTACCAGAACTTGGCAGATTATAGAATTATACATGCTCAGCCTGATCAAAAGGCAAAAAGCATCCACCGTCAATCAAACCCGCTGAAAGACCAGGTCATAAAACATCTCTAGCTCCCGTCCCACCCCCATCCCACCATCAGTGGGGGGTGTGGACTGCTTGGACAAGCTCCGCCTCCTCTCCCTCACCTAATCCTTTATGAATTGCACACGTTAATCTGAGTAATTACAGCCCACAAAACAGGAGAACTATGGTCTGCAACCCAAATCATGTCTAGGATCAGAGAGACAGGGAGAAAGCTAAAACCACCTGGGTGAACATTTCTAGCATTTCCCCACTGCTTCTCAGTCCTTCAATTGACAGTGGAAAGAATTTTCCATGGAAACAAGAGAACGTAAAATTATCCTCCCTGTTTTCTGTAGGGCCTCAGGCTCTATAATCGGAACACTCAGTTTAAATCTGGCTACATCATGTAAATTATGTGATGTTTAGCAAATGATTTAATCTCTCTGGGCCTCAGTTTTCATCTGTAAAGGAGACAATAACATCCACCTCATAGGGCTGTTATAGGATTAAATGTAATTATCCTTATAGAGCACACAACCCAGTGCCTGGCACAAAGTAAAAGCTCATTAATTTTACTTGTTAGGTCAGAGCAGCAGAAGATTCACTCATTTGTTTAAGGAACATTGATCAATTGTTTATTACAGGTCAGGCAATTTATTAAGCATTTTGCCTATATGTATTTATATATAAATATACAATATATTTATATATATATTATATGCATGCATATATTTTTTAAAGATTTCCACTTTATAGATAAGGAAACTGAAGGCTTAAATTACAGAAAGATGATTTGCCCTGAATCACACAGGGATTTGGTAATAAAGCTGAAAACTTATTCTCGCACTGACTCTCTGGCTCAATAAGACAATTTTTTTTTTTTTTTTACTTCTTGCGAAGACTTGGGGATCAGGGAGGAGAGAGGGTTGAGCTCAGTTCCCAGGCCTAGCATTCTGATCCCTAGAGCAGCTGGGAAAGGATGGTGTGTATCCGATCAGAAGGTAGGCTTGGTGATAGGGAAGCTGATCTGACACCACTCCCCAGAGGCTGCCCCTCCTGGGTGTTTCACCCACTTTGGGTGGGTTGAGTGATCTGGAAGATTTTGTGGCTATTTGGTGCCTCAGGCCACAGCTGGGCTAATTTTCAGTAATCTTGGAGCGGAAGAGATAAATACAGTGGCATATTTTTAAAGCCACAGCTCTTGCTTTGTGCCCAAAATAACTCTGCCATTTCTAGGTTAAGAGTATAAAGACATCACGTGCTGTAAACCCAGATTCAAAAATTGGAATGGCTAGTCTCAAATCTTCCTAGCTTTCCATAGTCAGCCAAAAAAAAAAAAGAATCACATTTCTTCCTTCCGTGACCCCCTAACCTAGCAGGGCTCAGGCTGCATGGTTTTCTCCATCTTATTTCCTGGTTGGTGAAGTCCCTCTGGGTCTAGGGAGAGCAATTTCCCCTTACAGTCTTCTTACAATGCCCCCTGCCTCGGCCTGCTGTTACAGCCTGAGGTTAGCAGAATGCTTAAAATCGAGGTTTGGGAGTCACGCAGATTTGAGCCGGAATCTCAGATTTACCACTTACTTGTTGTGTAACCTTGAGCAAGTCACTTGGCCTCTTAGCCCCATTCTTTCATAAGTGAAACAAAGATAACGATATCCATCTAATGGGATTGTGAGCATTAAAAAGAGACAATGCTCATAAATCACATAAAACGATGTCTGACGTGCAGAAACTGAAATAAAGGACAGGTATTATTACTCTGTACTAGTCTGCTGAAGAACCTGTCTCTCCTCTAACAGCCTATTCCTGGATGCAATCCTTCCAGGAACTCTGTTTTCCAGGGACCTCCTCCCATGGGGCTCCGCCCCTCCCAGGGATCATTAAAGACATCTAGCTGTGAAGTTTTCCAGCTTAGAAATGGTTGCTAAGTAGGGAGCCATCCTCCAGAGCCCTCCGGAGCAGGCAGGAAGGAGGCAGCTTAGACATGGCGGACAGCACGCTGGACTAGGTATCAAAAGGACTGGGTTCAAATCGCAGCTCCACCATTCTGCTTTCTACTATTTTATTCTACACAATTTGGGTGACACTGATTTGTAGTTTCTTCATTTCTAACATGCATATAGTAGCTTCCTCCCAGAGGCACTGTTACTCATTCAACTAAATTTATTTATTTTGTACAATAAATTAGACATTGTGCTAGGAATTAGGGATACGGATATAAATAAAATTAGAACAGGTACCCTGCCCTCAAAGAGTTATAGCGTAGAAAAAGACAAGTAAATGAATGAATATAATACTGTTTTAAGGAATAAACAAAGTAGAGAAACTCTGACACAAAAATGGCATTAAACTTTCTAGAGATGGTGTTTGCAGAGGTTACGAGCACAGGCTCAGAAGTCAAAGAGCCCTGCTTCAGATCCCGGTCCCACCACTTACTAGACAGATGTGTGACCTTACTTAACCCTAGGTGTCTCAGTTTCCTAAGCATTAAAATGGGTATAATAATAGACTTATCTCTGGGGGCAGTTATACCTATTAAAGGAGTTAATACATGTACACTGCTTAGAACAATATCCGGCGTCAGTGCATAAAACACAGTTAAAGCGCTTAATACAGGTTAGCCATTACTGTTGCTATTCACAAGTAAATGCTCTCATCTCTCTGCTCCAGTGCTTTCAACTTTCCAGGCTAAGTCTCTTGACAACGATGTCACTGAGTTAAGTGACACATAGTCCTAGCTAGAGCTGGTGGTCAGAGGGACGTGCACAATAAATGCTGTCCAACTCCAGATGAGAGAGTGACAATTTGATATGTTCATTCCCTGTAACCCAGTAATTCCACTTCCAGAAATCTATCCTCTACAAAGTGCATAAAATATTTGCATAAGAATGTGCATTGCATTATTTAAAAAAACATAGATACCAATAGGAAACTGGATAAACAAGTTATATTATAGACATACCACATAGTATGCTCTTATTAAAAAAGAATGAGGCAGCTCTATATGTAATGACTTGGAAAGGGGTTTGTCAAAAAAAAAAAGCTGTTTTTAATATGCATAATATTATTTCATTTTGCTTTTTGAAAGCCTACATATTTAAAAAAATTCATACACCAATTATGTGATTAAAAATTAACTTCAAAAACATTTGGAAGAGTGAACCCTAGTGTAAACCATGGACTTCGGGTGATAATGATGTGTCATGTAGGTTCATCGATTGTAATGAATGTACCACTCTGGGGCTGGGTATCAATAGTGGGGCAGGCAGTGTGGGTGTGGGGACAGGGGAACTCTCTCTACTTTCCACTCAATTTTGCTGTGAAGCTAAAAGTGCTCTAAAAAAATTAAGTTTATTATTAATTAAAAAAATATTTGGAGGATACACACCAAACTGTTAACAGGGGTTGCTTCAGTAAAAGGGAGTAAGGCTGAGGAAAACTTGAAAATTTTCATGCAAATGATGCTATATTGTTTAATATTTACAACAACAATGTAGTTGCATATTATTTTATAATACAGTACTTTAAACTTTATACTCATAAAAATCTGGAGGATATACCCTAAACTATTGGCAGTGGTTACTTCTGGAGAGTGTGACTACAGGTAGGGGTACTATTGATTCTATTTCAGTTCTGTACAGATTTAGTTTGCTATGATTTTCGTCGTTGCATAATTAAATCAGAGAGAGAGACTAAAAAGAATATTAGCCCAGCCTCTACTTGCTTAACCAGCTGCAAATTCAAAAACCAGCTCAAAAACCAGCTGAGACAAAATGTCACTGTCCCAGGTAGGCTGGACCCAAGACCAGCTCCGTAATTTGCAGGGCCCAGTGCAAAATTAAAATGGGGGTCCCTTGTTAAAACATTATTAAGAACTTCAAGATGGCGTCAGCATGATATTAAACTAAACAGCGCCCTTCTAAGAGCTTGAAGCAGCCTTGCCTGGACCCCAGAACCCGCCACACCACAGCCTGACAGTCAGTCTTCCCAGTGCTGTCACACTGCCTGTCCCACCTGAAACTGCGAGAAGCATAATCTCTCCCTTAACAAGAAAACTGCTTCTGGCTTTGGTTGGGTTTTCAAACTTTTCTCCTCTACCCTCCCCCCTTACTTTGTTACAATCTGCGCTTCTTAAAATTTGGCAGGAATCCCAGACTCTGCGTTGCTGTGTCACTTCTCAGCCTTGAGCAACCATTTCTAGACCAGCAGTGATGTCCCTGCACGGAGGGTATAAAATGGAGGTGCCGTCAGAACACTGTAGCAGCAGGAGGGCAAGAGAATGAGTGTCATCCGAGACAACCTCTCCACCACCACGAACCTCCCGCTCTGCACTTCAGTACATTCCATCTAATCCAGCAAAAACATTTTGAATCCTATTTACTGTGTGCCAGGTGCTGTGCTAAGTGCCAGGAGTATTAAATTGAGTCAACGATAACATTTTTGAGCGCTGACCATGAGCTAAGCACTGTTCTAAGTATTTTGCATGCCCTGTCTCTTTTAATCCTTACGGCAGCCCACAGTCTTTCCTCTTTTACACATTAACAAATCGGAGGTGTATGATTAAGTGGGACAACAGAGATCTGAGTGTGCAATGCCATGCTGCCTCCCTTAAGAAGCTAATGCAAGGCTGGGGCCCGCCCCGTGGCGGAGGGGTTGAGTTTGTGCACTCCGCTTTGGCGGCCCAGGGTTTCGCTTGTTTGGTTCCTGGGTGCGGATGTGGTGCCACTTATCAGGCCATGCTGAGGCGGTGTCCCACATGCCACAACTAGAAGGACCCACAACTAAAAATATACAACCATGTACTGGGAGGCTTTGGGGAGAAAAAGGAAAACCAAAATCTTTAAAAAAAAAAAAGAAGAAGAAGCTAACACAAGGCAAAATTTAAACAAACCTGCCTTTCACTCTGCACATTTTCTCAGACATGATCAGACCAAGCCACCAGAATCCCCTAACATTTCCAAGGCCTCTCCTTTTCACAAAAGTGCTGCCTTCACCTCCCTTTTGGTCCCACATTTCTAGACACTCAAAGTTTCCACTCCGTAGTTTAGGTAGAGAAAAACACTAAGTTGATTGCTCACGAACTTGTCTCCTCATAGTGCAGGTTGATTTTTGAAGATTCAGTAGAGCAAAGGCGGCTCCTTTCTTAAAAACCAACCAACCAACCAACCTTCTGGCGGCCCTCCACTGCCAACAAACAAAACTGTAAGTTCTCCTGCAGGATTTTTTAAGGCCCCACAAAATCTGACTCCAGTCTATCTTTCTGATCTCATTTCCCAACAGCCTTCCATCCTTCCTCACCCATCAAATGTACTCATTCTATTCACCAACATTGTGCACTTATGATTTGGGGGTGGGGGGCCCTGAATTGTTCCTTTTGCCTGTAACACTTCTTTCCTACATCCTACTTACCATCCCTCAATACCCAGTATTAAGTATCACATAATCTCTGACCTGGTCCCCTAAATTCCCAATTCCATCTTCTGGATTCCTATAACATCCAGTATTCATGGTTGCTAAGGGAGGCTTTGGGCCCTATAAACACAATTTGGGGGGCCTCTCAGGAAAGGTGAACCAGCTTACCATACATACATGGGGTTTGTATTGAATACAACATAGATAGACTCTGGATCCCATTCTGTACTGACATGCCCTGGTAGTTTGTCCCAGTTTCCTTCCCTTTCATTGGCCCTGCCTATGCCTGGCACAATTATGGTCCTTATCACATGACATTGCAATATTTCCACCTCATTTCTCCACATTTCTGTCTTCCCCCACTAGATTATGAAGACAAGTCTGTGTTAGTGTTATATATGCATCACCTAGAACAGAGACTGGCCTTAAGCAGGTCTTCAATAAATGTTTGTTTAATGATCATATAGAAGGTTCCAATCAAATTCTATATTGAAGCCAAGCCCAGGAAAGCAGTCTTGGATAGGATACTCTAAAACTTCCTTTCTTTATATGTGTGTGTGTGAGAGAGAGAGAGACAGAGAGAATATGAATGAATGAGGATTTCAAAAGAGAACGCTGGTGGTAGTGATTAATGGTGGAGTTCTAGGGACCTGCCTGTGAGGTGGGTTTTGTGAGGATCTTCCCAGCGCCCTTCAAATCACAGCCATTTAGAAGGCTAGTATCCTGAAGGCAAGGTTGTGACCCTGAGTGAGAAAAGACCAACGAAGCTAATTTATATCTCTAAATCCTGAGATTTAGAGACAGGATGCTGAAGAGCTCATTATCCCTAAAGAAATTTCCTCAAGATAGATATTCAGAATCACTTGGTACTTGGGCCAACACAGGGAAGCTGACAGGACACTGATCATTGATTAAACACAACCCCACTTCCTGCAGACCACAGGGACAGCAGCTGGATCGCATCTCAATGACGCCAGAGCCTACAAGGATGCTGGCCTCTGAGGAGGCTCTTTCCTGGGTCTCATGCCTCACCACTGTCAGATGCATGAGGGGTGATTGAATCTCCACTCAGAGCTACTGAGGGGGCTGAGACGCTCTAGGCTTTGGAGGTGCCTAGCCTGTTAGGACCTCAAGGAGATAACTAGTGTGAGGATAGGTTTGTTATACAAAATGCTCCTAAAAAACAAACAAACAAATCCTGAGTCCATCTGTATCCATAACCACCCTGGCCCCTGAACCTGACACAGGATGCATCATTGAAGAAAAGCAAGTGAGATTTAGAAATACTGATTGAAGTACCCCCTTGCCCCCGCTGCCCACAACCCCCAACACACACACACACACCCTGATCAGGCTCTGTACTTTCTTCTTCATGGAAGTCCCAAATATACACTTTAATCTGCTTTCACCTGGACACAGATGGTGGATGCATACAGGACAGGTAATAGCCGTTGCCCCTGTCTCCTGGCATCACCTTGGGGACAGTGAATTTCTGCTAGCCACCATGCCCTTTAATTGACTCCTTCCAGATTAGCCTGTGGATGAGCCAAAGAGTACTGTCCTCCCCTGCCTGCTCCCCAAATCTTGGAAAAATACTCCTAAGCTTGGGACAGAAGAGTATCTGTTAGCCCTTAACATAATAATGTAGTGGGAACCATTTCCCTCCACTCTCCACATTTCTGCCTCTGCCCATAAAGAAGGTTACACCCACAACCAATACTTCCATCCTTGTGGGATGTGCTAGGAAGGGGGCTCTCACCTTGAGCTCCACTTCCTTACTTACTCTTCTCAGGAAGGAAAAGTCGTTTGTCTGATTGGGGAGATTATCGTAAGCCAGACTTTAAATGGAACCTGCTTCTTGACTGGGCAAAGTTAGCATCAACAGTCGCTGTACTTTCTTAATACACCTCTCCTCTAATTCTCTCTCGTTGCTCTAGCTCCGCCTCTGTTTGGTAATCAAACCAGGACAGCTCCCCCTCGTCACCAAGGGAGAGGTCTCCCATTCTTGATTTTCTTCCCTTACATTTGGGAGGTTGGAGGGCCTGGCGTATTCTCCAGACCATCTTTACCAATAATAAACCTTATTCTGATCTTTGATCCCTCAGTTGTCTCCTTGCATCTCTTCTTAATTAGTTAAGATTTAGAGGGAAAGAAGGTGATTAATTAGTCTCCAGCAAACTTCCGGCAATTAATAGACTTCAAAAGGCTTTTAAAGTCTAGTTCACACTGACTTCATCCTCTTCGTGGTCCTAATATGCACCTTATTTTACCTTCCTCTCTACGAAAATTTACACACACACAGCCACCACTGCCTAAACATGAAAGACCCTGTGGTAGGCAGAATAATGGTCCCTCAAAGATGCCTACATCCTAATTCCTGGAACTTGTGAATATGTTAGGTTACATGTAAAAAGGATTTTGCAGATGTGATTAAATTAAGGATCTTGAGATAGAGAAATTATCCTAGATTATCCAGGTGGGGCCAATGTAATCACAAGGGTCCTCAAAAGGGAAAGAGGGAGGCATGAGAGTCAGAGTTAGAGAGAGATTTGCACGTGCATGCTATACTGCTGGCTTTGAAGATGGAGGAAGGAGCCACTGAGCCCAGAAACACAGGCAGTCTCTGAAAGCTGGAAAAGATAAGGAAACACATCTTCTCCTAGAGCCTCCAGAAGGAATGCTGCCCTGCCAACACCTTGATTTTAGCTCAGTGAAACCCATTTTGGACTTCTGATTTCCAGAACTGTAAGATCATAAATTTGTATTGTTTTACATCACCTCGTTTGCGGTCATTTGTTAACAGCAGCTCTAGGAAACTAATACAGATTTTGGTGCCTGGAAGTAGGGTGCTGCTGTTACAGATAACTAAAAATGTAGAAGCGGCTTTGGAATTGGGCAGTGGGCACATCCACAGGGAAGAATTTTGAGGAGCATGGGAGAAAGTGCCTAGATTACCTTGAACAAACTGTTAGTAGAAATATGGATATTAATGACTCTGCTAGAGAGGACTCAGATAGAAGTGAGGAGCACGACAGGGAAAACATATATCATCTCAGGGAATACCTAAATTGCCATGAACTGTTGGTAGAAATATGGACATTAAAGGTGCTGTCAGCGAGGGCTCAGATGGAAATGAGGAACACGTTATTGGAAACTGAAGCAAAGTGGATCCTTGTTATATAGAGGCAGGAACCCATCTTGATCTTAGCCCAGAAAAATCCATTATAGACTTCTGACCTCTAGAACTGTAAGACAACAAATTTGTGGTATTTTAAGCCATGAAGTTTGTGCTAACTTATTACAGCAGTAAAGGGAAAGTAATATAGACCCTATGGTCAGCCCGGAACTCAGACAGTGAACAGTCCTCTCCAAGTCACCTAACTGTTCCCTTCACCTGGCACGTGGGACAAAGAAAGAGCAGTGTGTTAGTTAAGTCATTAATTGCCATTGTATTCATTAATGAATTCAACAAATATTTGTTAAGCACCATGTGTACTAGACAGACACCTGGCTCAACGCTGGGAATATAATGGTGAGCAACAAAATACTAGACGTGTGAATGTAAGGAAGTTACTCAATTCCTATGAGCTTCAATTTCCTTATCTAAATCTTGAGAAAAATAATGTATTTCTTGGGGGAAGGGCAAAAGGGGTGATGAGGCTCACATGTGAGGGGATGGACTAAAATTAGTTTTTGGGTGGTGAACATGATGTAATCTACACAGAATTCGAAATATATTACGATGTACATCTGAAAGCTATATAACATTATAATCCAATGTTACTGCAATTAAAAAAATAAGAAATTTTAGAAAAACAAGAATAAAGCACAAAACGATAAAAAAATAACGTATTTCTCTCTCATCTAAGTAGGCAATGCATGTAAAGTGGGTATCACAGTTCTCAATAAATAGTAGCTACTATTAAGTTTTCTTTTCATTGTTCTAAAAGACTATTTGTACAACCCAGGGGGGCAAGAGCACAGGATTTAAAGACTTTGAAATTTCAGCAACAAAGACCTCCCACTGACACACACAATTCCTTGCTAACAGGCCTTAGCTGAGAGAAGGGAGCTTATGTATTCCATGGCTCATCATCAAACACAGCCAAGCTCCCAGGCTCAAAGGTGTCCATCTCAGGGCTGTTTACATACCTGGTGCTCTTCTCCCCCCAGAGCTCCCTGACTTGTATCTTGGTGTGCGTCTAATGTAACTCATTCACACAGGTTCAGGCTTCTTGTCTTGCCACAGACTTTTAGGTGACCCCAGGTGATTATGGGAGCAGAGATATGACACGTGCATTCTTGGGTAAGACAGTATCTATGATGCAGAGTCAAAAAAGATAAGAGAGAAGACTTGGGGATGTCACCTCACTACTCAGCTTGGCCCATGATGCCGCCTAGAGCAACAGCTCTGGACACAGGATTGGTCCAGTGCTGGAAGTAAACTGAAGCTGGCAGACTTTCTTGGACTATTTACAACAAACTTGATTGTTCAGACTTTCTGTACAGGACAGGCTTTACTTTTTTTTTAAGGTTGCTTGGCTCTTTTTTACATTCAATGGCAGCTATAATTGGGAGGCCCAAGGTGCATATTTGGGATTCAGCAGTCAAGGGACATGACTCTAGTAACAATAAGCTTCTCATCATCCCTGTTCTCTTGTGGATCCAAATTTGGTTCCTAAAAGTTACCTTTTCATATCCTAACCCTCTAGAGCTACGCCTCTTGAGTCTGACTTCTACAAAGCTCTCAATTTCCTATCTTAATACTAGCACAAACATCCTTTTCCCCCTTATTTTCTTTGGTACTGCCATCCTCAGGACTGCCTTCTCCCACCCTCACCTAGCCCACTCTGTTGGAGACAGACCATTCCAGGCAGGGCTGCTGCTGAGGAAGCTCTTGGTCTCACTGAGACAAGAGTGGAACAGCATTGATCTCTGCTTGCCTGTGAGTAACAAGCTCCAAGTGCTAAGGCAGAGAGAGGCTCCTCTCCAATCCACATGCCCTTTGCCAGGCTTCCTGGCAATGAGCTCTCTTATGACCCTTCCGTAGAGGCCCCTAGTCTCTAGCCAGTGCTTGACCTGAATATGTTCCTCCAGATTAGGCAAGGACCTTCTCAACCGCAAAGTTAACTGCCTCTGTGAAAATTAACTTTTCAAGTTTTGGGGGGAATCTGTGCTGAGTTTCTCTGAAAATATTTGCCATTAAAGACCCTTACCATTCTTGGGGACAGGATTTCATTTCTAGTTTACTAGAATCAGTGAGACTGAGGGCAAAGCTTGCTGGAGCTGCAAAGCTTAAAGGAATTATAAGCTACCACTACTCCTCTGTCCTCAACCCAGGCCATAAGCAGGTCCTTCTTGTCCAAGCACCTCCCAGCGAGGAGCTCTAAGCCCACCAATTCCAAACAATCCAAGCAATCTTCCTTACCGAATGAAGTGTAGGCTCTCACTCCACTTCCTATTCCCCACAAAGCTCTCAGACACACAGGTGGCCTATGAGCCAAGTCAGATGGCAGAGTTGGTGACCCCCCCTTCCTTATTCCTTTGTGATCCCAGGATGTCCCCAATATAAACTTGAATTTCCCTTTTGATAAGGGGCTTAAAAAACTACAAAGGCTGGTGTGTAAACAAAATTAGAAGGGAGGGTAATTTGGAAACTCTCCTGTCCCACGAAACACTCTTAAATAAAAAGAGAATAAAGTGAATTATTTTTCTAAGATATATTCAAAAGTTGTTTCTCATGATGAAGTTTTCAGGGGCCAGACTGTATTGCTCCAGTAGCACATTAAAGGGATCAATGTTAACTGAAAGAACCATAATGAGTCTCCATTTCCCAACCGTGCATTAGCTGCTTCTCTGCACCTGTGGGCTTTGAAGGAAACCGCAGCCTGAGGGAACAGTTACTGCTGCTCTCCTCTCTTCACCACACCCTCTAAAATGTATGCCCAGGAGCAAAGGTTTGAGTGCTCATGGGATTGGATTTTCAGGAGTCACATGATCTGTTTTGGGCCACTGTTGGGGAAGAAATTCTTTTATTATGTATCATGGCCTCAACCCTGACTGTATTCTGCCCAGGGCTACCGATCCTGGAAAGCTGGTGTAGGAAAAATGAGAGAGGTGAAGGAAACACAAGAGGGAGGGCAAGAACCATCTCAGAATCCACTCATTAAAGAGAAATGTTAAACATCGGAAAAATCAGGACGTCATCATTCTAGTTTTTTTATTTACAGGATCATTAAAAATAGATGAGATGAAGAAAGTCATGGATGGACAGAGCCAGCAAAGACTTAAGCTTCATGGCTTCTCCTAGATAGAGGATTCTCATTTCCCTTCCCACACCATCTTGCTCCTTCCCTCCAAGCCAGTTCAGAACACACAACATAAGCTACATAGAGAATTCCAAGAGCCATGATGAGCTCCACACACCCAGCAAGTAAAAGAGCATCTTACAAGGACTCACTTTCCTCAGCTGGAGACCACTGAGCCAAGCTGGCGCACCTGGGCCGAGACCAAGGTGAGAGGGGAGGACACTGACAGGAGGGAGCTGCCCCACCCACACAGATCACGGATCTCATTTTTTTTCCTAGTAATGATATGCACAACCTCCCAGGACTATCATTGCCATGACAACGGCAGAAGTCGAGGGTGAGCAGGTTAGTGGAACAGCACGCTTTCTAAATTCTCGAACACGGCCTGAGGCTGCACTCACTCATGAAGTGGAAAAATTCATGTTGGCAGTACTCCAAAATAGACTGGAGAAAACTTAAGGATCGCGGCTCCTTTCTGGGGAAGGATCAGAGATGGAGTCTCCATGGAGCCCCTCTGTGGGGTGCAGAGAGGGAGGATTTTGTCAGAGAGGCAGGAATCTCTAAGACAAATAAGAGCATAAATCCGCCTGTGGAACAAGGGCACATAATGTGTCCATTTTCCACAGAGTAAAGAGATACGGCAAATCAGGGCAAAATAATCCCCCGAGGACACAAAAAGACAGGCATTTAAAAAAAATCTCTATAATAGAGCCTTCCCACAGAGACTACTCAGAACAACTAAGACCTAAATTCTAAAACTGAAGGATAGACTCAAACCTTGAAAAACCATAAAGATAGCTGCCATTTACTGAACATCGTTCTCCAGGCTCTGTAATACGTGCGTATTATCTCATTTAATTCTTGCAACAATCCTATAAGGTAGACACGACTATTATCTCCATTTTACAGAAAAGGAAACTGGGAATCAGAAAACTTAAGTAAAGCTCCCAGGGACATACAACTGCTGAGCAGCAAAGCTGGAACTCAAAGGAGGGTTATCCTGACCCGGAGCATGAGCTCTTAGTGATTATCCCTCCCATATGGGGAAAGGCTTCCTGCTTCATGCAAGAATCATAAGCAGATGCCTTCCTCCCGTGTTTCTGAGCCTCCAAAGATACCAGACAACTCAGGAATATTTACTCTCAACTCTAGACCAGTTCTTAAACTTTAGGGCATATCGGGATCACATGGAGGGCTTGTTAAAACACAGATTGCTGGGCTCCACCCTGAGAATTTCTGATTTGGTAGGTACTGTGAGTGCTGCTGCTCCAGGAACTACACTTGGAGAAACACTGTCTAGTCACTAAACCAAGGCTCTCTAACTAAGCTCATCCTCTTAGTTGCCTTACCTATCTAATTAATCTCACTGTTCAGTCCCAGGTTCCCTGGGGTGTTGCTTGACAAGCTATAATGCTATCTTTGGCAGTGCTGTGTGTTTTGGAATTCCCTGAGCCTTTTTGAAAACGGTGAATATCTCCCATTTCAAAAATAATTTACTGTTGCCTTAGGTAAGTCCTGAAATCCCATGAAATGTAGAAAGAGGAAGACCCCACAGAAGACAGCCAAGCAGCCTGGTGCCCTCGAGCAGGACCAGATCTTTAGAAGGCAGGGGCAGTCTTTTTATAACCTCTCGGGATTTCCTCTAGGAACTGGTCACAAGAGGGCACTCATTAAAATCTCTTCAGAGCATCCACACTGAGAAAGTTAGAGTTGTAAATGTGAAAGACTGGCCCTTTAACGCCCCTCCCAACAAACACCTTCCTCCATCTGAAGAAGCAGCTGTAACCGTCGGTTGGGCACTTCCTATTTCGCTCATTTTCTTTCTCTGCTCAGTCTCACGAGAAGCTGCTAAGGAATTACGAAGCGCGTGGCCCAGATCTGCTAAGACAGAGGCAAGGCTGGAAAAAGGGGCCAGAAATCAGGATTAACTGATTTAATGCCTGACTTGTTTATCCTGCATCATCTGGTGATGTCCCCACTGATCCCTTCAGAGCGTGCCGTCTTATTCTAGGCTTTTGCACACAGTGAAAGTAAATGAACAGTTTAGTGACAAAGCAAAAGAATTCATCAATGGAGGAAAAACAACTGCAAGCACACACGTGCATGAGGATCAGTGCACAGCCAGCCTCTCTCCCTTTGTGCCCACGGCTGCAGCCGTCGTGGGTGCTGGTGTGGGAAGGTGCTAGTTCACAAGAGGGTCTCAGACACAAGTGTAAGAGACTCAAGCACCAGGAGGAAGCCTTTTGGAAGCAACTGTGCCTTTGTCATGATGCACTAAGGGCATGAGAATCAGTGAAAGCCAGGCTCCACTTGCAACTGGAAACAACCAACTTTTTTGAAGCATTTTCTTTTTCTTTGGACGGAACTAATAAATCTTCCTCATTCCATCTTCAGGAGGGCAGCTGAGGGTTACTGGACCGTATAGATGTCAGGATGATCCAGACAACCTTAGAGGGTCTGTATCTCGGTCTAGAAATGAGAACCACTGACTTCTGGTCAGCAGGTTATCAGCCAAATCAATCATAGACTGCACAAAAGTATCCCAGAAAAAAAAGAAGAAGATTAGACATTTATTAGCATTATATGTCAAGCACTATATTCAGCTCTTTCTTTCTTCTTTAGTTATTATGGCGACTCGGTAAGATAGGTGTTATTATTATACTCAGTTTATAGATGGGGCAATTAAGAAAACATGAATATAAGCAATTTGCTTCTGCTCACCCAGCAAAAAAGTTTGGAATTGGAATTCAAGTCAGATCTGACTCCAAATTATAATCTTAATCTTTATGCCATATTCCCTCCAAATAGTATATAACATATTTTGAGTCATAATACCTTAAAAGTATCAAAAGGACAGAGCAGAAGGCAGAGGAGCATCTCATGGTGCAGAGGTATGTTGAAAAGTATGCTTAGGTCACCCATGGAGTAAACGGAAGATGTAACCTCTGTCCAGCTCAGTCCATGAGGACTCTGATGCATGAGTCAGCAGCCAGGCGTGGTCCTGGATAGAAGGGCTTAGACAAGAGATGCTGGGGTGGTAGGGAAGGGGAGAAATGGGGACTCCTTCCTAACATTCTTTTGAATCTGAAGGAGAGAGCTTCAGAGGCCCAGAGGCAGATGAAATAATCAGTAGACAGTTCCTATTTTGTCTTTGCCTAGAAATAAACACCAATCAGCATCATCAGTGAAAAGGGAGAATATATTCAAAGTTAGTTCTTGGCTCACTACACTGACTCACAGAGCTTCTATGAGAACAAGAAAAACCCTGAAATGAGGGCAGGATAGCGGGGCATGATTTCATGTGGCTGCTTTGATTGAGTAGTTCTCACCTTTCCAGATGCCTCCTCATTCTGCACTATTTGGTAGTCTAAAACCACTTCCTCCTCCATCACTTCTTCACTCCATCACTGCTGATTTGTCAATGAATTATTTTATGTTCTTCCCCTTACCATCTGGTAATATTAGCTCTTTAGTGAATTACTTTAACTTGTGCATTTGCTTTTTTGAAAAATGTGACTTTTAGTTGAATTATGCAATATTCATAAATAGCAAATGCTGGTTGATTAGAATCAAAGAAAACCCCTAGAGTTGCCAGCAAAAATGGGCCCTTATCTGCACATGTTACTTAGATAGCTTAATCATTTGAAAGCTACCTGATTATTTTTGGAAAGAACTTTTTACATACACACCTATGTCATCTGTTATGTATGTATGTACATATTTGAATTTGGATGGCTTCTTGCAACCAGCCATGCTATGAATATAAAGCAATGGGTACACTTGGATTTGGAGCTAGACACACTTGTGTTTGAACTCTACCTCTGCCACTTACATCCTATGTGAACTTGGGTATGTTTCTTATCCTCTCTGTGTCTCCAGTTTCTCATATGTAAAGTGGATATAATAAATTCCTTGCAAGATTGTCATGAGGGATAAGTGAGATCATGCATGTAATGTGCTTGGCACAGTGTCTGGATATATTATGGCTCAATAATTAGTAACTATTATCATCATCATGATGTTCTATTAATAGAGGATTATGGTAGACACTATTTGTAGTCTCCATAATCCCTCCTTTCTGAAAACTGCCACAGGGATGGGCCTCCAAAGCCATATTTTTATTATACAACACTGCTTTAGTGACTGGTCAAGAATAAAGAAACTGAAAAAACTATGAGTTTTAGCAATTTTTCTTTGCTCACCAAGCCAATGGGTTCTCAATCTAACCTGGCGGATTCTCTTTCCTGAAAGTTTAAATTAGGAATTGGTCTCCATTTATCATCTGAACTAAGAAACTGGGAGGTGGTCATGTTTGGCAATGTGCATATCAAGGCAGTAAAAGTCAGTCTGCAGAATGATGTAGACGTGCAGAAAGAAGCAGATCTGACTTTAACTTGAAGTCAAAGAGAGTGGTACCTTGGTTCTGATAACTTTCCACCACCATGAGAAGCTCCATTCCATCCATCCATCCATCTACCTACCTACCTACCTACCTACTTATCTAGCTCCCTTTTGCTTACAACTTTGAGCGGGTTTTCATTGTCTTCAACCAAAAGATCTTTGCTAACAGTGTCATCTCTCTGCATGAGGCCACCAGACCTTCTCTGTGTAGCTTGGTTGGCTTAAGCATTTGAAAGGTATCTGGTTATTTTATAAAAGAATGTTACACACACACATACACACCCCCTTATGTTATCTGTTTTCAACTCCTGAAGGACATTAAGTAGAAAATCAAAATAATCATGTATGTAAGGAAGGTATGCATGTAAGGAAAAGAAGAAAGCCATTGAAATGAAAAGAGAGCCATTAACATTTCTGCTTTTACAAAAACAGGTCATCTGATGGCTTTCCAGAACACAAGCAAGAAAGGAGAGACCCTGGGTCTTTACCTGGTGTTGCACTGGATACTGTTGGCCACTGCTGATCAGGCCCTCCCGGACCAGCCCGTAGAATGCCAGCCTCCTCCAGGTGCACAGAGCTGAGTAAACACATAGACCCAAATAATGGTTAGATCACAAATGCCTTTCCAGATCTCCTTCCACCCTCAGAAAGTGCTTATATCTCTGGAGGCTGGGCTGCAGCTAACACAATCTACTCACGCTTGAACTGAAGCAATTACTGCTGAGTAGTCACCTTGCATAAACTGCAAAAGCATTGCTGACTTACTGCCTGCTATACCATTCAGACAATAAACATGTTTTATCTTTATGGCAACTTTGGTTTTCATTAATGCCACGTGATGTTCACTAAATCTAACAGGAATCCCATCAAGGGGCTAATGCCATTTTAACATCTTAATGCTGAAGCAGATTAGAAGAGTCTGTTCTGAAAAGCCCCAATCCCCTCTTGCTGGTTCTCCTGTTTCTAGGTTTTTTAGAGCAAAGAGGAAAACACACGAAAATTATTTGCTGATAACTGCAGCATTATTCCAGTTTGGCTACCCAATTAATTCTTAACCTTATTTTCTGTTTTACTCTTTCTGTACCTTTTACTCATAGATGACCCGCCCTACATTTCCTGGGACTAGAGGAAGCCTATTACACTACTCACGGATCCCAGTTCAGAAGAGATTAACTCAGCATGAAATATTGCAGGGAGGGAGACAGGGACTGGGAGACCCTTAGAGGAAGCAGAGATAGAACATAAACCGTTCAAGGGTGGGGAGAACATCATATTCATTTATGCATTTCTAATGCCGGCACATATTAGACCCTCAGATATTTGTTGGATGAGTTGATAAAGGAAGAAACAAATGGGACCCCAAGAGTAAATATCATCCAAGAAAACCCTCATCAAAATTAGAAGGCACTTTTAAACTGGTTTATCTTGCAAATTAAGTTACTAAAAATATCTTATACCATCTGAAGTGGTTACGTGAGGCAAGAGAACAGGAAAACACGAACTATTGTCGGGGGAGGCCATCTATGAGTTCAATATTCTCTTACTTTTTTACTTCAAATGACATGTCTAGAGGAAATCCACTCATTAAGCTGCACCCTATTGCTTACCTTCCCTTCATTTATCTACACCCTAGAATTTTCTCTTTTTTCCAAATATTGATATCCTTCAGGTGTTCCTGGATCCTGCCAGCAAATTATACAGGTTCAATCAGATTCATTCTGAAGACAGTACTACCCTGCAACCAGCTCAGCTCAAAGCAGAATTTTAAAGGAACAGTTACATGGTGTCTGAGACTGGAAAGGCCAAGAAGCCAAGCACGTGTGTGAAAAAAATGAGGATTATTTAAGTTCACAACTCTAATATATGTTCAGTGAACTACATTGTGAAGAATAAATTAGATTTAGCTTCAATTTTTATTTCACTTCTTATCCTACTTAAATCTTATAATATCTTAACTGAAACCTGAATAGGAGCACATTTGGCTTTTTTTTTCCCATTTGAAAATGAGATAAGGAAGTGATATGTTTTAGTACTTTATTTTAAATGTAGTTTTTAAGGTGCACCTCATAGCTTTGGTACTTTTCAGTAGAGCACCAATTCAATCGGGAGAGAAGGAGCTGGTATTGTACACCATGCTTTTTCCCATTGTGTGGCTCCACCATAATAGCTCAGATGCAGGCAAAAGCACAAGCTGGTCTCTAAGAAATATGAAGAATCCTTCTGAAACCTAGTATTCTCGCAGCTGCGTGAGTGTTTCTGGCCAGGTTCTAAAGTGACATCTCACCAAGCCAACGACCAATCTTCAGCCCTTCACTGACTGCTTCTCATTCCGAAATAGCACCCATTATAATGATGTCTGCTCAATTTGTAATGCAGTGCTTGAGAATATTAACTTATTTTAATTTAATGCATTTTTCATGGGCTAGAGCTAATTTTTCATTAACTCAACACATATTTTGTAAGCCGTCTCCTGAGAAATTGCTCTAGGTTTGGTGAAGATCTGCTTAAGAGTCGCCCAGATGTTCTGACGGGCTTTGGTTTGGAGTTTATTTCTTCTTTAAAACCAAACCCTTTTGGTAGTAGTGATCGTTAGTTTTTTGGCCCCCTCATTTGGTTTCCAAAGACACTCACAAATCACGAATCTTTTATTTGGCCCCATGGCAGGGATACTAGATCAGCTCTGGGAATCATGGTAGTTCATCAATTACTGTCAAAGAGACAAAGTGGAGAAAGGAAAAATATATTTAATCTGAGTCTTAGATTAATGCTATTACTCTAGGCGAATCTACAGTAAGCTAGATTTGGTCTCCAGATATTTAATAAAGGCCCTACATATGGCTCAACCTCTGAGGAGCCCATGCCATTGATGGCAATACGAGAGCTGCGAGATGGAGAAGATAAGAAGACTCTAACTCAACAGGGATGAACACCAACAAGAATCACAACCAATTATAGTGGTTGATAGGATATAACAGTTAACGTGTGATAAAAAACCAAGGTAGACAACATGTACATATACATTACACAATGTACTCAAGTTCAAAAGCATCAGTATTAATTACAATTTTTAAGGGAGTGACAGAAAGTTTAGGTGGAGAAGGGATAAAGGAAGTTGGAATTGCTTCCTTATAGAAATTTTGATGAAAGTACATGGTAGCCTGTCTCTGTGATCTTATGCGAGATTCTTATTTGCTAGCACTTGATAAGATTTGGCACTGAGCACTTCCAATGTTTCAAGGAACAGACACAGAGAAAAAAAATAATGGCATTCCCCTGGCAAAGCAACTAAAGCTTCTTAGTCTTGACAGCTGCTTCCTGCCTGTGGAGACATAGTTCATCTGAGCCACACAAAGCTAAAGGTACTTCTGAGTGAAAGAAGGAGGGAAATACGTACCTGTGCATTCCTGCTCTCAGGGAGGCAGAGTAACGCCAGTCAGGATTGGGCTGTCGTGGCTGCAAAATCACAAAGAGAGTTTTTGTTAATATGGCAAAACAATGATCTCCCAGTGCTGATGTTAACTGATTAGTCGTTTCTTAAATATTCCATGCATCTAAAAAGGGTTTGAAGAATCCATTTCATGTGCAACTCTAAGATGATAGCCATCTATACAGCACTTCAGGAGAAAATGAAATTATCTTATCAGGGTCCTCGCGCAGACTGAATATCATGGAAAACCAGATTTAATGATGCAGTGAGGACCGGTTTTGGATTAGCCTTGCCCCACACAGGTCTGCGTTCTTAAAGCAGCACTAGGGGATGGGCAGTCTGTTTTGAAACAGCAAAAGCTTTCATTATTTCTGCCCTCAAATGCCCCATTAAGGGAACATCCCCAATTTGGTGTTCTAGCTATAACAGGGCACACAACTACACACGTTCTGCTGGTCTGGCTGGACTGCAGAGGACTGCAATCTGCTGCTGGCTCTGCAGACTGCAGCATGTTTGACCAAGGATGGATGTGCCTAGTCTTAACGCCAGCAACTGATAACTGCCTCTTCTGCTGATTGAAGAGGAATACTAGAGAGAGGAAAACAAACCACTGCAGGGTTTGACCTTGTTTTGCTACATAATCCTTTTCAGAGAAGTATGCTTGTTCCCTGCTCCTCTGAGTGCTCTGCCTCCTCACTCAATTGCCGTTCACTAAGCTCTGATTGTTGAACAGGGAGTAGCTGAAACCCAAGAAGAACCTGATTCACTTGGCACCGCCTGTGGATTGGGAAGATCTGTTGCCCTCTGTCTACAAACTGTCAGTTCAAAGCGGAGGGGACAAAGAGGAAAGTACAGTCAGCTAAAGACGGTCTGGGAATTATGTGCTGACTGGAAGCTCCTCAGGAATCACTGGGGACAAAATCAATCACCATCACTATCTTGTATCTATTAGCAAAAAATTTTTTATTAAAAACCTGGGATAGACGTTCCTCTTGATGTGTTTTCATGGGCAGAGATTAAAGTGGCCCTGGGACTGAATACTGAGGTCTATTTGAGTGGAAAGATGAGGAGATGGAGGTTATACTCTATATTTTTCCCTGGATTATAATTATCATATTTGGTATACACAAAGCAATAGTAATACCACTAAACTATTTCAAAATGTCAATAGTTCTTGTTCCTGTCATTCTTACAGTGTATTCAATGGATGCACAGTATTTCATAAACACACTTCTTCACAACACCTAGGGAAGTAGTGATCAGCATCTCAACTTCCAGACAGACTTTGGGATGGCTAGATAGTATGCAGAGAGTCAGCCAAAGTCAAGGCCCAGAAATAGCTACATCTCTGGGATACTATACCTCAAATGTCCCCATACACTAACTGCCCTCTTTAGTCCCTTCCACTCTGCTGGCAAGATATGAACATGCAAGCTGCTTCATTCTTGGTTTTCAATCTCACAAAATGCTATGGATGTTCCATATAAAGTAGCATAAAACTATCTACAGATGAAATAAAGGGATTCCCATTTTCTACCATGGCTGTTAGAAGGAACAAAAGAGAAAATATTTGCAAATCACTTTGTAAATCTGAAAATATGACTGAAATACTTTTTATTAATCATATCATCACCATCTCTCCCCTTTACCATCAGCAGCACTAGCATCAGCTTGTCAGCTGTGAGAACCTTCCCTCAAGAAAGACTTTGACATCTGTTGAGTAAATGTTGCCAATTTTTCTATGATTGGGTAACATTCATGATGAAAATTGCTGCAACTTCATCTTTGGAATGAAATCACCAACCTAATTTTGCTGAAAGGCACAGTTCTAGCAGGAATGACCAGGAAACTCAGTTTGTTATACAATCTCACTTCCTCAATGACATTTAATTTGTCAAGCTGCTATTTTCTATAACAGCCCGTCAGCAACAAGATCCTTCTCAGATTCATTTGCCAGAATCATGGTCATGAGATGTCTTATGGCAGCAAGATCAGGTAGGGAAAAGGTAAGGAAGAAAGTAATTAATGTTTTAAGTATTCCCACAATACTAGGCAATGAGATGAGCACTTTATATATATTATTGCATTTACTTTAACACTTCTTTTTCAGATTGTAAATTCTATAAAAGGGATTATACCTGTGTTGTTCATAAAACATATAAACATCCTCAGATATTCATAATACATAGCTATGTCTTCAGAGCCTAGCAGGGTTCAGGTTCTTAAACTTTTAAAATGTTTTTGAATAAATACACTATCTGGGGCCAGCCCTGTGGCCGAGTGGTTAGGTTTGTGCGCTCCACTTTGGCGGCCTAGGGTTTTGCCAATTCGATTCCTGGGCGTGGACGTGGCACTGCTCATCAGGCCATGCTGAGGTGGCATCCCACATGCCACAACTAGAAGGACCCACAACTAAGAAAAATATACAACTATGTACCAGCGGGCTTTGGGGAGAAAAAGGAAAAATAAAATCTTTAAAAATAAATAAATACATTATCTTGCAAGGGCAACATTACTGCACGTAAATTTACAAAATGAGAAATCTGAGCTGTAGAGAGACTAAATCACTTACCTGATTGTTGGGTTTGGCTGATAGACATGTTTAGGTCTTCCTAGCGTGGAAATCTGTGTTTTAAATAAATTTACATGGAATGACATATATTTTTCTTTCTCTTTTTTAACTTTTGGGTTTCCAAGATATTGATTTATTTTAAAATGATACAAGGGGCCAGCCCCATGGCTGAGTGGTTAAGTTCACACGTTCCACTTAGGTGGCCCAAGGTTCAGATCTTGGGCGTGGCCCTACACATTGCTCATCAAGCCATGCTGTGGTGGCATCCTACATGGAAGAACCAGAATGACCTACAACTAGGATATACGACTGTGTACTGGGGCTTTGGGGAGAAAAAAAAAAAAGAGGAAGATTGGCAACAGATGTTAGCTCAGGGCCAATCTTCCTCACATACACACAAAAATTAATAAAAATAACATAATACAAAATTAAAAGTAATAAAATGTACATAGGTTTCATCCAAACTTGATTAAACTTGGAAAAATTCAAGTTGAAATGTTGACTACTGATATACCCCACACAGTGGAGATATATCAAGGCCTTGAACTAACTGTGATTGCTCAGTTCTCTAACACTTGGATGGTACATCCCAGGACCATGCTGAATTTCTTTGGTGAAAACCCCCAGTATGTTCATTGTTTTAAAGCTTAGTCCTTTAGTAAATTAATAGGCACAAAAACTCACGATGTGGAAAAACTGAATTAGGTAGTTCATATGGGCGATGTAGTATTATTGAAGAAGAAGAATATATTTAATTTTCTATCAAAATTATAACAAAGATTTAATTTACCCTGTAATGGTATTAATTATTTATACCATAGAATATTTGAGCCACAGAAGGGTGAATCACCTCTTCCAAAAAAAATTTAAAATAAAATAGGTTAAAAAATACACTATGTCATAACTTATAGGACTCCTCAGGAAATAATATGTTATCTTCTTATCATGGAAATCCATGTTGAAGCTAGCAATAAATGGCCTTCCAAGACATGAGACTACATGTGGCATCTCCTTTTCCTTCCTAATAGGACTCTATTAAGGACGTATACACTGCAGATTTCTCACAGTGATATTTTGTGATCATTGATATAAACTGTGATAGGCAGAATCCTAAGATGGCCCCTAAGACCTCCATACCCTGGTGTACATGTCCTGCATAATCTCCAAGATTGTGAATATGATGGATCTTACTCTGTGGTTAGGTTAGGTTACATGGCACAGTTGGCTTCAAAAAAAGGGAGGTCATCTGAGTTGGAATGACCTAATCACATAAACCCTTTAAATCTGACATCAGAGACAGAAATCAGAGAGATCTGAAGTATGAGAGGGAATCCATGTGAGAGAAAAAGCTCTGAAGATGGAGGGGGCCCTGGGCCAAGGACCTGAGAGCAACCTGCAGGAGCTGAGTGTGACCTCCTGCCAACAGTAAGTAAGAAAATGGGGAGCTCAGCCCTCAAGCAACTGGATTCTGCCAACAACTTGAATGAAAGTGAAAGCAGATTCTTCCCCAGGCCCTCCAGAAGAGAACTCCGCCCAGTGACGTGTTAATTTCAGCCTTGTGAAGACCCGAGCAGAGAACCTAGTCGCAGCAGGCAGGACTGTAAGGTGATAAATGAGTCTTTTTTTAACCACTAATTTGTGGTGATTTGTTACAAAGCAATAGAAAATGAATACATAAACTGTTGGTCACTAAGACAAGAAAGAATACAACATTGAAAGTAATCATTGTTAAGTTCCATATTAGTCTTCCAGTAAAGCAAAATGAAAAGGTGATGAAAATGAGAATTCTAGGTGAATATTTGCCTTTGAAAACAGTCATTTACAACTCTAATCCACAGAGCAAAAAAATAAAATAAACATAACTTTAAAATATACCTAACGGGCGCCAGTACAACAGTAAATGCTAGGTTTGCTTAATTCTGAGTGCACAGCCCACTAGCAGAGCAGTTACTCTCCCTCACAGTTTAACTTCCTGGAGCCCAGACTTCTGACCCTGCAAGGCCAGAAAAGAACTGATGTCACTTATGTGCCAAGGAACTATCCTTTCTCTTCAACTTTGCAATGTCAGATATTTCTCTGCATGTGTCAAGTTCAAATTCTTGAAAGAAAAAAAGTATAATTTTTAGGCTAGCAGATTTAAAACACTGCCAAGGAATCCTCTTGACCTTTGATTTTTGAAATCATGATTGTAGATTATAATGCTCAAAATATCAGGTGAATAAGCTAAATTTATATTCATACTATAATATGCATGGGCAGACTGGGCCAGGTGAAGTCCTACACAAGTCACATTGAAAGACACCCATAAACCCCCACTAAATTCAGCTAAACTTCTGGACGTGGCGATGGCAATTTTTCCTCAAACATTTGCAAACTGACATCATCCTGACCTCTCATTGAGAGCAAAAATTGGTGGCCAACCAAGGCAAGTATCCAGAACTGATTCTGCTCTTCTGGCAAGCAGACAGCATGCCAACAGACAATTTATAATATGCCAGGCTGAGTCCCTGCAGAGCATTCTGAGTTAGACCAGATGCCCATGTGACGCTCACTCCTGGGTCAGAGGAAAGGGTAGACCAATGACATTCAAACTATAATAAATAGATTTCTTCATCAGTCAGAATATGTGCAAGATAAAGGGACAGAGAAGAGCTTAGCCATTATTCCATCTGGCTCAGCAGATCTGCAGAAGAAGGGAGGAAGGAGGTAATTTGAAGAAATTATTATATTATCAGACAAAAGAAGACAAATCTCTTCTCAGAAGAACAGCCCCATAACCAACATGGAAATGGTAAAACAAAACAGCCCCACCCACTCAGAGGATGTGGATGTGACCATCAGAGGATGAAACACTGGAATGGAAGTTCTCAGATACAATTTCCTTGCCTATTCTGACCATGGTGCAGTTTTTATAAATTCACCACCATGCCACTTTACACTAAGCGTAAATTCTGGTTCAGGACAGTCACCAGATAGAAAAGTCAGTCCTGGGGGAATAAATCAGGTGCCACTGAAAGAAAGGCTAACCCTTTCAGGTCACTATATCTGGAATTAGGGTGAATATGTACGCTCAATGGCAGAAATAACTGAAGATTTGGTAACTACAAATTGCTTTAAAATAAGTGAAAGTGACGCCAACAACTCTTTTCTGCTACTCTTTTGTGACTTCCACATCTTATGCCAACTGGTCCCACTGCCACAGTTGGACAAATCTGCCCAGAGCACTCAAAGTGAGTCACTAGCAGTCACAGGACCATAAATGCACAGAATCCACCTTAACATTTGGTTCCTTTTCTTGGAGATTCTGAAGAGGGTACTACCTACATTCAATAACAGGTTTTCAGAAGTCTCCAAATAGAAATTCTGCCCCATTGCCAAAAGTTACTTGAAAAACCTCACTACACGAGTGGCTTGTGAAATAAGCTCACTCCAGCAAAAGATTAGAGTCTGGTGTTAAAGGCTGATGTTTAAAAGCAACAAGAGAGAAATCAGAGAAAGAACAGAGATAAAAGATCTTAACAGGCTTTGCCAATAGTAAAACAAATAAAAATATATTTACTCACTGATCCATTTGTGACCTACTTCTATGGAAGGAATGACTCTTTTTCCAAAGCAGTTCATTTGTATTACTAGGTGAGCCAGTGGTAGCCTAAATGCCTGAGTATCCCAAATCAAAAGGAGTATAAACACTTGGATTTCTGTTTACTCAAAACTATTTCAAAAAGCACAGTTTTTGGAGTCAGAGAGGCATGACTTAAAGTACCACTTTTAAGTGATTGTGACTGTGTATGCTACTTAACCTCTCTGAGCTTGTTTCCTCATATGCTAGAGATTGGATAAATGTTTGTTTAATGTATGACTTACGAATAATGAAACCATACATATAATGCAAAGCAAAACATTGTTATATAGCAGGGTGGTCAGTGAGTGCAAATTCCCTTACTCATCCTTTCCAATCCCCATCTAACTTCAATGTCGGCACATGGCATTAATTGCACCCCAGGACCCTCCTGCACCTGCAGTAACAGGGCACGGAAAAGAGAAAGCCTAACATGAAATTGAACAGGTTGATCAAGCAGTGACTTTCAGAGTTGAGTGATTTTGTTCCCATTTTGCCACGCTATGACAACATGACTCACTCTCTCCCTATAACTGCACTAATTTCAGGCGCAGTAGATTTTAGAACTCTTCACTGGATTTCCAAAAGTGTCTGCAGAAATTTGCCTTTATTAAAATCATGCACTCTCGTGGCAAAATCTCACAGGAGTAAGCACTTTTCTGACATAATTTTCTCCCTAGATTAAAGGTTTGTGTACCAAAGTACATAATAACAGGCAGGTCAGCGTAAGACAGAAATAAGTTCATGTATCAAATTGCCCCCAGCTTTGAACAAGGAGAGGGAGGGTAAGAATGTCATTCCTGGGAGCTTCCGGTTCACAGCTGGGGGCAAAACTGAGCCCAGCCAGGCCTGCTCTTGGTTCCTCTTCACCCTGCAGCCCACCCCAGGCCCAAAAGGGCTGCACAGGAAATTAAGCAAATGTCTACAGCATCCTTATTTAAAGCTAAGGCCTTTTATATGCTTCCAAAAGCTATCCTCTAAAGAATTCTGGAAACTCCTTGATTTTTCCCTGTTTTTCTTAATCTGCAATCTGCCTCCTGTGGCTGCTCAGCACTGACTAACATCAGGCTGTTCTGATAAACCTACCTACAAGGTGGATGGGAAATTCTCCCCCCAAGCCATCTGTTTTCTCTGTGCTTATATACTACTTTAAGATTAGTATGAATTTAGAATGTGAAAATACAGACATTAATAAAAAGACAGCAATATGTCAATGAAAATACATCAGAAAAAAATACAGGAGGGACAAATATTACTAACTCATTTTGTAGTAGCTGCACAAGTCCTAGCTACAAAATAGTTGTTTGGGGTGATAACAATTCACTGCTATTTATGGAACAAAATTTTGGCTTCTGAAATCCAAGTTTAAAATATCACAAAGCAAATCCCTACTATTTCAAGCACGCACATGGACACAAACACATCTACACATCATGCCCTGTCAATAATTTGCATACATTCTTCATAATAATGAGCAAGCTGTTCTTATGTCTACCTAAAACTTAAAATCAGTGTACTCACTAACACCTGTCTTTCATGTACAGTAAGCCACCCATTTTCCAAGGCTTTTGCAACCAGCTTTTAGATCCAAATAATGACGGTGTGCTTTGGAACATGTCAGAGTATTGTCATTTAACTTAAAGACATGAGGGGCTTGAAGAGGCTACTTCACACCTCATCAAAACCTTAGGTACTGCCAATAGGAAATCAGAAGATTATAGATGGCATTCAAGTTAAACGTAGGGAAATCCTCTTACAATGAATTCTATGCCAAGAAAGGTGACTAATGGGAGAGTTCTTTTCCTCTTTTCTTTCTCCCCACTCCCAGCTGGTCCTGACCTTCACCAGCACCCCACGTCCCTACTCCACTCATTCTAATATCTCCCTGGCCAACCAGACAAATTGGTTCTTGGTCTCTCTGCCTTACCATCAACCATTTCCTCTGACAACCTCTACAGAACAGTTAGCACATCAAACAACCAAAGCAAACTTTGGCTTCAGGGTGAGGTCCACATTCTATGGCTTGATCACCTCCGACATGAATTTCCAGAAGATCCTACTGCACTAGTTCAGTGCAATTTCTGGAAATATTAACTGGATAATTTTCACCATAGACAGTCCAAGGTATAAACAGGAACAGTATACAGAGGTGATCACCACGGCCTCTAAAGGTCCCAGAGCTTTGTAAAAAACAACACTTCTACAGGATTTCAAATGAGAACTTTCCCTGCAGATAATAGGACAGAGGCCATTTCTCTTTGAATCTCATAACATTACTCCCTACAGCATCATCTCATTCTCAAGCCTGTTCTATTTCTCCACAGAGCTGTGCTTTAACATCAAACATTTAAGACCAATCCTCATTTCTCAAACAATTTTATGGTCAAGGCTTTATATATCTGAAAATAAGATGAAAAGTAAAACCAATTCTCTGGTGCTATTTTTCTAGAGAGGAAACAGTAAATTATAATCAAATCACATACTACATATATATACTCAGTTTACCAGATAACCTCTGTCACTGTTAGTAACTCGATAAAGCCATCACATGATATGGGGGAGGGATATGTGAAAAATGCATGACTTTGTTGAAGACTCCTTGACTGCTACCTCACCTCATTTTGAGAAACAGCCTCGTTTTTGAGAATAATCAGGTTCCCGGCACTCGGCCCACTTTGGCCTGTGAGGTGCCTGCTGTCACCGGCTGCTGCTTGGGCTCCCCCAGGCCCCGGTCCTGTCTGGGCCCCTGTGTTGTAAAACATGAAAGTGTCACTCCCTGAGCCTGCTGTCAGACAGGCCTTGTAGCAGTAGGTCTTAGTGAGGGAGCCATTCCCTCGCACTTCAATGAAGTGAGGCTGCACTTTGAGGCCATGCGGTAGCCTGGCATCGATATTGTTATTGGCCTGTTTGTACAGTTCTGCAGGGGAGCGCTCCCTCACTCCACAGAAGCCTCCACAGCACGCAGTGCCATATGCAGTGTAGTGGTAGCACTTGATGATGCTCAAAACAATGATTGTTAAAAGAAATATAAAAGACACTGTGCTTAACGCTATTATTAGATAAAGTGTAATTTCAGAGTATGTCCGAGGACTCCTAACATGTCTCTGAGTATCAGGGAGGATTTTGGAGACTCTGTCCACCACAGCTATTGTAATGGCCACAGAGGCTGACAGTGATGGCTCTCCGTTGTCTCGGACCACCACAGTCAGGTTGAAAGTGGTGCCACTCTCGTCTCCCATCTTCCTGGTAGTCCTAATTTCTCCTGTGTGGAGCTCCACTTTGAAGAGGTCCAGGTCAGAAGACTGGGCCAGATGGTAAAAGAGCCAAGCATTTTGCCCAGAGTCTGAGTCCATGGCTATGACTTTGGTGACCAGGTAGCCAGCAGGGGCAGTCCGAGGCACCATCTCAATGGCTGCTGACGAATTGGTTGAGGTAGGATACAGGATGTGAGGGGCATGGTCATTCACGTCCACTATATACACATTGGCGGTCACAGTGCTGCTCAGTGGTGGGCTCCCCTTGTCCTGGGCCTCCACAGTCACAAAGAACTCCCGAAACTTCTCATAGTCAAAGGAGTTGACAGCATAAAGGCTGCCACTAGCACTGTTAATGGAGACATAAGAGGTGACTGGTAGCCCTTGAATCTCCCTCTCCAGGAGGGAGTAGGTCACCTCTGCATTCTCCTTTTCATCCGGGTCTGTGGCTTGCACAGAGCAGAGCAACACCCCTGGCAAATTGTTCTCCTGGATGTAGATGGAGTAGGAGTCCTTCTGGAAACTTGGTGGATTGTCATTGATGTCAGAGATCTCAACCCGCAGTGTCCGCTGGGATGTGAGCTGTGGTATTCCTCCATCAGTGGCTGTCACTGTGATGTTGTAGGCAGCCACTCGTTCCCTGTCCAAGGGGCCATTCACCACCAGTGTGTAGGAGTTTCCAAAGCCATTCAGTCGGAAAGGCATTGTGGCCTCCAGGCCCAGACTCACTTTCCGGTTGAGGCCTGAGTCTTGGTCATTGACGCTGAGAAGGGCCACGACGGTGTTAGGTGCAGCATCCTCAGGCACTGGGCTATACAGGTCCGTGAGCACCACCTCTGGTGCATTATCATTCACATCCACGATGTCCACCAGCACCTTGCAGTGACCCACCATGGGCACTGGACCCCGGTCAGTCGCCTGCACATAGATCTGGTAGGAAGAGGCCTCCTCATAATCCAGCGCTCCACTTACCCGCACTTCCCCCGTCCTGGCGTCGATGCTGAAGAGCTGCCTCTCCCGGTCCGACGTGTAGCTACTTAAGGAGTACCTGAGCTCGCCATTGGAGCCCTCATCCGGGTCTGACGCATTCAGCTTCACTACCAATGTGCCTGGGGGCGCGTCTTCCCGCAGCTGGACGCGGTAAGTGGACTGGTCGAAGGTGGGAGAATTGTCGTTAGTGTCCAGGACACGCACAGAGATCTGTGCTGTGCCCGAGCGGGCTGGGCTGCCCCCGTCCACAGCTGTGAGAACCAGGTGGTGCAAGACTGCCTGCTCGCGGTCTAGGCCCTTACGCAGCACCAGCTCCAGCACCTTACTGTTCTCCTGCAGGGGTTTAAGGTCCAGCTCGAAGTGCTCGCTGGGGCTGAGCTCGTAGGTCTGCACCGAGTTGGCGCCCACGTCGGGGTCCTGCGCGCTCTCTATATGAAAGCGCGCTCCAGGTGCCACCGATTCGCTTACCTGAAGCTGGTAGTCCGGCCGCGGGAAGCGCGGCGAGTTGTCGTTGATGTCCAATACCTCCACCTCAACGGCGCTCACCGCCACGGGGCTGTGCGCCAGCACTTCCAAGCTGAGCAGGCAGCGAGGCCGCTGCTCACACAGCGCCTCCCGGTCAATGCGCTCGTTGACGAAGAGCGCTCCACTTGTCAGGTCCAGCTCCAGGTAGCGCGGGCTGGGCGCACCCAGATGGTTGATGCGCAGGCAGCCCGGCCCCAAGCGCCGCAGCTCCAGTCCCAGCGCGCTAGCCACGTTGCCCACAAGCGCTCCGGGTGCCTGCTCCTCCGGCACCGAGTATCGCAGCTGGGAGGTCGCTGGGCCTGGCAGCAGCAGTAGCAGCAGGAGAGGCAGCGGCAGCAGCCAGGACATGGGCAGCCGGAGTCGCGAATGCTCTGTCGCCCCAGGTCTGCTGCCCGCCAGCTCCATAGCCACCGGCCGCGGCGGAGGCAGCCGGGCAGGGCCGGAGGCAGCAGCTTCCCCGGCCGCGCTCCACGCCCGGGCCCCGCCTCTGCCTCCGCTCGTGCCGCCCTGCGCCTGCTCCCCCACGGCTCACGCGCTAGCAAACGCCGGGGGCCGCTCCCCTCGCAGGCCCTCCGTGGGGCTCCTGGCCCCGCCGCCCCCGCCGACTCCCCATATCTCAGCTCCTCCGCTCGCCTCGGAGTCGCTCAGCCTGGCTTCGCTTCCTGCCGCGCCGCCGCCGCCGCCGCCGCCGCCGCTGCTGCTGCTCCAGGGGGAGGGAGAAGGAAGCAGAAGGGGAGGGGGAGGAGTGCTCAGCAAGTCCGGCCCCGATTCCACACCGAGGTGGCGGACCGCGACCTGGACTGATCAGCCGCTCCAACCGCTCCAGCCCCGGCTCCTTCTCCCTGGACCTGCCGAATCCCAGCAGACCGCGGAAACACGGCCACTCCCTTTCTCCCTGCCCCCACCGTCATTTTCATCCAGTCTCCGCGGTCCCTAGGCTGCTTAACGGGTCTTGTAAGGAGATTATTCTAGGAAAAGCAGTTAAATCTCTAGGACTCGGACTATTAGCTCCCCAGGAAAAGATTTCCAAGCGCAATTCAGCAAAATAAACTGAGGGCCTTAGCTAAGTATGGGTACATGGGCGGCGGCTCCACGTTCAAAGGAGACGAACGCCAGGGAGGCGCTCTGGGGTTACTGATGATGGGGACTATTTACCTGTCCCTCATGTTTTCCCTGGAATACTCCTAAGTACTGCAGAAAGTGTTCAACTCCTAGGGCAAAGGCAGGGGGATGGCAAGCGCTGTCCTCTTTCGTGCAGCAAGCCTAAAACTAGCATCCTGGGATCCAAACACTCAATTCTGCTCCTATCCATGTGGCCCTTACTTTCGTTGTATGCCTTTGCAGATAACCAATATTTCAGGTTTTAAAATTCTCTCTTTAAAAAATTGGCTCCATGAAGCTGCAAGCTAAGCTCTTATTTGACCCCTTTTGATTATAGTGGGGAGAATCTGGTAGAATTCGAAAGAGATTCTCCCCTCAAGGTTTTCCTTATTTTACTTCAAATCTTTTTTATTTATCACCCAAGACATTTTCTTTGTTCTTTCAGGACTGATTTTAAAATTTTTCTTTAATGGATGACAATGTCTTCCAGAGCCTGCAAAACCGTTACATCAAGAGAGTTACTCTTGATCTCCCAAGCCTGGCGGGAATTCCAACTCCATTAATGCTTTGCAGTGAAAAGTCTGCTGTTATTAAGCAAAATGTGGGAGACGCATTTATCTTACAATACACAGCAATTTCAATAGCTGCAGCTCTTCTTCCATAAATATAAGGCTCCCTTACACCTATGGGCCTCAGTTCCCCTAGGAGTCCCCCTTGTATTGCTGCAGACGCAACAGAAGGACAACCAGGTCTCTTCAGTGAAGGAGGCAGAATGATCAGAGCAAGGCTTTCTGTGCTGTGTCATTGCCTCTGCTTCTCTGTTCTGAACATCCACTCTCCGTAGGCCCTCTCATCTCTTCCAGAGGAGTTTAAAATCCATTGCCCCACATGCAAGAAGCATTCATTAAAATGTCCTTTCTTTTCCTCATCTCCCAGCATCCTCTCACTCCTAGATCTTCCTCTGTGGGTCATTTTCTAGCTATGGACTGGAACGCAGCCAGAATGAGACCTGGCATTTGGCATGCTTCCCTCCTTGACGGGATAGTTGAAGAGGCCAAGGCAATGATCCTGACACCCAGATTTCAAAGGCCTGAACTAGCACATCCCTTCTACCCACCAAGTACACTCGCTGACAACCCTCCATAACCTAACTAATTTTATCTAGAGAAGCTCCCAGCTTCCTCCTATCACTGCTGCTTCTTGTTTGTCCTCTTTGTTCCCTCAAGGGTGCAGAGTGGGAAGCAATTTCCATCACATTCTATTCCTGTCTCCTTTCTTAGGTCTCTGGCTTCTCCCTCTCTGTCTGCTTCCTCCCAGAATATTCCTACAGTAACTCTGTCTCTGCTGTGGTAATTTGATCTCAGAAAGCCTTAAACTCTCAAGTGCACAAATTGTAGGCCTGGCCTATGTCTTCACCCATTACTTATTTCTGAAAATAAATGGCTTAAAAGTGGAATCAAGTTATAAGTTGTCAGGAAGAGTGACCTTTCCTTCCCTCATCTTCTCCCAGGCCCTCACAGTCACTGCCACCTCTGCCCACAGCTCCGAAACCTGGCCACTGGGTATTGACCATGCATGGACTTGTGCCCCTGAAAAGATCACAGGCACTTAAGGAAGAGATTAAAGTGACAGAGGCTTGGTGATGTTTTTAATGGAAGCCCCCAAATGTCACATCCCCGGAGGAAAACCAGGGCTTGTCTTTTAGCAATCTCATCATCTTTCAGCAAGGACACCTGCCAGGTTGTCCATTTTGATGTGTCGGGATCATAAGCTTCAACTGGTATTTACTCCCTCAATGACTGAGAAGGCAAACAGGCAACCAACGCAAATCAGCCACCTTTTTCAAAGACGTTGTGCTAAAAACGTTATACTCCATGTTTGGCACTACTGTTGTTTCTCACACTACTGTACTTAGCCTCTGGCCAACCTCACTAGCTGGTGGAATGGGATTGCTTAGACTGCTGGCTAATGCTCTGTCACAAATACTAATGCTGATGCCTCAGCTGTGCCGTTTATGCATTCCTTCCCTTGGGCCTTCAAGAACCCGCTACTAAAAAGCAGAATAGCACAGTGATTAGGAACACAGACTATGGAGTCAGTCACACCCTTGCCAACGACCAACTGTATGGCCTTGGACATGTTACTTAATCTAAGCTTCAGATTAGACTCATTTTAATTAGGGAAGACAATAATAAGTAAAGTTCATAAGGTTGTTATGATTACATGAGGTGATGTATATAAAGCAGTTTGCATAGTGACTGACAAGTACATTATTACTATTATTTTTATTAAAATGCAACAATTTATTATGATCAGATAACACCTTAGTTGACAGTCTCTATATAGCATGGCCCTTCAGGTATCAAACACAGATAAGCACCTGGCATAGGCCATACAGGAAGTCAGTGATGACGGAGAAGATGAGTGAGCAGCAAAGTTAAGCTTTCCCAACTATTTCTAGAGCTCATCCTGTATTCTGAGAACAAAAACTAGTCCCTTTCTATATCACCAAGGAAAAGAGATTTCTGTCATGAGAATTCCTTCAAGGGATTTGTTTCTTCACAAGAGATTCACCTTTTTAGGATACATGAAAATACTTTAGCAACAGAGTGCAGAAGAGTTCCCAAAAATGCTGTAATCTCCAGCACCCAATATAGAGTTTGGCACAGACGTACTTAATGTTTTTTGAACAGAACTAAATTTACAACTTTACTTGTCCAATTCTCTCAAATAGAAATAGCTTCTTCTTTTCTCTCCCCATTTCCAAATCTTATATATGTTTCAAGGTCCAGCTTTAAACCCAACTAATCCATGAAACATTGTCTATTATAAGCATAATGGCCTTTTTTTCTCTTTCACAGTCTACCAGGTATCTCTGAATGCTGACATGTGTCACCTCTAATTCATCCAAATGCTTTAATATTCTTTCTTTTTTTCTTAAAGATTGGCACCTGAGCTAACACCTGTTGCCAATCTTCTTTTTTTCCCCCTTCTTCTCCCCAATGTCCCCCGAGAACATAGTTGTATACTCATTCTAGCTGCAGGTCCTTGTAGTTGTGCTATTATTTCTTTACCCTATTTATAAGCAACCTGCAAACAGAAGCCATGTCTTATATTTCTGTATATTCTTCACAATGTAGGAAACCTTATAGGCTCTCAATACATAAGTGATGATTCTTTCATTTTCTTCAGATCCTTTTTTAGCAAATTCAAGAAGAACTACTACAATTCAGGCACATCCCCTTTGTTGTATATAGACAGACCATGTCTAATAGAGAGAGAGGGCTCAAGAGCCTGCAATGATTTTACTACAGATTTCTCCCTTTAAAATTTGACATACAAACTATTTCAAACTAGGAGAACTGAATCCTACTAATAAAGTTGCTGGACTCTAAGAAAGGCTCTTCCCCAAAGTATTATGTTATCACTCTTTTTACTTTGTATTATAATTACAAATTATAAAATAAAGGTATTTTTTGCTTATAAATAACAAGAAAAGCGCCATGATAAGACAAGTGCCATGATAAGACATGGCACTTGTTTTCCCCCGTGCCAGACAAGAACCTTGAAATAGCACCCCATAATTGTATTTGTAAAATGCATCTATCACGAGGCCATTGGGCACAGGAGCAAAACCAATCACAATACAACTGAATTAAGCCTATAAAAAAAATACTGGCACTCAGTGAACTCTCTTAATTCACATAAATTTTCCTTTCTCTATTATTAGCATCATTACAAATCATTTTGCTTTGGGAAACCAAATAATCTGGCATATTTTGGCCACAGGGCAAGGGGACATGCTCATTCGTTTGATCAGGCTTTGGGTTGACCGTTATGAGAGTATCTGCCGAATACGGAAGGATCTAATTTTCATTTTTCAGTTGTATATTTATGTTGTTCCACAAACTGAGCACATGATAAATAATTTAAAAACAGAGACAAACGAACATCTCAATGTTTAGTGTCGTCCAAGGTAGTTAAAAAAATTCCATCTTAAGGTGGGTGTGACAGATTCAAGTTGGCTATAATTCTTTTCTACTCCACTTATTTGAGAGGTGGAAACTAATCCTCTCTCCTTGAATCTGGACTGGAGTTAGTCATTAAATCTAGTTGTTCTGTTTTCTAAATATGTTTTAAATTTGTTATTCCATTTTCCTCTCTTGGTGCTGACTTAGTTTAGACTTCATCATTTCTCACCTACTAATGAGAAGGCCTCCTAACCTCCTAACTGATCTCTCCACTTTAAGTCTTGTTGTTGTTAGACTGTTCATTCTAAACAGAGTGTGGCTCCATACATATATAATGAATGTGTGGATGGAAATTTACAAATTGAATATGCTGCTTTGTGAGCTAGTGACTTTCCCGTCATTGGAAATGTTGAAGCATTGAATGAGTGTACATCTTCTTACATTTTTAAAAAGCAACCATTTTTCAAGTCTTAATTGATTTGATTCTACTGTTAGATCATTAGGATCTTCTTATTCCAAAATGAATTAAGAGATCACATTGGAATTGTGTTTAAATTCTGAAAGAGTCTATCTGAAATTATATGTATTGAGCAAAACATCTCTCTTCCTTTCTTCACATCCTAGGTAGGAACAACCAAGAATATGTACAGAATGGGTAGGAGAAAACCTTTTGAGGAGTGAGAACATTTATAGGTCTTTTTATTTTTGTTCTTTTTATTGCTTAATTTTGTTCTTATTATTATTCAAATAAAGTATTACAAATGGAGGGGGGAATTCCATCTTGTTATAAAGGAACAGGACTTCTGATCTTTATGCATCTACAGAAAGAAAATACTTTCCAATATGATATAGCATTCTTTACAGGTATTGCATCCAGTGGATGGGGAGATAAAAAAGACTTTTCATATAACATGACTGCTGAAATTTTTTCATATTCCCTTCCCTTCAGAGGGAATGCTTTAGCTTTTAGGGAGAGAGCCTCTAAATTTTTAGTTCTGAGAAACAAATATACTTTTGATTCTTGACTGAGGCATTTGAAAATTTCCTAGAATAAACAAAGGGACTCAAAATATATTTGGATGAATAACAATAAAAATGGAGAATAGGTTAAAGGATTGGGGCAGATTGTATAATAATAACAGATAAAATCAAATGTCAATTTTGGGACTTTGCTTCTCTATCAGTATTCTCAGTTGAAACAGCCTAACAAGAATCATAGAGTGTTAAAGATTGAAAGATATTTAGAAAGTATATTACCCAAATTCTTTCTTTTTCGTTGAAGAAAATGTTTAAGCAGAACTTGAACCTCAAGATCAGTGAGGAGGTAGGAAGCATGAAAGTACTAGAAGCAAGTCAAGTGTCTGTAACAAGATAAATGATCTTCCAGGGTACCAGAAGAGCTTACAGATGTGACTAGAGAACCAAATTTCCTATTTTTAAAAAAGTGCCTTGAATTTGATTTAAATTCCTTCACAACTCTAATATTACTGAAGTGATTGTTTATGAGCACTCAGAAATGAAAGGCATTCATACCAGGGACTACTTTGGCTTAACCAAAAACTGGTAACATCAAACCAACCACATAGACTTAAAAAGAACTGACATGGGCATTTTAGATTTTCAGTTGCTGGAAAATGCTACAGGCACAATCTATCTGGAATTCATGGAGACAGTAAACAAAGGTCCCCAATATACCCTTGCAGACAAAATAAAGAAAGGCTGCAAGACAGCAAAGTTAGGTGATTTCATAATTGTTTGAAAACAGTGCCAAAGAGTGTTTATCAATGGCATGCTTCAACCTGGAAGTCTAGCGGGTGACTGCAAGATCCACCATTAGTCTTAATTCACTCAACATTTTATCAATGACTGGAGACAAGGAAGCATCAACGGTCCAGACCAATCCAGCAGCAAGCTGAGCTCTCTAGAATGAGAATAACAACTGCCTAAATTAAGCCATGTTTCTATTCACTAACATTAGTGCCAATATTCTATTTGAGACTCAGTACATGCCAGAAATTCATAAGTTTGTATTTAAGCTAATTTCTGGCTTTTAGGATTGCCATGAAAACCTGTTCCAAGTTTCCATTCATCATTTGGGACTTCTTATTTTAATAGAAAACCTTGTTTGGCCTGTTTCTCCTCTGTAATTCTTGGGATTTTAGCCATGGAATAAAATAAGATGGGAATTTGGCACTAAAGAATATCGTTGTTCCCAAGTGAGTTTTAGCCAAAGCATTCATTGACTTGGATACTGTTTTTTTTCTATTTCGAAAAATGTAGATATTGTTGAATTGATATTGTTGAATTATACCTTAAATTTGAACTGTTTTCCAAGATATGACCTGAGCTCAGTCTAAATGAAGCCCACAATTTGCTTGCTGCTTGGAAAAAACAAGCAAACCTATACCTCTGCCTAAGAAGGGTCAATTTTCAAAAGTATCCATTCATATATTCACAATATGAGGTAACTATTGGCTTTTAGGGTCCCCCTTGCATCCTGATGCCTTAGCACTTAACAGTTTGCTTATTATTTCTGTACATATTATCTCATTTAATGCTCACAAGAGCCCAGTGAGTTTGGTATTGATGAAGAAACTGGATCAGAATCTCCGGAAAGCCTTTTTCCATGCCCCTGTTTCTGGAGATTCTAATACAACATCTGACCACTAGACATGCTTTCCTAATTAAGAATCATACTGTTTGGTCTCAAGTTATTAATTTCCAAGCATTTTATATGAGATCCTAGTCAAATGTTTTCACAACTACAAATTTCTTCTTCTTTTAGATACTTCAATTGGATCTTCTATATGTTTTTAAATGGCTGGCCTTAGCAAAATTGTGAGGCAAAATAGATTTGTATTTCCTATCCTCACCTCTTCTTTCAGTACCATCTTCCCACCTACAATATTCTGCCTAAGTAATGGGGTTTTACAAATGACTTGTACTTTTATGATATAAATCCCACTCATGTATTCCTTGTGATAGATTTTGTTACGTAATTCCTTCAGCAGGTACGTGTATAACACATTATAAGGCAGATAAAATATAAATCCCGTAAATTAGCTAAGTTAAGATATACTGGATTTCCTGTGACTATTAAAAGATCCTTTAGGGCATTTTGATGAGATAATGTTATCTAAAACATTTCTTTATCAAAATTCCTTTTAAAAGTTATTTAGAGGGCCAGCCCCAGTGGTCTAGTGGTTAAGTTCCGCGTTCTCCACTTTGGTGGCCTGGGCCCCATTCCCGGGCGTGGACCTACACCACCCATCTGTCAGTGGCCATGCTGTGATGGCAGCTCACATACAAAAAGAGGAAGATTGGCAGCAGATGTTAGCTCAGGGCGAATCTTCCTCAGCAAAAACCAAAATAAACCAAAACAAAACAAAAAGTTTATTTAGAAACGATTTATAGATTCTTCAACTTTGTAGTAACCTCAGAATTTTTTACAAAGCATATTTTAGGTAGAAGATCTAGGATTAAATTCCACTGGCAGTTACAGACCCCAACCCTATTTCAAGGTTTTTAATCACAGTGTATGCTTAGATCATACACCTAGGTAGGGCTTTCTTCTAGTAATCCTGATTGATGTAAAGCCAAACTCTATGACTCAAGATCTAGCTCAGGTTTGTTAATTATGTATCCTTGGCAAAGTTGTTCAATCTCTCTAAACCTTAGCTTAGTAAAATAAGGAAAACATAGTACTTACTACAAACAGTTGCTGCTAGACATTTATTGAGATAAAGCATGTTAAAATTTCAATATATAAATTCTCAATGATTAAAGCCAGAAAAAAGAGGGGACAGCATGGGAATAGAAGTCTCACAAAATTATCCAAATAACCTGAGGAGAAAGGAGGGATGAGAGAAAAGAAACAGAAAACCCAAACTTCTGCGTTCTCTTTTTTCTTTTTTGTTCTTGTTTTTTTTTAAAGATTTTATTTTTTCCTTTTTCTCCCCAAAGCCCCCCAGAACATAGTTGTATATTCTTCATTGTGGGTTCTTCTAGTTGTGGCATGTGGGACGCTGCCTCAGCGTGGTTTGATGAGCAGTGCCATGTCCGCGCCCAGGATTCGAACCAACGAAATACTGGGCCGCCTGCAGTGGAGCACACAAACTTAACCACTTGGCCACGGGGCCAGCCCCTGCATTCTCTTTTTTTCTATCACAAGCAAAGAAAGCATATTCTACTTGACTGACAGAATTGAGAAGGAAAATCTTGTATGGGCTCTATTTAAACAGCATCTCTGAACTAAGGATCTCAAAAGATCTTAAAATCATTTAGCTTGATGCATCACAACTTGAAGTTGGTTGATGCCAACTTCAGTTTTTCAACACTGAATAGGAAAAAAGTACACACAAAACTCCCCAATCAGCCAACACTTTAACTTGTGACTTTTCTTTATCTAAATCTATTGGGCAATTCTCTAATAAATCCAGTGAACTAAAGACAATGGAGTGGTAACTTAAATGAAAATACAAAACTGAACCGTAGAATAGTTCAATAATTTACTACAAACACAGAGTTGATTTCAAGCAGAACTGGGTAAAAATCTCACTTTCTCTCTCTCCAATTCAATGTTACATCATTATAACAGAGTTGTCACCCTAGGATATTCAATATCCTTTATAATTAAAATTTCATCATAGCCTCCCATGATTGGTTTTCTGCCATACTCTCAAGCTAGACTAGCATTCCTTTGATCCAATTATCAAAAGCTCATTTAAAATCTCAACTATATATGAAACATTTATTGGCTCATAAATTAATGTATACATAGGATATATTGGACAGCTATGCCTCCTAGTCTATGTGGATTTAGTCCCCCTTAAGCTATCCAGAATTGAGGAATAATGGGGATTTGCAAATTACAAAAAGTCATTCTTTCCAAGGGTCAATGATGAAAGTAGCAACAACCCTGACAAAGTCAGGCTGTGAGTTTCCTGATTACAAGGATGAATATTGCAACCCCGGATGAAAAAGCCTGCTATAGTTCTGAGAATGTGGCAGCTGTAGGTTGGGGGTGGCCACAGAAAATTACCATTGATTATTCCCTATGCTCATTCTTCCCCCCACCAATATATTTCGAAAAAAGTCATGGAGGAATTCAATGGTGTTACAACAGGAAATGCCAACTTGGAAATATAAGAAGCATGAAATCACATTCTTCTCCATACCTATTTTTAAAACTTTTGTATGTTGGTCTAATGAAGCAAGATTTAATTTCAAATTCATCAAGCATTCACATCTAGTATGTGCTAGTCCCAGAGCTATGTGCTTTCACATATATCACCAAATTTAATTCTCATTAAAGAAATATTTTAATACACATCAATAGAGTCAACACTAAAAGCATATACAAACCCTGTTGGCCAGTAGGAGCAGTTTATAATTCCCCAACTGTCCTTCACTCATCCTTTATCTTAAAGGCAGAAAAGTTTGAATGCCCAGATATAGACATTTCTTTTGTTTCCTGATTTAGATAGGTTTAGTGGCTCTCAAGCTTTAGTGTACATGAGAATTTCTCTGTAAAGTGGTATCAATACAACTAGGAAAATTGTGCTTGGAAAGATTTATGTGACTTTCAAGCTTAATATTACTTAAACATAATATTTACCATACATACTTATTTTGGAACCTAACCTTTGAGTAATATGTGATTGCACTGTATTCACATTTATTTTTACCTATCTCTATTTTTTTTTTATTTTTAAATCTCAGAATTTGTAAATAAAAAAAATATTGTCTTAAGTAAGGGCGGCAGAATCACCAAACAATCTCACTGCATTCTTATGAACAGAAAACGTGTCCACTTTCTCATGCAGGGAAACTTTTCATTCATTCAACATTTATTGAACATTAACTTTGTGATAAGGAGTGAACTAAACACTTAACCTCTGTGGCACTTTCCTGGTACCTCTCATATATAGTTTTAATTTATACGTTAAATTAGATTTAGGTGTACATATCTTATCTCCCCTGCTCAATATGCTTAAGGACAGAGCTCACTCATTTATGCTACAAGTGTTGATTGATTGATTAACTATTATGTGTCAGACATTCTGCTGGATACTGGAGACAGTGTGGCAAAAGAAATAGACATGATATTGATTATGGAGTAGTGCAATGAGGGAGGTGGATGATAAACAAGTGAACAAATAAATAAGTAGGCAAAAAGTGACAAATGTCATAAAGGAAACAATCCAGAAATGTCTATAAAGGATACCTGAAGGAAATATACTTAGATATGGATATCAGAGAAGGTCCTTCTGAGGAGGTGACATTTAAACTGTGACCTGAAGGATGAGAAGAGGCCAGCCATAAAGGATAGTGGGAAGAGTATTCCCTGCTAGGGGAACAGCAAATGTGAGGGCACTAAAGTAGGAAAAGCCAAGGTACACTTGAAGATTCAAGAGAAAGCCAATGTGGCTGAAGCATAGGAAGCAATGAGAGAGTGAAATAAGATAGGTGAGAAACAACAAGGGGCCAGATCTTATAGTCTTTTATATTACCATAAAGAGTTTGGATTTTATTCTATTTATTCCAAGGTACACCATTGTAGGTTTTAAACGGGTGCATGAGATGATCCAATGTATATATTTAAAAATATTATCATAATTTCTGTATGGAGAATGGTCTATGGTGAGCAGTGTTGGGGGTGGAGGTGTAGGAAAACCAGTTACAAAGCTACTGCATTCATCCAGAGGAGATAAGGTGGTGATGTGGACAAAAGTAACAGTTGTCAGTTGAAGATGGACACCCGTACACTAAATTTCAGAGGTAGAATTTATAGGACTGATTAACGAGAGAGCAAGGACAAGCTCTCCTTGACAGAGGGAGCTGTCAAGAACGACTCTTCAGTCTCTGGCATGAAGAACTGGGCGGACAGTGGTATCAGTTTCTAAAAAGACTACAAGAAGAGATGATCTGAGTACGTCTGGAAATCAAGGGTTCAGTTTTAGACATGTGTGAATTGCCTGTGAGAAAGCCAAGCAGAGATGTTAGGTAATCAGATATGAGAGTTTGGAACTCAGAAGAATGGTCTGGGCTGGAGAATTTTAAATGATAAATGGATAAATGTTTTCTGAATGAATGTGGACACTGGGCAAAGTGGCAGCAGTTATCCTTTATCCTTTAATAGCGCTTCCCGTGCTGGCCTTATTCTCCTTTTCTACTACAGTGATGCTCCTTATTTTTATACATAGGTCCCTTCCTGAAATAGTTACAGAGTTGTACAGAATCAATGACCTACCCAAAGCAAAAGGGACTTGGTGTTCTGGATATTCCCAGAGGCAACTAATGAAGGAAAAAACATCTTGGGACCATTAGACAATGACAGTATATTTGCTTAAACTGCTGTAAAAAAGCCTCTATTGTACACATATGTTCTTTTTGAATAAGTGAATACAATATGTTCATATATTTTAGGTTTTTAAAAGATATATAAATTTTGCTTATATTTCCTGTGTGATTTATTTTTATTTTTTCTCGGTTTTCTATTTATTTATTTATGTTCAAAAATATTAAAAACATATGATGCTTGTACTAAATTCAATTCACCCAGAATTGTAAAAAGCAAAAAAAGTGAAAGTCTCTTCAAATTTCCTTCTCCTGTAGACTACACCATTAACAGATAATTGTGAGTCCCTCCAGACTTTTACCTATGCATATATATATATGTACACTTACATATTTTACCAAAATGTAACCACACTCCACACACTATGGTGCAACTTCACTTTTTTATTTTATTTATTTATTTTTTTTGAGGAAGATTAGCCCTGAGCTAACTACTGCCAATCCTCCTCTTTTTGCTAAGGAAGACTAGCCCTGAGCTAACATCCATGCCCATCTTCCTCTACTTTATACAGTGGGACGCCTACCACAGCATGGCTTTTTGCCAAGTGGTGCCATGTCCACACCCAGGATCTGAACCGGGGAACCCTGGGCTGCTGAGAAGCGAAACACGTGAACTTAACCACTGCACCACCAGGCCGGCCCATTTAATTTTTATTTAACATATATGATCAGCATCCTTCCATGTCAGTACATATAATTCTGCTTCATTCTTAGAAATGGCTGCATTATATTCATTAAATAGGTATTCTATAATTTATTTTTCTCCACGACTGAATATTTAGGTGCATTTCTGAAAGTGTGTGCAGGTATATGCTGTATGTTTATTCTGAGAGGTGCTTAGTTAAAAATATGCACGTTTAAATTTTACTTAGATGTGCCAAAATGCTTCCCCAAATTTTTGTGTTAATTTGTACCCTCAATCAATGGTAAATGAGCCAATTCATTTACTTCTGATTTGTCTCCAAAATTCTTGGTTCATAGTGTAGTAAACAAACAGAATCATGTTCACAGCAATATTCTGTTTTCCTTAAAAAGTTCTCATATTATAATGTATTTCATATTACTTCCACAAATATCTAAATAATTACTGAGAAAGTCAGCTCGCTTCTTTGAATTTATTTTACTTAAATTGACTGGTTTCATTATAAGTGCTATTATATCATCTTTACCCTATAGCCAGCAGGGTTAAAATTTGGTTCCTTTAAGAATATACATTTCTTGACATCTAACTTTCCAAACATTCATTCAAACCCTTTAGCCAGAGATAAAGAAATTATTAAATTTAATTTTGGGATAAATGTGATATTTAAGCAAAAACTTAAACATAAAGTCTGAAGCTGAATCCAGTATATCTAAGTAGGCTCATAACAGATAGCCCTTTCCAGGGATAACAACTGTAGCCTCTGGACAAATACATAAAGCAGCTCTGAGAGCTCTTGAGAGTAAACAAAAGCAGGCAGATTTGTGGGGGGAGCCAAAATCTGGAGAAAAGGATTAGCATGGAGTGAATTTCCTGTTTTTATTGCTTCCACCTGAGGAAAGGCTATGGTTGTGGCACAGCATGAGGAAGCTAAAACTCTGATAGACAGTCCCTTAGTTTCTCTGGCATGAGGAACAAGGGGAAGGAGCCAGTAGCAACCACAACCATTTGAAAGTGGGGGGGGTGGGGGGAGGGACGCAGTGCTCCTTGAGTGGAGAGAGCCAGAGAAAGGGATCTCTTAAATTCTGTATTTGAATTCTTCCTACATCTCTGTAGACCCCTGAACCACATATAAAGAGCTAAGGAAGCTAAAAGAACTAAACTGAAATTTGAACTATTGCCCATCCCAAGCAAGAGAAAGTTTATATTTTTAGTCTAACCAAGTTTATTCTCTACTAAAACAAAAACATCAACATGCTTCAGAGGAATATAACAGAATGAAGAGTCTCCACAAGATAACATTTATAATATCCAGGATACAATTCAAAATTACTTAACATATAAGGAACCAGCAAAATGTGACGCATTCCCAAGGGGTAAAGACTATCAAGAAGCCAAAGCTGAGATGATGCAGACGTTGGGATTGGCAGACAATGACATTAAAGTAGCTACTAAAACTATATTTAATAAGGTAAAGGAAAACATGCTGGTAACTAAGGAAAAGAAAGAGAAAATACAGAAAAGAGCCAAATGGAAATTTTAGTACTGGAAAATATAGTATCTGAAATAAAAATTCACTGGGTAGGCTTCATAGAAGAAAGGAGATAAGAGACAAAAGTCAGTGAACCTGAGAATAGAGCAATAGAAATTATCAAAGCTGAAGAAGAGAGAGAAAAAGAATTAAAATAAAATAAACAGAGTCTCAGAGACCTATGGGACAATATAGGAATACAAGGAATGAATATTCCTAAAAGACCAAAATTTAACCCTACTATGACGAAACCAGACAATAGCAAAAAGTCTCATATGTAGGTAACTGGAGTCCAGAAAGAAAGGAGAGACAGAGAATAGAACTAAAAAATATTTGAGGAAATAAGAACTAAAAATTTTCCAAATTTGGTGAAAGACATAAATTTAGATTCAATAAATTCAGCCAATCCCAAATAGGATAAATTTGAAGAAAATCACAAATAAGCATGCCATAGTCCAACTTCTGAACCAGAGATAAACAGGAAACCTTGAAATCAGTGCTCCTCACCCCCAAAATAACAGTTAAAACAACCATATTACCGGAAGGGAAAAATGACTCAAATGACTATAGACTTCTCATCGGAAACCATGCAGTTCAGAAGACAGTGGAATAAAATCCTTAAAATACTGAAAGAAAAAAAATCTATCAATCCAGAATTCTATATCATTCAAAAGTGCAAGAGAAATAAATCCATTTTCACACACAGGAAAACCAAGAGAAGTCACGGCAGCAGACGCACGCTACAAGAAACGCTAATTGCAGCTTTTCAGGTTGAAGTGAAAAGATACCAGAGGAAAACCCAACTCTTTAGGAACAAGTTAATAGCACTGAAAATGGTAAATGTCTGAATAAATAGAAATGACTATTTTTTAAAATTTACCTAAAATGCATGACTTTAAACAAAAATTATAACTTTGTCTTATAGGGTTACTATTGTATGAGATTTAATACAAAAGAAAACTATAGCATAAGCAATGGGATAAAAGAGCTAAACAGTCTCACATGGTTGCAAGTTTTCTACATTTTATGAAAGTGGTACATTAGTAACTCTAAGTAGACTGAGAAAAGTTAAGATGTATGCTATAATCCTTAGAGCAACCACTAGAAGATACAAATATCCAAAAATTAAAAAAGAGTTAAAGAATATTCAAATAATTCAAAAGACAACAGATAGGGGGCCAGCCCCGTGGCTGAGTGATTGGGTTAGCGTGCTCCGCTTCAGCAGCCCAGGGTTTCACTGGTTCGGATCCTGGGCACAGACGTGGTACTGCTTGTCAGGCCACGCTGAGGCAGCATCCCACATGCCACAACTAGAGGGACCACAACTAAAATATGCAACTATGTATTGGGGGCGGGGCGAGACAACAGATAGTAAAATCAAAGGGGACAAATAATATATTAGAGGACACAAATTCAAACATATCAATAACTACACTAATGTTACTGGACTAAATACTTCAATTAGAAGACAGAGATGATCAAAATGGATAAAAGAACAAGATCCAAAAATATTCTTTCTACAAGGGCACACTTTAAATTTAAAGAAACAGAAAGTAAATGGATGAAAAGGGATATGCCACGCAAACAGTAAACATGAGACTGGAATAGCCACTTTAATATCAGATAAAATATACTTCAAGAAAAAAATCAACAAAGAGATATTTCATAATGATAAAAGGATCAATAAATAAGGAAGTTTATAATAATCATAAATGTGTGTATGCCTAATAAAAGAGCCTCAGAACGCATGAAGCAATGGACACAGTTAAAGGGAGAAATATTATAATAATAAAGATTGAACACTGCTCTCTGAGCAACTTATAGAACTAGACAAAAAATCAGTAAAGACATAGACAATCTGAACAAAAAATTATTTATATTTATAAATCACTACACCTGACAACTGCAGAATACACATTCTTTTCAAGTGCACTTGGTACATTCACCAAGATAGACTATGCTGGGACATAAAACAAGTCTCAATAAATGTAAAAAGATTAAAACCATGCAGAGTATTTTCTCTGACCAAAACAAAATTACTTAGAAATGAAAAGCAACAAGGTATCTAGGAAAACCACAAATATCTGTCAATTTGAACACTCTCCTAAGTAATCAATGGGAGAAAGAATAAGCTATAAAGGAAATTAGAACATATTTTAAAGTGAATAAAAACAAAAACACAACATATCAAAGTTTGTTGAATGCAGATAAACCGTTCTTAGAGGGAACTTTATAGCTTTAATTTTTTATATTAAAAAAATGTCGAAAATCAGTTACGTAAGAATCCACGTAAAGAATGTAAAAAAGAGCAAAGTAAACCCAAAGTTATAGAAGAAAGCAAATAATAAAGATAAAGGTAGAAATCAATGAAATAGAAAACAGAAAAACAATAGCAAATATATCCACAAAGCCAAAAGTTGGTTCTTTGAGATCAACAAAATAATTCCTAGCTAAACTGATCAAGAAAAAAAGAGAATATAAATCACCAATATCAGGAATGAAAGAGATGTGATCACTACAGACTATACAGACATTAAAGGGTGAGAGAGTATTTTTAACAACTTTGTGCCCACAAATATAACAAATTGGATAAAATGGACAAATCCTTTGAAAAATACAACTTAACAAGACTAACATAAGAGGAAGCAAGAAATATAAATAGTCTTTCCATTTTTAATTACAGATCTATTAAAGAAATTGAATTCATTATCAAAAACCTTCCTGAAAAGAAAACTCCAGCTACAGAAGGTTTCATTCAAGGAAGAAATAACGCTAATATTACACAACCTTTCAGAAAACAGGGGAGGAAGGAACATCTCCTAAGTCATTTTTTGGGGTTAGATAATACCAAAATCTAATAGAGACATTACAAAAAGAAAAAAAAAGAAAGGGAAAAAAAGGTGGGAGAATTACATACAGATGTCTTATATGAAGATAGGTTTAAAAATCTTTGACAAAATATTAAATTGAATCCAACAGTATGCAAAAAGAAATAATCATGTCTAAGTGGGGTTCATCCCAGGAATGGGAGATTGTTTCAACATTCAAAAATCAATGCAACTCACCATATTGGTAGGGAGAAAATCTTAGTTTCATTTTAACAGATGGAAAAAAATTTTTTGACAAAATTCAACAACAACTCATGATAAAATTCTGAAAAAACCAGAAAGAGAAAGGACCTTCCTCAATTTGATGAAGAATTTATAAAAAAATCTATGGCTACCATAATAGTTAATGATTAAATACTGAACACGTGCCCCCTAAAATTGGAAATAAGGCAAGGATGCCTTCTCTCACAACTTCTATTCAATATTGTACTACAGGTCCTAGCCATTGCAATGAAGCAATAAAAAAGACATATCAAGTATAGAGATTGGAAGAAGTGAAGAGCATTTCCAGATGAAATGATTGTTTACATAGAAAATCCTAAGGAATCTTTCACAGGTGATTTCCAAACTTATAAAGCTGCAGTATCAAGACAACCTACTATTGGTGAAAGGATAAACATATAGATAAAAGGAATGAAATAGAATCCAGAATGAGATTCACATATATATGGTCCATTGATTTTTGACAAAGATGCCAAGAAAATTCAATGAAAAGAGTAGGCCTTTTCAACAAATGATATATTTGATATTCAAGTAGAGAAAAATAAACCCAGATATTTACCTCATACCATTCACAAAAATTAACTTGAATGGATTATGGAACTAAATCTAAAAGCTACAACTATAAAACTTCTAGGAGAAAATTCTTTGCAAACTTGGGGTAAGCAAAAGTTTCTTAAGTTGAACACAAAAGACATATATCATAAAAGAAAAATAATTTACCCTCACCAAAATTTAAAACTTTGGTCTCCAAAGGACACTATTTAGAAAATTAATGGGCAGCCCACAGAACAGGAGAAATTATCTGCAATACATATATCTGATATAAGACTTGTATATAGACTTTTACAGCTCAATAATAATGAGACATGCAAATCAATAAAAAAGGGCAAACAATTTGAACACACTCCATAGAAGATGACATACAAATAAAAGCACATAAAAAAATGCTCTACATGATCAGTCATCAGGGAAATGCAAATTAAAACCACAATAAGATAACAGTTCACACTCATTAGAATGGATAAAATTAAAAAGGCTGACAACACCAAATGTTTGTGAGGATACAGAGCAAATGAAACTCCCGTACATTGCTAGTGAACATGAAAAACGACGTAAACACTTTGAGAAACAGTTTGTCAGTTTCTTAAAACATATACTCACCATAGAACCCAACCAGTCTACTCACAGGTATTAGAGAAATAACATACATCCACACAAAAACTTGCACACAAATGTACATAGAAGTCCTTATTCACAATAGCCAAAAATTGGAAACAACTTAAAGGCCCCTCAGCAGGCGACTAGATAATAAAAATGTATATATCCATTCAGTAGAATACTGCTCAACATGAAAAGGAATGAACTACTGAATATACACAACATGAATGAATCTCAAAATCATTATGCTGAGTGAAAGAAGGCAGACACAAAAAGTTCATATTGAACAATTCCACTTACATATTATTCTAGAAAATGTAATTAATCTATAGTGACAGAAAGAAGATCAGTGGTTCTCTGAGGCCTGGGACAGAGGGGAAAATGACTGCAAAGGGACAACAGGAAACTTTTGAGGGTGATGGCAATATTCTGCATCGTCAAGGTAGCGGTGACTTCAGGAGTGTATACAATCATCAAAACTCACTGAATCAGGTACTTTCAACGGATGCAGTCTATATTAGGTCAACCATACTTTAATAAAGTTGATAAAAATAAGTAAAGCCAGATACATTAAGAATATCACTATAAAAATTTAAGGTTTGTAAACCAGTGTGGATACTGGCCTTTTGTTTTTTATCCTGACCAAATTATCTGGAGGTACTGGATAACAACCTTAAAAGACAAAGAAGGAAAAAAAAGAAATTATTACCTTTCCTTAACTGGATATAGTTACTTATCTAAATTTAGATTATCTACTATCTTAGGGGACTTGGGATTTAAAGTTTCTATGTAATACTTTTTAGATGTAAAACAAACTCTAATGATGTTATAAACAGAAAATAAAATCTTCAAATACAAAAATTGATTTAATTTTCCTCTGGTGTTGGATTTCTAAAAACTCCAAAATAAGCTGTTGAATATGAGAATATTCAGCCATTGTATAGGCAAAAACAAAACCTCTTAAAGTAAATTCCAACCTCTCTAATGTGCAACTTTCAATACGGCTTTTCAAGAGAACTATAGATAAAATATGGATTAAATTATAAATGAATCACAGAATGAAAATGGACAGCTTACTTCAGAGGAAAGGCAAATTTGAGTGAGGCAGATGGCAGCTGAAATGTGTCTGAACTGCAGATTAAATTTTCACAATTTATCCTTCTGCTCATCTAAATAGATTAAATAATGAATATCATAGCTACAAATATGAACATGAACTACTTTCAACTCATCACTTATTTTGTAGATGATAAATCTTCTCGCTGCATAGTAAAATCAGTATGAACGAAATATTATGAAAGACTCCATATAAGAAGCAAAGGCCGATGTTCATGCTCTCAAAATTATAAGGCTCCTTGCTCTCCACAGAGCTTCAAGGAGCACATCACAATTCAGACCTATTTGATTTTTAGTTGAATGGAAGTTGAGAGGCATCACTGGTCACCAGTTGTGATTCACAATGCACCAGTACACATACAGCATGGCTATAGTCTCCCCAACACGTACTTAAATTAATCTTTGGTGATAGAGTATGTGAGCTTGGGGCATGCATTTAATCTTAAACACAGTAATTATTAACTATGTTGCTCAGGTTATCATTAATCTTAGCAAGATGTCCTTTAAAGGCTATCATGGAGATGTAGAATATGCCCTCCTTTTTAAGAGAAGAAGCCAAATGTAAAATCTTTTTTCTATTACATGATGTTTTCCAAATCAAAATAGCAGCAATGGGAAACTAGATCTGTTATTAACTTCCTGGGTGTCTATGCTACTTCTAGGTACTGAGTTGGACACCAGAGGCAATCTGGCTCAGCTGGTAACTTGCAATTAATTATTGGACCTGATGGCATAGTATTTTTAGTATTTTCCAAAATAGTCCTAAATGTGGCTAGAAATAGGGACCAAAGAGAATTAAGTCTGAGAGAATAATTCATGACCCACAACTATTACAGAAGTAGATCCAGCAGAAATGTTAAGACAATCCTCTTAATCACAATCATTTACAGAAGGAATAAGCCAATATTAGAAGCTGAGAGGAACTCTACAGTGGAGTAGATGGTTAAGAGAAATAGAAACAGTTCTAATGTGTGATTTCACAACTATGAGGAAATAGGCAAAGATCACTACAGAATTTCAACAGAACTGTAAAATACGAAAATATTTAGGAGGAAAAACTGGACATTATAAACAACTTTATGCCAAAATATTTGAAAGTTTAGGTGAAATTAACATTTCTGGAAAAATAGAATTTACAGACATGAAATAAGAACAAAAATATAAATATTTCTATTACTAATAAAGAAATTTTATTTCATGACTTAAAACTTTCCCACAAAGAAAACTTAAGGCACAGAAAGCATCACTAGTGAATTCTACTAAATATTTAAGAAAGAAATATCACCAATCTTAACAAACATCTCCAGAGAACAGAAAAAAAGAAGAGAGAGAAAAAAACTTCTGGCTTGTTTAATAGGGCTAGTATAACCTTGATGCCAAACTCTTATAAGAAAGGAAAATGACAAGCCAATCTCAAGTGATGAGTATAGATGTATAGAACCCACTATTAAGATGTCTTAATTGGTTGTTTTTATTTTGTGTGAACATCATTTTGAGTCTAAACAAAACAGCTGTAATATTTGCTTAAACATTGTAAAGAATAACCATAATATGCCTGAATTCAGAGAGTACATTTTTGAGAGTATGTCGTTAGAGCTCTGCCATGAAAACAGCATATATGTACATGGCAACCAATTGGCTCTAGGAATAGCCAAGAATTTGGGATGAGACAGAAAGGTTTTTTCTCTTTCTCTGCAGCACAGGAGAATATGTGATTGTATATTCATTTCTAGACTCCAAGACAAGTTTCAGATAAATATATAATGAATGACCTTCTGCCTTTATAGCTTGAGGAGGAAATTACTATCCTAATTCTTTCCTTTTCATAAATGCAGTATAAAAGAGACACATAATTCATTTATATCTTGAACCATTCACATTCTGTCAATTAAAATTTGGAACAAAGTGAGTAACCACCTTAATCACTTAGTTTTGGTTTGTAAGAATAATCTTTACTTTTCTGAATTAGTGTTTTTGTTTTCTTCAGGTAAATACCCAGAAGTGGAATTGCTGGATCATATGGTAGTTCTATTTTTAATTTTTTGAGGAACCTCCATACTGTTTTCCATAGTGGCTGCACCAATTTACATTCCCACCAACAGTGCACAAGGGTTCCCTTTTTCCCACATCCTTCCCAACATTTGTTATCTGTCATCTTTTTGGTTCATTGAGCCAAGATATGGAAAAAATCTAAAAAGTGTCCATTGACAGATGAATGGATAAAGAAGATGTGATACACACACACACACATATACACAACAGAATATTACTCAGTCATAAAAAAGGATGAAATCTTGCCATTCGTGACAACATGGATGAACCTAGAAGGTATTCTGCTAACTGAAATAAATCAGACAAAGACAAATACTGTATGATTTCACTTATATGTGGAACCTGAAACAAAACAAAACAATGAAGAAACAAAATAAAACAGAAACAGACTCGTAGATACAGAGAATAAACTGGTGGTTACCAGAGGGGAAGGTGTCGGTTGGTGGGGGGAGAACAGGTGAAGGGGATCAAGACGTGCAAACCTCTAGTTATAACATAAATAAGTCACGGGGATGTAACAAACAGCACAGAAAATATAGTCAATAATATTGTAATAACTTTGCAAGGAGACAGATGATTACAAGACTTACTATGGTGATCATTTCATAACGTATATAAATGTCAAATCACTATGTTATACATCTGAAATTACCATAATATTGTGTGTCAACTATACTTCAATAACAAAATAAATAAATAAAACTATAAAAAAGAATAATCTTTAACAACAAACTCCTTACTTTCCATAATACTCTAGACAAAATCCTAGACTGTAATCTATATTCATCTGATGTTCTGCCAGATGTTAATTATTTCTGATATTCATATTATATGCACCTGAGCAATGTAAAAACATTTTTAGCAATTTAGTCCACCTATATTCCAACCCAGCCAACTTTACTCAGTCTCCAGAATATTATTGTTTCCCTTTAACTGCAAATACTGAAGGCAACAAAAATCAATAGGTCATTAACATTATCAGATATGTTGTTAAAACTGCCCCACTTATAAATTTGCCAGGCATTGCTTTTTCCTCCTGTCCACTCAAATTATGATGCTCTTTTTCTTTCCTTTTTACTAACTTGAGGTTTCTCTATTAAACAATGAATACTATTGTACTGTCTGCATGTTTTTTAAAATCTGAATATATTTCATATGCCATGGAAGCATCCTTAAAGAAACTGCTTTAATTCCAGAAGAACAATACACTAATATAACATGGGTATGTACAAACTATAATTTTCATGTGGAATATTTAATAAAGTCAGTTTTATACTGTCATGCATTTTTGCTACATTAATATTTATTATATAAAAAGTTTGCCAATGCAATAAATTTTAAATGGTAAGTAGAAATTTACATATAAGAGGTACCATCTTAGATACCAATCTAAAAAAATTAAATTTCCCATCAAGAATCTTAACAGAAAAACCAACATAAGACACATGTTGTAGGACATGCCAAAATCTATGGGATACAGCAAAAGCAGTTCTAAGAGGGAAGTTTATAGCAGTACAGGCCTACCTCAAGAAACAAGAAAAATCTCGAATAAACAATCTAACAATGCACCCAATGTAACTGGAGAAAGAAGAACAGACAAAGCCCAAAATCAGTAGAAAGAAGGAAATAATAAAAAATCAGAGCAGAAATAAATGAAATAGAGACTGAAAAAAAATAGAAAAAAATCAATGAAACCAAGAGCTGGTTCTTTATAAAGATAAACAAAATTGACAAACTTTTAGCTAGACTCACCAAGAAAAAAAGAGAGAAGGCTCAAATAAATAAAATCAGAAATGAAAGGGGAGAAATGACAACGGATACCTCAGAGTTACAAAAGATTATAAGAGAACACCACAAAAAGCTGTACGCCAACAAACTGGATAATCTAGAAGAAACAGATAAATTCTTAGAATCATACAACCTTCCAAAACTGAATCAAGAAGAAATAGAGAATTTGAACAGACCACTTGCCAGTAAGGAGATCGAAACGGTAACCAAAAACCTCCCCAAAATAAAAGTCCAGGACCAGACAGCTTCCCTGGTGAATTCTACCAAACATTCAAAGAAGACTTAATACCTATCCTTCTCAAACTCTTCCCAAAAATTGAGAGGAGGGCAAGCTTCCTAACTCATTCTACAAGGCAAACATTACCCTGATACCAAAACCAGACAAGGACAACACGCACACAAAAAAATTACAGGCTAATATCACTGATAAACATTGATGCAAAAATCACCAACAAAATACTAACAAATCAAATACAACAAATACATTAAAAAGATCATACACCATGATCAAGTGGGATTTTTTCCAGGGACGCAGTGATGACGGTTCAACATCCACAAATCAATCAAACAATCAATCTGTTAATGTGATACACCACATTAACAAAATAAAGACTAAAAATCACATGATCGTCTCAGTAGATGCAGAGAAAGGGTTTGACAAGATACAGCATCCATTTATGACAAAACTCTGAATAAAATGGGTATAGAAGGAAAGTACCTCAACATAATAAAGGCCGTATATGACAAGCTCACAGCTAATATCTTCTCAATGGAGAAAAACTGAAAGCTATCCCTCTAAGAATAGGAACCAGATAAGGATGCCCACTTTTACCACTTTTATTTAACATAGTATTGGAAGTCTTAGCAAGAGCAATGAGGTAAGAAAAAGAAAGAACAGGGATCCAAATTGGAAAGGAAGAAGTGAAACTGTCACTCTTTTCAGATGAAATGATTTTATATACGGAAAACCCTAAAGAATCCACTAAAAAACTTTTAGAAATAATAAATGAATACCACAAAGTTGCAGGATACAAAATCAACATACAAAATCAGTTGCATTTCTATACACTAACAATGAAGTAGCAGAAAGAGAAATTAAGAATACAACTCCATTTACAATTGGAACAAAAAGAATAAAATACCTAGGAATAAACTTAACCAAAGAGGTGAAAGATCTGCACACTGAAAACTATAAAACATTGTTGAAAGAAATTAAAGAAGATACAAAGAAATGGAAAGATATTCTATGCTCTTGGATTGGAAGAATTGGACAGTGAAAATGTCCATACTTCCTAAAGCAATCTACAGATGCAATGCAATCCCTATCAAAGTTCCGACAACAGTTTTCACAGAAACAGAACAAAGAATCTTAAAATTTACATGGAAGAACAAGAGATCCCGAACAGCCAAAGAGATCCTGAGAAAAAAGAACAAAGCTGGAGGTATCACACTCCCTGATTTTAAAATATACTACAAAGCGATAGTAACCAAAACAGCATAGTACTGGCACAAAAAAAGACACACAAATTAATGGAACAGAATCAAGAGCCCAGAAATAAACCCACACATCTATGGACAGCTAATTGTCAACAAGGGAGCCAAGAACATACAATGGAGAAAGGAGAGCCTCTTCAATAAATAGTGTTGGGAAAACTGGACAGCCACGTGCAAAAGAATGAAAGTAGACCATTATCTTACACCATACACAAAAGTTAACTCAAAATGGATTAAAGACTTGAATGTAAGACTGAAACCATTAAACTTCTAGAATAAAACATAGGCAGTATGCTCTCTGATATGGGTCTTAGCAGCATATTTTCAAGTACCTTCTCTGACTGGACAAGGGAAACAATAGAAAAAATAATCAAATGGGACTACACCAAATTAAAAAGCTTCTGCACAGCAAAGGAAACCATCAACAAAACAAAAAGACAACCTAACAATTGGGAGAAGATATTTGCAAATCATATATCTGATAAGTGGTTAATATCCAAAATAAACTAAGAACTCATACATCTCAACAACAAAAAAACTAACAACCCAATCAAAAAATGGGCAAAAGATCTGAACAAACATTCCCCCAAGGAAGATATACAGATGGCCAACAGGCACATGAAAAGATGTTCAACATATTAATTATCAGGGAAATGCAAATCAAAACTACAATGAGATATCATCTCACTCTGGTCAGAATGGCTGTAACTAACAAGACAGGAAACAGTAAGTGTTGGAGAGGATGTGGACAGAAGGGAACTCTCATACACTACTGGTGGGAGTGGAAACTGGTGCAGCCACTATGGAAATTCTTCAAAAAGTTAAGAATAGAACTACCATATGATCCAGGTATTCCACTGCTGGGTATTTATCCAAAGAACATGAAAACATGAATGCATAAAGATACATGCACCCCTATGTTCATTGCAGCGTTATTCACAATAGCCAAGACTTGGAAGCAACTTAGGTGCCCATCAAGGGACAAATGGATAAAGAAGATGTGGTATATATACACAATAGAACACTACTCAGCCATAAGATACAATGACATCTGGCCATTCGTGACAACATAGACAGACCTTTAGGGCATTATGCTAAGGGAAATAAGTCAGAGGGAGAAAGTCAAATACCACATGATCTCACTTATAAGTAGAAGATAAAAACAATGACAAACAAACACACAGAAACAGAGACTGGGGGGGGGGTGGGGCCGGCCGGTGTTTCAGTGGTTAAGTGCATATGTTTCGCTTCAGCGGCCCGGGATTCGCCGGTTCAGATCCCAGGTGCGGTCATGGCACCACTTGGCAAACCATGCTGTGCTAGGCATCCCACATATAAAGTAGAGGAAGTCGGGCACGGATGTTAGCTCAGGGCCAGTCTTCCTCAGCAAAAAGAGAAGGATTGGCAGCAGATGTTAGCTCAGGGCTAATCTTCCTCAAAAAAAAAAAAAATACAAGAAACAGAGATTCTATTGGTGGTTACCAGAGGGGAAGAGAGCAGGGAGGAGGGCAAAAGGAGTGATTAGGCACATGTGTGTGGTGATGCATTGTAATTAGTCTTTGGGTGGTCAGCATGATGTAATCTACACAGAAATTGAAATGTATAACGATGTACACCTGAAACTTATATAATATTATAAACCAATGTTACCACAATAAAAAATAATAATAAATACACACAAAAGACACACATTGTCTACTTGTTGCACAAAGGATCACTTTTGTTTATATTTGTTAAATATTATCAATAGGAGAGATATAGGTAAAAACGTTTTCCTGAATTTCCTGAACTAATAGATTTTAGTGTTGTAAACTATACTAACATAAACTGTAAACTAAAATAAGACAGAAGAGCTTAGAATTTGAACAAAATATAAACATATACATCAACATGAGTCTATGACTTAGGCACACAGTTAAAATTATTATTAAGTTGCAAACTTTGAAAGGATATTTGTTTTATAAAATTCAAAGAATAAATGTTTTATTTCTAGAATTCTGTAGGTGTTATTAAGGCATTCAATGAACACTATGACAAGCATTCTTTTCTAAATAATCAAGATTGGATCAACATGCGATTGGACAGGAAGAAGTAAATAATAAGTGCTTGTGTGAATTACAAATACTCCACCTTCATCGAGGTTATTTTATTTATGTTTTCATACATCATACTTTCTTTATATATAAGGAAATATCTAGCCCACAAAAATTATTAGCAGACAATAGACTATCTAAAAAGTAAAATATCAACAACGATGGAAACAGAGTTCTCAGCTGGATGAATGGGATGGCACGATATTCCTGCACGTATGAACAGTATATCTCTGTTACTTTACCACTCATCTAAGTTAAAAAATTCAGTGGCAGGGGACATTTTTCTCTGCTATTAGCTGTCTTTTCCCTTTTAAATAGGTAATTTTCCTTCTAACTTCCAGATCCATTGATCTTCCTATCACTTACTTATATTTCCTTTCTAGTCTAATCAAACAATTCCTGACTCCTGAACGTCATAGACATTACTGTTATTCTCATCTCTCTTTGTTACAGAAAGCAGTAAGACAAAAGAAAAAAATGATGAATTTTCTTGATAGGAAGAGAGTTTACGATTAAGTGTTTTGATACCTGAAATGTTAACATTTTGTACAACAATTTTCTCCCTTAAAATTAGCTACATTTTAACTTGCATTCACTGAAAATTTTACGATGTAATGATGTGTATCCCTACTAATCACTTTCTCTTCCACAGGAACTGGACTCATATTTAGCCCCAGAATACAGCATTGAGGTTTTTCATGCTAGCTCTAACACCAGAAATTCCTTCTGTTATGTTATTTCATTATTATGTGTCATGAGGAAGAAAATAACCATTGAAATAATTAGAATGTTAACTATATATACACAATGTAAAATACAAAAAGTAAGTTGAAGTTTTTCCCTCTGTGTTGACCAGTGTTACCATCCAGTTCATACATTCACAAATTTATTTATTCACTCATTCAGCAAGCATTTACTAATCATATCTTGGATTCTATTATATCATGTGAGAATATTAAGTATGCAAAATTATAATGTATGCAAATCTATCTTATATGCAGTTAATCATTATTTGAAGGAGACTATCTTATAAAGCACTTCTCCCCTTACTACCCGGAATAGTAAAATAAGAAATCTTCCATTCTCTTCTCTAATTTCTGTATACCTCCTTCCCTTATATTCATGATGTCTATTAGAAGTCAGAAAGTAAAACTGTAAAACTGCTAGAAAATGTTGTCCTTATTCCATTCAAAAAGTTTTGAAATGCCAAGGGCCAATATGGATAAATTGAAGTATTTGAATAATTTAACTTTTATTAGATGCATTACTCTAAATACGGTATTTACTTATTTCTAAGTATATTGGCTTCTAAAATAATAAGAAAATTAAATCCAAGATGAATGGACTTGGAATGGTAAGTGCACCTTTCAAAGAAACACACAAGTATTTCTGATCTAACACTTACTCATCTTTCTTTGTGAAACAGATCAATAAAAACATAAAATAAAATGTTGTCAAGTCCTGTATCCAATAGCGTTATCTTCTTTTTATCAGTACAAACAGGTGCTCTGAGACAAGCTTATAATTCCATGTACTTATAAACACTGCGTGGAGCCTGGAGCTATGTTTTGGAGTGTCATTCTCAAAAAAGACTACTTTGCCAAAATGGTCTTCACGTAAAGTATAGCCTGGAGAATATGCTGCATTTTATTAGGTGGTATAGAATTCAAGACCCAATTCAAATGCCATCTCTACCAGAAAGCCTTTTCTGATTCTCTCCTCCTCCCTGCCCAGATGTTCTCTCATATTCTCTCTCTCCCTTCTTTGAACACCCATGGCAATTTATTTTCACACTTTTTAGGTCATTATCATTTTTAATCATGTATTGTAATGATTTGAGTAAATGCCTCATCTTCCATCATATTAAGCTTGCATAATGCAAATATTCTCACATATTTTTCATTCCCACTTTAGATAGCAGAATGCCTTATACATATCTGTAGCTCAAAATACTTTTTTGAATGAAGGGATATTTGCTTTAAGAAATTCCTAAAAGGAATTATTTAAAGACATCCCAGGTCATTTATTACCTGTACTGGAAACTTTAGCACTTTATTCTTTTTAATTTTAGACCTTTATGCTATATTACTTTTATTGTTCTTTAATAGGTTTGGATTTCTTACCCTTGTTTCTCAAAAATAAACCATAAGCTCCTTGAGGCCAAGGACACTCTTCGAACACTTCTATACTCCCAGAATTCTTAGCACAGGACGTGCTAAGCAGGAGTGTTCCATTCAATTGATTAAATGTTGCCAAAGGCTCATCCAAGAAGCATTTCAGAACATAGCTGGTAGCCATCTCCTGATCAAGATAATCAAATCCCATAAAATTTGCTTACCATGGCATTGACGTTTGCGTGATCTCCTTTCCTGTTTCGAATGTGAATACAGGATATTGGTAAATTCAGTCCTACCCCAGTGGCCACATTTCTCAGGTCAGCAGCACTGTATTCCCCACGCAACAGCAAACTGTTATTATCAGAACCAAGTCCCAGAGAGGCCCGATAGAGATAGGTCTGAGACAGCCTCTCGACTGTAGTGACATCTATTGTGGCTGATGTCACGCAAGGATTTGAAGCCATCTTCCTTCCATACCTCAGCTCCTCTGGAGAGCGACAGCAGCTCTGAGAGCAACAACCTGGGCTCTGGCTAAACTTGATAAACACAAAGAAAAGTAAGCACCCCAGAAATAAAAAGGAAATACAGGCCAGGGCAATTACTAAATATAAGTTCTGGGTGGAAAGGTGCCCTCCTGTTTCCCAGGCATCTTCAAAGTCTGGGAGGACCTGAGGGACAGAGTTGCTCAACAGCACACCCAGTGTGACAGAGGAAGAAAGCGATGGATCTCCATGGTCCCGAACCACTACCACCACCCTCTGTTTAACCGCATCAGTGGGAAGAACTAAGCGAGCAGTACGCAGCTCTCCTACATTGGATGAAACTCTGAAAAGGCTAGAGTCAGAAGCCTGAGAGATGTGGTAGGAAAGCCAGGCATTAGAGCCACTGTCTGCATCCTCTGCTATCACTTTTGTGACCAAATGTCCAGTTCTGGCAGAGCGGGACACAATTTCCACTGGGACAGAGCCATTTCTGGGCAATGGAAACAAGATGACTGGAGCGTTGTCATTCATATCTACCACAAACAAGCTCACGGTCACCGCTGCACTTCTGGGAGGAATGCCACCATCCCGGGCTTCCACTTGGAAGCGAAACCCCCTGAGCTGCTCAAAGTCAAAGGAAGTTTTGGCAGTGATAGTCCCACTGGATGATTCTACTGCCACCAAGCTAGCGGCTGTCTGCTCTTCAGAGATAATATCCAACAGCTCATAAAAGACAAGGCCATTCTTCCCCAGGTCCGGGTCCTGGGCAAAAACACGGCCTAGAGAGGCTCCAGGGCCATTATTTTCAGCCACAAAAAATTCCTGTTGTGGTTGAGGAAAGCTTGGTGTATTGTCGTTCACATCGCCTACTGATATAGTCAGCGTCCTGCGGGTGCTAAGTTGGGGTGAGCCACCGTCTGAGGCGGTGATCAGGACCTGGTATTCACTGACCTGCTCCCGGTCCAGCGGTCCATCAGTCAGCAAGCTGTAGTAATTGTCAAAGGAAGCCTTCATCTTGAAAGGGCCTCCACTGGACATGCTACAAATGACCTTACCATTGGGACCGAAGTCTTCATCCCTTACACTAAGGAGAGCAATCACTGTGCCAGGAGCGGCGTCCTCGGAAACTGGGTTGGAGAGAGTCATGAGGTTCACCTCGGGGGCATGATCGTTCACATCAGTCACTTCCACCAGCAGCTTGGCGATGCTAGCTAGACCAAAGGCGCCTTCGTCCCTCGCCTCGATGTATGCCTCCAACACCGTTTCAGGTGGACCTAGTGAAGCAGCTATCCGCACCTCCCCACTTCTGGGGTGCACGTGAAAGTGGTGTTGCAGCTTTGCTCTTGTGCTGTTGCTTAAGGAGTACCGGATTTCCCCATTGGAGCCTTCATCCGGGTCCGAGGCCTGAACTCGGAATAACACAGTCCCGTTGGGTGCAGTCTCTGGCACCTTGGTGCGGTATACTGTGCGCTCAAATACAGGCGCATTGTCGTTTGTGTCCACCACGATCACGGTGACTTGTGCGTCTCCAGAGCGAGCGGGCTGCCCGCCGTCCCGAGCGGTGAGCACAAGTCGGTGGGTGGCGCGCTGCTCGCGATCCAGTGCTTTCTCCAATACCAGCTCCGGGTATTTGCTGCCGTCGACCCGCGACCTTATGTCCAGGCGAAAGTGCGGGCTGGAGCTCAGGCTGTAGCTTAGCACCCCGTTGCTTCCCTCGTCGGCATCTTGGGCATTAGGGAGAGTAAAGCGGGCTCCGGGCATCAGGAACTCGGGGATGTGCAACTGCACGTCGCCCGTAGGGAAGAGAGGTGAGTTGTCGTTGGTGTCCAGGAGGTGAACGCGCAACTTGTGCAGCTCCAGCGGGTCCTCGAGCACCAGCTCATAGGTCAAGACACAGACAGCTTTGGCTTCGCACAGCCGTTCGCGGTCCACCGGCTCTAGGACCACCAAGCTACCGCTGGCCAGATCCACTCCGAAGTAAGGCTCGCCGTGGCTGGAAAGGAAGCGAAAGTTCCGCAAGGATAGAGCGGCTGCTGACAGTCTCAAGTCCGCGGCAACATTGCCTACGGCTACGCCCCGCTCGGTCTCCTCCCACACTGAGTATTCGAGCTGTCCGGCAGCAGAGGCACAGGAGACCCACAAACATAGAACTGCCACCCTCCAGCCCACCATCCTCCCTCTCTGCGTCCTCGCTCCACCAGCCGTGACCTGGGACCATGCTCCGGACTCCTGGAGAGCTAAAGCCGTGGTAAAGAGCAAGGGCCGGCCAGCCGCCGGTGCAAGCGAGAGGGGCTGAGACCGCCGCCGACGTTTCTTCTCCGGAATACCCGAATTGCCCGGGGCTGGCCGGCTGGCAGCTAGGCTTGCTAGCCTGGAGGCTCGGCAGCCGTCTGGGAAAGCGGAGCCTGCCCGGTGCGGAGGGGCGCAGCGCCGCCTAGGGGTGCAGAGACGAGGTAAACCGCCCGGGTGGAGGTAGTGCCGTCTCCGTTCTCTGCCGGCTGGGATTTCTGCTCCAGCCCCGGCAGCGTGCGTGGGGTGGGGCAAGGAAGACACTCGGAGAAACTAAGACTTCTCTTAAATGGCCTTTCCTAGCACATCGCCCTGAAACCGCCCGGGTCATAACCTCCACAACCTCTGCCTGAAGACGGCTTGTAACTGGGGCTGAGCTCCGCTGGGCTTCTCTCGCCAATTATAGGAGAGCGTCGAGTTCCGGGCACTCTGACCCACCCACCCCCTACAGTGCCCGCGGAGGAGCGCAGAACTCCCCGGGGAAGTGCCGGGCGGAGGCGGGGGGAGGCGGAACCTTCACGGGGAAAGACCACGCCTTCGAAACTTAAGGAAACAGGAGCCCCCAAAGCAAGTGCTGTGGCGCATTCTGTGCTGGATTCCCTACCTCTCCGCTGCAGGTTAAAGTCTCTCCTGCACCTTTTTATGTCCCAGGAGCCACCAAGATTTCAACAGAGGCGACCAGTGAGGGCCAAATTGGGGAAGAGTATCCTCCCTCAAGCTTCCTCAGGACCCTCGCTTTTCGAGGCACCAAAGTGGGCAAGCGCAAAGCTTATGGTTCTACGTTCCGCTTTCTGCGGGTCAGCAGTTTTCTCTTTCCCCAGGAGGCCCTACCTGGAGTGCTCTGCAAGCGGCCCTTACGCTCTGGGTGAGAGGAGAGGTCAGGAACCATGCAATATCAAGCACCAGAAACTCGGAAAGATTTGACAACTTATCCCTAAAGAGGACCCGCGAAGAAGTGGAGGAGAGAGAAAGTTCTGAGATGCTCTTCAGAGTGTGACCAGTAAACTACTCTGTAAATTTACTCTGTACATATTTAGAAAATCTGGAGAGATGTACTCAACTTTTGGAAGGCCCCTGACTTTTAGACCTGCAATCAAGCTTCCATTTATACTGGGTTTAGGAATTCCGAGCTGTATCTAGGAGGGCAGTCTGTGTGAATGTGAATTAGGAAGTGAGAAGAAGGAAAAATTCACACTGAGAATCAGCATGGAAAATCCGGAAAAAACACTCTTCACTCACTTCTCAGACTTTTGCTTCCTTTTTTCTTATTTCTCTATACTGCCACTGATGTCTATTTTCAAAGGATTTAATTTGCATCAAAAACTGGATAGCACTCACCTAATGGGATTTGTCCCATCAGCCTCCCTATCTTTAGGCATAACTGGGATTTGTGGGGAAGCAATATTTAGGAGGTATTTGGAAATCCCAAAGCTGATGAAGTCTCAAGAGTTTTTCCTATTGTATAAGATAACTAGATGAACATTAAAATTGTACATTAGCAAAATTTCTCTTTCTCAGAACCTTTCCTTTCTAACATTTCATTTTGCCATTTTATGGCATTTTCCATAGTTTCTCCTAATTCAAGCATTTTCAACCTTTTAATTAGGTGTAAGTACAACTTTAAGTGGACCCTATGCAAAAACACAGTGCTGATTTCTGCTTGGGCTCTATTGCCAAGACTATTATTATAAAGCTCTCCCACCAAACTTGGTCTTAAGCTGTAAAATCAAAAGATTTCTAGCCATAATGCATAAGCTCCTAATAGAGACCTGGAAGCCAAACCAGAAAATAGTAAATCTGATATCCACCAAAGAGTTTGTCAGCAAAAGGATATTGTACTTTAAACTAGATGTTCTTACTGCTTAAGATTATTCCCTGGGAGTATATTATGTACTTAATGGCAACTAAATTAAAAGACACGCCTCACAATCACATTAAGCAAGTTTTCATCCTGTAAGATAGCTTAACGAAGTGTCTAAACCAAGTTTAACAGAGTGGGAGTTCTTTGATGGTAGAGATCTGCATCACTTGATGTTGTTTCTTGAGTATCTAGCTAAGCTCTGGGCCTGTAAATTAAGTGGCTAAAGTACTCTCATTACACAACATCCTCTTATGTTATACCTTTTTCTTTAACTTGAACCCTTTACTAATAACACACTACTACAGCATTTCTTTCTCAAGTTTCTGTTACCAAGGAATTCCTTTTTCTCCATGACATAATACCAAATAAAGTGTCTTGGATCTTTCTTCACGAATCTTCACTCTAATTAAGTCTATGCTGTGTTTACTTGCTACTTTTTATAATGATGTACTAATTTTCCAAAAATTACCTTTTTACAAAAATCTTTTTCTATTTCACCTTCAAAGTGTAGCCCTCAGAACTTAAAGTCATACTCCATGTTGATCAAATCAGCTCCAAAAAGAGTTCTCTTCATTCTAAACACTACATATCAAGTAATAGAGTCTGCTTCTTTAATAGGCACATCACATACTTTTTTCATGATGGATTGAAAACGAAAATTCACACTTACTTTTTCTAGATGCCATAAAGCCACAGATCAAAAAGTCCTAGACTTTTATACCTCCTTTTTTGTTTCACTCTAATTTGCAGAATGTCATTATGTTAAGGGCTAGCTTATGTGGTTCAATCACATAATATATTTTACCTACATTCAAATTTCATATCCTACATAGTTAGCAAGCAGTCACATTAAATCTTCCCCTGAGCTGCAGGTGAAAATTTTCATCATGTGGCTGAAAATGAAGGCTCACAACCATTACCAACCACCCTACCTGACATCGGTTTATTAGGTAATGCCTAACCTCAAATAAAAATCTGACGAAGATACTATAACATTCTCCAAAAGAGATTATACTCAAATCTCACATTATATTATAGTTTCAAAAAATGCTAAATGATATATTACCAGATCATCATTATGACAAATGCTTAAAAGAAATTTGATAAAAATTTGACAGCTGTCACAAAACAATGTCCACCTTCATTTTAAACAGTAAAACACCAGAATTACTCCCATAAAAAATCATGAGCATAACAGGACACTTCATGTCATAGTTATTATTCAATACTGACTTGGATATTCTAGACAACACAATGTGTTGTGTGTGTGTGTGTGTGCGTGCGTGTGTTAGGAAGGAGAATAACTATATTACTAGATTATAAATTTATAAGTATTTTAATTTTCCACTTATAAAATCCCAGAGAATCAAAGAAGCAAAATAATTAGAATTGAAAAGAGTTCAATGAGATGATTAGTTTAAAAATAAATGTAAAAAGTATAGCTTTCCTTCATATCTACAATAACTAGGCAAAAAGTGGGATTTCTACCAGTTATGGCTAGATGAAAATGGACATTTTAATGACTCTTCTCCTCCATGAAACCTACCAAAACAACAAAAAGAACAGCTGACAAAAGGTAAAATTAATCTTTGATGAAATTCTATAAAACATTTGCACTGCAACCATAATATGTATGAAGAGAAGTTATCAAGCGTCATGAAAATGGGACCAAGATGTGAGAGAATGCTCAAAGAGGTTCCTGCCACTCGAGACCTGGAGAAGAGCTGGTAGTTTGGGGTTTTCCAGAGTAGTGGTTCACACAAATGCCAAACCAATGACTCCTTGTTTGGAACAAAAAGATCTAGGCACATAGGCTGAATCAGGCAGAACTCTCCTGTAACCTATTTGACAGCACAAAATTGGAGGGAAGTCAGGATTAAATGTGATAGTGAGTAGATGCACTATTATTTCAAGAGTGAACCTAAGGATGTGGTAAAAAGAAAACTCTGGACAACAAATTGCTCAGCAGCTGCCAGTTCTCATCACTTGGAGATATGTAAAAGCTAAGGTACACACACACCACTGTACCAAACAGTAAAGAAGGAAATGATCACATTAGTCCAGAGCACTGCTGGCCCATCCATTTACATTCTCTGCCTGCAGGTAGCTGGTCTTAAAGGAAATCCTCTTAAAGATAAGTAATAACCAAAAAAGAGCCAACATAGGATCTATGTAAACATTACAAGAAAGAATAAGAAAATAAGTATGAAAAATTACAGATAAAAGTACACAACTGAAAATTTTTACTACCAAGCAGATAAAAATTTTGGCTAGAAGTCTCTAGTCAAAATACTCACAAAGAATTTTAAAGCATCTCAGAGAATTAAGAACTCAAAACAGAGTTACAGAATCTCAAGGAGAAAATAAAAAGGCCACAGAAGACCATGACAACTGAGTTGGCACAATTCAGGAAATAAATGGAAAAGAAATATAAAATCGTCACAAAAATTAATGCTACTTTGGAAACAGTAAAAAGATGAACAGGCTCTGGTCAGCACACAGTGAAGAACAAGAAGAAATGCTTGAGAAGGTTGAGAAAAATAATGGAAAGAATAAAGAATTTAAAAAGCTTAAAGAGAAAAGTGTAGCTTTGGAACACAGAAAAAGGAGATCTAACACGCTCTTAACAGTGTCCTTTAAGAAACCAAATACGCGGAAAAGAAAAAACAAGCCCAAAGACATCATTCAAGAAAAAATTTTGAGATACAAATAAACTTCAGATTGCAAGTTTCACCAGTGTAAGTCTAGTCTGTCTTCAGCCAGTGAAAGGCAAAGGCAGCAGGTGAGCAGTGCGAGCGGTTTTCCCTGACTGTCAGAAATAAGGGGATGCATTATCAAGATTTTTTTTTAAGTAAAAAGAGTATACACTCCAACTTCTAGTTTCAGCTTCCACATGTAAAGAGGTTGGGGGACCGGCCCCGTGGCTCAGTAGTTAAGTTCGCGCGCTCTGCCTTCGGCGGCCCAGGGTTTCGCTGGTTCAGATCCTGGGCGCAGACATGGCACCGCTCATAACACACGCGTCCCACATGCCACAGCTAGGAGGACCCACAACTAAAAATATATACAACTATGTACTTGGGAGATTGGGGGAGAAAAAGCGGGGTGGGGGGGGGGCTCGGAATTTGTCACTCCTTTCCTTACAGCAACAACAAAAAGCTGGATAAATGACTTTTCTTGAACCCATCAGAGAATTGAGTTTGCAGGAAAAACCTTCACCCTGAAATCTGGAGAGACAGGCAAATTCAGAGAGTCACAGTCAAAATCTGCTTACATGGAGCAGAAGCCACTAGAGCCAGACACTGGTAGGGAACACTTAAGTGGAAATTTTGATGAATTGCTGGAGGCTGAATTGTGTACAATCTTGAGAGTGAGAAACCCCTGGAGGCCACAGTCTTGGGGGGAGCCCGACATTTTTGTGGGCTTTACCTTTAGGAAATCCCACCAGGTTCTCACAGTGAACATCCAAGAAAGATCCCCTTGTGGCTCTGGTAGAGACAGAGAAGGGGTAATCCTTGTGAAATATGCCAGAGGCTTCTCCTTGCTTCTCTTTAAAAAGCAATTATATGAAACAATGTGTATAAATGTATTGTTGGGCCTATGACATATAGAAATGTAACAACTTTGCCAATTACAGTACAAAGGAGGTGGATGGGAGAACAGCTGTATTGGATAAGGAAATGACAGCAGACGGTAAACTGAATCCACAGGAACAAATGAACAGAACCAGAAATGGTAAATAAGAAACACTATAAATATATAATTGCTCTCCTTTTTTCTCTCAGCATCTTTAAAAGATATAAAATTATATAAAGTAATAATTATAACAATGTATTATTAGGTTTGTAGTATATATAGATGTGTATTGGTTTCCTGCAGCTGCGGTAAAAATTACCACACACTGGGTGTCTTGACAATTTTTCTCACAGTTCCAGAGGGGAGAAGTCCAAACTCAAGGTGTTGGCAGGGCCATACTCCCTCTGGAGGCTCTGGTGATTCCATTCTTTGCTTGTGCCAGTTTTTGGTGGCTATTTGCATTACTCCAATATCTGCCTCTATGTTCACATGGCCTTCTCCTCTGTGTCTGTGTCTTTTCATCTCTCTCTTATAAAAACACCTGTCATTGAAATTAGTGTTCACCTGGAAAATCCAGGATGAACTCGTCTCAAGGTCCTAAACTTAATGACATCTTCAAAGACTTTTTTACCAAATAGGTCACTTTCACAGGTACCAGGGGTTAGGATGTGGATATATCTTTATGGGGTCCACAATTCAACCCACTACCAGATATAATATGTATAATAATAATAGGACAAAAAGAGGGAAAGAAATAAAGCTATATAGGAGTAATATTTTAATATCAAAATAGAATTGTTAGTATAAATCTGAAGTAGATACTGATAAGTTAAAATGTATGTAGTACACTCAGCCATAAAAAAAGGACAAAGTTGTCCCATTCACAACAACATGGATAGACCTTGAGAGTATTATGTTGAGTGAAATAAGCCAGACAGAGAAAGACGGGCTCTGTATGACTCCACTCATAGGTGGTAGTTAACATATGGACAAAGAGAACTGATCGGTGGTTGCCAGGGGAAAGGGGTTGGGGGGAGGGCACTAGGGGTGAAGTGGTGTACCTACAACATGACTAATAATAATGCACAACTGTAATCTCACAAGGATGTTAACTTTTATAACCTTAATTTAAAAAAATGTACGTAGTACACTCTAGAGAAACCACTGAGAAAATAACTCAAAAAACACTGTTTAAAACTTGTTAAAGGAATTAATATACCGTTTAAAACATATTAAAGGAATGTTACATCTGAAAATATTCACTTAATGAAAAGAAATCAGTAAAGAAGGACTATAAGAACAAACGAGAATTAAGACATATAGAAAACAAAAAGTAAAATGGCAAATGAACCCAACTATATCAACAACTATATCCAACTATATGTTGTTTACAAGAGACACCTTTAGATTCAAAGACACAAAAAGGTTGAAAGCAAAGGAACATATATTGCACAAAGAGCAACCACAAGAGAGCTGAGTGGTTATGCTAATATCAGACAAAAATATTACTAAGAATAAAGAGGGACATTTTAGGGTCATATAAATAAAAAGTTCACTTAGGAAGGTATAACAATTATAAGCATATATGCAGCTAACAATAGAGCCCCAAAACACATGGAGCAAAACCCAACAGAAGTGAAGGGAGAAATAGACATCTCAACACTAATTGTTGGAGACTTTAATATCTTACTTCTAGTAATGGATAACAATTAGGCAGAAGATCAACAAGGAAATTGAAGAGTTTACAAACACTATAAACCAAATAGACCTAAAAGACATCTGTAGAACACTCACCACCAACAGCAGAATATGCATTCTTCTCAAATGCACATGGAACGTTCTCCATGACAGACCACATGTTGAGTGTCAAGCAGATTCTTGTGCACTGGTTATCAGTCCCAAAGGGTTCTAAACACTTCTGCCCACTGCATCTTGGCATCAGAGTTGCCAAGAAAAACACAACACAGTCAAGCACTGAATGGAACAACACTTTACTTACACAGAGAAGAGACAAAGCAAGAACAGCTTCAATAGTAAGCATCAGTCCCCTACAGCCAGCGGGTCTCTCCCAGAAGCTATTGCAGGGCAATCTGCCTATGTGCCCCCTTCTTGTGCCACAGTAGGAAGACCTTGTCCCCTCCCCGGAGGACAAAAGAAACAGTTGGGTTGGCCAGGTGTAACATGATGCACGCGTTCCAAGCAGAGACAAAAGTGCATTCGTTGAGCCTGAAACAGGGAAAGATATTCCCGTACAAGGTGATAAGCTCCCAGTACAGGCTGTGTGGCTTCTTATCTCTTGCTAAGAAAGTGTTCCAAGCCCAACACCAATTCTTTTTTATTATTATTATTTTATTATTTTATTTAGGTCATATTGGCTTATAACTGTGTAATTTCAGGCGTACATTACTAGATATCAGTTTTTGTACAGACTGCATTGTATTCACCACCAATAGTCTAGTTTTTATCTGTCACCATACATATGTGCCCCTTTACCCGTCTCACCCTCCTCCCCACTCCCTTCCCCTCTGGTAACCACTAATTTGTTCTTTTTATCCATGTGTCTGTTTATCTTCCACATTTTAATGAAATCATACAGTGTTTGTCATTCTCTATCTGGCTTATTTCGCTTAGCATAATACTCTCAAGCCCCATCCATGTTGTCACAAAAGGCATGATTTTGCCTTTTTTATGGCTCAGTAGTATTACATTGTGTGTGTGTATATACACATATATGTATGTGTGTATAGATATATATATATATGTATACACCATACCTTCTTTATCTGTTCATCCACTGATGGGTACTTGGGTTGCTTCCAAGTCTTGGCTATTGTGAATAATGCTTCAATGGACATATGGATGCATCTCTTTAAACTGCTGATTTCATGTTCTTTGGATAAATACCAAGTAGTAGAATAGCTGCGTCATATGATATTTCTATTTTTAATTTTTTGAGAAATCTCCATACTCTTTTCCATAGTGGCTATAGCAGTTTGCATTCCCACCATCAGTGTATGAGGGTTCCCTTTTCTCCACATCCTCTCCAACATTTGCTATTTCTCGTCTTGTTAATAATTCCCATTCTGATGAGTGTAAGGTGATATTTCATTGTAGTTTTGATTTGCATTTCCCTAATAATTCATGATGATGAACATCTTTCCATGTGCCTGTTGGCCATAGGTGTATATCTTCTTTGGAAAAATGTTCATATCCTCTGCCTATTTTTTGATTGGGGTGTTTGTTTTTTGTTGTTGAGTTGTATGATTTATTTATATATTTTGGAAATTAACCATTTGTTGGATATATTGTTTGCAAATATTTTCTCCCAGTTGGTTGGTTGTCTTTTCATTTTGTTCATGGTTTTCTTTGCCTTGCAGAAGCTTTTTAGTTTGATGCAATCCCAGTTGTTTATTTTTTCCTTTGTTTCCCTTGCCTGAGTAGACAGGGTATTCAGAAAGATACTACTAAGACCTATGTCAGAGTATACTGCCTATATTTTCTTCTAAGAGTTTTATGGTTTCAGGTCTTATCTTTAAGTCTTTAATCCATTTTGAGTTAATTTTTGTGTATGGTGTAAGATAGTGGTCTACTTTCATTCTTTTGCATGTGGCTGTCCAGTTTTCCCAACACCACTTATTGAAGAGACTTTCCTTTCTCCGTTGTATGTTCTTGGCTCCTTTGTTGAAGATTAGCTGTCCGGAGATTTGTGGTTTTATTTATGAGAATTCAATTTTGTTCCATTGATCTGTGTGTCTGTTTTGTGCCAGTACATGCTGTTTTGACCACTATCACTTTGTAATATATTTTGAAGTCAGGGATTATAATACCTCCAGCTTTGTTCTTTCCTCACAGGATTGCTTTGGCTATGTGGGGTCTTTTGTTGTTCCACATAAATTTTAGGATTCTTTGTTCCATTTCTGTGAGGAATGTCATTGGGATTCTTTTTTTTTTTTTTTAAAGATTGGCACCTAAGCTAACAACTGTTGCCAATCTTCTTTTTTTTCCCTTCTTCCCAAAGCCATATATGTAGTATATAGTTGTATACTCTAGTGTTGAGTGCCTCTGGTTGTGCTATGTGGGACACCACCTCAGCATGGCCTGACCGGTGGTGCCATGTCCATGCTTGGGATCTGAACTGGCGAAATCTCGGGCCACCAAAGCGGAGAGAGCAAACTTAACCACTTGGCCACAGGGCTGGTCCTTGTCATTGGGATTCTGATTGAGATTGCATTGAATCTGTAGATTGCTTTAGGTAATATGGACATTTTAACCATGTTTATTCTTCCAATCCATGAGCATGGAATATCTTTCCATTTCTTTACATCTTCTTTGATTTCTTTCAATTACATCATATAGTTTTCTGTATATAGGTCTTTCACCTCCTTGGTTAAATTTATTCCTATGTATTTCATTCTTTTTGTTGTGATTGTAAATGGGATTGTATTCTTGACTTCTCTTTCTGCTAGTTCATTATTAGTGTATAGAAATGCCACTAATTTTTCTATGTTGATTTTGTACCCTGCAAATTGCTGTAGTTGTTGATTATTTCTAATAGTTTTTTGGTGGATCCTTTAGGGTTTTCTATATATAGAATCACTAGAATCACGTCATGTGCAAACAGTGAGAGTTTTACTTCTTCCATTCTTATTTGGATCCCTTTTATTTCTTTTTCTTCCCTGATTGCTCTGGCCAAAACTTCCAGTACTATGTTGAATAAGAAAGGCAAGAGTGGGCACCATTGTGTTGTTCCTGTTCTCAGAGGAACGGCCTTCAGTTTTTTACTGTTAAGTGTGATGTTGGCTGTGGGTTTGTCACATATGGCCAACGCCCATTTTTATGTGACTGACTGGGGGTTGAAAGACTGTGCACATGAGACTGCCCTTCCCAATGCTAAGCCATAAAATAAGCTTCAATAAATCTAAAAGCATTGACACCACACAAAGTGTGTTCTGTGACCACAATGGAATGAAATTAGAAATCAATGACAGAAAGAAATTTGGGGAATTCACAAATATGTGGAAATTAAATAACATATGCTAAAATAACAAAGTGGTCAAAGAAGAGAGAACAAGGAAAATTAGAAAATACTATGAGATGAACAAAAATGAAGACACAGCATATGAAAACTTATGGGATGCAACTAAAGCAGTGCTTAGAGGGAAATGTATAGTTCTAAAGGTTGACATTAAAAAAGAAGAAATATCTCAAATCAATAACCTAACATCCCTCTTTAAGATACTGGGGAAATAAAAGCAAACCAAACCTAAAGCAAGCAGAGGGAAGGAAATAATTAGGATTAGAGCAGAAATAAATGAAACAAAAAATGAAAAACTGGTAGAGAAAGACAGTGAAGCCAAAAGTTGGTTCTTTGAAAAGATCAACAAAACTGACAAACCTTTAGCTAGATTGACCAAGGGAAAAAGCCAGAAGACTAAAATTACTAAAACCAGAAATGAAAGAGGAGACATTACTACTGACCTTACAGAAATGAAAAGGTTTATAAGAGCATACTATAAACAATTCATATGCCAATAAAAGAGTCGCTTACATGAAATGGACAAATTCCTAGAATACACAAATACCAAAATTGAGTCAAAAAAATAGAAAATCTGAATGGACCTATAAAATGTAAAGAGACTGAATTAGTAGCAATAGAACTACATACAAACAAAACAACAACCTAAAAGCATAATGAATGAATTCTACCAAACATTTATATAAGTACTAATAGGAGTTCTTTACAAACTCTTCCAAAGAATAGAATAGGAGTGAAGACTTCTAGATCATGCAGAGGGCGATATTACTCTGATACCAAAACCAAAGACATGACAACAAAAGAAAACTACAAACCAATATCTCTTAAGAATATAAACACAGAAATGCTCAAGAAAATACAAGAAAACGAAATTCAGCAATATATAAAGGGGATTATACACTACAACCAAGTGGGAGTTATCCCAGGAATGCAAGGTTGGCTTAACATCTGAAAATCAATAAATGTAATACATTATATGTATTAGTTTGCTAGGGTTGCCATAATAAAGTACCATGGACTGGGTGGCTTAAACAACAGAAATGTATTTTCTCATAATTCTAAAGGCTAGAATTCCAAGATCAATGTGTCAGCAGGATTAGTTTCTTCTGAGGCTTCTCTCCTTGGCTTTTAAATGGCCATCTTCTCCTTATGTTTTCATGTGGTCTCCCCTCTGTGTGTGTTTATGTCCTAATTTCCTCTTCTTATAATGACATCAGTCATATTGCATTAGGGTCCACCCTAATGACTTTATTTTAACTTAATTACCTCCTTAAAGACTCTATCTCCAAATATAATTACATTCTGAGATACTGGGTGTTAAGATGTCAACATATGGATTTGGGGGAGACACAATTCAGCCCATAATAACATATCAACTGATTAAAATACAAAAGCCACATGATCATCTTCATAGATGCAGAAAAATAATTTGACAAAAATCCAACACCATTTCATAATAAAATCAACCAACACAGTAGGAACAAAAGGGAATTTCTCATCCTGATAGGGGCACTCATGAAATAAAGAATGGAAAAACAGTAGAGAAAGACAAAGATGACAAAAGTTGGTTCTTAGAAAAATGAACAAAACTGGCAAAACTTTAGGTATATTGACCAAGAGAAAAAGCCAGAAGTCTAAAATTACTAAAACCATAAATGAAAGAGAGGACATTACTACTGACCTACCAGCAGGTAACATAGTTACAGGTGAAAAACCATATGCTTTTGCCCTAAGATCAGGAACAAGTAGGGATGTTTTCTCTCCCCACTTCTATGCAACATTGTACTTGAGGTTCTAGCCAGGGCAATTAAGCAAGAATATGAAATCAAAGATATTCAGAATGGAAAGGAAGATTAAAACCATCTGTACTTACAGTAGCATGACCTTTTATATTGAAAATCCTAAAGAATACACTAAAAACTACAAAATTATTAAATGACATCAGCAAGGTTATAAGATAAAAGGTTAATATACAAAAATCAATCAATATTTTATACATGAACCAATGTAAAAATGAACCAATGAAAAATGAAATAAGATAATTTCATTTACAATAGCATCAAAAAGATGAAACTATTAAGGAGTAAATTTAACAAAAGAAATATAAGATGTATGGTCTGAAGACTATAAAACATTGTTTAAAGGAATTAAAGATCTAAATAAATGGGGGGGAAAATCCCATGTGCATGGATCACAAGACTTTAGACTGTTAAGATGGCAATATTCCCCAAATAGCTCTACAGATTTAACAAACTCCCTAACAAAAAAGTAAGCAGTCTCCTTGTAGAAATTGACAAACTGATCCTAAAATTCATATGGAAATGCAAGGGACCCAGAAGAGCTAAAGCCACCCTGAGAACAGAACAGAATTGGAGCACTAATACTTACGCATTTAAAACTTGTCACAATGCTACAATAATCAAGAGAGTGTGCTAGTGGGATAAGGATAGACATATAGATGAATGGGATAGAATTGAGAATCCAGAAATAAACTCTCACGTTTATTGGTCAATTGATTTTCAACAATTGCTCCCAAACGATTCAATGGGGGAAAGAATAGTTATTTTCAATACATGGTGCCAGGACAACTGAATATTCACTTGTAAAAGAATGAAGTTGGACTATTACCTCACACCATATACAAAAATTAACTCAAAATGGATCAAAATGATGCCAGCAAGATGTCAGAATAGGAAGTCCAAGCCCTTATCCTCTCACAAAAATATCAACTAACAATGGTATATGGGCCAAAATATCTTTATGAGAATTCCAGAATCCAGTTAACAAGTTGGAGTTCGTCAGGTGAACACAAAGCTGAAACAGCTGCATTGAGACAAATAAAAAAAGTAATTTTACTTTACTCATATCAGCCCTTCCCACAAGCTGGCACAGCCCAGCACCAGGAAAGAACACCTAGGCTCTCTACTTCACCTTCAAGGAGAAAGAGAAGAGTAGATCATGTGTCCAATGTTTCAGCTTCTCAGAGGACTGCCTGAGGGACTGGTTTCTGTATTTCCTCACTCAAAGAACTGATGACATTCGCTTAGTTTGGATGCCTGGGGCCACTGAGAACAAAAAACAGCAAGAGGGCAGCTTACTCCCTTAGGAAGGAGAGGAGAGAGTCTGCATCCAGCTTTTTAGGTTTTTGGAGTGCTGCCCAAGGGACTGGTATTTAACTCCCTTGACTTGGGGTGCTGACAGGGAGCCAGCATACCTTGGATGTCCAGTGGCCACTGAGAACAAGGGAGAGCAGGTTGCTGCTAGAGAACCAGAAACTTGAAATGCTGTAGACAGACACTACAGAGAGCAAGACAGATCATTTAAATTATCCACTCAAGAGGAGTAAAAAGAAAAGTAGTGAAAAATGAATGAAGAAAGCCTATGGGACTTAGGAGACACCTTTAAAATATACAGTTATTGGAGCCTCAGGAGAAGAGAAAGGAAAGGGTAGAAAGTTTGTTTAAAGAAATAATGACTGAGAACTTCTCAAACCTGGGGAGAGGTTTAGATATCCAAGTTCATGAAGCCAACAGGTCACCCCAAAATTTCAAGGGAAAACAATCTTCTCCAGGACAAATTACAATAAAACTGTATAAAATCAAAGACAAAGAGAGACCTTTAAAAGCAATAAGAGAAAAAATTCTCTCATACAAGAGAACCCCCATAAGGCTATCAGCAGATTTCTCAGCAGAAACATTGAAGCCCGGGAGAGAGTAAGATGATATATTCAAAGAGCTGAAAGAAAAAAAAAAACTGCCAACCAAGAATACTTTACCCTACAAAGTTGTCCTTCAGAAATGAAGATGAGAAAGACTTTCCCAAACAAACAAAAGCTAAAGGAGTTCATCACCATTAGCTCTACCTTACAAGAAATACTGAAAGGAGTTCTTTGAGCTGAAATGAAAGGATGCTAACTAGTAACATGAAAATATACCAGGTACTGGTAAAGGTAAGTATATAGTCAGATTCAGAATACTCTAATTCTGTAACATGGTGATGTGATAACCACTTAACTCTAGTATAAAGATTAAAAGACGAAAGTATTAAAAATAGGTATAGCTACAATAATTTGCTAATGGACACACAATACAAAAAGATGTAAATTATGATAACAAAAACATAAAATGGGGAGCGAGAGTAAAAGAGTATAGTTTTTGTATGTGATTGAAGTTAAGTTGTTATCAGCTTAAAATAGACTGTTATACCTATAAGATGTTTCAAGTAAACCAACAGGTAATCACAAAACAAAAAAAACTATAGTAGATACACACAAGATAAAGAGATATAGTATATAGGCACAGGATAAAGCAAAAAAAACGATAGTAGATACACACAAGATAAAGAAAAATACATTACAAGATAAAGTATACCACTATGGAAAATCATCAGTTCTTAAAGGAAGATAGCAAGAGAGGAGGAAAGAAACAAAGGAACTACAAAACAGGCAGAAAATAATTAAAAACATGGCAATAGTAAGTCCCTACCTATCAATAATTACTCTAAATGTAAATGGATTAAATTTTCCAATCAAAATGCATAGAGTGGCTGAATGGATAAAAAATAGCAAGACGCAACTATATGCTGCCTATGAGCCATTCACTTCAGCTTCAAGGACACATAGGCTCAAAGTGAAGAGATGGAAAGAGATATTCCACATAAATGGAAGCCGAAAGAGTGAGCAGGGGTAGCTATACTTATGTCAGACTAAATCAACATTAATTTAAAAAACTGTAGTAAGAAAGAAGGTCATTATATATTTATCAATAATGATATATACATACTGATAAAGGGATCAATTCATCAAAAGGATATAACAATTGTAAATATATATGGACCTATCATCAGAGCACATAAATATATTGAGCAAATACTACAAGATCTGAAGGGAGTAATAGGAAACAATACAATAATAGTAGGTACTTCAATATTCCATCCTTATCTAGAGATAAATCATCCAGACAGAAAATAAATAAGGAAACCTTGAACTTGATCTACACTTTAGGCCAAATGGACCCAACAGACATATACAGAAGATTCCATCTAATGGCAACAGAATACACATTCTTCCCAAGCACACGTGGAATATTCTTCAGGATAGACCAAATGTTAGGTCACAAAGCAAGTCTCAACAAATTTTAAAAGCCTGAAAACACATGAAGTATCTTTTATAACCACAATGGTACAAAACTAGAAGTCAATAACAGAGGAAAACTGGAAAATTTACAAATATGTGGAAATTAAACATGATACTCCTGAAAGCCAATGCGTTAAAGATGAAATCAAAGGGAAATTTAAAAAAATATCTCGAAACAAATGAAAATGGAAACACAACATACCAAAACTTATGGGATGCAGCAAAAGCAGTGCTAAAAGGGAAGTTTATAGTAATAAATGTGTATATCAAGAAAAAAGATCTGAGCCAGCCCTGATGGCCTAGTGCTTAAATTTCAGCACATTCTGCCTCAGCAGCCCAGGTTCAGTTCCCAGGCAAGGAACCACACCACTTGTTTGTCAGTAGCCAAGCTGTGGTTGAGGCTCACATGAAAGAACTAGAAGGACTTAAAACTAGAATATACAACTATGTACTGGGGCTTTGGGGAGGGAAAAAGAGAGAGAGAGAGAAGAAGCTTGGCAACACATGTTAGCTCAGGGTCAATCTTTCCCAGCAGAAAAAACAAAGGAAGGAAGGAAGGAAGGAAAAAAGAAAGAAAGGAAGGAAGGAAAGAGAGAGAGAGGGATGGAGGGAGGAAGGAAGGAAGAAAGAAAAAGACAGAAAGAAAGGAAGGAAGGTAGGAAGGAAGAAAGAAAAAAGAAAAATGATCTCACTTATGTGGAATCTTAAAAACAAAACAAAACAAAACAAAACCACCATACTCATAGATATAGCAAAGAGACTGGTTGTTGCCAGATGCAGGGGGTGGGGAGTGGGCAAAATGGGTGAAAACTCAAAAGTTACAAACTTCCAATTATACAGAAAGTCAGTCCTGGGGATGTAATGTACAGCGTGATGACTATAGTTAATACTACTGTATTGTATATTTGAGAACTGCTCAAAGAGTAGATCTTAAAAGTTCTCATCACAAGAAAAAAATTTTGTAACTACATATGGTGATGGATGTTAACTTGACTTGTTGTGGTGATCATTTTACAATATATACAAATATGGAATCATTATGTCGTGCACCAGAAACTAAAATAATGTTATGTCAACTATATCTCAATTTAAAAATTAATTTGTTAGAAATATTTATTAAGAGAATTTAATTAATGAATGCTCAACATAAGAGTTGGGAAGATCTTTCTAACTAAACCAGGAGACCTTAAAATCCATAAGAGGAAAATAGACATTTTAATATAGAAATTTTAAAAACACTTTTATATGGCAAAATATACTACAAATAAATATAAATTATATAGGAGGAAAAAATATTTTGTGATATAGGTGGGAGATAAAAGTTAATATCTACATTTTACAGAGATCTTTCTCAAGTTGAAAAAAATTTTTTCAATAAAAAAATTGTCAGAGAATTTAATTGCTAAATCAAAGAGTACCAAATACAAGTGACAATGTGCTCAAATTCTCTGGTGGTGTATAGAAATTAAAATTAAAATGAGATATCATTTTATACAGATCACATTGGCAGAATGTAAGACCTCTATTGCTTTTGGAAATAAAGGAGACAGTGCTCATAACTTGGTGCTGGAAATAAAAGTACTACAAAATTCTTGGAAAGCAATATAGCAACACCTTCTAAAATTAGAATTATTAATACTCTTCGATGCATCAATTCCACATCCAAAAATGAATTTTGTAGAAATCAAAGCACCAATATTTTAGGAATATGTAAAATAATAGTACAGCATGCTTTATGAGGGCAAAAGAACACTTGAAACAAAGCGCTCATCAACAGGTGAATAACAGAATATATAATGATACACCCACACTATGGAGTACTACACAGCTATTAAAAGTATCAGATTTGCAGGGCTTTCCACAAGGTACTGGTGACTGAGAAATATATAATCCATTACATATGCTAATAAACTTTCTAAAGGAAACGATAATGAAAAATCCACCAGTGTTTGCTTGTATATGAGTAATTATGTGACTGCAAATAAAACTATGAAATAAAAATCACAAGATTTTTTGTATTAGATAACTGACAAAGGAATGCTGATATGCCTAAAGGAAAAGAAGGAGGGACCAAGACTAAAGGGTTTTTAAAAAAGAAAGAAAAATGCACCATTAAAAAGATATTTATGTAAAACGTATGGCACTCTTTAAAATAAAACATGTATGTGAGTATATGCATAAATTTTAAAAGTAAAGAGACAAAAACTTTAAAGTGTGGTTAGCCTCGTTAAAACAAACGTTTTCTAAATGCTTAGGTACTCACAAAGTGGGATTTCTTGTAAATGCTGATGTATACAACAAATATTTAAAAACCGCTAAGAATACAACAAAAACAAATGATTAGTGTTACGGACAATTTATTATGGTTTTTTACTTAAGATTTCAATCGGAAGAATAATGAAACCCAAAATGTAACATTCATTAAATACAGTAACGATGAGCAAAATTAAATAATAATCTTAAAATTCGGATTGAAAACATCTTAAAGGGAAAACTGAGGAAGGCTAATACTTTAAGACAATTTTAAACACGAACTCACCTCTTTCAACTGTTCTGAATCTATTTCTCTTTCATCTCTTCCCTCTGCAGAACTCAGACAGGGTGGAAGGCTGGGACTGAAGGCCATGAGGTCCGTCTTCGGTGGCCCCTCCCCAGAGCACACCTTCTGCCTCCTCTGCTGCGAGTAGGACCAGCTCTCCACCGCGCTGGAGCACACCAGCCTGGGCTTCACCGGCCCGCCCGCGCCCTCGGTGGGCGGCGCTGAGCACCGCAGAGCCACGTACAGCAGCAGCGTGAGCACCAACAGGCTGGACACCGCGCAGATGGCGACGATCAGATACACATTGACATCCACCAGCGCCATCTCCGGGGTGCCCGCCGACGTCCGTGACGAAGCCTTTGGCGCCTGGCCGCTCTCCACCAGCGACAGCAGCACGGTGGCCGTGGCCGTCAGCGCAGGCTCGCCGTGGTCCTTCACCAGCACCAGCAGACGCTGACGCGGCGCATCCGCCTCGTCCAGGGCGCGAGTCGTGCTGATCTCGCCCGTGTACAACCCTACGCGGAACGGGCTGCGCCCGCCACCCGCCACCGGCTGCAGCTCGAAAGACAGCCACGCGTTGTAGCCAGAGTCCGCGTCCACCGCGCGCACCTTCGCCACCACGTGGCCCGCGCCCACCGACCGCGACACCAGCTCGCTCACCGCGCCGGCCCCGCCGCCCGCCCCAGGCGGCAGCAGCGCGGGCGCGTTGTCGTTCTCGTCCAGCACGAACACCTGCAGCGTCACGTTGCTGCCCAGAGGCGGCACGCCCGCGTCGCGCGCGCTCACCTGGAACTGCAGCAGCTCCAGCTCCTCGTGGTCCAGCGGCTGCAGCGCGTACACCTTGCCGCTCTCCGCGTGCACCGACACGTAGCTCGACAGCGCACGCTCGCCCACGCGCCGCTCCACCAGCGAGTAGGACACCCGCGCGTTCTCCTGCGCGTCCGCGTCCCGCGCAGACACCGTGAAGATGTGGCTGCCAGGCGGGTTGTTCTCCTTCACGAACACCGTGTACTCGGGCTGCGCGAACGCCGGTGCATTGTCGTTCACGTCGGCCACCTCCACGGACATGCTGGCTGTGGCCGACAGCGAAGGCAAGCCGCCGTCCTGCGCGGTCACTACTAGAGCATAGGCCCACATGCTCTCGCGATCTAGGACACTGTCCAGCACCAGCGAATAGTAATTCTTGAAAGTGGACACCAGCTTGAAGGGGACATGGGATGTTAGTGAGCAGGTCACCTGCCCGTTGGCGCCAGAGTCACGGTCGAACACGCTGATCAAAGCGATAACGGTACCCACCTGAGCATCCTCTCGCACCGGGAGTGACAGAGAAGTGATGGTAACTTCTGGGGCATTATCGTTTATATCTAGTACTTCCACCAAAATGGTACAATGACCGGCCATTGGAATATTCCCCTTGTCGATTGCTTCCACGAATATTTCATACAATTTCTTTTCTTCGAAATCCAGTTTACCTTTTGTCCTAATTTCTCCACTGTTGGGATTTATGTTAAATACATATAACACTGCAGGCGATACAGGCCTTCTAAATGAGTAGATTATGTCTCCATTTGTACCATCATCAGGATCTGTGGCATTTAGCTTGATCACTAACGTTCCATTAAGTGCGTTCTCTAACACTCTCACTTTATAAATGAATTGGTCAAATTCTGGGGCATTGTCATTCACATCCAGAACTGTGATCAGCAGCTGAACTGTGCCCGTCAGCTGGGGTTTACCTCCATCATTTGCTATCAATAATAAACTATGTTCCTGAATTTCCTCTCTGTCCAATGATTTCCTCAACACAAGTGATAACGAAGACGTTTGTTCATGATTGTTTTGTGGGTCCAAAGCGAAATAATCGTTGGGATCTATTCTGTAGGTCAAGGCCGAGTTTACTCCAATATCTGCATCAGATGCGCCATCTAGTGGAAACCGAGTTTCCGGAGGTCTAGATTCTGCAATGATTATTCTTTTTTTACTTTCAGGAAATACAGGCGGGTTGTCGTTAATGTCCCTCACCTCCACCTCCACATGGAAAACCTGCAGCGGCCGGTCCACGATCACCTCCAGGTGGATGCTGCACTCCAAGCTCCGCCCGCACAGCTCCTCGCGGTCGATCCGAGAATTCACAAACAAAATGCCATTCTGCAGATTTACCTCCAGAAGGTCCCCGCGGCCTTTGGACGCCACCCGGAACAGGCGCGGCACCAGCTCCGCCAGCTCCAGCCCCAGGTCCTGGGCGATGCGGCCCACGAAGGTGCCGTGTTTGGCCTCCTCGGGAACCGAGTAGTGGACCTGCCCGCTCCCCGTCTTCCATGCTGCTAGGAGCACAAGCAGCAAGAGCAGACGCCCCACTCCTGGGCCTCCTCGCCAGGAAAACAGCATGGTACACTCGAAAGGCTTCAGAGATATCGCAAACATATAGGATACCTTACCTCAAACTGTCTCTCAAGGTCCAATTTTATGGCTTTCTATCGCGGGAGGATTCGCTAGAGGTTTTCCGCTCTCTGCCAAATTTTCTGAAGGAAGGAAGAAGCGGAGGTGCTTTCTTCTGGGAAGCGTTCTCAGTGAAGAGCGACACCATGCGCATGAATGTGTAAGTGTAAAAATGACTGTTTTCATATTTTCCATTGATGTAGGGGTTTTTTCTTGCATTTTGTGACGCTTTTCACCGCATGTATGTAATTGAAGATTAAATGAATCACTGTATTCTGCTCAGCATTGTATGCTAGTTGACAATTGATTTATGAGTTCCATTTTTCTGCAAATACATTTTTGTACGTGTAAAACTTCCATGCAGAATTTTTAAAAAGGGGGGAATAGTCTAAATTCTCTTTTGGAAATCAGTCTGTAGTTCTGCATAGGTTCGTAGGTTTTGTTGGGAATGTCCTTTTCCTCTAATATTTTTTGAATCCTGCTCACACAACAACTATTGACTCCAAGTGGAAAGATAACCAATCACATAAGAATAAAATGAATGAACGTGGAAAATATTGGTAAGTGAAATACCAGATTTAAATAAGTACCCCATATTTATTCTAGATTCCCCCAAATATAACTGAAATTTGGATAAAGTATTTATATTTGAAGGAAGTATCCAATGTGTGTATGAGTTTGTATATGAGTGTGTGTGCACAAACACAACAATTTAGCCCATTTAGATATAGCAATGCTTTAAAGTTCTGGATTTTCTTTGTATAAAACATGCCAAGAACTAGCATCCTATGTATTTGATAGAATTTAAATTACTACCAATAGGTTAAACTTCCCTCACCCTCTCCCCATCTTACACTATCACTGGGAAAAACCTTACTATTATTTAAATTAACTCCTACGTTTACCTATTGCTATACCTATCTTTACCAAGCCACAAAGTTACAGGCCAAATAGTGCTGTGGAAGATATAGCATAGCTCCAATAATTCTCTTGCCTGTTCTGTGCACAAATCTTCAGGAAATAATAGTTGTGTTCATAACTATATTTTTGCTCCCCTCTGAAAATTTGAGTAGAGTATTTGGTATTCTTACCCTCACCCTCCTCCACTGCTCCATTAATTTTATTATACTTTACTCTTATAATGAGAATAGCTCCTTGATTCTTTCTAATTGTTCTTTTCAACCAGGCCCTACCTTGTCTCACTTACCTCTCTACCTAACCTAGACTACATACTCAACCATTTAAAACATGCTCTTCCAGACACCCTAGAAGTACTCACTTACTTGTATTACTTCTCTGACATTTTCTTTAGCTTCCAACACACAGCCTAACTATCCATTTTCTCCATTCCTCCTAGTGAGTTTCTGAGGATAAGGTATCACTTAACCATAATGACTATATTCTCTACAAATTTACTCCCACCTTTGCCTCAATTGGGCCCTTAAAATAATTCATAATTAACCTTCTCTCCTGCCCTACAGAGATTTTTCCATATTCCCTTCCTTCTCTTCTCAAATTCCCAACCTCATTTCCACCACCTGGTTCTCAGATGATTTACCCAGAAAGATAAATCATCAAATATGAACTCAATAGTTCTCTTCTTATACCAACATTTTTCTTTATCTTCTCTATTTTTTATTTCCTACTAAGGAAAAATGGCCCCCAATTTTAAGGCCACCCTATGCTCTTAAAAAAATATTCTCTATTCTATTCTCCTTTGTATTTTTCATCTTTGTCTTCACTGTTTCACTGCTTGTCTCATCTTCAGTATCTCCTTCTTTATTGCTTCTTTCCCTCACACTATAAAAACACTCAAGCATCTTTAAAAATAAATAAATATAAATATACACACATTTAAACTTACTATTTCTGAAAAAAAAAGCATGTTCTGTTTATCTCTTTCTCTTCACCTCTAACTTCTAACATTTACTTGATATATTGTACTTTGAGTTTTATTTCAGCTGTCTGTCGTCTAACCTCCTTATGATTTTAAGCCTAGTATACTAGGCTGAATGGCGACCCCTCCCCCAAAGTATATTTCCATATCTTAATCCCTGGAACCTGTCAATGTTACTTTATATGGCAAAAGATGTGGTTAAGTTAAAGATCTTGAGAGGCGGACCTTATCCTGGATGATACAGGTGGACCTTAAAGTGCCATCATGTGTACCCTTATAAAATACACATACGGAGGAAAAGATATGCAGAAGAAGAGGAGGCAATGTGGCCATGGAGGCAGAGATTGGAGCAGTATGGCCAGAACCCAAGGAACGCCAGCAGCCATCAGAAGCTAAAAGAGAGAACAGATTCTCCCCTGGAGCTCCAGAGGATGTACAGCCCTGCCAATACTTTGATTGTGGGCTTCTGGTCTCCAAAACTGTGAGAGAATCAATTTTTGTTGTCTTAAGCCATCCAGTTTTTGGTAAAATGTTACAGCAGCCACAGGAACTAACACACTTACCCACCTAAATTCTTTGCTTGGACACATTGGTTTTCATGTTTCAATCTCTCTCTTTGGTGAGTTTTTTCCTTTCATGGATTTACTTTTTTCCCTGAAAGAATTACTCAAAAATCTACATCAATAATCTCTCTGAGCTCCATATCCATATTTCCAATCACAATGGTATTCTCTGGGAACCTCAAGAGTAACATTTTTCTTTTATTTTCTTATTTTGGTGAGGAAGATTGGCCCTAAGCTAAAATCTGTGCCCATCTTCCTCTACTTTATATGTGGGATGCCTGCCACAGCATGGCTTGATAAGGAGTGAGTAGGTCTGCGCCTCGATCCAAACCAGCAAACCCTGGCCGTGGAAGGAGAGTGCAAAAACTTAACCACTAGGCCACCAGGCAACCCCCCAGTTTTCCTCTTTTTGCTTGAGGAAGATTGTCCCTGAGCTAACATCTGTGCCAATCTTCCTCAATTTTTTTATATGTAGGATGCCACCATAGCATGGCTTGATGTGTGTAGGTCTGCGCCTGGGATCCTGGCCCACGAACCCGGCCACTGAAGCAAAGCACCGAACTTAACCACTACACCACAGGGCCAGCCCCAAGAGTAACATTTTCTTAAATGATCCTCTGCCTTCCCTAGCTGCACAAACACACACAAATTGTTTCTCCAACTCTCCTCTGCATCTTTGTTAATCACATCCTCATCCTCCTAAGTGACCAAACTAAAAAAGTTAGAGTCATTTCTATTTTTTTCTTTCTCTTATAATTTGTAAAGAGTCAGTCATTACCTGGCTGCTTCTACCTTGCCAATGCCTCTTGTACGTGTTTCTTTCAATCCATTTCAACTGTCGTAATTAGTTTCCATTACTTGATACCTAAAGTATTATCAAAGATTCTTAGCTTTCCTACCCTCAGAATCTCCCCTGCTCCAATCCTTCAAGTACGTATTCACTAGAGCAAACTCTGCTCTTTTATTTACACTTATCTTTCCTCTTGTAATACCTTCTTGGAGAAGTGTTATCTGTCCTTCAAGGCACTCTTTAACAAATATTGTCTAATCTCTGGAGCCCAAGCCCACTTCTAAGATGGAGGGATGTGCTCAGGCAGTTTATTTAAAGGCCATATATTTATTCAAAAATTATTGATTGAACATATGCTATATTCCATGTTCTAAACTAAAGATATGTGAGAGAGTAGTAGGCAAAAGGCAGGAAAGTTTAATGCCTTCACTACCAGGCTGAAGGATTTAAGACTTTATTCTCTGGTCAAAGAGAAGCCTCTGGATGTTTTTGTGGAAGAAAGTTACAAGATGTAAAATGCACGTTAGACGATTCACCTGATAATAGCCTTAGAGCAGTGGTATGCCGTAATGGGTTTGGGATCCTCCAAAACTGTGTCTGAGCCACTTCTCACTATCTATGTGGGTTAAGCTTCAGGTTTCTCATCAGTAAAATGACGATGAAAAATATTGTGCCTGCAGCATGGGCTGATCTGATAACAAATGAGATAATGCAATTAAAGATCTTAGCACAGGTCCCAGAAAATAATAAGAAATCAATAAGTATTCTTATACTTTATTGAATAAAAAAATACCATTAATTGGGCCAGCCCTGATGGCCTAGTGGTTAAAGTTTGGCACACTCTGCTTCAGCAGCCCAGGTTTGGTTCCCAGGTGTGGAACCACACCACTCATCTGTCAGTGGCCATGCTGTGGCAGTGGCTCACATAAAAAAAAAAAAGAGGAAGATTGACAACAGACATAAGCTCAGGGTGAATCTCCCTTATCAAAAAAAAAAAAAAAGCATTAATTGTAAGATGCACCATTACTTGTGTGCTACTAAGAAAGAAAAGCAGCTAATTAAATTATTATAAACCATTAATTATATGATACATCTTGATTTTATGTAGATATTATAATATTTTAAATATGAAAAGCCTTTATTATACTTTACATAAATAAGGATAGTACAATAGCCAATCCCACTTGAAGAAGGCACTACGTGTGAAAAGTAACAGAAAATTATTCTTCTTAGAATTAATAATATGTCATTTTTATTGTTGCTATAGTACCCAGAAGGAGATGTACTGAAATTAGAATGGTGATGAAGGAGGCTATTTTACCAGCCTAGGCACGTAAGGAACAGTAAAGAAATCCAGTTATTGGTATTGGGAAATCTTTGTACTAATCTTGCAAATTTTCTGTAATCATGAAATTACCTTCAAATTGAAAATAAATTTAAGGTGGGGCCGGTGCTTTAGCCAAGTGGTTAAGTTCACGTGCTCCACTTGGGGGCCCAGGGTTTCGCCAGTTTGTATCCTGGGCACAGACCTAGTGCTGCTCATCAAGCCATGCTGAGGCAGCGTCCCACATAGAGGAACTAGAAGAACCTACAACTAGAATATACAACTATGTACTGGGGGCTTTGGGGAGAAGAAGGAAAAAAGAGAAGATGGGCAACACATGTTAGCCCAGATGCCAATCTTTAAAAATAAATAAATTTAAGAGTCATCAAATGTCTAGACAGTTTTTACTCTCATGTACTAATATTTTTCAAGGCTAATCATGCATAGATAACAGGAAAACTAAAAGAACAAGAAAATTTTAAAGTGTGGTGATCCATAGCCTCCATTTCATCTATATATCGCATTCATTAAGACTTGGAAAGTTGGGCTAATACATGAAAAGTTCAAAATGACTAAGAATGATCACGCCACGAAAGAGGAGATATTCAACGGCTTAAATGATGACATTATGAAGAAAAAAAGGAATAGAAGATACATTTTTACCATAACAGAAAGTTCTTAAAGGAAACAAATATACTGAAATGATATCAATGACTTACTTCACTGGAAGGGTTTAAACAGTCTTCTCCTGACTGTGAAAGACAGGGACTGAAGGCCATGAGGTCGGTCTTGGGCTGCCCCTCCCCAGAGCACACTTTCTGCCTCCTCTGCTGCGAGTAGGACCAGCTCTCCACCGCGCTGGAGCACACCAGCCTGGGCTTTCCTGGTCCGCACGCGCCCTCGGTGGGCGGCGCCGAGCACCGCAGCGCCACGTACAGCAGCAGCGTGAGCACCAACAGGCTGGACACCGCGCAGATGGCGACGATCAGATACACATTGACATCCACCAGCGCCGTCTCTGCGGTGCCCGCCGACGTCCGTGACGAGGTCTTCGGAGCCTGGCCACTCTCCACCAGAGACAGCAGCACGGTGGCCGTGGCCGTCAGCGCAGGCTCGCCGTGGTCCTTCACCAGCACCAGCAGACGCTGACGCGGCGCATCCGCCTCGTCCAGGGCGCGAGTCGTGCTGATCTCGCCCGTGTACAGCCCCACGCGGAACGGGCTGCGCCCGCCACCCGCCGCCGGCTGCAGCTCGAAAGACAGCCACGCGTTGTAGCCAGAGTCCGCGTCCACCGCGCGCACCTTCGCCACCACGTGGCCGGCGCCCACCGACCGCGACACCAGCTCGCTCACCGCGCCGGCCCCGCCGGCCGCCACAGGCGGCAGCAGCGCGGGCGCGTTGTCGTTCTCGTCCAGCACGAACACCTGCAGCGTCACGTTGCTGCCCAGAGGCGGCACGCCCGCGTCGCGCGCGCTCACCTGGAACTGCAGCAGCTCCAGCTCCTCGTGGTCCAGCGGCTGCAGCGCGTACACCTTGCCGCTCTCCGCGTGCACCGACACGTAGCTCGACAGCGCACGCTCGCCCACGCGCCGCTCCACCAGCGAGTAGGACACCTGCGCGTTCTCCTGCGCGTCCACGTCCCGCGCAGACACCGTGAAGATGTGGCTGCCCGGGGGGTTATTCTCCTTTACGAACACCGTGTACTCGGGCTGAGCGAACGCCGGTGCATTGTCGTTCACGTCGGCCACCTCCACGGACACGCTGGCTGTGGCCGACAGCGAAGGTGAGCCCCCATCCCGCACTGTCACCACCAGCTCATAATTAGCTACGCTCTCGCGGTCCAAAGCGCTGTCCAACACCAGTGAATAGTAATTCTTGAAAGTGGACACAAGCTTGAAGGGGACATGACGTGTTAGTGAGCAGGTCATCTGCCCGTTGGCGCCAGAGTCCTGGTCGGACATGCTGATTAAGGCGATAACGGTGCCCACCTGAGCATCCTCTCGCAGCGGGAGCGACAGCGAAGTGACCATTACCTCGGGGGCATTGTCGTTCAGGTCCTGAACTTCCACCAGGACTGTGCAGTGACCTGCCATGGAAGGGATCCCTTTATCAATGGCGTTAACCTGAATTTCATACTCACTGTTCTCTTCAAAATCCAATTTCCCATAAATTCTGATTTCACCTGTTTCTGGATTTATTGAAAATATACAGTTCTTACTCACTGGCAAAATCATTCTGATTCCATAGGAAATTTCCCTATTCACTCCTTCGTCTCGATCAGAAGCGTTTAGTTGAATCACTCTCGTGTCGTTTGGGACGTTTTCAAACAGCACTACTTTATAGCTAGGCGTATCAAACTCCGGAGCGTTGTCGTTCACATCCAGGACGGTTATTTGAATCTGAACCGATCCTGTTAGCTCGGGTTTACCGCCATCCAGGGCGGTCAGCAGTAAATTAAGTTCTGGAGTTTCCTCTCTATCTAATGACTTCTGAAGAACTAGTTCAGGCAATATACTTTTATCGTTTTTCGTTGTTATTTTCAGAGTAAAGTATTCATTTAGACTTAACCTATAGGTCAGAAGAGAATTTACACCGATATCTGCATCGGAAGCGCCCTCTAGAGGAAAACGAGATTCCAGAGGTGCAGATTCAGAAATAAGTACCTTTTGTTCTCCTTCTCTGAACATGGGCGGATTGTCGTTAATGTCCTTCACCTCCACCTCCACATGGAAAACCTGCAGCGGCCGGTCCACGATCACCTCCAGGTGGATGCTGCACTCCAGGCTCCGCCTGCACAGCTCCTCGCGGTCGATGCGAGAATTCACAAACAAAATGCCATTCTGCAGATTTACCTCCAGAAGGTCCCCGCGGCCTTTGGACGCCACCCGGAACAGGCGCGGCACCAGCTCCGCCAGCTCCAGCCCCAAGTCCTGGGCGATGCGGCCCACGAAGGTGCCGTGTTTGGCCTCCTCGGGAACAGAGTAGTGGACCTGGCCGCTCCCCGCCTCCCCCGCTGTCAGGAGCAGAAACGACAGCAGCAGTCGCCGGGCTCCAGGACCTCCTGGCCAGGAAAACACCATTGCAGATAAGGAGATCTCTGAGGTAGGCCTGTCAGTTTTAAGTGATCGCTCGCCTGCGAACCTTTATGAGGAGTCTTTCTTTTCCGATAAGTATGTATTTAGTAAATTTTACCCAGCATTCCGGTCAATACGGAGTCGATTCTATTTTGTGAATGGTTGGAATCTGAGCGCGGAGACAGAATTTTCCTTTTTCACCTTTTGAGTGTACAGCGACATCATGTGACTGATTATGTAAGTACAAGAAAGATCCTGAGGTTCTTTTTGGTTTAGTCGCTTCCCAGGTCACTTTAAACTGTTTCAATTTTTGGATATTTTCATGGATCATTCATAAATGCCTATTTAATACATGTGGTATTAGTAACCGTGCACAAATAATTCTATTATACTGCAGTTTTGAAAATATTCTGCTGCCTCAAAGTCTATCATAAAATAATAATTGCAATACAGTATGTCAGAAGCTACTCTTTAGTTATCATGGAGAATAAAATAAAGAATAATAATGTACACCACTCCTGCCCTTATATTGCTCACAATTGACATTTTTAATGACTTTTAGCCCCACAAGCACTCCGTTGAAAGACTTTAGGAGAAAGATAAGAATCCCCTAGTTTACTAAAGCAAAAGAAACTAAAACATTTCTCTTAATATTTCATTCATATAAATTATTTTATTCATAAGTCTGCTAAAGATTAGACTTCATCATAAAGATGGAAGATGTCATTGTTTTTGGTTCCTTGATGCTCACATGTGATCACTTTTCATACAACTGCTCTCATTCCCATAACATGTTAAAATGAGGCTTGAGTATAGATTCTGGAAAGTTTTACTCTAGCAGAGGTAAAATGTTTCCATGTAAAATGTTGAGTCAAAGTCTCCAAATTTCACAATATTCTAAAGTGACAGTGGAGCACTAATATGAAAAAGATCTCATGAAATGTTTTGGAGCCCCATCTCATTGACTAAAGTTAAAAGAATATGACCTTCATAATGATCCTTTGGTTTCCCTCTAAGTCTTTCCCTTCAGGCCAGTTAGCAGTTACTCAGAATATGTTTCTCTTCAGAAAATCAGAATGCCTACTATGATGCAAGGGAGAATCATAAGACTTTTCATAATTTTATTCATTAATTCAAGGCCAGCTTTAAGGGAAAACAAAACACAGAAAGGATCCCACAGCTAGCTACGAACAAGTAAATATAGGTTTTACAAACCATTAAAATTCAAATCAAAATCTTTAAACCAATAATTTGTTGCCATTCCTTTTACATATAATAATAAAGGGAACTGAGATATGAAATCTTTACAGAACCAGAAAATAATAACCAAGAATGGTTCTACATGTATAAAATAACAACTATAAAACTGGCCCTTAATTAATCAAAAACACAGTCAAGTTTTGGTGTTAACAGACTATTTAAATTATCTAATATCACCACCAATCTTCTTCATTTTCTATCTTCCATTTTCAAAAAGAGTCAATGTACCATAATTGCTAAGGAACTTTATTGGAAAAGTAGTAGTGCTATGTAGTCCTCACACACTATTAGACATAATTAAATTATTATAAAGATAGGAAGATCTAAATTTAGCTTAATATTTAAATAATCTAACTAGAAAATAGGTTGAAATTATTATTTTACACCATAGAATGAAATCTTTAATTAAGAATAAGTAAAAAAGACACAATTTGCAGAAATTAGTCCATGTAATTTGGAATTATGTAAAATATGCACTGATTACTAAGAACTGTAAAAGTTATGATTTGCAAAATTTTAACCTGTACTTTAAAAAAATCCAATATCTTTGTTTATTAAATTTAAATAACCTTGAGTCATTCCAAGAACTTCATTTGTAGATAGGTAATAATGTGTGCACTACCTAACATACACATTTATTTATATTTGCAAATTTCATAAGTGATATGATGGCCTAATCACTTTTGAGTCTGAAATAGTTTGTATTTTAATCTGGTTGCCTATTTTGGAATAAAGAATGTTTTGACCTAATTAATATTGAGGTACAAATGTTCATGACCAGAGGTCCAAGACTTCAGCATGGGTCCTTGAATATTACTCCAAATGGTAAGCTTTGTGATTTTAAGAGAATGGCCACATATGACTTTCATGAGATTCTCAGAAGAGTCAGTGTTCTGCCACACTATATGTAGCTAAGCATCACTGAATTAGAAGAATGACCTGGAGGTAAATGATCTTTGCTCAAATCTTCAGATACAATTGTACCACATGGAAAGAAAATTTCACAAACACTAGAGATAAAGGATTTAAAAATAGGAAATTTAAAATGTGAGATGAATGAAACTGATAATTGTCAATAGGCTTCACTATAATAGAGTAAAATTTTTCCTTTCTAGATGAGTCCACAAAACTTAGGAAAGAATGCCAACTAGCACATATTGCAGATATTATAAGCCTATATGCAAGTCTTTAGCACGTTTGAATGACTTGACCAACATGAATAACTTTATTTGCCTACTTTACTTTGGAAGCATAAATCTGGGAGTTCTGTTTGAGTATGTAGTAGATAAATATCCATTTCATGGAACAAAAAACAAGGGGACAGAATTTTAGTTATACTACTTAAATGAAAGCAGCAAACTTGAAGGTAAGACTACATTTTTTCTGCAAATAATGTGAAAACAGGTTTAATCTTACCAGTAGAGGCAAAACTAAAGATTATTTAATAGACAATAAATGTATTATGGATGTTTAACACTACAGAAAAAGAAAGGTAAATCCTTTCAGACCTACTGAACAGAGTGTTGAATCTTTGATACAAGCCTCAAGTGAGAAAAGTCAAGCGACATAACAGTGTGAAAATATCAAGACAGAAGACTGTTAAAAGACACAGAGGATGAGTAAATTCAATTAATCCATAGTGATTAGCTACATTACTGAAGATTAGAGATGAAATGACGTGGATCAGCGAAAATTAGAAATTATTTCTAATAAAGTGATGTCAGAAGAATCATTCTTGCATCTTTTAACATTTTCTAACAAACATTAGGAGAAACAGGACATTTATTGGCTAAAACACGTGATTCCTAATATGATTAAAATTGGATATGTGTATCATTTGTATTTCACTAACAGACATTATTCTTTAAAACAGTACTAAAAATATAGAGTATATATTAAAATTTTCTATGAAATAAACTGGATTTCTAAACATTTAGCATAAGCTTCAAAAGAGGGGAAATCTTTGGAACTCACCTGCCCAGGGTGATTTGATCCTGCCTCCTGCCTTTCCTCTCCGACTTCTCTATCCAGACCTGGAGGAAGACTGGGACTAAAGGCCATGAGGTCAGTCTTGGGTGGCCCCTCCCCAGAGCACACCCTTTGCCGCCTCTGCTGTGAGTATGACCAGCTCCCCACCGCGCTGGAGCACACCAGCCTGGGCTTCCCCTGCTCACGTGCGCTGTCGCTGGGCGGCGCCGAGCACCGCAGCGCCACGTACAGCAGCAGCGTGAGCACCAACAGGCTGGATACCGAGCAGATGGCGATGATCAGGTACACGTTGACATCCACCAGCGCCGTCTCTGCGCCTGTGACGCCCTTCGACGCCCTCGACGAGGCCTTTGGCGCCTGGCCACTCTCCACCAGCGACAACAGCACGGTGGCCGTGGCCGTCAGCGCCGGCTCGCCGTGGTCCTTCACCAGCACCAGCAGACGCTGACGCGGCGCGTCCGTCTCGTCCAGGGCGCGAGTCGTGCTGATCTCGCCCGTGTACAGCCCCACGCGGAACGGGCTGCGCCCGCCACCCGCCGCCGGCTGCAGCTCGAAAGACAGCCACGCGTTGTAGCCAGAGTCCGCGTCCACCGCGCGCACCTTCGCCACCACGTGGCCGGCGCCCACCGACCGCGACACCAGCTCGCTCACCGCGCCGGCCCCGCCGGCCGCCCCAGGCGGCAGCAGCGCGGGCGCGTTGTCGTTCTCGTCCAGCACGAACACCTGCAGCGTCACGTTGCTGCCCTGAGGCGGCACGCCCGCGTCGCGCGCGCTCACCTGGAACTGCAGCAGCTCCAGCTCCTCGTGGTCCAGCGGCTGCAGCGCGTACACCTTGCCGCTCTCCGCGTGCACCGACACGTAGCTCGACAGCGCACGCTCGCCCACGCGCCGCTCCACCAGCGAGTAGGACACCCGCGCGTTCTCCTGCGCGTCCGCGTCCCGCGCAGACACCGTGAAGATGTGGCTGCCAGGCGGGTTGTTCTCCTTCACGAACACCGTGTACTCGGGCTGCGCGAAAGTTGGTGCGTTGTCGTTCACGTCGGCCACCTCCACGGACAGGCTGGTCGTGGCCGACAGCGAAGGTGAACCTCCGTCTTGTGCTGTCACCACCAATTTGTAGACCGACACGCTCTCGCGATCCAGAGCACTGTCCAGCACCAGTGAATAATAGTTCTTGAACGTGGACGTGATCTTGAAGGGGACGTTGGGCGTTAGAGAACAGATCACCTGTCCATTGGCACCAGAGTCGCGGTCGGATACACTGATCAGCGCAATGACCGTGCTAGGCTGAGTGTCCTCTCGTACTGGGAGAGACAGGGAAGTCACACTGACTTCAGGAGCATTATCATTGACGTCTAAGATTTCTACCCAGACTGTACAGTGACCTGCCATTGGGGGATTCCCCTTATCTGTAGCCTGCACTTCAATTTCATAAAATTTGTTTTCTTCATAATCTAAAGTTCCATTCACCCTGACTTCTCCATTATTTTCATCAAGTGTAAATAAAGGTTTTCCATTGGGTTTAATCGACATCAAGGAGTATGTTACCTCACCATTGACTCCTTCGTCTGGATCTGTGGCGTTTAACTTTATCACAAAAGTTTCTTTAGCTGCGTTTTCCATCAGTCTCACCTTATATTCTGATTGCTCAAATTCCGGATCATTGTCATTAATATCCAAGACGCGGACGAACAGCTGCACGGTGCCAGTAAGCTCCGGTTTCCCCCCGTCTGCAGCGGTCAGTAGCAAATTAAGCTCTGGAGTTTTCTCTCTATCCAGAGACTTCTTTAATGTAAGTGACAGTCTTTTAGTCGGCTTACTATGTGTTGGTAACTCTAAAGAAAAATACTCATTTTGACTTAGTCTGTAGGTCAATAGAGCATTCTCACCGATATCCGCATCAGAAGCTCCCTCTAGAGGAAAATGCGAGTCGGGTTGCTTAGATTCAGAAATGAACAGCTTTTGTTCTCTGAGAGAGAACACCGGCGGATTGTCGTTAATGTCCTTCACCTCCACCTCCACATGGAAAACCTGCAGCGGCCGGTCCACGATCACCTCCAGGTGGATGCTGCACTCCGGGCTCTGCCCGCACAGCTCCTCGCGGTCGATCCGAGAATTCACAAACAAAATGCCATTCTGCAGATTTACCTCCAGAAGGTCCCCGCGGCCTTTGGACGCCACCCGGAACAGGCGCGGCACCAGCTCCGCCAGCTCCAGCCCCAGGTCCTGGGCGATGCGGCCCACGAAGGTGCCGTGTTTGGCCTCCTCGGGGACGAAGTAGTGGACCTGCCCGCTCCCAGCCCCCCAGAATGCAAGGAGCAGAAGCGAGAGCAGCAGTCGCCGAGTGCCGAATCCCCTTCTTTGAGACCCGAACATCGCATACGACATTGACTTCCAAAATAAAATTCTTTACACTTATAGTACCAGAGACTCCAGTTTTGGGTTAAGAATCTTGCTGAATTTCTGAGAAGTTTCAAAGGATTCTTTAACAGTAGCGTTCGGCATGATGGAGTCGTTTTGTTTGGGGAGTTCCTGGCTGTTCAGACCAACCCTTGAGTGAACTATTTCCATCAAGTAAAGAGCGACACCTTGCGCCTGAAATTGTGAGTACTGTACACTACATCCAACACCACAGAATTCCACTTAAAGAGAAAAAATCGTTTCATGTGTTTCACGTTATTTTATTCCCAAAATAATATTTTGAAAGTGCTTATTTACAGAACATTCAGATTTTAAGTCATATTGAAACTGATGGTATGTGGGAAATGGCATTTTATTCTTGATCAACATCAAATTTAAATTTTTGTTCCTATATTTAATTTAGAGTTACGCAATTGTTCTTTTACTTGTCTACATAATATACACACACATGCAGAGTTAAGTTACAGGTACCCTTATGAAAAACCAGGGTTAAATATTTCCTAAAGATATTGTACCTCATATAAAAATATTATCAAATTTGAATTGTTTTACTTCTAGTCTCCCTTGTTACTTTGACTGCTGGGAAACTCAAAGACAAATTTGAAGTTTTAATAACAACTCTTTAGTCTTTACGTTCTGCATATTTTGTTCTTATCCATATGTACTTACCTTCTAGTCATATCTATTTTCCTTAGATCTGATTCTTTGTTATTTACATTTAATTGTGTTCTTGTTACAAGCAACTTTATATCCGTTGAAGAACAATAAGAAAAACAAAAATATATTTTCAAATTTAGCAGTTTAAAACATAGAATTCACAAGGGAAAAGTCTATTGATGTAAATAAAATTTGTATTTGACATATATGACGTCTCACATAAGTTGCATTGTGAGCAGTATAATATGAGGTATCAAAATGACACTTTATGTAATGGTGTCAATGATATGAAGAAGCAGTTTTCAACTATAGAAGGAATTTTATTGTCATTCAATGAAATAAATAAAAATCACCATGAAAATATCTGTGCCATATTGGTATTTCCAAGTCATCAACATTGGCCTTTGTATATCTATTCAAGATATATTCATGAGAATTGCTGACCTGTTTCTTGTTGAAAGAATTTTGGGTTTGAGATCATAAGTTCATCCAAAACAAGGGAAATGATTTCTAATTGTATCTCTTCTAAGTGCCTAATATTGTGCTAAAAAACAGAAAATAATCAAACAACACAACCAAATAGCAAAGAACTTTAGTGTTTGTGGAAATTCAATTTCATAAAATACCAAGTAGAAATGGGAATTGTTGATGTGAGTTTTTATTGCCCAAAGTAGCAATTTGGTTATGTGTCCTTTGTCTTTTCATACGGCCTTGGGATTTAAGGGGGGGGGGGGGGGAGAGGATACAATGGAAGTTTAAGAAAGTGGTTCAGAATAAATATCAGTAGGTTGAGTATTTTGTTGTATGATTTTGATGTTTCACCTCCAATCTAAAAATATTGCAATGACATATGAAAAATTACTAGTATATTTATCTGTATATTAATATTTTAATCTAGAATACACACACGTACTCTTGCTAATTCCAGATCTTGTTCCACTTTTTTCAAATTTACTCTTTTCCTGATATTATCATTCTATTAGAACTCTTATTAAAGTAAATGCAAAATTCATTCTTAAAAAACTAATAAAGCAGACTCATCACCTTTTATGACGTTGAATTCTGTTATGCATCTGTAAAACAATTAGTCACATGGGCCTCTAATTGGAATATAACATTAGACTAGATAACAGTAGATTTAACATGATATTTGAAGCCTGTCAGATTTATTTTGGAGAAAAAGAGGAAGCAACTGATCTCCAACCACTTCACTATGGAAATTGGGGGTTGAGATGTACATGCAATGTGGAGTCTTCAAATTATAAAATCACTTGAAAAGACCGAAGAACTTTGCATCTGACCTTTACTAAACCAATTTGGTTAGTCTTAAGTTCCAATTATATGTCCTTCTAGTCATGTATTAGTGTTGGTGGTTTAATGTTCTACTAGTCTTCATCATCCACTAATATTCCATAATAGATCTAGCACTATTATTTATTGGAAACATAAAACAGAGACATCAATCTTGAAGCCATTCTTGGAAACCCAGGAAGCTCTTTGAAATCAACAGATTAGAAGTACTATCCAATGTTGTACTAACAAAATTATAGGATATGCTCAGTGATGTTCATTCTACACTATCATGGCTTATTCAAGTACACTATTTAATCATAGATCATTTGTTCAGTTGGCACAAATCTCTCAGACAACAATAAGACTGAAGAAGACTGAATCCTAAAGGACCTACACAAACTCAAATATTTTGATAGGAAATAAATACCTTTAAAGCTGTTATTGAAGTATGCCATTTTGGAAACAATTATTTAATACTTTGTTGATGTTCAGGACCCCAGAAATAATCATGTTACCTCTTATATTTTTCCAAAACATTGTCCTTATTCACAGCATAAAAAGGTCAAGGTCATTTTTGTTATGTGTCCTTTGGCTTTGGTGTCATGCAAGAATACTGCAGTCTTCTGATTTTTGTCATATATTAAATGATTCTTCTTATTTATATCACTTCCAAACAAGTAATCTATAGTCCTTATAAGACAACTCAATTATTTACTGATTGAATAATGTAAATACCTATCTAAATGTAATCTTGATTAAGACAAATGATAATGATGATCATGAACTCTTCTGAGGAAAAAAATCACAACACAATAAAATTTAATTCCTATCTTAGTTATGGCATTGTACAAATTAAGCATGAAGATAATCATGAAGTTTTTCTTCTAAGAAAAACAGAAAGGGTTCACCTGTATACAGGTTGTGCTTGATTCTCCTAGCCAGATCCACACCTGAGCAGAGAAAAGATTTATTTAGAAAGCTCTACAATGAATAAAATAATGGCTCTGGAATGTAAAAGATATGCATTTGAATATCGCCTCTATCATGTACTAGTTGTATGGCAGTGGGCAAGATAGATAAATATCTCACAATCTCTTATCTTTAAAATTTGGGTAGTCACATGTGCTTTACAAGTTGTTACAAGGATTAAATTAAATTATGCATTTTAAGTCCTTTACACATGTCTAAGAAATAGCAAAAGCTCAAATAGTGGTGGTTTATTAGAGTTAGTGACCAATCTTTGCTCTTGTTCTATTCTATAGCTATGGATGAAGAGAATTCCAGTACCATAAACTAGGGCATGACTTTTCCTTTTCTGAAGATTTCCTAATGTCTGTCTTCATGGAAATTATCCTACTTTCTAGATAGAAAATAGCCACTAGTGCCTTCTCAGCATTTCTATTAACTTTACCCTATCTATGACATGGTTCTCCTCCACATATAAATATATAATATGTAATTTATTTCTCCACACAATACAATTAAAGAGTCTAATTTGTACATTGCAGCCAAAAAGAACAAAAGAAACTTCCACAACATTTGTTTCACACTCTTACACCTCTAAATACAAGTTCTCTGTGATCTCTTTAAAGAACACAATTTACATGAGTATAGTGTTGGGATGAAAAAGAGTTTGAGTCAAGTGTACCTAAAGTATATGACGTTAAACTCTGAAATGTGATAAACACCACCATGGTCAAGCGGGAGCGTCTTTATAGATAGTCTATGGTTGTTATGCTTAAATTATTTAAGCAACAGTATTTTGAAGACCAAGCAGTTTGGTCTTCACAGGCAGCAATAGCACACTTCCCCACATATAGGAAGACTCTGTTAAACTCAAGGCATAAAGAAGTGTGAATTTCCCTGCACTAAAATATTTCCATACAGCCTCATGACAGGTACCATGAATGCAATAAATATAAGTATAATCAAAGCTCAAATAAATCTTCCAGAGAAAATAGAGTTCAATAAATTAATCTAGAGGAGAGCAGCAATGAGTTCAACATGTAACTAGAAAAACAGACATTATATTAGGAAATAAAGTCTATCTTGAGCAGCTGAAGACTATGAAGACAATGAGCTTGAAATTATGAGAGGATTAAAGACAAAAAAAGTAAAATCATCCTCAAAGGTAAGACTGAAACTCCACCCACTCTCTCAAAGAAGCACGCCGTTGACTATAAGGAAACAAAATTGTTTATAAAATGAGCATGCCTCAACAGCCTGTGCCCATTAGCAATAGTCAAACTTATAGATTATAAGAAGGTAAGAATTTAAATGTTTTAATTTCAAATTCATGAAATTATGAAGTTATGCATTATTACGGTAATTTTGAATGCATAAACATAATGAGTGGAGGACATCAAAGGGAATAAGACAATGGATAGGAAGAATGAAATTGCTGCAAATTGAGAAGCAGATTTGTGCCTTGCCCAACCCTCCATTTCCCATCAGTGACCCCTGCCTCTTTCCTGGCTAACTTAACCTTCCTCATTTACAGGAAGCTTTGGCCATCTATTTCATTATTACTATTACAACTGTTATTATTATTTCTACCAACTAAATAATATTCCTGGGGTGTTCACGAAGACTGTGGCGAAAAGTAATAAAAATGGCTGGACTTCGAGTGTGCTTTGAAATAAGCCATCGGAAGAAAAAGGCAAAAATAAATAAATGAAGCAATGAACTTATAGTATTCGATGGTGAACTACTATGTGATTGACACAAAAGACAAGAAATACATCCCAGAATTACTGTACTTACATTCCCGGAAATCTCGTGTTGGTCTCCACTATCTCCAGAACTCCACCCAGGAGGAACACTAGGGCTGAAGGCCATGAGATCTGTCTTGGGCTGCCCCTCCCCAGAGCACACCCTCTGCCGCTTCTGCTGCGAATATGACCAGGTCCCCACCGCGCTGGAGCACACCTGCCTGGGCTTCCCGGGAACGCACGCGCCCTCGATGGGCGGCGCCGAGCACCGCAGCGCCGTGTACAGCAGCAGTGTGAGCACCAACAGGCTGGACACCGCGCAGAT